>NW_024387477.1:8009741-8609741 GCF_900408965.1 Simochromis diagramma
GGGGCATCGGGTCTGTGTTCCTGGACTCATTAAAATATTTATAAAGGCATTAGAAAAATCTGGAGACAAGAAAACAAAATAACAGCACCGGTAGAAAAAAAGGAGATAGCCCACATAAACACTTTCAGAGACGGACTAAATCATACCCTGTTTTGTTCTGTTCAGAGTTACATTTCACTTGTCAAACTCCATTTTTCCTAATCCATTATCGCCGTGCCTTTAAGCTTTTTAATGTGTAATTCTGCAGCAGTCGTTTCTTCACTGGGAAAAGTAGATGTCAAGATGAAACTCTCAGAATACATAATGACTTCATTAGTGGTCCTTCTCCGTGATTAATTGGAGCGCTGTGTCACACAGTGTGACAGAGCTGCTCATTGTCAGATAGTGTTGTGACAGAACATGAGGACCATGTAGACGAGCATAGAGATGATCACGCCTAGCCGTGTACACGTGTAGGACACACACACACACACACACACACACACACACACACACACACACACACACACACACACACACACACACACACACACTAAGAAGTACACCCTGCTTCTAAAAGTTCCGCTATTATTTAGAAGAGATAAAACTTGGTTTAAATAGTGAACTTTGCAAAAAGAAAAGACAGTCTGCCTGTGATTGGCCGTTTACAATAGTTTAGCTTCGATTAGAAGCAGCAGTCTCTGCTTTACCGCAGTTCTTTTCTTCTTCTATCAACATGTTAGCACAAGCCTAGCCTTGTTAGCTTCCCAAAGATGTTGGCATCTGTTTGTCTAAACAGAAGGGGAAGAGACATCTGAGGACTCTCAGAGCCTCCCAGCTCGAGGGACCAGACATAAGGAAATTTGCAGTGTTTGATGGCTGCTCTGAGCTCAACATCTTAGAGCATTCAACTGCGAAAACAAGTTGAATCCAGAGTATACACAAACGAAAGAAGAAAGAGAGAGTTGTAGCCAGAAATGATAGAGAAGTCGAGTGTGGGAGACGCAGGAGAGAGGGCAGAGATGGAGTGACTTTAGGGTCACAGCATCAAAAACAGAATAGGCTGAAGATCTGTGTGCTGGTTTTCAACTGGTAAGTGCTGCACCCCTAGGAAATCCAGTCTGGCCTTTGATGAGTTCACCTGCTAATGTTGCCCCCTGATGACATGTGAACAAAGACACTGGAGAGAAATTTGAGCGGGGTCCTTGAGCAGTGTATGGGTTGTCAGATAGAGAGAACCCTGCAGTAAGCTCACATGGCAGACTGTCATTTAATCAATTTTATCAATACAGCCATTGAATTGGGCCAGCTCCCGTGTCAGTAGCAATGTACCAAAAGAGTAAAAGAGACCTCTTAACCGAAGCGGACTGGTGTTTGAAACTAGGATTCAAACGGCAGCTTCACTGTATTAAAGTACATCTGTCTTTGATGAAAACCTTTGGAAAAGATTTGATACAGGCTACAGGCACAGGCCTCTAACCTGCCTCTGGATGGTTCAAATGGTTTGATGTCTCTGTGGTGTCCTATTTAGTGTCTATTACCTTCTACTGTCACTATATTTCAGGAGGGTTTGGAGATAAATCCTTCATTTATCCCACAATCAGTATCGGCCTAAAAATCATGTAAGGAGAAATTTGATGCAGAAAGTGTGAGGAGAGAGTCCAATAAAATCCAGCTAAGCTACACTGCTATATTAAGTGTCTATGAAGCATTTCTGGTGATGTGACTGTGGCTTAACTGCATCTCAGACTTAATCGCTATCTGATCTGTCAGTCTGAGCTAGTGTTTTTTTCCACTATATGGATTTGAATGCCCTTGCCCTATCTTAAAAGCTTAGTAATAGATCACACTGGAGTCTCCTAGGGAAAAACATCACCATGTATATAATGCACGGATGCAGAAAAACAGACTCCTTTCCCTCCTGCCTTTGATAGTTATACCTTCCATATGGTTGAGTTGTGGTTTGTATCCACCCTCACAGAGGATGATTTTATGTTTTCTGTCCCCGGCAAGTCAGGTCCACTGTGGCCTTCTCCACTCATCACAGTTTGTTCAAATCTCTGTGAAGTGGAAAAGGACACTGGCCTCTCTTTGCTGGCAGTAACACCATTCAGGAGCACCACTTTATTTGTGGGGTACAACTACATGCAGCTGTCAAACTGAACAAAAGTGTCAAATGTGTTTACAGATTTGATGAAATGAAACTTTTTGGTCACGCTAGCAGCATGTCGATTGGTCAGTCTGTGTGCTGTTCAGTCTAGTAGTTTGGTGCAGACTAATACCTGACCACAACCATGAGGTAGGTTTAATTTTTGTGCTTCCCATTTAATAGATGTCATTACAGTACATTGGATGATCAGCTAACGGCATCACTAGCTTAAATTTTAAATTTGTCTAATACGTTTTATAAACCAAATTGCCATGACCCTTATGTTAAGTGCTTTTGCTTGCAACGTTAGCTGGCTGACATGCTAAATGGGCTGCTGAACACCATGATTTATACCCGCCATTTCAGCATCATCATTATGAGCAAGTTAGCATGGTGACATTAGCATTGTGAAAGCACCACTGTGCGTAAGTGCAGCCTCACTGAGCTGTAAACATGGCTGCAGACTCGCAGTTATTGGCTTAGCAAAGCTCTTCATTGTACACCGAGACTGGATGAAAACTGGCAGGACACACGGGAACAAAGATGAAATTCTGTAGCGGGGTTGAAACGACATTTTACACATAAATCTGTCACATTGCATTTGGAATGAAAATGCTCGATTTGGAGGGGGGTTGCAAGTTTACATCCCTAACATCTCTCACAGACTCACGCGGACCACTATCAGCTGATTCGTGAGACACTCTGCAAACTTTTTTCGTTTAAGTTGTCTCTGACCACCAACCCGTAACAAAAAGAGGTGATAAAATACACGGCAGGGTTTCGGCACAGAGGAGGTCCGACAAGCATAAAAGGCCACCTTTCGAAGACAATAAGTGGCCTATGAGTTGTTTTTTTTTATATCCTAAAGCGCTCTGAGGATAAACAACATGTTTTGAATATTTCATATGCTAATTAGGGAAAATGTCCAACTGGGGGTGAGTGTTTCCTTTATGAAAAATAATCATGTTTGTTACACTATTCTGTAATGCCTAAAAATCCTAGTCTGAGATATTTCAGTCTCAAAGTGATAAACGATGAAAAATAAATAAATTTTGTGACATGTGTATGTAACATATACAGTACATTTCAACACAATGTCTTATGACTGCAGCAAATTTGATTACTGTATTGCCTGCAGACTTTTCACACTGCAGCATTATTAAACTCCCTCAAGCACATTCGACCATGGCAATAGCCGCTAGCTGATGTACCTGGCTATAACACAGACACCCCCCACCCTTCCCACTCTGCATCAGCTCTCTGTTCACTGGCATGGAATCAATGCAGAATTGCAGATGTGAGCAAAAGCTGCAGAGGACACACAGACACACACACAAAACGCCTCTGTACGTGCGAGCACAGCATTACTGCAATATCATAGCAACACAGGAGTCCCGCCAAGACAGGGTTCGCAACCTCCTGACAGAATATATATAGGTTATGTTTCTGAAGAAAGACACAGAGACTGAGAAGGTTAGAGGCTAAAGAATTGAGAACGATTATGCATGACTCGTTTTAAATGGCTTGTTACAGCGCGATCATTCAGTGAGGAAGACGCAGATGTATTTAAGCAAAATTTAACTCAATAGCTTTTGCCTGTGGCTCATTGATAAAGGATTTAGAGATTCATTTTTGTAAGACTAGGATTTATACGCTTTTGTTGGGTCAAACTCAAAGGGAAGGAGTTAGAAATCTTCTTTTTTTCCACAAGATTCATGCTCTGTCTAATAGGCCTTTTAGTTTGAATTACTTTTATCTTTTTGTACTATATCAACAGTCGCACAGTGTGATATTAACTTGGGAGCCGTATATACATATACAGCTTTGGCACATTAAGTCAGAGAAAATTGAAGGCAGGGTAGAAGGTGTACTTACGATCTCTGAATGCTTACTGATGGGTAGGAGTTTCTTTTTTTAAGCAGGGATCTGCCACAAACACACACACGCACACACGAGTGCTGGGGCTGTTTTGTGTGTGTACTGTACCTGTTGAGAGACACAAAAGCAAAGAAAGCCTTAATGCTTGTCATATTGTGCAGACGCTTAAATAAGCAGTTTTGAGACAAGCTCTAACATAAAAAAACAAAAAGTATTACATGGTAAGTAATACAATCAAACATGTTTACGTATGTGGGTGAGTAAAATACCACACATTTTCTTGCTTACATAATGTCTACACTGGTTTTTAAGAGGCATAACTGCAGATTTCTGCATGCCCCTACAGCAATAATGCACAGCACGCTGATGCAGCCAGTAAATGACAGTGGAAAGAACACATTTATGGAAGTCGGTTAACGGCAGAAGCATAATGATATACCTCAGAGCAGGAAAGTGTGCTGGATTTTTTATAAGGCAGTGATAATGGCTGGTGTGATGTTCTGGTTCTTCAGATTTTAAATAAAAATGAAAATAGACTTGGTGCCATATGGAATGAAAGCTATGGTCTGCACAGGCTAGACTAGGCTAGTCTTTAGACCATCTCCTTCTGGTGGACTATCTGTCAAACTGAAAGCAAAAACAGATGAATGATAAAAATTTATGAGCATACAGCCTTCAGCATGTGTAGCAGTCATTCAGGACTTCACATACAGCCCTGAGCCTGTGCTCTACTTGACCCCATGATTTTTTTTACACTATAGACACAGTTTAGGGACAGGACATCAATGAAATACCACTATTTGTTTCTACCTGTGGTAGTTCTAATTACAAACTCAATAATTTTATCCAGTTTAACACTGAGTAGAAGTTATGCACATATGTCTATAGTACCATGCAAAAATCTTGAGGCCAAGGAGCCAGACTTTCTTTTTCTTTTTTTGGTGCAATATGAACATAAATATAATTTTCTTTCAGAAATAGTCACAGAAGAGCCTTAAAAAGAGATGTCACAGGCAATATTATTGAAAAATGTCTTTCATGAGTTTGATTTGTTAAAATAATAAAAAAGGGTTGTCATATTATTAGTTAATTTACATTTTTTCACTGTGATCATTGATCATTTTCTGCTGTTTTCATTAACACCTTTCAGTAAGGTTAGGTGGGTTGGTGGTTTCTCTTGTTTCCAGATCAACAACACAAGTCTTTGTGCTAGTAATAACACAGACCAGTGTGTACAGATTAGTTCCAGGGGGACTTCTTTCACTCCAAATAGTGCCAGAACTGAATTCAGAGTTTCTTTAGAACAGTTTCATTTTTAGAGTATTGCACTCTTGCGTGTCTTCTTTGATTTAGGAATATGTTGAACAGTATAAGGGCCCTCTTCCTATTTCCTTTCAGGCTGTGGCTGCTGTTGATCCTTAACAGGTTGAAGCATTATGTTTCCTAATGCCTCAGGTGATAGCTGGACTCCATGGCGACTGAAACATAATGCTCTAGCACTGGTGCTAAATCCCGCTGACAAATTGATTTAGACTAATGGATGACTGGCATTATAACACATCCAGGTATTTTAAGCATTCGCCTCGTGTTTTTAGTTTACTGATTTCCCTGTATTTGCTCGCCCACACTCTCCACTAATTTCATGATTCAGAAAGCCCTCTTTAGATTAGATTGGTTTATAAGTTTCAGAACATGCCATTAAACTGACATCATAATCACTCAAACATGCTGTGATTCAATATTTCATCACACTTTTCTAAAGACACGGACTGAGACGCTTTTCTCTTGTTGAGCACAGCGTTCTGGTTTTTAATGGACTCGAGAACATCTGCATGTATTTCATAATTCACTTCATAAATTATATGTTTCAAAGACAAGCTGCATGTCGCTTTGATTGCAGGATGCAAAGAAGAAATGAAGACTCGCCGGAGCCGTAGAGACCGCTACAAACTCTCTCGCAATACTTCTTACAACCGACCCAGGAGGATTCTTTACATGCCCAGTGCAGAATGCAAAAATAAGAATCAGATCTGACATAAAAGTAGGAGGATTTTAATTAGCACCAGCAAGCCCCCACTGGTGGTTCGTGTGTTAGTAAAGGTAAACGTTGCACAAGGCTGGCCCCAACCGTGGCACTATATTAGAGCTTCAAACCTCCACGGATGCTAAAGTAGTTGTGATTTTCTTAATACTGGAGACCAGAGGGGTCTTTTTGATTAAAAAAAACCATCATATTAAGTGTTTTCACTATAATAGATTAAGTAATCTACAGATACTGATTATGGTGGAGCGGAGCAAACAGAGTGAGGCTTAGGGATATGCAAATCCAGTTACAGCTGCCATTATCACCTTTTAGGTGAATGTGATAAACAGTAGCTTATTTTCACATTCAGCAGATACTGTACTTCTGGGCACAATAATAGATTTAATTCTAATACTAATACTCTTTTTGCTCCGGCTTTGGAGTCTGTCAGCTGGCTGCTACATGGCCCAGAGTGTTCACCAGTGTTCGCCTCTCACACAGTCACACTGTTATGTCGAAGATTTTGATTATTGCCTTTTAACGGCTTTAATTTAGTTTCATTTTTTTCACTACATACCGAGCCTTGAATCAGGATCACCGTTTAAAAAACAGGGATGCACATTTTTAAAGGTCTTTGTTTTAGTTCATCATTCTTCATTATGAAATCATAGTTATGAGTTTGCCTCCTCCCTCACACTAATGTGTCACGTCTTGGCATCGGCATCACGGATGGTGTTGAGCTGTGAAAAGACATGGATAGATTTGAATTTGCCAGAGGAAACAGTGGCACAAATGTCCATTATGAAAGAACTGGCTGTTCCATTAATTGTGGTTTTAAACCCATAACCACAAAAATCAATTTGTTTCTTCATTTGGTTTCATATTTAATGCAGATTGAAGATTACACTGCATAGATGGTCTTGTCAGCATTGCTGTATATATTTGTCTGCTTACTCCACATGCTCAAAGATTTAAAGACTTTTTGCTGTTAGGCCTCAGCATGGTGAAGTAAATGACCTCTACAGAGGGTCCACTTTAATTGAGTGATTTGATGTAACTGTTTTCATACTCCCCACTGTCTCCAAAGCCACCGATATTTCTGCTTCGTTATTCCACTGCCTGACAGATTTCTTGGATTGTGTGTGGATTTTGCCTTCGAAGCTGACATTTGGTTAAATCAAGTGAAATGTAATTTATTTCAGGTTCAGTCAACTGATTGTTGAACGCACTGCCAGGTGAGTTGGTGTTTTGCTTTGATGAATGCTGAAGGAGCGGTCAGACATTTTCACCACCTGTTATTCATGGATTAGTCAATACCACAATGTTTAGAAAGACCTTCCTGCTCCTTCATTTAATCCTCCCATCACCATAATTACTCCCACTGCTTTTCTCCTCCCTCGTCTCCTCCTCATTTTAACCTTCTCTCCTTCCGTCGTACATCCATCATCTGATTCGTATATTCCATAAACAGAGCCCAGCCCTTTTTTCAGCGCACATCTTCACCCTCTCTGCTCCTCTCTTCTCCCAGGGCACACACTATAACGCTTCTTATTTGTCATGTACAAACGGTGTCTTTCTACACCTTCTTTTCTTATCCTCCTCCTTCACAACTCCCCGCTGGGGTTATTTCTGCAGCCAGGGCAAACTCATCCTTGACTCAGTGCTCTTTTGAAAGCTTGACCACATCATCCTGACCTGATCTAAGGCTAAAAAAATACTATTGCTGTCTATTTTAGGCTTAGGTTCGTTAAGGTTTGATTAGTTGGTAAAGATGTGGAAAAAATAAATAAATTCTGTGCAGTTAACATTGAAAATTTGAGATGCTTTCACATTTTAATTAATGGGTAACATATTGTACACAGCATCCTTTTATAAACAATACACCCACTAGGATGGTTCCTGCTGTGTTACTATGGTAACATCATGAGCTATCTCATGGCAGGTACAATTAGTCATCATCAGCAATTAGAGCTGATTAGTCCATGGGCCTAAATGTTCATTTTTCACTGAAAAAAAGGAAAAATAAAGACAAACATCACTGATCTGAATGAGCGAACAAGCAAAGTTTTCTGGTCCTGAGTGATACTGGCCTACATATGCTCATGAGAGCATCCTAAACCAGCAACTATTTGGCTTTTTTATTTTAGTTTTATGAATTCTGGTTTGTGGATCAACACTTGTAGCCATAACTTTAAAAATAACTCAGCCAAGAACTGCTGTTCATTCACTGCTTCCCAGTTCGATCTGAATGAAGCGAACGCATGTGTAATTTGCTGCAATGCACTTTAAATACGCAAAACTTCTGCCAACACAAAAGAACGAGCACACAAATCGATCGATGATCAGAAATGCAATCTCCTTCGACGATTTCTCCACACAATTAGCCTTGAGAAAAAAAAGAGAATCTCCTTTATTTCTAGTAATTGCCAAATACTGTACTTAAAAGAACTTCTGTGGACCGTGCTTTCCTTCAGAAGTTAGTGCATTACTTATTCCTCCTCCTCTGCATCCCTCAGTGCTCTTTCTTCAATTGCCATTCGCTGCATCCACTCACTAATGGAATCTTTAAAAGGACCATTAAAGAAGAAAATTATAGTTAAACAATTCAGATACTGTATATTTAACAAACCTCTTAGGCATTTCGTTTTCTGCATTAGCAGCGATGGCTCAGTGGGAAAGGCTGAGGTAAGGTGTCAGCTAAAAGCCCATAATGAAGCGGACTGTTTGTCAGGCAGGAAGATAAGACCTGTAATTGCTCAAGGTCCTGTAATGTCAATATGCATCCTAATGCCTTCAAAGGCCCTCTCCTTATAAGAGGAAGTGCTTTGGGGTTTTTTCCCTTTTTTTTTTGTGAGATAACACATGGCTGTGGCCAATGTAGCCACTGGATGCATGCGGGTAGGAATTTTTTGGATATCCATAATAAACCTGCTGAAGTGTCAAGACTTGCTGATATCGCAGTGGTCCAGCTGTTTTTCAAGCATAAATGGTTTCAATTTAATGCAAGGCTGCGAGTTTGTGCTGTATGTGTGTGTGCAACCGTGTAGATCAGCGCACGCATTTGGTCAGTATGTGTTCTCACGGACATACAGTACTTACTGATTTGTGTGTCTTTGTGCAAGAACATCTGCTCTGCTGGTAGATGTTCTTGCTAGCTCCTAACCAGTTAAGCTTGTAATGGAAAACTGTGGGTTGCCCTTTACTCACTGTGTCCTCTGCTGTTGCACGCTTTATTTAAAAAAAGAAAAAGAAAAGAAAGAATACTTGCTAATTAAGATGCTTAGTCCAGGGGTTGTTCTCTTTGGCCAATTTCTTTGCACTGTGGGAGTGGGAGGCGCTGGCAGGTCTGCAAACACAACAAGTGTTCATTGTAATTACAGCCTGTGAGAGTGAACTGTGTTTGTGCATATGCATGCAGTTAAGGCAGCCAGTGTAAACAGTGTACCTACGAAAAATAATAGAATAAAAATCAGCTCGTATCACTTAAAGTGATGTGACAATGTAGCATATATACAAATTTTAGGTCGCAACGAGCAAAACAATGTCTAGATTCCCCTTTTAATCTGGTCGTTTGTGCTCCTGCTTATGTATTGCCAGCTCCAGCCTTTCAGACATTTATTTTCTTCTTGTTTCTGCCTGCAAAGCTTTTATGTGTCTCCGAGACGTGGATTTGAATTCTTACTGTGTTACTGAGCTGTGACACTGGCTTATAACCCAAGCCGTGTTGCAATTTCAGACGTATCACGTTGCTATAGTGATATTTGTCAGGAGAATGCTGCTGAACTGAGTTTAAAATTGAAAGAAATGTAAAGCCTGTAGGCAAAGGATAAGATTTTTGTTTCACTGACCACTCACTATGAAGCCAGGAGTGATCTGTAAGGCTAGAGAAGCAGCATCAAGACACTATTGCCCGCCTTTCTGGCTTTCTAATTATATTTGAGGAGGCTTTGGTTGCATGGATGCAAACAGTTCTTTTAAATAAGAAAAAAAGGACTGCATTTTTGCAAAAAAAAAAAAAAAAAAGCATTTTTTTTTAAGAACAAAAATCTGCATTTGTAAACAATCACCAGCACAGAAATATTAGATATCTGATGGCTACACCAAAAGAAATCTCTCAGAGGCTAAACCAGCAGAATAACAGAAGTTCCTTCACCCCCTGACCCCCCTGATTCCTCTAATGTAATTTTAGTTAAGATTCAGGCACAAGCTGGTGTACTGCTATGGGGTAGAAGTAGACCTAATGCTTAATTCTGTATTTTATTCATTTGGTTTTATAGTATAGTTTTTTACACGTTTATATATATTTTGCATGCTATTATTTTGAAGTATTTTTTACTTCCTACCCACACCATAATCAAAGAAATTCTCCAAACCTGCTCATGCTGCATAAAAGATAGGGGGTAAGGGCGATCAGGGGAGAGGCATCACAGAGCATGTGCAGAAGTGGCACAAGCATCAACAAAAATCTATCTGCAACGTTTTCTCCAATATATGTCAATTAAAAAATGTACTGGTCTCAGTGGAAGGGTGGCTGTCAAGAAGCCATTTTTAAGGAAGGGAAACGGGGAGAAAAGTCTGAGCTATTCCAAATTACACAAGGACTGGACTGAAAATCTATGACAACAGCATTTATGCAGTGCTGTTTTTGGTTCAAATTGTCATTAAAATATGTACGTAGGAGGTCACGAGATAGTTAGCAACAGTTAGTTTCTACAGCTATCTATAGAACACACAGGGGCTCTGTCAGTGTTTGCAGTTGCAGTTCAGCCAGTGGTGTCAGAGATCTTGTCAAACTGATGGAATTATAAATACTTAACAGTTACCATCAGCTTTTGATCCACCATGCAATATCCCGAACACACTGCCAATACACTCAAAGCATGCCTGAATAGAAAAAACACACAGCTGAACACCATCAGTCATGGATTGGCCTCCCCAGAGCCCGAACATCAGCATTACTGAAGCAGAATCATCTTTACAGAGTGCAGAACAAAAGGCAGAAACATCCAAAGAAGAGTTTTGAACGTCCTTCAAGAAGCCCGAAGAACCTTTCCTGAAGATGACTCAAAGAAATAACAAGAAAACTGCCTAAGAGAGTTCAGACTGTGTGGAAGAATAAAAGTGGTCATACCAAATATTGTGCTTTAGAACTGCACAAACTCTGCCGTATGTACTGTATGTCCATGTATGTTTACATATGTTTTAATGAACAACGATAACTATTTCCCATTTTCCTAACAAAAAGAAAGAAATGAGGGGTAGCTTAAGACTTTTGCACTCTTTAACATTAACCAGTGCATGATTCCAGACATTACCATTGTTTTCCAGATCCCCTCCCACTTTTGCAGCTGTTGTGCAAAAGGCTACTCTAGTGGCCCCCACTAGTGCTTTAAACAAGCTTCCAACAATCTCAAAACAACATCAGAAACTCATTATAACCCACCACCACCCCTTCTGGAAGGTAATCTAATTTACTGATAGAAAAGAAATGTCAGACTTCTTCAGCTAGCAATTTAACTTGATAGCATTTTATATACATCGTATTCCACCAGACGTTGCCAAGAGCAGCCCCCCTTTTATAATCAGTTCTGATGATCTCAGCCACTTGGATATTATTTCTTCTTACTGTGTACTTCATTAGCCTTTTGAATGCGTTGTTCTACTGCTTTCCCCTTAATAAACCTTACAAGGCTTATTATAATGATTTAGTTTGCACTTTCATGTTTACACCTCAGGACAATTAGACCCGATTACCTAATACATACAGAAGGAAAATAAGGGCCTAGAGAAGAACAAAGAATGGGAAGGTGTGCAACTAATTAATAGTGTTCTTTCACAGTTTTTTTCATCTTTGTGTGTGTGTGTGTGTGTGTGTGTGTGTCTGTGTGTGTCTGATACTGATGGGTTGCTCTCTTGGATGATTGCTGATTTCTAATTCCCTGCACACCTCACAGATAAGGCAAAATTGGCTTCAGTCTTTGGACACCTGATACTTGCTTGTATTTGGAACTATCCAAATTACTGAGATAATTTTCTCCCTAGGTTGGGCCAACGGTACACCTGCCTTCATGATAATATTATGTGATTAGTCTTTGTCAACATCATTTTACTTTTTGCTCAGTTGGACGCTTTTTTTTCTGGCACACAGAGAATCTGTGAAACTGTACCGCGGAACCAAAGACGAGTCGTTTCTGTCCAGTTAGAAAAAAATGTGCATCAGAGTAACTGATCTTCCAGCGAAAATTAAATAAGACCTTTTAAAAATCAGCATGTTGTTTGACTTTGTGATCAGTGGGATGTTCACCTAGAACGGAAAAGACGATGGTTTCTAGCCAAGCACAAAATAAGGGTTTTAAGAAGTGAAAATAAGCCTCAGCTGGAGTCGGGTGAATTAATAATTTATTTAGCGACGCCCCCAGAAGGCCCTCTGAATTCAGCGTTTTCTGCTGTGTTTGTTTCCGTCTAAACAGAACGCAGCAAGAAAGCTTGAGGTTGAAGCTGTGGATGTTCAAACTGCAGGAGCTGGAAGACAAATATCAGATCCCATATCCACTTTTAGCGTCCTGAGAGATGGCTTTATGTTGTTGTGTTTGTTGTGTTACTGGATTCAGAGAGCATTACTTTTAATGTTTGTGCTTTACCATTTGGGAGCACTATACTTCACGCTTTATCTCCACCGCAGTTCACTGGGAAATATTGTATCGTTTCACAACGCATTTATTTGACTGCTATAGTTCCGTGCTGCTTTAAAAAAATGAGAATTTAGGTACGAAAGATAAGCTCAAATCAATTTTTAATCAAAGCTTGCGTTATAAAGAAAGACACCAATTTAGAGGACAGGATAAGACTAATAAAAGGCACGCTGAATGGTTTTTGGAGTTTGTCTAAAAGTCAAGATAGCCTGGCCTCTGCTTCTTCAATTCTTTTTAAATCGGTCTCTTGTGAGGCCTCTACTTGAAGGAAAGTGGCATATTAAATTACACAGAGTACCTTTCAATCTTTACAAAGGGGCATTCAGCCCACTAAGGTTCATATATGTATTTTTTACAAAGCCTATATCCATCCTTGGGATAAATATCTGACTGAATCTCATCGAAGACATTACCCACATATAAAGCAATTCTCTTTCCGCCCATCACTTTGTAGCTGACAGTTTAACTGTAGTGGACATTGTCTGTGCTCTGGTTGTCTGTATAACCCTCTTGGATATTTTAAACCCTGTATGTCAGTAAGCATCCTCCAGCTCCTCTGGTAGTCCCTTCAATCAGCGGCCTCAAAGATAAGGTTAGTTTAACTCTGCACCCACCCACTTTGAGTCATGAGTAGTTATTTTATCTGTCCTTGCCACATAATGGAGAGTTTGATGGTCCATGGTTTCTGATTGCTGCTAGTCCCTTCATGTGAGGTCACAGTGGCTTTAAATACAAGCCGCACTTCCTCACAGAATAATCAGGCCCCATCTTATCTTAAAAACCTCATAGTATCGTATCACCTCGGCACTTCGCTCTCATGCTGGAATCAGTCGTGCAAATAGAGCCAGATTTGCCCTTCAAGGTCAACTTCCCGTGCATCTCCAAACCACTTTCAGGATGGCTGCTACGGTCAGATCAGCATCAAATTTAAATCAGTTGGGATTTTTGATTACAATGGGCTAATATCCTGAATCCCAGCACTGTTGTTGTGTTTGATCACTATGAGTACTTTTAGGGTAAAAATTGCATCATCATTATCAATCATGGTCCAATTAAATACATTGCTTTTATTGATTTTATTTTAAATATATATGGGTTAAAACGAGTTTATATCCAGCTGGCAGAGTTTAGTTATCTTTCTCAGTAATGGTGATTATTTAAACAGAAATAATACACATAAGCACTCTCTGTAATAAATCTAATGCAAACATAGTGTAAGTGTTGTGTACTATAGTCTTTTTTAAAATCACTGTTACCTAAGTGTACACATATATCATAGTGTCTTGCGCTGCCCACTCATCACAGCTCTGGAATCTGTCCTTTTTTCCACATGAACGCGCCCTGTGCCCAGCATAAGGAGTTTTACGTCAGCAGCTAGAACACCTGTGACTAATCATGTCTTTCACTGCACTCTCCCCTTTTCTCTTTTAATGTTAAACAGTGCCCAAAATACACCCACACAGCACCACCACTTAGATGCTCTGTGCTGAGAAAAATGACTATTATTCATGCTGTACTTTACCACTGTGCACAACAAAGCAACGCAATACAGAAGGCAGGAACATTCGGCTGCTGGCGATTTGCAATTATAATTTGAAAGGATAAAAAAACACTTTTGATTGCAAACAGCCAGCTTAACTTTTGCCTCATTTTCAAAATAGTTTTTCACTCATTTTCTGCATTCAATGTTTCCAACAATGAAGTTCAGTTTAATTTGATTGATACTGAGCTGCACTATGGACACAGTCCGCATTACAGTCAAAAGCTTATTTGTTTCACCCGTTATTAACAAGCAATCTTTATACAGCTAACCCATCCAAATAAAGAAAAATGCAAACATTAATGAAATGTGAAAATGCACAAGGACCCAGGAACATTCTTTATTATGTTTTTTTTCTACTTCTGCTATATTTGGGATACAAATATTGTGCTTTTTACTCCATACTATTTATCTAAAAGTTATAGTAACTTACTGTTTTGTGCACTTTAAAATATAAATATTCTGAGATATGCTCTGTTTTTACAGATAAAACTACCCAGCAGTATGTACGTAATTAAAAATTATCTCCTCCTGCAAAATGAACACCTTCACTTGGCAAGCGAAAGATTGCTACTTAAATTCCAGCCGGAAGCACAAATTCCCTTCGGGGAAAGGCATAAAACTCTGCCAAATCAAACATGTGGAGCTACCAGCTGTGGCGACCTCTTGTGACATGGGAAGAGCTGACTGTAGCTGCTTCTTTTAATAGTATATAACTCAGGCAGAGAGGTACTTTAACCTTTTTAACATTAGGTAATTTAAGTATATTTTGATACCACACTTAAAGTAGGCTTTTAATGAAGTTCGCAATACCAATATCAGCACACATGTTCGTTAAAAAATAATTCAAGTTCCAAGCTTTTGTGATGCTGTAATGCTGATGCATTACATATATCTTACAGCAAAGGGCTAAAGAGCCTAAAAAGCATGAATATGAGCCTAAAAAAGTCTTGCACAATGTCTTCTGCACAATATGGATTCTGAATAAGATTATAAAGTTGAAAATTTGACTAACTTCACTTTTTAAAGCCCTCATCATGAAATAATTTTCAGAAAATTCACATTTTTTTTTATTTATTCATTGAATCTTCTGACAAGTAAAAGAAGAAAATAAGTATTAATTTGCATATATGAGTTTGGCATTATTTTAAATTTATTGCTTAAAAAAAGGTATTGTGCAATTTATTTAGTTTGAAAAACTCCAAAACGATACGCTTGCCGTTGACCGCTGATCATCAAATATTTAGTAACATTAACAATTAATGCAGTGCCATTGTTAGTTATGTTGTACAAGTCATGTAAGTCACAGATCAATAATGTCATCTAGCGCTGGTATTTCGCAGCTTTAACTGCAGAAAGAAGTCAGTGACAAAGTGCATGGCACGCCACTGACAAACATGAGAGAATTCAAAGGTTAAACTTCACGCTGTGTGTACAGAGTGTATTTATTTACAACGGGTGTTTTTCTCTGCATCTGATTAGATTTTTGTTTGTCACAGATCGGCTAAAGCGTGTTTGCTGTAAACGCACAAGTACAAAGCTCCATTTTACGGTTATTCGGCCCTTTCGACTCCACTGCACCTGAATGCACCTCTAAATAAACTAAATTATGTATTTGAAAACTAGAAACCTTTGGTTGGCCCACTTCCCACGGGGAACACGAGTCCACTGACATACTGTCCAGCACTACAGTGTGATCTTGAGCAGCCAATTATAACTCTGTGACATAAACTAGAGCTTAATACTTCAAAGGCCACCGCCATGAACTCTTTAAAAGTCAAGTCTCAAGGGAAAGTGTTAAAAGCATTGCATCATAACAGGTCTGGCCCACTGGAGAAGTTAAGACCATCCAGTTTACTACTCATCCACAGAAAGCCATTACACAGAGAGGTGCATGTGTGCGTGTGTGTTTGTGTGTGTGTGTGGAGATAAAGATTCCACTGAATCTTTATAACACTAAATAATATTTCCTCATATATACATTTGAAGCAAATAAGACAGAAAACAGCACAATAGGTCGATTTAAAGAGATGTGCGTGAATGACGTTTAACGTGCGAACTGTCACATCAGTGTAATGAGAAGCTTTTGCTTTCCATGTCAGGAAATTGTTCTCAGTTCAACAAGATGATGTATCCTCTTTGATAACGCTGAAGAGATCTTCATATGCTGACGCAGTGAGAGGACTTAATGACTCAAAGAGTGCTGCTCTCTGTCTAAAACGAAACTGTGCAAAGAGAGAGGATAACCGTTAGCGAAGGAACAAGTCTGTCTTTAAAGCTACACGACAACTTGTAATCCTCACTTTGCTATGACTGTCTTCTTCTGTGATGACGGCATCGAGGTTAGAGAGCCAGGCCACGTAGCTCTAGTTTAATTACAAGATTGGCTCGGGTTGCTGTTGTTTGTTGGGGTTTTTTGTGTGTGTTTAATGACTGGCTGTTACCATGCAGACGTTTCTCCTCATTAGCTGGTGATACACAGTGTCTCTGTGTCAATGGCGGCAGAAAAAATATTTAGTCAGAAAGCTGGAATAAAGTTTGTGAACACAAAAACAAGTCGTTCTAATGACGTGGAGGAAAAGCTCTGTCCCATATCTGCTCAAATATGGGACAAAAACCGTATGTATTCACAAAGGGAGACATTTGCATAATCATTCTTTTAATCAGATTTATAAAGCTGTGCATATTTGCACATACTCATGCCTGATTTACACTCCAATCCCATAATAATGCCCGCGTGTAGACACTCCTTTACTGATCACTTGTGTATAAGATCACTGTTTGCACCACTGAAAGAATTTCACTCTACTGTGCAAATGTGGAAATACAGATTTTCTTTACCATAAAGGTAGATCACTTCTTACAGGACTATATCGCCATGGTAACCTGACCCACTCTGGAGCAGGTTATGTTGCAGATCAGAGATCATCAGGTATGAAATCAACGCCTACTCAGTCAGTTCTGTGGGAGGGTCCCTCGCATCCACATATGTGGATAATGGCAGGGGCAAAAGGAGAAAGAGCATCAGTAATAAATATAGATTCTTAGACACAAATTTATTTTCTTTTTTGGCTACTAACAATTTTTACATTTTTATTGCTCTATAAGTGATAATATATGATCCTGTTTTTCTCTTTATTCTTACTGTCGAACTTAATCGGGGCAACAGCTGAAAGAATCAAAACTAAAACTATCTATTAAACATTCATTTAATGAAATGCCCGATTACAATCTGTCAGATTCTCCCATGTTTTAGTGAGTTGTGATGAATTTACACAGTATTTTTCAGCAGGCTTTCTCTAGTGGCTTGAAATAGCCTAAACACTATCAATACAGCAGGTCTTGTCCAGTCTTACTGACCAAATCCATACAATGCATTTAATAATAAACCACTGCACAGAGGTCTTCCTCTCACATACACTCACATACACTCCCACTCTGTAGCAGTTTAAAACTTTAACATTTTTCCCATGTTAAAGTTTTATCCTCCCTTGTAAAATGTACACTGATCCGTATTACGTGGAGGACATGGAGGGGAAACCCTGGGTTAACTTACCAAGATAACGTAGCCATAGTTGGCTCTTAGGCTACGTTCACACTGCAGGCGAAAGCGCATCAAATCCGATTTTTTTGACCCTATGCGACGCATATCCGATCATGGTATGACAGTGTGAACGGCACAAATCCAATATTTTCAAATCTGATCTGGGTCACTTTCGAACGTGGTACTGAATCCGATACATATCTGATGTTTTAGAAAGCGACTGCTGTTTGAATGGTCATGTCGCATTAAATCCGTCTTTTACGTCACTGACACAAGACCAATTATCAGCGCCGGGGAAGACATCGCGAACACTTCCTGGCCATCCAGTGTAGATGTTAGTCAAACTGTTGGGAAGACAACGTGAACATTTTATTTGTACTGTATAATCTGCAGATTCTGACAGAAATCTGCAACTATCCTTTGAAGCACCGCTCCTCTAAAACAGCAATAAGGATAATTATTAGGTTATCTACATTATTATGTAAATAACAAAATAACTTAAAGCAAAAAAAAAACAAAATTGGGAAACGTAAAGTCCGAACTCTTTATATTAAGGGCCATCAGTCAAACAATATTGTTTGCTCTGGGTCTAAACAGAGCGCGTTTTGTGGGACGTCTTCTTTTGCGCATGCGGGCCGCTTTGAGCGTTCACACTAGAGCGCGTTTGCTGTCGCATTTTATTTGTAGTGTGAACAAGCAGACAAAAAAATCGGATTTGATCAAAAAATCGGAATTGAGCATCAAGACCTGCAGTGTGAACGTAGCCTAAGAGTGTTAATGTAATGCGAAGGCTGAAGGGAGATGTTATCAGAACGAGCACGAGTGTTTGGCTCAGTGATCTGAGCATCATGCCAAAGTGTTGGCTTTGTCCTGTGGCTCCTTTCTGTGTTCTTACGCTGCATGTTTACAGCCGAGCCCTGCATGGTTCTGGTTGTTAAGCCGTAGTACTACTTTGATGAACCAGGTCAAAGGGAGAGAAAAGTTCCATATGAGCACAGGCGGTAAAGTTACTTTTTAGAAAGAGTAGTGTTTCAGGTTTTTGGTCACAATTTCACAGTTTCCGGGTCCATCCATCCATTTACTTCCGTTTCAGTGTCAGCTGCCATAGGACAAGAAGGTAAACCCTGGACTAGTGTGTCGCAGGGTTAACACAGAGAGACAGACAACCATTTAAACCAACTTAGAATCACCAGTTAACCTAAGCGACCTCACTAAGTGCATGTTCAAACACAGAGAGAACATGCGAACTCCACACAGAAGGTGCTAACATGTGCCCCTGTGTGGTCTTTATACAGTCTCCTTCGGTTAGTCTGGTTCACCTTCAGCTGCCTCCCATTGATCTAAATTGCTGTTTCGGGAGAAACCACATACCTAAAACCTTCTATTACACTGTTATTGTAGTTCACAGATTACTCACTTCATCACCAGGGCTGCTAGTTTTTGAATTGTAATTTGCATTGGTGATGTAGGCTGAGGTGGACTGAGGTGAAATGACCAGGTCCATCCGTGTGCCCTGTTAACAAACGCCCTGCAGGAATTCCCACTCCTACTTTTGCAAAAGTGGCCTCACACCAATTTGGCACATTTAGTGAACATGCTTTAAATCAGCCATTCCCAAAGTCAAGAATGCTGCAGCCCACTTAAAAACCAGAAAATCCCATGAGGCCCATCCAATCCTAAATTTTCACTCTAATCAAAACACAAGAAAAAATGATGTAAAATCATCAACAACACAGGATGCTATAAATTGCTAATGCTAAAGCTTTTAATTCAGTTTTTATATAAATAAATAAATTTATACAAATATGTAAGTGTACATACTTGTTAGTAATTTCAAACAGATTTCAAACTGTTTTTACTGTAGCCCATTTGCAGTACCTTCGTGATCCACCATGGGGCCTCAGTCCACACTTTGAGAACCACTGCCCTAAATTATTTAGTTAAATTAGTGGAGAAAATTATATATCAAATCAGGCTTGATTTGCACTAAGAAACACTTTTTATTGCAAATTCTTCTTATATTATATATGTTATAAATGCCAGTCTACCTGTGTGGAAAGACATATGCATTGTTGCGCAGACAAGGTACACATCTGGCCCCTCGAGTGCACCTAAGGACTGTTTTGGTTCCTCAGTCACTCAGAGGAACTTTAAAATAAAGGTTGCGACAGCTCTGTCGTCTCTTGTTTTTACCTGCATAGCTCATCCAGAAGCAAACCACTGAACCAATCAATGATCTATTGTGCTGTTCCCAGGGGCTGATAGGTAATATGCAAAACACCTCAGTCTGCATTCAGCAGAAAACATAAATTTGCAATGAAGACCTGGGAGGAGCTCAGTAGGTCCGTGATTAGGAAATGGGATCGTATTGGGGTAAAAGCTGTGCAACACATCCTTTTGCTTCCTCAGCATTCTTGTCGTGCATCTTTAACATCATTCTTTATGAGGTGCCATAAAACCAAGATTATTAAAAGCACCTGCACTGAACCACTGAAGTTTCTGCTTTGAACAAAAAAAAGTGCAGACACAAATTTTTCTGCTATCTTGGCATCTACGCAGTGGAAAAGCAGTCAGATCGAACTGGCACCCATGGGACTGCTTTGCTGGAAATGTTGAAGGTTGAGGTGAACATTGATTAGTGGCGGCAGTTCAGGTCGTGCCCCCTCTCTGCATCAATATGTCAAGGTTGCCCTTTCCTTTGCAGAGTCCCAGATGTGACTGCAAATCTCTGGCTGTCAAATCGGTGTATGATTTCTGGGTTGAAATATTTGACTTCAAAATACGAGACCATGCCGTAGAACATTAGATCATGAAGCCATTCCTCTCACTAGTGCAGAGAAAAAAAACCTGTGATATGAGTCACACTGTGATGTAATCACAACATGTGAAATAATATTAGTATTACAAATAAAAATGATTTCCATAGTGTGTCATCATCTGTAATTGACTACAACCAACAGCCTCCTTGATCACCTTTGTATGACATTATGTTTAGTTTCATGTGACCAGATCAACCAGTTCTTATTTGACTATTTGAAATAAACAGAAGAACTTGTGTTTTATGGCCTAAACCCCCACAATTAAGATAAAACCTGCAGTGAAAGAAGTCAACAGAATTTTTATTTGAACCTATGAAAGTACAGAAGTACTGGGGCTGATAAATCATTAATACTTTTGTGGCTGTTTATAAGCATGAGGAGAAATTTTAAAGTACATTCTGTTCAGCTGACTCTAACCTGCCCAAACTGTGTTTTGGTTCTCTCAAAAGTATCAGGGATAAAGCTGTGAGGCCATCAGATGGTTGGAATCAGTGAAAAGAACAACATTGATCTGTTTTCAGTTTATTTGCTCTTTTTCAAACATTTTGAACACTTTATATAAAGTGAATTATAATTAGATTTTACTCAAGTTCAAGTACCTTAACAGAGTATTTCGTTTAGTTTTGCCCAAAACAGAAAGGTATCACACACATATTGAGCTATGATAATATATTCGAGCACAATATTTGCTGAACACTTCCAAAACACATCTTTTTGTCTTGTCACGGGTGGAAGTCCTTCAAAGAAATCCATTTCTAATGAGCTTGAAAGTCAATATTTAGTATGAGCACCTTTATTCTTCAACACTTTGGATGTTGGCTGCCTTTTGTTCTGTTCTCTGTCTGTCTGCTTCATTAACGTTGAGGTCTGAGCTCCGGGGAGGCCAATGCATGACTGATAGTGATAGTGGTTCAAAATGTGATGGAACTTTTCTGCATTTATAATTCATACATGATCATTTTGTGCAAAAAGATTTGGTGTCATCGCTCCATAAGACCCATTTCCACTGATTTTCAGTCTTGTGTAACTTGTTATCCCGCAGCCTTTTCTCCCTGCTTACCTTCCTTAAGAATGGCTTCTTGACAGCCACTCTTCCAGTGAGACCGTTTCTGATGAGGCTTCTGTGAACACGAGATGGATCAGCTTAAAGGTCAGATAAATCTCTCAGCTCCTGTGTCAGGCCTTTGCTGGATTTCTTTCTTAATTCTCAAGGACATAATTTTCAGATACTGTTCATCTGCTCTAGACTTTTCAGGGCTGTTATTTCTTCTTTTGTCCACCACTTCTCCAGTTTCTACAAATTTTTAAGGACACACTACACACCACTCTCAGATATGCCAATTTTCCAGCTAATAGCTTTTGGTGATTCGTTTGGAATTACCTTGTTGGTGAAAAAATGCTATTTTATGCCTGTTAAACTGTGTTAGCTTTGGTATGTTTCACAGATTCAACTGAAGAACAAATTATGCATTTTTGTGACAGGCTGCTAGTAAAAAAGATGCAAAATGTATTTAAAGCTGATCCTTTCTTAAGTTTCTGTAATGTGTTGACACTACACTGCTTTGTCCTTTGAGTTTGTTGCCTTTTTCAGGCTTGAATGATTCATAGGTCAGAGTTACATGTAAACAAACGAACAAATAAAACTGGCAACCCTCTGGACTGAAAATGAGTGAAAAATCAGACATTCCGAATAGATTAGACCACTTTTTAAAAATACAGGATCATCTGGCTCCTTGCAAGCAAAACATAAAGGAATGATGGGTGGCTCAAGACTTTTGCACAGTACTGTAAGGCAAATAATTTGAGGTATTATTTTGTTCTGTACAAAATACCACTGTGTGACTGCTCTATATGTATTGTATATGTTAAAAAAATGCTTAGTTTCTGTGTATACAGTACATTCTCACATAAATAGATTTTCCCTCCAAAATGAGATTTTCTCTTCTCACTGCATTTGTTTAGCCTGGCAACCTTCTCTGAGAGCCTACACCTAAGGCAGTTAGTCACATTAGGGCTGTATCCTCCATACATCACCGTGTGGTGTCTGGGTTGTCAAGTAAAGCCAGAAAAGATTTTTGAAACTCTCACCTTTTTTTGCCCTGGAGATATCAGAAAAGGAGCTGTCACTCAAAGAGGCCCTGAAGCTGACAGTCAAACAGTGATGAATGCTAAACGCGCTGTGTGCGTTTTCTACGTCTGTGAATGTGATTACGTCATTTTAAAGCAAGTTCAGTGGTTACGTATTGGGGCCGCATCTTTTTCAGTATCTTATGTGTGGTTCAGTCACATCCTTGCCCCTGACTTTGGTAATCACCTGCTCGGGTCCTCCTCTCCCAGCTGCTGGGGACGGTTTAGGTATGAAGGTGGAGATTAAACGCAGCTCTGAAGTTTTTCCCTTTCAAAAACACCCTCCACTCCGCCAGCTGCCAGATCCCCCACTCTCTTATCTCGGTGGGCTTTGAAACTCGCAGCGAAAACAAGGCAAATAAGTTGGTGAGTCTGCACAGAATCTTCTTTTTCATCAGCTTCAAAACAGCCACTGTGGCAGATGTAAAAATAGAAACTGTCATAAAAGCATTAATCATTTAACTCTGTATGACGCCAATCAGCTGGATCTCGACTGTACCCGGCACAAAGTATTCCCCAGGTTGGAGCTGCAGAGGGAACATAATCACAGGAGACAGCTTTGTTCTCACAGCCATGTTCTATGCTGAGATCGTTATCTGAAGAGGAACATCTGTCTGTCTGAAGCCATAAGCTTTTGTCATACCAGGCTCTAGCATCCGGCTCAGTAAGAAATCCACTTAACACACGCGCACACACGCACAAGCATGGGCACAAACTGATAACAAATACACATCAGAATCCAGCACCAGTAGAAACACAAGGAATCTGTGCCGTTTTCTCCCCGATGCTCCGACAGAAGACGAGCACAAAGTAATCGCACAGCCTTTTCAAAGAAGCTGAAGCTTACCCTCTGGATGGAAGGTATCCCTGTTATCTGTACTTGCATCGTAAATGATCAAAATTACGTCCTGGACTTTTTGCAAAGTGCTGGGGAATTTATATGCAGCTAGATATATAAAAGTTTTCATCCACAGCCACATGTTCACAAAGCAAGCACATTTCTGTCAGAGCGGTAAGCCTGCAGGAACATATTAAAGTGCTGCATGTGACAAGTAGCACAGCTTCGGGGTTCCTGCAGGGGACCAGACTGATTTAGTGTCTGCCAGACTGATGAGCCTGAGAGGCACACAGTTATTGGCCCCGACCACACTAGCCAGGTGCAAGAGAAATTACAGCTTTTAGCTGGGAGCAGCACCTTTGCCCAGTGAGAGGTTTGGCAGAAGAGAGACTGGGCATGTGTTCTTTTGCAGCCTCGAATTGCCAGAGATGAATGAAGCTCTCAACTGCCTACAGACATTATGGATTGTGAGGTGTGTTTTTACAGCATAGTATGTGATGTATTTGAGATGGGAGACAAAAAAATGACAGCGCTATGCAATTAATAGGATGTGCCAGTTGGATGAGAAATCAGTTGATTCTTTTGCTGCTCCATTATCAGCTTGTTTCACTCGTTTACTTGTTGCACTAACTGAGACTGTTAAAATTGTAGCCATTCAGTCTTTTGCAAATATCGCAACACCAGATGGGAAGTCAGAGATAGCCTATATTTAGAGCTGCCCTCCCAGCATTGCAAAGTGTTCTCTATCGACTGTCAAGTTTCTCGAAATTGCAAATCATCTTTTCAGCTCCCAGATTTCTGTAATGTCATAGATCATATGATGTCTTATTGTGTTATTTTCAACTTCAGCATGATGTTTATTGTTCCCAAGCGACAACTGTGTGTTGCTGCCGTGCCAAACAAACATAGACTTTAACATGAAACCTGGTAAATGTCATAGAAATCGAAACCAGTGGGTAACATATCTCAAAAACAATGACTGCTTTCTGTTATGTTCATGATTATTTGAGAAGATACCGTCATGACAAACCCCGCTTTTACTATTGTGTATTTATCAGACTCCATCATGACATCTTAAACAGAAATGTTCTATTCCAATAGCAACTTAAATGAAGCTTATACACAAGTTCAATAAGGAAGATCTCTAATGACTCATCTGCCTGCGTTCCTGGGTGGTTGGCTGCTAGTCTATTCTTTACATCCCTTCCACTTTGCCACAGTGTCAAACTCCATGCTGACATCATTGCTCTAGTCCAATCATCTTCTTGCTTCAAGCTTCGAGCCTCCACCTTCATCCTCACCAGCCTGTAGTCTCTGGGAGGTCCTACTCTAATTTCTGTCACTGCTGGGTTCTGTTTTTCTGTGATGGGTTGTTGGAGACTTAATCGCTAAGTAGCTTAATTAAATTATGAATGTCAATAAATCACCTTCAATTCTTCAAGATGATTTCTCATTATTGAACTGAAGTCAGCTTTAAGCCAATTTTTAAACTGGATGTAAAATTCAGCTTTTAAATTAACTACACCAAATATAGGCATAGCAGCAGGCATCTGGTGCTCCAGACCCAGGGCAGACACTAATAGCCCTTTTCCACTAATACCTACTCAGATTGGCTCAAATTGACTTGACTCTGTTTTTAGATTTTCCATTGGATAGTAGTACCTGGTACCAGGTCCTTCAGTATTTACTTGGCTGTGGTTCCAAGTGATCTGAGGAGACCTAAAAATGCGAGCTCAGTGGATTGCATGCCACCGATTGACTACTCAGTGACATCACCTAATGAGTCATGACAGCATCTCGTTCATGAAAATCGAAACCGACATTTTTTTGAAACCTGTCTCAGCGAGCGAAGTGGCTACACAATATTAAACACCGTGGTCCCCGACTCTGACAAAAAAAATACACCGAGCAGCAGGTATGCCATCATCTCAACATCCTCCATTGTTGTGGCGTTCATTTTGCATACAAATGATGTCACTGGACTTTCAGCTGTGTTGCTATAACGACCCCACGCACATTAGTTTAATGTCTTGTGTCTGCTCTGTTTTTGTTTGGTAATGTTTTAACAGCTTTTGAAAGATCTTTGTACGTCCGTCTCTGCACTTCCTGGAAGAAGTCCTTGAAATCTAGAGAAATGTTATACTCACTATTGCCCCCTCGAGGCTAAAGAAAATGATGCCTGTACAGTTTTGCTCACCAGCATTGAGTAAAGCTAATTGCTCAGTTGGTGTCAATCTGTAAGCATTAGTGTAATTTAAATCTCTTTGGCCATTAAAATAAGGAGTTTCATTACTATTTCAAACCTACTCTGAGTGCCTGGACTTGGTTTCTTTATGCCATTTTTTGGCTTTTGTTCCGCCCCACTATTCTTTTTTACCATTATTCCCTTCAGTGAGCACCGGTGATTTAAGACACCAGCAGCACTCCTGTTATTTTCTCTTTTTTTCCTTTCATCCCCCCCCCCCCCACTTGCATTGCTTCTTTCTTCTGGTTTTTGGATTTTTTGGAATGGGTGAAAACAAAACCAAAGATGTGATTTTCGACACAAAGCAAAGATGCAAATCTGCATAGTTCTTATATTTCTGATAAATGGAAGAAGCATCACAGAAAAGATGAGTGCTGTTCAAGAATGCAAGGTAATATCTGAAGTTTGGCATTTTAATACAAAACAACAGTAAAAGAGAAAATTTGAAAATTTGTGGATGACAACAATTATTATAATTTAGCGGGGAAAAAATACCATTGGAATTCAAGAGCTTGGGGATACTTGTCGATTAACCATTACAGAAACACAAAAAATGATATTTGCTAATTATCACTATTGCTGATGTATGGCAGGTGTGTCATAAACTCTGCATTCACAGAGGAGGTCAGAGGAAGCAGATCACAATATTACACAAAAATGAAAAACTTGACCTGTGCACATGATTCTGTCATTACAGTTTACCTTTTACCAGCAGGTACATCACAATATTCTCTCTAACACATTTAATGTGAAAAATACTGTACTCCTAAATATACATTGATGAGTGTGTAACCACATCTTCTACCAAAATGATGCATTTTCAGAATGACTCCATTAGAAAAACAGTGCACAGCAACAGTGCACAGCAGCGGCGCCGGTCTGTGGAAGTTGCCATGTTGCCTCGCCATCTTGAATAATGAAAATTTTAATTTGTGTCTGCACCTTCTCTCTTCACATATGAAAGATCATATCTGTGTTTTATTGTCTGAGACAGAACACTTGGCATCTGAAAGAAATATCATCTTCTTCCTTCTCATCTCAAGCCTCATCTCCTAAACTAAAGTCAGGGCTCTAAAACTTGAAAAAGTTCATAAAAGCATTCATTTATTCCCAATATTCTCACAATTACTTATTGTCAGCAGATTAGACATGCGACCTTCCCATCTCCAGCCAGCTTAGAATAAACTGAAGAACAACAACGGCTGGTTATAGGCTAACATTATACGAGCTTATATCAGCCTTCAGTCCACACTTTCGCTCTGATAAACAGTTTGATTAGATTCTCACATTATATGAGACTTTATTGACTAAATATTTGAGTCCAACATTGTTAGATCTACAGCTGAGAAAGTTTGACCAACATTGTTTTGGCTAACAGAGACAAACACAGCAGCGCTTAGTGACAGAAAAGTTCTTGATACACTGCACACCTCACCTCAGTATCGCCGTCACTGAACATGAGTGAGGTTCACTCACTCATTGACTCGTACTGGACTCCTTTCACAAAGCTTTACAGCCTATATCAGAATAAATAAATGTGAACACCCAGCATATTGACAGCTAAGGTAAACAGACTTGCTGCTTACACTCTAAAATTATACACTTTCAGTGCAATTCAGTGGAGTGCAATCTGCAATCTACTGACATCTAGTGGTGAGATTTTACACACTGTACCTTTAACTTTATGCAATTCCAGTTTACCTATTGCAGCGGTTTCTGTGCTGGTAAGATATGTCACAATGCTCTCTCTAACATGTTTAATGTATTGATAGATCAATACTGCATTGTTATGGTAATAAATCCATTAGAGACTTTCCCTTATTTGCATCCTTTCTAGCTGAGCTGGGAGAGATCCTGCTACTCTTTATCTGTATTAACTTTTCAATTAAATCTGCATTATGATGATGAATTATTATTTATAAGACTCTTATGCACTTTTTAATGGTAGGATTGCATCGAAAGAGCAGCTTAACAATGTGAAATCCTTATCTAATGAGCTCTTGTATTTTTTTCCTCTGCTTATATTTACATGTGAACTGGAGGGCTGATTTACTTAATGAAAACATTACATTACTCGTATTACTCAACTCACTGATCATTTTCATCATGCACTGACTGTAGTTACCATAACGCCATTGATCACAGCAGTATTTGTTTTAAAAAAGATAGTATTATGGCAGACACACATACACAAAAGAAAAGAGTCTGCCTCCCTGTGTGTGTTCACTGTACCGCTGTTTTAGAGAATGAATGTGCGGAGTGATTGACTGCAGTGAGTGCTTTTCCTGAGCCCCTGTAGCTGCTACATATGGGGTGGAACAAATAAGTGTTTTAAAGATTAGTTTGTTCAAGTTGTTTATTATAATAATTTTTTTTTCCATGGATCATATACAACCCCAGTGATCTCAGAGATATCAGCATCCAGACGGTTTCGCAAACAACAAACTGGTCGGCTGCTTTATTAGCCCTCGATGCCCACCTAATATTTCTAGCTTCCCATCTGAACACAGAGGGCTGAAAGCAGCCCTGTTTCTCAAGGGAGGAAAACGCAATTTGGAAAGGGGCGAATAAAATGAGTCATCAATATCTGATCGGCTGATTTATGGGAAACGAGCCAACAGAGAGTCTGAGAAAAACTGAATTGAAATTTATGGGAAAACATATGTGAAATAGGATCATGCAAACTGAAGCAAAGGGCGTGACAAAAACGTTGAACTAAACCGTAATCGCCACTCTGCAGCGAAGAGGAGCCTGCAGTTAACGCAATTTTCACCTTGAGATAAATGCTGGATTGAAGGCGTATTCATATGACAGCCGGCTGCTGCTCTTTCTTTTACTTAATTTCCTTTAAAATGTACAATTAATCTGATTGTGTTTCCTGGAAAAAGGACAAAAACCTGCAGCTGTGATTGTGCATCATTGCTTCTTTAGCCAAAATTAGATGTAACATCCTTCTGTGTATTCCCACAGCAAACTCTAGAAACTGATTACAGTTTAGTCATTCCAACCAATGCTTGATATGCACATATCCCAACAGGCTTTAGCATGAATATTGTCTTATTTATTATTCATCTTCTATGTTTCTAGCACTCTGTGTTGTCAGCACATTTATTGAGAACACATGCACTCTGAAAAATGATTTCAGAGCCAGTTTTTACTGAATTCCCCAGAGGAATGACAGACCATTAGGATGGGAGTTTTCTGAATCAAGGCTTTTCACCTCGGTGTTGGTGCACAATTTATCACCGCTGCACTCCTCACAGAAATATACTTTTTCATCAACACTGAGATAATAGGCACACACGCCATTAACTGTATTTCTGTGGTTTCTTCTGTTTGTATTTTGAATAAGAATACACAGAAATGGTGTGTAGCGATAGAGGAAGCGTATGCCCCTGACACTGGGTTTACTGCAGCACAATATTTCACTAACACATCTGCGATGAATCTGTCTTAGTCTGAAGAAGCTCTTGGTGACTTTTAATCTTGGCTGTGGTCTCCTGGCAGGTGGTCTAAGTGCCCTTCATTACAGGCCGATCCTTCTCCAGAGAATGTACTCCACTGCCTGCTGAAGGCCGGGCCTCCCACATTACCTGCAGACCATTAATTAACAAGATGAGAGCTTCATCTCAGCAGTGGCCCTCAGCTCAACAAACCACGATCACTTAGAGACTGTAAAATTTCTAGACAAGATCAATGGTGGCTCTGATTTCATAAATCAGCCGATAAGACACCCAGCTGGGTTGTAACCATCAGCTAATGTCGAAAGGGAGAAGACATCGGAAGGGGATGACCCTAATTTCTGTCTCAAGGGTTGTGTGTGATTTGTAGCTCTGTTTAATGTGAGGCAAAACAATAGCTAAAGCAGACCTGTGTATGTGTGTTAATGTACACTCACTGGCCACTTTGTTAGATACACCTAGGTTCAACTACGCTTAAACACAGATATCTAAACAGCCAATCGCATGGTGGCAACACAGTGCATTTAGACATGTAGTCAAGGCGCCCTGCTGAAGTTGAAGGTGATTTCAGTGACTTTGAATGTGACATTGTTGCTGGTGCCAGAGGCTCTCTGTTTGCTGTGTATTTGATCAGAAACGAGTGATCTACTGGGATTTTCCCACACATCTATCTTCAGAGTTTACAGAGTGGACTGACTAAAGAGGAAATATTCAGTGAGCAGCAATACTCTGGCTGAAACTGCCTTGTTTATGTCAAAGGTCTGATGAGAATGGCTAGACTGCTTTGAGCTAATAGGAAGGAAATAACCACTGGTTACAGCCAAGATATGCAGGAGAGCATCTTTGAATGTACAACATGTCCAGCCTTGAAGCAGATTGGCAACAGACGCAGAAGACCACACCGGGTGCCATTCCTATCAGCTAAGAACAGAAAACAAAGGTTTCAGTTCACACGGGCTCACTAAAATTGGACAACAAAAGATTGGAAAAATGTTGCCTGGTCTGATAAGTGTCGATGTCTTCTGCAACATTCACATGGTAGGGTCAGAATTTGGCACAAACTATATGAAATAATGGATCTATTCTTCCTTGTATCAAAAGTTTAGGCTGATCGTGATGGTGTAATGATGGTGGTGGTTTCATGTTACACTCTCAGCCCTCTAGTACCAGCTGAGCACGATATCATGCCATGTCACAAAGCTCAACTCAACTTAAACTGGTTACTTGAACACTGTATGTGAGTTCACTGTATTCAAACGGCTTGCACAGTCTCTAGATCTCAGTCCAGTGGAGCACCTTTGAGATGTGGTGGCATCATTGATGTGCAGCTTACAAATCTGCAGCAACTGTGTGATGCTGTCATGTTCTAAAGGCTCCAGCCCAGTACAAGCCAGGTGTTCCTAATAAAGTAAGTGTATATTGTCACAATGGCAGATGAAACATTGAAATGAATTAAATTGAGTTTTATGTTAGACATGCCAGAATCAATAATGAGGTCATCAAAAGGTAAAGTTCAGGTAATTCTGAGCCAAAGCACCTTTGAGCAGCTTGGGCTCGGTGCTATAAACATCAGTGTTTCAGACCTGATGTTCTATTTCCTGTTCTGTATGACCACAGAAGCTCCATCCATGTACATAAAAAAAGCATGCATTTTGAACTGTGAATCGGTAAAGTTAAACTATTAAAATGTGGATCTGGAAATTATAATATTAGGTTCACTTCAAGAAATTTGAGATATTTTTTCACACTTTTCCCAAGTGAGTCACTTTTGAGGGGATCAGACTGAATATGTTAATGTTACATGTTACAATAATGAATTTCTTTTTATGTCTTAAGTGGTCATAGGATTACAGATTCATTTTCACAGCTGATGCCACTACGAAGCAATGCACTAATAACAAAGGACTGTTAGCATGTGTAAAAGAGGGTTAAATGAGTAGATAAAATAATGAATTCACAATTTTCTGCTTTCTCTTGACGTCAGATTCCCATAGGTCCATTTCTATAATTTTACTTCCTTTTAACACTGTTAAGAGACTCCTTCCTAATTGAGGACAAAATCCACACAGTTGTGTTCTTAACTTTTGAGAACAAAACTTCTTCTTTGTGTTCCTATTCTTTGCTGCAAGGGGGAGATGCTTAAAGAGAATTTCATAGTATCTTCAGAAGATTTCCTCTTCATTCATTAATCATTATATTAGATTGACTTTATATTTTCATCTCTATATTCACACCAGATTTATTATCCATCATCACTGTGTTGAAAGGACATCAGGAAGGGATTTCTTACTGGCATGTATAAAGTACAAAAATGATTACAGCAAGCAAAAACTGCGTTCGTTTAACTAGACCTCGAGCTCATAGTCAATATCCTACTGGGGCTTACATTTGGATGCTGGGAGGGGTGCAGAGGTCGAAACAGCAGGCAGCAATGCCAGGCTCCCGTGGTATTGACAAGCCAGTGGGGGAGATAGGAAATCTGATGCTAAAACTGACCATACAGGTAAGTCTGGTGTATATCCGTAAACATTATGTTCAGAGTGAGACGTGTCACGCGTGTGGGAAGAAGCTTAAATTAAGTGTCTTAACTAACTTCCAGGCTTTGCTCCATTTTACAGTCATTAAGGATAAACATAAAATTTCTGGTAAAGACCTCATAACCTTATTTGAATACAATAAAATAACTTGGGATATATTTAAGCTCTCTGGGATTACAAATACTGGATTCTGTAGACTTTTTTTTCTCTCCTCACAGAAAAACAAATCTCAGTACAAAAGAGCAATAAAGGTCTTGATAAAAAGCTTCAGGAGCTTGTTTTATGGCCCATTTGAACTGTCCAGGAGATTCATACATACAGTGAATGTACTTTTCCAGGATTAATTATTATTAGTTCATTATATAAAGGTAAATGTCAGCATTTCTGCTGTTACTAGTATCAATAATTGGGTTTACGCTTCACTGACCAAGGTATTACTCTGTTCTGATATCTCATTGCTCACAAATGTGTTCAAATATCTGTGTTGTGATTTATGGTTCATATTTTTACATTTCTACAGTTTCCTCTGCTTCATGACTTAATAATCACATCATCTAAAATATTACTTAATATTATTTAATTATTAACAGATAGATAGTTAGATAGATTTAAGTGATATCCTTACTTTATAATTATTATATGGACTTTAATTGGGGGAAAAAAATCCTCTAACTCTTGTCAACTTTATCTTTATCACAATCTGCACCATCATCCAACTGTACTGCATATGTATATTGTATATTGTCCAGTGAAAAATTCTTGAACCACCCTAATTTCTTTATCTTTATTTTGTTTCAAAGGAGACAGACATTCTTGTAATTTTGTAATGTACGTGATCTCGATCAATTCCTCTGCCAAGGCCTTTCAAAGGTTTCTTTGAACATTGGCTGCTTTTTCAATTGTTTTCAGTCCAGCCCTTATATTTGAGCATCTTCAGATAATTTTTTGTATGTTGATTTGTTTGTTTATTTGTTTGTTTGTTTGTTTGTGTGTGTGTCTGCTAAATCACTTAACTCATTCAAGGCTAAAACGAGCACCTAACTCAAGGGATTAGTTAGCGTTTCATCTACACATAACAGAAAATTTAGCAAAGAATCAATTTTAAATGGTATTTTTGTCACAAAAACACATCATTTGTTCACATTTCCTCAGTTGAACACAGCTTGGCAGTCAACAATATGATTCCCAATGGGCTATTAGCTCAAAATATGCTCTGAACACTATACTGAGGAAAAAATGGCAGGCCTAATAAAACTATCTACAGCAGACAAACAGTATCTGAAAGTCATGTCCTTAAGAAATGGGGGGGAAAACAAAGCAAAGACCTGACACAGGACCTGAGAGGCACATCTGGCCCTTCAGTTGATTCTTCTGTTCAGTGAAGCCTCAACAGAAATGGTCTCAGTGGAAGGATGGCTGTCAAGAAACTGTTCACAAGGAAGGGAAACAGGAAGAAAGGACTGAGGTATGGCAAAAAAATCAAAAGAACTGGACTGAAAATCAGTGGAAGCAGGTCTTATAAAGTTTAAGCATATTTAAACATAAAAAAGACATCTAACTCAAGGGATCAATCAATGTTGCATCTACATATAAGAGACAACTTACCAAGAACAAATTTAAATTGCATCTTTAGGCACCTTGTTACTAACAAGCTATTATAAAACACAAAATGTGTTCTTTAGTCAAATCTATGAAAAATGTCAAAGATAACACAGTTTGAAGGGCATAAAATAGTAGCAAGTTAACAAGAACTATTAGCTATACTCAAAAACGTTAACCTTGACACGTGGAAGACAAAAAAGGAAAGACAAAGAAGGCCTACAGTAAATATCTAGGGCAGATGAACAGTATCTGAAAGCCATGTTCTTAAGAAACAGGCCGTTTTTAAGACATGGTGGAGGTTCTGTGATGGTTTATGGAGGTGCTTTGATGGTGGCATTGGGGATTTTGTCAAAATTGATGGAATTATGAACATAAATAACTACCATCGGATTTGGATCCCTCATGCAATACCATCTGCAAAGTGTTTGATTGGCAACAACTTTGTTTTCCAGCATGACAATGACCCCGAAACACACTGCCAGCGCAGTAAAAGCAAATCTGGATAGAAAAACACATGATGGAACAGTTTCTGCGCATATTTCCCATTTTCCAGCAAACTATAAAGAAATGCGGAGGTGTCTTAAGACTTTTGTGTGATACCATTGACAGACTTGTTTAAATATGTTCTGTGAAGACAAATAAAGTCAACGCTGACGTTCATTGCTCAGTCATTAATTCTTGGCAGGCTGATATTTATGTGAGAACATGTTCTGCATAATAACACATTTAGTATGCCAAATTACATTAAAAGTTCATATTGGGCTGCATCTCTCCCTCAGGGTTGTAGAAATTTAGATGTTGGAAGGATGGCTGCTTATTCAGTAAAGCCACTTCTCTATTTTCCTTAAAGAGTCTGAACCCATTAAAATTTTAAATTAGTCTTTTCTGAAGAGAATGAATGTACCCTCACACAACCTTGTTGTCACTGCAGCTTTTGTGAAAGTCTTCATGTTTGTGTGTGCGTGTGTGCACATCTGTATGTGTAGAAGCGGTGTGGGGTGTTTGGAAGAGACTCTCTTACAGTAATAACTCCTCGTGGGCTGCTGTAGCTGTGCGTACTCACGCATGAGTGCACACATTCGATCATGCACACACGCAGGATGTAGTGTGCATGCTAACAGCCCTGTGGGCTGAAAGCTACAACCCCCGAAACAGTCTGCAGATGAAAATAAACCCTGTCTGTGTGCTTTTCAGAACTATTCAGTTACACAAGCAATCAGTCTGATTCAAACAGAATCTGACATAGTAGCATCCAAGTACAAATCTGAGCTTTTTGTTGGAGCCGTAGCTCATGTTTGTACATAGACATGCTGTGTTGACAGCAGAATCTAGCAGGGCTTTATGCAAGAAAGCATCATGATCTACAGGGGAATTACACCGCCTGCCTGCCGTGACTACGTTAGCAGAATATTAAATGCACATTGTTGCTTTCTCTGCACGTTAATGGATTACCTACGAATACATACATGTTTGCATAGAACGAATATGGCATTATTAGGTGCAATGTAATATCGGAGGAGGGATGGCACTTTATCTTTTTCTACAACTGATTTAAAGAATTATAAACATGGAAAAAGGCAGTTAAATTACAATCCTGTCAAACTGTGGTTATCAAAAATTTGGAACTGGATCAGATTTTCTGCTAACTTATCTGAAGAAATGTTGCTAATTATTGTATTTAACGAGCTGTGAAGTGCGTGGAAAGGTTGCTAGTCTATCACAGGGCTGACAAAAGGCTACACTAACATCCACACCTATGACCAATTTAGAATCGCCAGTTAACCTAGCATGCATGCATTGGAAATAATAGGCACATTAAGAATAGCCTTTCTATCTTGACTTTATCTATACTTTATCTGTTACACTGCACACTCTAGCAGTTTGCAATATTTCAGATAAGGCTTCCATAAAATTAGTTCCTGTAAAATAAAAAAATAGATTTTTTTCCAGTGTGAACTTTTAAGGAATAATTTAAAATCTTGGTAATGTACACATGCAAACTTACCTACACACACACACACACACACGTATGCACACACACACCTGTGAGCACTGATAGTATGTCAAAGTGTTTCATTTTCAGACCTTTGAAGTGAATCCCTGTATTATGAGGAAAGGTTTTATCTTTGGCTTGCACCGCTTCGGGGAGGGAACAGAACACACTTCAAAGAACCTCGCAAATCTCCACAGAAAGACAATAACAGAAGATTGAGATGAATCCTCAGAAATGTTTACTCCAACAAATCGCAAGAATCATGAGAGATTCTCTTAGTTTTAACCTCTCATTAGATATTTTCTTGAGAGGGAACAGTGTTTCGTTTGCAGTAGGTGTAATGTGATTGGAACAGTAAGAGGAGCTTTTCAGCATTTTATCTATACCACTACGATCAAAACAGATAACATCCATCCATCCATTTTACATCTAACCAAAGTTAGGTTGTGGTTGCAGCAGGTTAAGTAATGTTTCAGGTGTCCTTCTAGTTCCATCTGTGGGCTCCAGAGGTGTTCACAGCTCAGATGAGATTATATAACCTCAAATGCAGCTGGCTCCTCTAACCTCTCACTGTTTCTTTCACTACTCATGCTCATAAGAAATCTAAACCAACTGCTTCATCTTCCATCTCCACTTCCTTATTTGCTCAGCTGTACTGACAAACCACCTGCTGGTCCGCCTCGCTTCATCTTATCTTTACTTGTGAACAAAATCTTGAGATACGATGACCTCAGATCGAGATGCTGCTGATTAACAAAGTTTCCAAGTCTCCGAGTCCGCTCGAGTCGGAGTGACATAAATTGAATCAATCAATTAATCCAGCAGTGAGCAGGAGTGCGTGTTATTTGTGTTTCCACAGATTCGTCCGCAGAGACGTTACATTACAACGCACCAACTTTGCATGCGGACTTCAAGAGAACAAGACATCAAGAGCAGTCAGGAATGAGTACTCGGCCATGCTGTCTCCAGCTGTCTGTGCCCAATTCCGCAATGGAGGCTTCATACCATCTGCTTCACACTCTGCTGCAAAGTGCCCCAGCGTGTGCTGAAGGTCATGTTATGATGAAACCAATGGAACCATGTCAACTACAAAAAAGCAGAGGCACAATTCTGAGGCTCCCTAAACAGACAGCGAGACGATGGGCAACCCCGATAGTCCAACACGGGTTAAAAATGACGTTTGACTTTGCGCCACAGATCACACACCTGTTGGTAACGCCAGGCTTACTCTGTGTGGTTTGTAAGCATTACTGCACTTCCAAAAGAAGAAGAAGCTAGCTCAGCGGCACAATATTGTCAGAACACAGTGGTGAGGTTGGGGGTCAAACACAGTTTTCGCTACAAATGACTGTGAAACAGCAGATGCAAGAAAAAAAAAATGCAAATGTGAAAAGTAATCTTCTGTGATCTCACATGGAGCAGCAGTACAGTTAGCACAGGCTTCCTCTAACAAAATGCAGTTTTGTATGCAGCTGAATACTCCGGTGTTATGTTTGGTTCTCCTTTCTTTCTTTTCTTTCTGTTTCTTGACTTGACTGATTACTTCAAGCTTGTCTGTAATCATGATGGGAAATCCTGCATCACTGTGTAGAATGAGAAACAAATCATTTCTGGATGGTTGGGGAGAATTATACAAATCCTCTGCTCACACGCTAGCATACTGTAGTTACTCTGGCCTCCATTTTGTGACTGTTATGAGGTGGATTTTTTTTTTATTGGTGTACAGTCCAGCCAGAGAACAGCAACATGCGATTTCTAGTTCTGCACTAAATTTGATTTGATGATCTGTTGTACTCTTTTACATAAATGGTTCAAGTTTGTCAATAAACAAGTGGTTGCAGTGTTAAAAATAAAACAACTATGAGCTGTGAGACAACCCCCCCCCCCGATCATCATCCCTCTTTTTGTTGTTTATATAACGGATCCTGTGTCTGTGCGATCTCCTGATCTCAAATCTCCATCTTACGAGCAACTGTAAAAGGCTTCCAATTTGCAGCAATGGCAGCAGACGTGGAAATCTTGTGCTTTTCTCAAGACTTCTAGAGATTTATTAAAAGTGGTGCTTTGTGAAAGAGGCAGCAGGTCCACTGCAGGCTGTGATTTAGAAAAATCTTGGAGAGCTGCACTCTCTGCTGATGTGAAGGTTCCACTTCACAGAGCTATATCTGGTTTAAGAGTGACGCAGTTCTTTTCAGGCAGCTTGTTAGGAAATGCCCCACATTTGGAGACGATCATGATTAGCAACCCAGTGTTTCTACCTGTGGGACAATTAAAATACCAGAAGAGGCTTCTCGAGGCTTGAACTATGCATAAAGTGGGGCAGGGCTCAAGTTGCTGTCTGTGGAAGTGAAAAGCTGTTCATGCATTTGTAGTATTTTTTAAAATCTCATCTAAGAATGCTGGAAATGTGCTGTCAAAATGTACTTTCTAGCAGTTTTAGAGCTCAGCAGTGAAAAAGGAGCACCATCCATCATCTGTGACGCCACATACTTTTGTGCATCTTGTGTCCCATCTCTGTTTGTCAGACTCGATGAACAGATTTCATTTAAAAAAAATATATTGATCCAACTTCTGTCACTTTTACTCAAATTATATGAAAAAAGAGTAAGTCCTCTATTCAAATTATACAAAAAAACTTGTACTGCACTCATTTCTTGATATTTTGTTAGGAAAATGGTCATTTCCAATTTACTCAAACACGTGCACACTTACATGGAAATACAGTATAGAAGGCAAAAGCAGAGTTTATACAATTCCAAGCTTCAACGTCAATATTTAGTATGACCACCTTTACTCTTCAACATAGCAACACTCTTAGGAAAACTTATAATTTCTGTAAGTAGTGTTCAAACAAAGTTCTCTGGGCTTCTTCAAGGACATTCAAACCTCTTTTTTTGTATGTTAGATGTTTGCTTTTGTTTTGTCCTCTGACAAGATGATGATCGCACACTTTGGGAGGAGAGAAGAGGACAGGCATTCCTCTGTGTGCTTTTCTGTTGTTTTACATCATTGGTGGTGTGTATGGGTTCATTGCCATGCTGAAAAATGGCTTTGTTTCCAATCAGATGCTTTCAGATGGTATTGCATGGTGGGTCAAAATCTAAAGGTACTTTTCTGCTTTCTAATTCCACTAATTTTGACAAGATCTCCAACACCACTGGCTGAAATATGTCTAAAGTGTCTAAAGATACAATTTATAGTTGATGATTTGCCAAGTTGTCTGTTACTGTATGGGCAGATATGACACTGCGTCATATACGAACAAAAGAAAACATGAAATAAATTGAAAAAACAAAGACTAAAGAAAAACATTTTTAAAAAAGGAAAAAAAAACGTCCAAATGCAGGGAAGGTATTATGCAAGACTAGTATAAAAATGAGAAAAAAAGCATGGCTCCTACTGAGCAAGATGTAAAGAAATGAGGGGTGGTTGAAGACTTTTTGCACAGCACTGTGTATAATACACATTTCAGTGACTGTGAAAACATGCATTATGACAGTTTTAGTGCTTACAGTAAAGGTTTAGATAATAGTTTGATTTTTTGTTTTACTTACTTAAGAATATTCATGAAAATGTTTGAACCTTTGCTTGTGCAGATCAGCTCTTTTACAAATTAAAAAATGTAAATCTGCAGCCATTTGAAGCTTGCATAATCAACATTGTTGTTCCACGTGTTTTCTAGTATTTCGACAGTGTAGACGCAAGTGTAAACAAGATTTCATGAATAGAAAGGAACAACACAACAGGACCTGAGAAGTGGGAGAGGTGGGAGATGGGGTTGAAAGAGAGACGCAGGGACAGCATCAGTAAAATCCATTAAATCCTTTTGAAATATTGAGTAAATACTTCTGTTTTCTACACATGTGGACATGGACTGTAGATGATGATAAAAAAAGGCCCTGATGGCTCTTCAGTTTAGGCTCCCTCAATGATCCGCTCATTCCTCAGCAGTGTTGGTCAAGTTAATTGAAAAAAGTAATCAGCAACTAATTACTGATTACTTCCCCAAAAAGTAATCCCGTTACTTTACTGATTACTTATTTTCAAAAGTAATTAATTACTTAGTTACTTAGTTACTTTTTAAAAACACGATTTACAACCTGAATAGGTGATAAAGCGATAGATCTTTCAGCCCAATTCTACTTTTTCTACATAATCCATCATACAAAATGTAATCAAATGGAAAAGTCTCTTTTTAAAACTTGTTTTATTAGTTTTAATCTTTTAACTTTATGCATCAAGCATAAAGCATATCGCCACCTTCCCTCTGCTCACAACATCACCCATGGCTAATTTTCTAAAAGTGACCTCACTTGCAGAATCGAGTTTTTTATAGTAAACAAATGTAGCACACTTAAAATTCTTGTTTTTCCACCCGCTAAAAAATGAAAACCTCTGAAAAAGCAAACCTGCAAGAAACACTGCAGTCATCTGTTTTCTTTGTAAAACCTGCAGGAAGACACAGAGACACAGAGAGTGGACTAGATGGGAAATTTGTGACGCCCAACCATGAAATGCTATGGATATTTTAATGCTGCCTTTGGCACGCTATGGTGACAGAAAAAGGAACGTGACGCCACAGTTAAAAAAGTAATTAACTTTATGGCCCCTGGCTATGTTTGTACCCTGCAAAACAACAACTGCAACAACATGAAAAAATCTTCAACACGATCCTACCAATGATGATTATATTTTGACTTGTGCGAATGTGTATATGTGTGTGTAAAGGATGCAAAATTGTATTATGTTTGAGAGAATGCAAATGTTCTCAAAGGCTGCGCATATCTCCAATGATGATTCATGACCCTGAGCATATTCAGCATACTGCTGGTACAGTGCTACAGATTTGAATCCTCCATTTCTGGCTTGAAAGCTCTTGCATTCAGAGTTAGAGTTAATTCCTTCAGTTTATATGTTAATTTTTTATATGCTATTTTCCACACTGTATGCTAACGGTAAAAGTGATGCGGTATGTTTGGCTTCAAAATGTACAAAATGAAGGGCGAGGTCAGAGTGAATTACAACGACAAAATGAAATTAGTCATTTCAGAAGTGCCACAAAATGACATATGGTCATGTTCAAGTGACTGAGCCCAGAGATGGTTGTGGTAATTATGATGGGAGCAAAGGAGGAAATAAGGTGCCATTGTTGTACAGCTGGAAAGCCAGAGCATGGGGATGGAGGGTTGAGGTGGATGGGTGACTCAGCAAAAAACACAATTTTAACAAGATATACAACTGCTCATTTCCTGTTTCACACAGTCAGCAAAAGGGATCTAAAAGCTTCTTATTGTTATAGACCCAACAAGTTCTCCGACTAAATGGCGTCATTTATTTCTGCTAGCTGAAATGACCCCATTAAAGGATACATTAGGGTGCGGGAGAGGTGACTCGGAGCTTGGAGTACGAGACTTTTTAAAAATGTTTTTACTTGCTATCGTTTATTTTCACTCCCTCCTTAGTTAAGTTGAACCACAGAGTTAAGAGTTAAATTCCACTCAAACCTTTCACATATCAAACATGCACTCACCAGTTTGCATGCCCACTTATGTTGCTTAATTGTAAACAAAAACAAGAGTGGGTTTTGTAGGTTGCAACTACAGCTTGCACAAGGAGGCGTTGTTTAAATGCATAAATCCTAACTTGCATACATTGAATCTGTGTATTTTTTTTTTTTTACTGACAAATGGTTAAAATTGCCCTTCTTCCTCCCACATTGATGAATATGCATTTAACAAAGATATACTCAAGCTTATTTACAGAATACAGTATGTCTTCTACCACAGAAAGTTTTTTTCTTAAGCTGCTTCCACACATATGGCTTTGAAGCTGACAGCTGGTCACTTTTCCAGGCATTGCAAGCTCTGGTACGCCTACTGTAGATATAGCCCTCTAATATATTTACTACCAGGTAATGTGTCAATCAACAATAGCCTGCATTCTTGTTTATAAGCACTTCAAGTCCTCACTCTAAAGTTGGGAAAGGTTAAGGATCTGCCCACTTTGTATCTGTCTTGGTTATTTCACCTGTAGTTACTTGAAGTCACCCAGTGTCGCTGACTTTCTAGGTCCTCTGATCACCACACCGGTGCCAGTGTGGATGGAGCTTCAGTGTTTGTGCAGCATAGACCTCCCAAAAGAGTTTTCACTCTTGTGCAAATTGCCTGTTGGGCTATGATTGACTTTCTAAAGCAACATTTTTGCTTTACGCTTTAGTTACCAAGTGTTTTGATGGAAGACATTTTTATCACCATCACTGTGACAACTTTCCAGAGGTGTAAAAATTCTGTGTTTTGGCATCTAATAGGCCTTCACACCCAGGGATGTTTTTCTCAAACTGGACTTGCTGGATAATCTTCATGTCTCATTAGACGGGTACTCGAAGTAATGTATCCCAACCAATAAAAAACTGTGGTGGTTTGAAAGCAGGTTAATAGTGAGTCCACAGGTTAAGAGAAGCATGGTTCTGAGGTGGATGGCTGACCATAAGGACACAGACATATTATAATCTAGTGTTCAAAGTCTGCTTTATTTTTATGTATGCTGCACATGCTTCCTTTTCCCAATTGATAGTTTGGGATCCTGGCCAAGTTAAGCAATGACTTCACACTGCACTGCTCTTCTGCAAAGCAATAGCATGATTCTCAGAAATCTGCTGGCACAAAAGACCAATTAATATGCATGTTGTTACTCAGATATTTATTACCACAGTAACATTGCCAGTTTATTAACGTTTTTCTGTCTTGTGTGCGTCTGAGGCCTCCAGCTTGGCCAAACTGGCCCTGAGATACAGCACCAGAACAGAACAGCTGGTTGTCAAGGGTGACAGTAACAGAACATTGCACATAGATAGATAGATAGATAGATAGATAGATAGATAGATAGATAGATAGATAGATAGATAGATATTTACCACCCACCTGCAACATTGTTGCGGATCAAGCACACCACCCGTGGCAACAGTATTCCCAGTGGCATTAGCCACCCCCAGCAGGGCAATGCACAAAAACTGCTCAGAAACGGCTTGTACATGATAAACAGCCTAAGGCCTTCACCTAGTCTGCAGACTCCCCACTTCCAATCTGATGAAGCATTAGCAGGATACAGGCTGGAACAAGTCCAGTCCACAGAGACCCCACAAGTTACCCACAGATGGCATACCCTCAGAATCTCGGTCGATGATGTCTCAACTGGTCAGAGCTATTTTGGTGAGTTTAGAGACCTAAACTTGCCCTGATGGTTGATATTGCAGCTGGATGTCAATAAAATCAATTCAGTGGTAGTGATCGGCACATCCCAACATAACAGGAAAGACAGGGATAGTTTATCTCAACAAGACTGTAATAGCTCCATATTTTTGATCTCTGGAATACCCGCTGTACAATGTCATTCATTTTTTAAACCACATTTGATTGCAATAAAAATATAAAACATCCCTACCCTTATCCTTTAATTCCACTCTACATTGTTGCTTTGAAGTCCTGCAGAGCTTTGAAAACTGGACAGAAATCATTGTGCCTGACAAGACTGTAGATAGGCATCACTGCTTAGATTTAAAATCAAAGCAGCTGGTGCAAGTGTGCCTATTCATGTGCATCTCTGGAGTGCCCACGTGTCTTGCAACAGAGCTATCCACTTGTGCTCAACTATCAGGGTAAAATGTTCATGAGACTGAAATAATGCATGTTGTTTCCACTCATTTAAATGCCCTCTACTGTAATTGGTGTAATCGGTAGGTTTTATCTAGTGCCAAGTCTGTTAACTGTGCTTTTATGTGCCTCTTCAGAACTGCCAGCCTGTGCCAGCTAGTACTCCTTACATGAAGCTGATTGGATTTTGAAAGCATGTCCAGGCTGTGTATTTGTCAGTGGTGGGCCTCTTACTCGGGATCTCTCAATGAGCCATATTATGAGAGGTTGATAAGTTTGTGCACTTGGGCAATGGCTGCATCGCAAGTTATGTTAATTTGCTGTAGTCGATAACCTTGGGGCTGTATTGCTTCCTCTAATGACTAAGCAGAACTTGGCAGATAAGATGACATAGCAGCTGCATCTGAAAGCGCAATGTACAACAAGATCATATAAAATATTACTGGGCTTTAATGTGGCTTTAAATCATGTTTTATACATTCATAAAACATGTTTTTTCTGAAGTAAAATTTACCTGATAAACTGTGGTCTACACCAGTGTTTCTTGTTTACTGCCATACAATCAACCTACGCATATATTTTCCGCAAAAGCACACCTAATCAACCTCAGACATCCACTCTATCAAACCCCAGTCTAACCAGACTGAGTGAGCTGAGTGGCATTTAGATGGATGTTGCAGTATGGCTTTTAAAAACAACCTTTAAATCAGCCACCGTCCATTCTTAAACACGCCGCATAATGGAAAATATTGATATTTCTTGGCACATGTTGAATGTACTGCCTCTAGAATTAATCATGGCGTTGAAGCAAGTGTTCTCTCCACATCTGACTGGCTTCCCTCAATGCTTTCATTCTCTCTATTTGCTCCTACCCACTGTCTCTATAGCCTGCCTAGTCAAATGATGAGATCAGAGATGCCTGGTCATCTAAGTAATGGATTTCTTTCTGTTGATTCCTCCTGGGTCCATGGCCCTGCGTTCAGTGATGTATGCTCCATGCAACGGTACCGGACAGCTCATCTCTTTCAGCCACAGGCACCTCTGCATAAGCACATTCACCCAGAGCCAATCTTCGAAATGCACTTTGAGGCTGTTGCTGCCCCCTGGTCTTTGATATACACAGAAAAATAAAGGCATTGTAACCATTTTAAAGTCCTGTAATGAGTGTTAGAGGTGAGTTCAGGGGAAAGATCCTTCATTAGCAGAGGTTGTAAACTGACCTTTTCCCTGGTCTGCAGGGGATGCCACCACCATTTCATCTTTCGTATTAATAGTTGTGATTGTTCAGTTTCACTTGCATCCTCTGTGTTAACCTCACACGGCTTCAACATGTGTTTGTTGCAGTTTCACCGCTCTTCCTGTGTTCATACCCAAACTTCTACCCTCATCTGTGCCATACTCGTACCCAGGGGCCAGTCCCGCTCTGCAAGTCGGCATCATTTCTTCAAAGTCCTGTGTGGCATTTTTGCGTCATTTTTTCAACATGAGCACCTTCAGCTACCCTGCCACACTGTGAAATACAGCCTTTAGTTTAGACTGTAATTGAAAAACTGTCCAAATGTGGAGTGTGGGATGAATATATGAATTACAAATGAAGCAGTAGGAGAAAAAAAAAACAAAAGCAAAATGCTCCCCCCTCCCAGCCCCAAAGCAGCACAAGCCCACAGTATATGACAGTCATATAAATTATACGAAATGTCATGGACTTTCAATCACTTGTTCTGTTTTGCTTTTTCTTCCCCGTTCCTGCTACCTCTCTGTTGTTTCCTCTTCATTCCCACTGACATTCCTCAGATGGATATCAGACCATGTCCTCCAGGAGACATATTCCATTATTATGCTGCCACAGTGCTCATCCACAGACCCATCTCCCTTCTAATCAATGGCCATGCAGCACAGCAGGCACACACAAACAAAACAGATACAAACCTTTAGTAAATAACCAAACCAACAGTTGAACACTGATGAGGATGAAAAAAAAAACAATGACATATTCTATATCTCAGACACATTGCCGATTCCTTCACATCTGCGTAGATCAATATAGATGGAAATCCAACAGAGTAGCCCCAGCTGTGCACCTCTTACCTGGTGTCTCTGTGGTGGTCCTCCTCTCAAGCTGTGCTTGTTGAAGACCCTCGCGTTACACAGCCATGCCCTCCTATATGGGCATACATCTGTGGGACAGATCAGAGCTCTGCTGTCTCTGTCGGCATGGAGAGGAGGAGGGAGCAAGGATCAGAGAGTCCTCCCAGCCGGCAGCCCCATCTAGCGCATCTCCTTGTGTCTCCCGCTCTCCCGGGTCATTCCAGCCAGCCCCTCAGCAACCGCAGAGCCAGGGAGCGAACGCGGGGGGATGGGAGGTGCTTAGAGGACTGAAACGGACATGGAACAGCGAGCAGAGCACCTCCTCCTCCTACATGTCTGACTGCAGCCAGTGGACATGCTGCAGCTGGAGTCTCTGTCCGGTTCCTGTTTGCTTCCAGTGCATGTGAGTGTGTGCGTTTCTGTGCATTTGCGCATCAGTGCCGGCTCCTGTCTGTGCTGTGTGTGGGGGGAAAAAAAGAGTCTGCCTACTGCCTCACTGTTAATGCTGCTGGTGGCACCGAGATGAGATGCTGAGGCAGTGTGAGAGAGGAAGAGAGAGAGAGAGAGAGAGAGAGAGAGAGAGAGGAGGAAGAGGTGCATGTGGGAACAGGGGAGGGACAATGGCAAGGGAGACTATTTGAAAGGTCCTCTTGCTCCGTCTATTAATATCAATCAATCAGAGATGCATGGCTGTGTTAATGACTCAATTGAACCTGCACGTGTGCGTGCGTGCGCGCGTCTGTGTGAGACGTGCAACAAAAGGGAAGAAAACAAAGGACAAATATATTTACATGAAATTAGGAGGTTACCTGTTTGTGTTCTGTGTAGCTTTCGTGTGTTTTTAGTGTGCCTAAAATTGCTTCCTGAGAAGTTTACAACCAGGCATCTACACACACAAAGGTACAGAGTAAATGCACATATATATTAAAATAAATTCACATAAAAAAAAGGTACACCGAAATAGAAGCTCAGTATCTCTTCAGGCTATCACTATATCAACAAGCCCTAAGAACCTACAGCCTTAAAAGGCTACCTGCCTCCCCAATGCCCAGGGGAATGATATATCACAGCTCAACACTCTGGAGAGAAGAGAGGAGGCGAAGAGAGGGGAGGAATAAAAATAAAATCCCCTGCAGTGAGACACCCCTCCGAAAAGAACTAAAAGGCAGGTGGGCCATTTGATTAGAGAGAGGAAAGGGAAGGAAGTGGAACGAAAATAAGACAGACAAGAGGTGAAATGTTGAGGCTCAATTTCACCCACAGTGTTTTGTTCTCTGAGCATGCTGTCTGCTATGCTTTGACTGCCTAAAGAATTAAAGAGTGAGGCAGTAGGAGATAAAATGAAGAAGAATGAAGATCTGGCGATAGGATGAAGGGCCTTTGAAATTGACAGTGAGAGACAGTAGCGGTTTTTGATACGGGCGACACGGGCGGCCTGCTCGGTGCTGAAGTCAAAGTAAACTGTATTGTCTGTATTGTCATCTCCGCTACATACAGTCCAGTATATAGAGAGACGAGACGACGAGGCTCCAGTTACAGCAGTGCAAGTAAACAAACAATAAATATAAGAAGAGTAAGAAAATAAATATACACTTTAGGACTCGGGGTAAAGGGATCAATAACAATTTAAATTTTATAATTTACAGTTTACTGATTTAAAGTCTCACACACAACCCATCGAAAGGGGAGGGAGACCCGCTGCTTCCAAATAGAGCACATTTCATTCATAATGGTGTAAATCCAAGCCCATTATCTATTCATGATTTGAATCCTGGGTTGTGCGAAATCCCAGAAATGCACCTTAGACAAAGTGAATCTGTGAACTAAGGTGTAGGTCTATTAGGTTATGTTGTGGTGATCCTCGAGTTGGGGGATTTGTGTTCATACTGGAGTGCAAAATTAAAACCAAGATGGACAAGAAAAGTTCAAAGCCATCAGGTGCTCAGTTTTGAAAAAAGAGAAAAGAAGAGGAGGAGAAAAGAGCAAAAGATACAGGTAAGCAGATGTGTCATTAGATAATGGCAGGTCATCCTGAAACAATCAGAATCAGAATACTTTATTAATCCCTAAGGAAATAATGTGGATTACAGTTGCTCCAAAAAGAAATGGTAAAAATAGTAACAGTAACAGACTAAACTCCAAACAATACGTTATGTTACAGATTTTAATATTAATTAGTCATTGTCAATTGCCGATTTGTCCTGTTCTCATTGTATGACAAATTATGATGGCTGTTTGGTAGCCATTTGCATACAATGCATACTGTCTCTCTCTTCATGTGTGTGTGTGTCTCTGGCAAAATTCAGTGTGGTTTTGACAACAGTTTTATGTTAATGTATAATGTGTGTGTGTGTGGGGGGGTGAGGTGGGGTGGGGGGGGTGGGGGGAAGGGGGTGTGTGCGCCCGGGGCGCCAAACAGGCTAGGACCGCCACTGGTGCGTGGTGCATGCATGGTCTTATATAAGTCATGCATGCGCTTATTTCCTCTGTAGTTATGCTTTTGTCTGTGGAAGACTCCCACACTTCCTCTCTTTTTGTCTGCCCTCATTAACTAAGCCATCATTTCGCTTGTTTTGGTGATGAGATCTGTTGACTGTAAAGACCTTATCACATCAATTCAGTGACTCTTTGCGCCCTATGGATGAAAGCATTGTGATGCAGGAGGAGATCACTCCCATCATAAAAGAACTGTTTCATCACAGGATAAGGGTGATCAGTCTGTCTAACTTTGTATTGATTTGAAGGGACTCTTTGCTCTAAAGGGAGACGTTTACCCAAACAATGCCAGAAAATCCCCTGGCAACTAAACAGAGGCACCAAATCCCCTTACTGCAGGGGGACAAAGATAGAGCTCTTTCCTTTAATCTTTATTTTGTTCCCCACATATTTGCAGACAAGTAAACTTTGGAAGTGACTTACAGGCTTCAAAAGCTATGTATGCCCCTTTTTGTAAGAAAAAAACTTCCCAGGCCTTTTTGACTAATTGTTCACTATTCCCTAACATCTGGGCCAAAATGACTGCTGTTACTGTGGCCGTGCAGCTCTTAACATCGATTCATCTCTGCCGACCACATTATACCAATAGATGTGGTCTTGGCCTACATGTTCATTGGCAAATTGTAGTTTTGCACTAATGTTCTTTTTGGACAGCAAAGCCTTTTGCTGGCATTTCTCCATTTGAGGTCGAATTTTTGCAGTCTGTTTCTGATTGCAGCCACGTACGCTTTAACAGTGGCAAGAGTTACCTGGAGAATAAATGTGAGGCTTATTGGTGATTTATGTATTTATTTATTTATTTGTTTGTTTGTTTTTGAGTAAAATGATCTGCTCTTGTGGTGAATTTGCTAGAAAAGCCAGTCCTGGGAAGATTTTCAAATACATTCTTGAAAAGAGTTTTCCTTACAGTGAAATGTTTGATTTCAAATCATTTGGAGGTTGGTTTAAATCAATTTGCCTCACGCTTCCACAGCGGTACTCCGAAAGCATTAGAAAACCTTTAAGACTGTGGCACGTTAATTCCACACACATCTGTGGCAAAGTAAAGATTAAATAAAACAGCTTACACATTCTTGAGTCCAATCATGTGCACTTAATCAGATTTTAATTAATGATAACTGAGAATATTAGTAATACCTGAGAATTATTCACTCATCTGCCTGCACACACACAGAGAGAGACACACACACACACACACACATATATGAATCTGAGTGACATCACATTCTTAATCAATAGGGTTTAAAATGATGTCAGCCCACCCTTTGCAGCTATAATTCAACTCTTCTGGGGGGGGGTTTCACAAAGTTTAGGAGTGTGATTATGGGAACTTTTGACCATTCTTCAAGAAGCAGATTTGTGAGGTCAGACACTGATGTTGGACGAGAAGTCCTGGCTCACAGTCTGTGCTTTAATTCATCCCAAAGGTGTTTTATTGGGTTGAAGTCAGCATTCTGGGCAGGACCATCAAGCCTTTCCACACCAAACTCACTCACCCAAAGCTTTATGGACCTTGCTTTGTGCACGTCCATGCTGAAGCTTTAAGAGTTCTTTTCACTTGAACTAAGGTGCTGAGCCCAACTCCTAAGAAAAAAAACCTCCACACCATAATCCCCCCTGCCCCAAACTGAACAGAACACCTGGCACAATGCAATCACACAAGTACAGTTCTCCTGGAAACCACCATTGAATTGCCAGAAGGAAACACGTTGGAGAACATGTCTCTCTGCTCTAGTCCAGTATCTTGTATTTGTATAAGACAGAAGACCTGCAAAGTTGTAAATATGTTAACATCAGACTAGCTTTTTGTAAGAAAGGAAGTATTTCTATTCTTGGAACACTTTCTTGAGGGCTTTTAATATTACCCAGTCTTACTTTTGTATTAACTTAACAGGGCAGGAATGCATCAAAAACAATAAATTAAAAGCAATTATGTATTAAACACAGGTAATTAGAAAAGTACAGCTACAAACAGCAGCTCAGGGGGAAAATGTCACTACATGTGGAAATACAGTAAGTGAAAAAAGCTGGTAATGTTAAATTATAATGTTCAATGATACCATTTTAGTGTTCCAATAGATGTTACGTTTATTAGTTAATATAGATAGACAGCAAATGGCATTTAATTAAGGAATATCTTCCTACATTATGAGTCAATCAAGGCACCTTAAATATGACAGCTTTTATGACACATGCTTTAGTGATGAGGATTATACATGAATCAACCAGATTAGGAAAGGAAATCTGGTTGATTCACATTTTGTCATGGTAAAAACAAAGTACTCTCTCTTTCAGTTCTAATGTTCAAAGTTGAAATCTTTCCTCTTTAGTTCTTTGATAACACACAGTGGCCAAAACGTCCGCTTTTACAGAGCTTGCTCACACTTACTGATGATCAATTAATCAAGTGCTTTTGATAATCAGCATCCTACTGCTACCTTCCCCCCTTAAAGCCTATGGAAACATCAAAAAACTTTACAATATAAAAATCATTATATTGTACATTACTTGTTACTTTTCACAAAAGTATTACATTATTTATTTATTTCCCAGAAAAAGTAATTGGATATCAGTAGAAATTCCCATCACGAAGGAAATACAAAAGTCTTTGCACTTTAGGTTCATGTTATTGACTTTGTGCTTGATATAGTAATGTGGCTATCTCCAACAGTTGAATTTGTAGATGACGCTTCCACATTTGTTCTATTTCCTACACAAATTGAGGCCAGGCAATTGATGCTCCGGCACTCATGAAAAGAGAGATTAATTTTTTTCTTTGTCTATTTACAAATTATACAGATAATAAAGGTAATACGATCAGTTCTCTTTAACTGACCTCCGTCTAACCCCATGTGCCAGATAGATATATAATCCAATTAGAAAACCTGACCAATAACAATTCCTAAAGGTTCATTTTATAACAATGGGAAGAAACTGAATAACAACAGTTAAATATTCCTTTACAATCTCCCCATTAATTTCAAAGCAAAGCTTAGGTAGCCTTCAGAAAATCCAGACCTGATCCTGCAGCGGAAACAGTTCTGCGCTGATCTGGGGTCTGCTTTTGAAAGTAATTCCCAACGCTTGCTGGTGTTAATCTAACTTTGTAATCTGCTGCTAAATCAGGCTCTAAAAGTGAGCTGAGACAGCAACTGGGGCAATCTTGTGGAGAAGAATCAGCCACATGGAGTGTGTGCAGGGGTAATTATGCATGAGGATAACGGTTAGTACTGCTTTGGATGTTGGCAGAGGACTAACAGATGCTAAATCCCTGTCACACCTGCACTCCTGGCAGACCTCTGGATTACAGCTGAGCTTATATCTATACATTTCCTCACTGTGTCTGTGTCTCTGACACATATCCAGATGTGCTACGACAGTCCCACGAGTTTAGCTTAAATATCCATTTTGCATTAATGCTACATTTTAGGAGCAGTTGGAAGCAAAACAGAATAATCCGGTGGTGCAGAGTAGGATTATATAAGATTACAAACTTGATTCTAAATTGTGAAGAAAACTCTTATACATTGGTTATCCTTCAGCATTACACTATGAAAAGTCTCTAAAGTCTCTAATAAACCCTGAAGTCTGCAGTTAGCAAAGTCAGTCATTAATATAGGGTAATAGGCCTTACTTTCTAATAAGGCATCTGTACTGTGGCTATGGAGAGTCATTAATAAAGGCCGACGGATTTCTCACTTTCTAACAAGTCATGAGGAGTCAGCTGATATGTCAGATGCAATTATAACTTGTCTAATGAACCTTACAGAGCCCCTGAGCCCACTTTGCAACTGATTTATTTTTGAAACCCTTGCTATGAAAGCACCGTGGAGAATTTTTTTTTTTAATGCTTTGTTTTTCTCAGCAGTAAAATTTGCCAAAATCTTGTGGTATCTTTGCTGCATACCACCACACACATGAAGCAGCTAAAAGGTATGACTGTCATGGTTCCTGAGTCCTTCGAGTTTTGTATCTTTTATGTGCATTTGTTTCATTATATTTCCCAGGTCTAGTTTCTTATTTAATCTGTTCATAATTTCAGTTTATTTCTTGTGTCCCTTTGTATTCTTGCCTCTGTTATGTTCCCATGTCTGTCCTTGCCTCGCGTTTTCTCTGTTTAGTCCTTTAGTCTTATGTGTAAAGTCAGTTTTGTGTTGGTTTACCCGTTGGTATGTAGTTCACGTTTGTTTTCCCCGTTTAGTTCGTTTATGGGTCTGCCATCTGTTATTTCTTGTGGTCATCGTCCCTCTGTGATTTGGTGTCTAGTTTTACTCCCAGCTGTGTGTCCCAGCTAATGTCTCTCCTCTCGTTATCCTGCTGTGTATACATCTTGAGTCTCCCCTTGTTCTTTGTTGTGTCATCTCTTATAGTTTCCTAGTTTTGTGGTCATGGCTTCCTGCACAGTTTATGTTCTACGTATTGTGAGTCCCAGCAATAAAGCAGATTTTTTGAGTTTACCTACCTGTTTCTGAACATTGGGGTGTTAAACTTGCCTTCTTGCACAGCACACTCATTACAATGTTCTGGAGAAGTTAGATATTAAACTATTTGGGGTCTTTGCACAGAGAATAAATGTCTGACAAAGACGTGTCTGTATTTTGGTAATCATTCAGAGCAGTTTATATTTATTATAGTTTAAACACAAAGAGCAATAAATTAGGCAGCAATTATCTATAAATTAAAATGGATTGTTAACAACATACATGCCATCTGCTCTTGCAAAATCTCAATTAATTCAATGAGTTGAAGACAAAATTGTCCATCACCTTTTTGTTTTCCTGATAAAATGAAATGTGAAAGTGAAATCTATCTTCTCTTTTTCTATGACTAGTGATGGTCTCTGTAACTATCTGAAGGTTCATCAGTGCACTAAGGTATGATAATTTGGGACAGACTCTGAGTGCAGCTAACTCTAAAGAACAATTTGAGTTTAAAAACAGTCAAAGTAAAATTACATGTCTGTGAAAAGACTGGAGGAAGGGATGGAGCCATCACTCACTCTTTCATCGGCTGAATTTCCAGCTTAAACGAAGTAAGAAAACATTCTTCTTGACAGGGGAGAACCTCGACTATCCTGACTGCTGTGAAACCTCTGACAGCCTTGTTCTTCTGTCATGTAGTCACAGAGTCTGCGAAGATTGTCTGATGAGCTGGTGGAGTAGGAGACGAACACCTCAACGTCTACTTTTAAGAAAAGCTTTTCAAAGCAAAGGCCCCCTTTAAAGCAGGAATTGAAGCTTCTGGGCGAGGGCTTGCCACAGTAAAGAGATCATAGAAGTGCAGTCTGACTTTTAGAAGCTCCAACTTTCTGTCTGGAGCACCAGCAGTAGACAGAAAAAAAACAGACATTGACTACAAGTTCAAAGAGAGAAGCTCCAGAGTTCCCAGAAACCTTTTTTTGGATAATTTTGAGCTTTTTTCACAAAGTTAGAAGGAAGTTTGTTTTAACAGTCAGCGCATCAGAGGAAGACCTCGGGGCTGTAGATATCTTATCCATTCCAGGAATTCTGAACCCAAACAGTGCAGGTCAGCATCTGAGTGTGCAGTGAAATTTCAGCAATGTTAGTTAATTGCCAGCTATACTGTGAGAAATGGATGTAGGAAAATTCAGTTACAGCACTGACATAAATTAATACACACTCTAGGATGAAAGTGAAATATGGGCATCAATGCAATTCTGCAAATTTGGCTGATTATTTGTTTAGTATACAAACTAATCACAATGTCACAATGTAAGATGGTCATTTTTAATATTTGGTTGTAAGACCATGTTGACCAACTTTCTACCTCTCTCACAGTGTCTCTTATGATTACTGTTATCAATCATGATTGGGCCAGGATAGCCCAAAAAGACATTGTTTTCCCTGGCTATCCTGCATATGGAGAGGAGCATAGCTTCTGCATCTAAAATCCCGGAAACCAGTAAAGATTAAACATGCTACTCACTTTGTATTTATTTATTCTGTTATCAGCAGGGGCTATTTAGATTTTCTTTCTCTTTTTTTGTAAATTGCTGTCCAGTGTGACTTTCCAATTACAGTTTGCATGAAAGCACACACACGTCCAGATTTTTCTTTCATTTCATTCTTCATTTATTTTTCCTAATGTCTGCCACAGTGTGGCTCAGGAATGACACATATTTGACAATTGCAGTAATATTTTCTCATTTTTTCACATTTCCTCGTTCCACTTCTTGCGTTGAATTTGTTCTGTTTTGGTTTGATGATTTCCAGCAGGGCAAAAGCCCTTCTGCATATGTCTTCCTTTTAATTCTTGTAACTTGCTCAAATATGAAAAGAAAAAGGGGCTGTTTGTAGAGAAAATGTGAAGTAATATTTCATATTATTTCTCACAGGTTCCAGGCTGCGGATTACAAATTAGTTGTTTGTTTTCATGTCACACATCAGATGCATTCAGTCAGGGCAAGCAAAGCAAGTACTGCATGTCCAGTAAAATCTAAATACATAGACATCAGTTAAAAGAGAAGAAAAAACATATTTTTTTCTTTGCATCTACAACAGTATTCTGTCAGAATGTTTCTCATGTTTGCATCCATTCTTTAATTTATTGTTACCCTGTTGCCACAGTTGGCTATTCTCTTTGGAAGCAGGCTTAAAAACACATGACTACTAACCAATGGAATCATCTGTTGATTTGATAGGCCGACCTATCCATTTCTGGATAAAGAGCTGGCATTAGCAATAATAAAAAAAAAAGCTCCTGTGATTTATCGTCTTAACATATAAGTTTTCTCTTGCTAACCATTTTGGTTAACATGTATGATACAGATAAGTTACAGTATAGTGTGAATTTTTTAATAACTTATTTAGCTTGGTAGTTTATCCCCTCCATTGGTAAGGAGTTCCTTGATCAACCTGCCATTTCCTGTTTAATAAAAAATGTAAGTTCAACAGGTGCAAGTCCAACCAACATTTTCAGATTACTGCCTGCAAACAATCCCTTAGTTGATTAAATGCAGAAATAATTATATTTTACAGTTCCACGATCCATGAATCAGTGCAGAAAAGGCATTTAAACGAGACAATGAATACATAAATAATGAAAATAATGAAACAGCCTGCTTTCCTCTGTTCCAGTTTGTCTTGTTTAACAATTGAGGATGATTTGTTTCTTCTTGCCTTTCTGTTACCCCACCCCACTGTTATATATACAGAATTATGGTGTTTAAGTGCAACGTTAAAATAAGTTAATTACAATCTTAGTGTAATAATCAGAGGCTAGTATAAAAACCTAGAAATATTTCCTGTGTATTGCTAAATTATAGCTAATTATAATTTCTCTAGAGAGAGAATTATTATCAGATCAAAAGCGATTTAAGGCATGTATAAAAATAATCACTTTAAATTTGATTTAAATTTATGCATAATTGCAACCGAGGTTAAATTCCTGTGACAGTGAAATACTACCATGAAACATTTCTCTGAGAGTTTTTATGTTACCTCTAAAACTTTTATTTTTTTATATTTATTTTGCTCTATACTGCTCTTGGCTTTGGAAAAACAGCACAACAATCATATTATGGTTATACACTTTTGCAGTGTTTAGCTGTAATAGAGAGTATGCATTGTCCATGACCCTTCAGCACCACTCCAAATAAATCAGATGCTTTTTCTTTTATGTTTCTGATTGGCACATCAGTTTGACAGTTCAACTCTATCTACTTTAAAAAACTGTTGCAACACCGAGGGCACAAAGTAGCACTACTGCTTTGCTTTCCCATGTGCATGCCTTAATCAAAACAAATGTTTGCACTGCTTCCTTCAGTATATAAGGAGCCAGTGATTTCTGGCAGTGGTAATGATTATCACACATAATACAACAAAACAAATAATATTGGTGTATGGTCCTTTAAACAACCACTGCTATACAGTTACCACTTTGCACAAAAAAGTTATATTAATATATTATTATTTTCAACTATAATTAGATGTTGCAGTCACTTCAAATAGATAAATAAATATACAGCTTTTTTTTTTAAATGTATCTGTTCACCGTGTGTACGTATAATTGTTTAATTTAGTTTAAACTGTTTAAGTTATCTAATTATGCTGAGATAACATGGCATGCTTCTTGTGGTAATGGGTTCATTATTTAGTTATCACAAGGAGACAAAAGGTTGTTTCCACTTCATTTATAAGAGATCTGAAGTGCCAAGACAGCAGGGTGTGAACTGCAGGGGAGCCAAAGGAAAGCTCCTGTCCTCTTAATAAGACATGAGCTCTCCTTCTTATGGGGTCTTTTGTGGTCTTTCGAATGACTGACAACATGCATTTCTTTATGCCTTAATTCCTCTCGGTCATGCATATAATTAGGCTGTTATTGGTGTGTGATTCATGCATGAGAATGATTTTCAACTTACTCACTTAAATATAGGTACCAACATGAGCTCTATTGTTTTTTCTTTCTCATCTTTCGTTCTCACCTAAAGCAGAGAAAACAGAGTGGTACTTATTTTGAAACTGAAGCATGAGCATGAGCTAATCTGATCTCTTTCCTTATCAGTGTTACTTATATTCCTATTAATGGGAGCAATGATAAATATGAAGTGAATTGAGTGAATAGAGTAGTTTAGAAATCATGTATCTGTCCATTTTGGCACATAGTCAGGTTGTCTAAAGGTGAAGTATAGTCTCGCTTGCTTGCTTTGACAGATGACAACTGAAGCAACTGATTTAATTAATCAATATCTATAATAAATATAATACCAAATGATGGATGGATGGATGGATGGACAAACTGCAGATCAGTCGAAGTCTAAATGGAAGGATTTGGATTGTGTTTTTCTATTGGAGATAACATAAAGTTCAATCCTCATCCTTTAAAAAGAACACTAGTCCCACCACAACTTCACAGCCACTTTAGTGATCCTGCTTGATAACTCTATCAGTAAAAAGATAAGGGGACCGAGCTGTCTTCAGGGCTACCAAGTTCTCTGTAATTATGGCGTGATCTTAAAAAAACAAAAGTCAGCTTCTCATGATAAATGATCCCATTATCTCAAGACATCTGCCTTTTGTTTTCTTGAGATAATGACATAATTTAACCGATGAGAAAACAACCTTTTTTTTTTTTTATCTTGAGATAACAAAATAATTAACTCCCAATCTTGAGGTAATGACGCCATTTAAAAATAATAGTAATGAAAAAAATAATAGTAGTAATTTCAATCAGGGCCTGTCTGTTTCCATACATATCTATTTACTTTATGATTGCCTGGCTACATAATTTTATTTTTAATGAAGCAACCATACAAGAAATGAACCATTTGATTTGATTTGATTGTCTCCCAACAGACGAAATGTATAATATTTTCACACTATTTCACCATGTAAACAGATGCTGGGAAAAAAAAAAAAGTCATTGCTTGTGGTATGGCAGGACTACAGAATGACACACGCACACATCAACACGGATTCACAAAAACCCAGAATAACATATCCCAAGTTCTGTTAGCGGTGACCTTGCTGGAAAGACTTCGGCATCGGCGAAGGTGCTGATTGCGATCGTAACGCTTGCAAGTCTTTGATCTCAACAAAATGAAGGCTTAACAGTTCATTAACCCTTTGATCTCATCTGATCCATGTGATCTACAAAGCTGTATAGCCCACACATGCAGTAGATGCTGCACACACATGCCCCGCTGCAAGATAATGGCTCCATCATCTCGATCATCGGTCAAATTTGCACTTCAGGTTTGTGAACACAGATGTCGATCTGCCCCATCATTTTCAGGGGTCATGTGTTACACAGCCTGGTGTTCATTGCATCTATTGGATTTATGAGTGGCTGAGCAATCAAAACAGAATGAGAAGTAAGACTGTTAATATCCACATTGACCTTAGGCTGACCTGACATGATGGCCAGCTGTACAGTCTAATGACATATTGACTGTTTACTGTGTAATTTGAGGCCTGATGAAAAAACATACAGACTCGAGAGGGAAAAAAACAAAGAAAAAGCAAACACTCAGATTTTCTAATAGAGATGTTAAGTAGGGATTTGTAAAGTAAATGTTGAACATGAAGAATTCTTCTCACTTCCTATACAGCTGTCTCTATTATTGTAGGGTCTTTACCATACAATGCAAACCACATTGAGGGGACTGTTGATGTGACTTGGAGCTATATGATTTATAGCTATAATATTCAGAACCTTACATTTTCCACTAATGATAAATAACAGACTGGTGCTTTCATTCTCCAGGACTTTTAAAGTATTTAATCTAAAAGTCTATTTTTATTTAGAAGGTATGTTTTATGACAAAAGTCGGTTAATGTAATTGCTGCATACTGAATTCAATTCAATTCAGGTCTTAAAACATGTCTATTTTTATCTTGGATGGAAGGTTAAAACATGTGTACATTTTTATTTCATGTCCCAAATGCAAAAAAAAGACACATATTTTATTTCTGTATTTTCTTCCCACTGATGATAATCTTGTTCTTATGTGGCAAGTGTTGCAAGTTACATTATGTTGTTTTTACCTTGAATTTACCACCTGAACACACAATGCTTTCATTTGCACATGGCAACTGGGCAGTTTAGTTCAATAACCAAAAGCTCTAAACTGGGCTTTCTCACAACAGGCCTCTATGAGATTTAAGCCGTCATCTCACTTGGTATTTGTTACCAACTTTATCCTCTATAATTTGTGCAAAGGCATATAAAGAACCTTAAAAGAAGAAATAATTTGTGTTGTTTCAAAGCCTGGTTGTCCCCATTGAGTTTTGTCCAAAGCTTTCCCTACCAAATCCCAACTGTCAGAAAGAACAATGATGCTATGTTTTGTGCGCTTGTGTGTTTTTGTTTTAGGTTAAGCCAATTGTGCTGCACTAAAGCGATAAAAGCATGCCACCGAGGGCCTCTGTCCTTTAAAAGGAAGAAGTCAGTCCTTGTTGTCCAAGTTAAAAGACTGTACAGGGTAGTTCTTTGAATAGGTCTTTGCCCAGACATATCAAGGTCTTGACTGTTACTGTCATGGGAGTGAGTCTAAAAATAGCCTCAGGGACTTCCACCAGCATATTAGACAGAGAGACACAAAACAGGCTTGTTAGTACATAACCTTGGGCTCCTGGGATCCTGGGTCCCAGATCAATTTGTGGTTCTTTTTTAACCTACACAAAACAATTTTACACCTCTTTCCTTTTCTGAGAACAACAGGAGGTCTGTTTATTACTGATTACAACTGGCACTCTTGCAGAGCTGAATTCAATCTTTGCACACTGCAGCCTGCCAAATACTGCGGTCCAACTCCCAAGTCATCACGCACTGACACTTGGTTAGGCAGCCATCGCATTTGAACTCACTAATGCATAATTATCCAGGATGCAGAAGAGTCTGATAGTGTCCAATAGAAGTCCCTTGATGTCTGTCTGTGATATCTACAAATGTTCTTTGTTTCCTGTTGCAGAACCACCTTTCATCATCCACGAGATGATGCAGGTGTTAGCGTGTATTTTAATCAGAAATATGATCTTTTCCCAAACCCACCCATGTACCATGGTGCCTAAATCTAACCACTGAAAATGACAAGTCCAAAAGGGATGCAAAACTCTTACCCTTTCAAAGTTCTGTGGTCCAGGCCACCACACCTGCATCCTACTGCACTACCTTATCTGACAGGATACTACCTTGTTAGGTGGATTCATCTGTGATTCGAAAAGATTGTAATCAAGCTGTAGTATGTGACAACTGGGGGGTAAGAATTTCTTGGGCCTACTTAGTGTCACACAGTCATGAAAAATATGTTTATGGTTTATGGTCACAGACAGTTAAATTTCTTTGACACATCTAAGAAAGAGAATTGTAGATTTGTACAACTTGGGAAGGTACTTTGGAGCCATTTCTAAATAACTCTAAAGATGATCAGTTCAAACAATTGTACCAAAGTACTAAGCCCATTTTCCATTAGTACCTACTCGCCACAACTCGACTCAGATTGACTGGTTTTCCATTACAGTTGAGTACTTCCTAATGTGCGCTGTTGCTGTCATAGCATGTGAGTTTCCTACAGGGTAACTAATATGCGACAAGAACGCTACAACAAAAAGTGGACGTCGAGGCAAGACTATACCTGCTGCTCGGTCGGTGGCTTTTCATCAGATTCAGGGACCAGGACGTTGTTTTTGTAGCTTTTGCCCCGTTGCTGGGTTTCAAAAATAGTCATTTTGGTTTTCATAAAGAAGACGCTCTCATGACTCATTGAGTTATGCTACTGACGAGCCAATCAGTGAAATGCAGTCTGACAAAGTCACATTTTAGTACCTGCTTGGATTGCTTGGAACCCCGGGTGGGGAGGTACTATTTTAGTACCTGGTACCTGGTTTTAGTACCTGGTACCATTAAAACTAAAACTGTGGCCAACCGTGGCGAGTTGGATGTGTCACAACTTTGCCAAGGTCTGGAAGAAGACCCACTTGTCACCCTCAGAGGAAAGTGGTCTTGATGTCTAAAAACAACCCAGGAACCTCCAAAGGCTCAAATCGGCCATGAACTGGAAATTGCTGGAGTGTATGTAAACTTCTGAACACAACTACTGATCATCAAAGATAATTTGCATTGAGGAACACACACACACACACACACACCCTGGGACCGAGTTAGCTGGGCAAATACTGGCTGCACTACCTGTGAATGACTCTGCACTAGTCTGATTCAGAAGCCTGTTTATCAGCACAGTCTGAACCCTAAAAGAGAATGATCCGTCAGCCACAATGTGCTAACAAAGACAGATTGCTTTCTTGCCATTTGTTTTATTGTACTGCATAAAAAATGTATCTCATTGTATATGGGAAGACTCTGTTTGTTTGTTTTAGCTGTGATAATTAGGGTGTCTCATTACAAGGAACCCATTAATTCGTTTTCTGAAGACTGCTGCATACATCAGGTGTAAATGAGATAAGAAAGTGAAGACAAAGCCCCCCCCCCCCCCCATGTTTCTCGGCCATTTAAAGTTAACCATTAAACACATTACATTAGCAGTCACGTTTTGTTCTGCCACAGATCTGGGACCTCAGCAGTTCATTGTTTCACATGCTTTTCAACTCCTCTAATCTCAAGATCCTAAATTAATTATCTTGTTATCTCAGGATAAAAAAAAAAAAAAAAAAAAGTTAAATGTTTTTTTTTCAAGGTCACTTGTTCTAACAGTGTAATTGCTTTTACCTTCATAAAAGGCAAGTGTAGTAGACCAGATAGTGGCGTAACACTGCAGATGGATTAAAATGGAAATGACAGACAAGCCAGACAGAAAAAGATCACACCTGCTTTTCACATTTAATTTTACATCAGTCAGCTTTAAACACCTAGATTGCGATCACAATTAGTTACTAAGTCAGCCATGTGTGAAAAAAGGGGGGGAGCTGCTGTGTTAGGAAATATACTTTTGTTTGGCCTCAAGGATAATCATATGACAGTGTGGGATTTCAATTTGTTACTGTATGAAACTCCAGCGGCTGTCTCTACGTTGTGACATAAAGATATTAAGGGTAAAACTAATATAGCTATAACTACATTTAGTTTTCTTAGTTTCACCTTAATGTTAAAATAATATATGACAAGTGGTGAGGTCTGTATTGTTTAATAATTGTTTTGTTTTCAACTAATGCTTTTCTCACTGTAGGAGCTGCTTTTTCTGAAAAGGCAGCGATTTTCTGACATTTATTTGCTGCCTGACATCGAAGCTAATGATCTGATCGATGCTAAATTATTCTGCAATTAGGGATAATTCAAAAGGCCAAGAGCAGGCTTAATTAAAAAAAAAAAACAGACATAGAGCAAAGTGTTTAAGTATTGCAAGAAACATTTGTCAGTCACCCAGCAGTCAGCCCAGATTTCCTTTGGCGTCATTTCAGCCATTATGCCTGACACTGGTATACTTATGTTTCTTTTGCACCTCAGTTTAAACTGGCAGCTAAACTCCCAGTGTTCATGTATTTCAGCTAACATGACATGCTTATGCTACGATACCAACCGGCAGACTCAGTGGTCTGTCACAGCGTGTCAGCCGGCAACACCTTCAGTCTCTCTAAACTCCTCTGACTTCAGCCATTTGTCTGGGACAGCTATTGGGGCTGTTACTGTTTACCTCGGGGCTTGGCTCTTTGTTCCTCTGACATCAAAACAGGGGTGTCACTTGACCATTATTATTGCATTTCAGTCCTTGAATAGCTAGTACTCTGGTGGAATTTACCCTCAGGCTGATGTTGCACTAACTAAAACGACATAAATCTGAGGTCACTGAACTGTCCTAAGGTATGACTCTAGTCATCCAAGAATAAATCACTCCGACAAGACAAGGGGCGGTCTGTCATAGTTAGGATGAGTGAAAGTAGTGCAGAGGTGCTGTGAGATGATAAAGAAGTGCGGAGGTTTTCTATAATTCAGGGAGGATGCTTCCAATATAAAACATTTTTCAAGTTTAAGATATAATGAATGTGTGGTATTGTGCGGTTCATCTCCTGTACATAAGTGAGGCTGGCAGATAGAAAGATAAGTGTTTAGATCATCATATATTTCGCTCATTTTACATCAATTTTTACACAAATTTGGCAAAAATATCAGATTTTTTTTTGGTTCTCAAAAGTAATAAGATTGTGATTTATAGAGAATAATTTTTGTTTTGGCATGAATAAAAAGTTGGACATTTCTTTCACACAAGGATGCATGAAGTAATATTGATACCTTACATTCAGAGTTTGTTTCTGTCTGATGTTCCCAGATGAGCTCAAAACCAAGCTAATTAAAATCAGTCAAATGCCTATACACGCTTGTTAAATTCTTCTTCTTCTTACAGCTGCTCTCCTTAGACAGCCAATCATCTGTCTCCATCTCACCCTATCTCATCCTCTTCTGTCACAACAAACCTCTGGACATTCTTCTTCACTACATCCATTAATCTTTGAATATGTGGTCTTTCGCTTTTCCTCCTGCCAGGCATCTCCATCTTCAGCATCCTTTCTCCAATATACTTCCATCCACTATCCCTCCTCTACACGTGTCGAAACCATCTCAACCTCTTTAACTTTGTCTGCAAACTACTCGATCTGGGCTGGCCCTCTGATATATTCATTTCAAATCTTGCAACTTTAGAGCTCCAATCATCCTCTGGCATTAACATCAGCACAAAAAATGTGCACTCGGAGCTGCATGGTGTGGGTTTCCATTGATTAGCAGCTTGTTTATGCGTAATGTGTACGTGGCTCAGTTCTTTTGTTCATATTTGTGAAATTAGCATACAAAATATTTGTTTTAAAGCCAGCGCTTTCACCAAAAAACAAAATTGGGGGGAAGTTACATTCTCAGTGTATGATGCACATGATCAAGCTTAGCTCAACAACAGTTAAGAGGAACGATTGCGCTAATAGCTGATAAATTAGCCATAATACATTTCATTGTTCGCTACTGTGCCACTGGGTGTCACTGTTGATCTCACTCAAGTTAAAGATCGATGATCCTGTTATGAGAAAAGCTTTTTTGAATGGCTCTCTTAAGAAGCTTAGCTTCATGAAGTGGAACGACAGATGGGCCCGACTAGAGTTGGTGGAAATATACTTAATTTGTTAATTTGCTCATTTACTGTAAAGAAGAAGTGAATTAAAAGTGGAAGTAAACTAAGCAGAACAAGCTAGAGGGATAAAAGCTGGAGCCAGTGAAACTAGCTGGTGTTATTTAGCATTGCTGGTGCCAGCTGCTCTTAATTAAAAATTCAGCACTCAGTCAGCTAGCTTAAGGAGAACAGCCTGACCAGTCAAGTTTTTGGAGTTGTAATATGTTGCCTAAAGAATGAATTAAGTCTGTGCCCATTATAATTAGGGGCAAATGCTTTGGCACCAACAGAGGCAAAATAACAAACGCTTGGATGAAGGTAAGACAGTTCACTCTAAAATGCTGCATATTGCTGCATTATCATTGCTTTGCCCAGCATAAGTTAATGAGTTTGTTACAGATGTGTGGTGAGTAACTGTTGCTGTATTGATCTGATGTAATTTTAACCGCTTATATTCTCTGTTGACACATTTGCTAAGTATTAGCTTGACTTCATATTTATTTATTTATTTGCTAATTTATTTCAAACATGTAAACAATATACAGGTACATTTAGAAAAGAAAGTAAGAGAGAAAAAAATACTATACAAAAGTTAATACATTTCAATATTGCTACTGTTCTGATGCAGCTGTCTAAAAACAACATACTGTTTAATTAAAAGCAAGGGAAATATTTAACATAGTAATAGTCACAGTTCTTATGTAACCATATATCATGAAAAAAATAAATTCAGACTAAAATGTTAAAGTTTGCTGAGAAAATAACCACATTCTTTCAGTAACTCTGTGAATAATATACCTGATGTTTACCTAAAATATTTTAAAATACTAATGTTAGACAAGCAAGACGACACCAGTGTTATAGATGGCTGTTACTTATGAGGTGCTGCAAAATTTGGCAAACCTTTGGATAAATGTGGCCTTTTTCAAAATACAGAATAAAACCGGGAACAGAAAGTTTGTCGGGCAGGAGCGCAAAAAAAAGAAAAAAAAAAAAAAGGGAAATGACCCCTACTGTAACACTGCAGGAAATTCTGGTTTTCCACCAAGAGAGCAGCTTAAAGGGATTGCTGGGACCGTGGAGGTCATGCCTTACACAGCAATGTCACTGTTATGGATCACTTTGCTCTTGGATGTGTGGGTGGATGTATATCTCAGTGCATGTTCGAGGGCATGTTTGTTTGTTTGTGCTGTTCTGTGTGTGTCCTTGATTTTTGAACAGTCTCATCATCAGCAGCTCTCAGCAGAATAAAGAATGTTATTCTTCAGGGAGGTTAAGACGAATGTGCAGCATGAAATAGTCCTGTGGTTTGCTGAGCCATCGCTCTGTGCTATATAATTTTTTTAAATTTTTTGGGGGGAGGGTTCGGCGGCAGCGAGGAGGAAGGTTCCGATCCGGTAGCCATTACACTCCTTTTACTTTTTCTGCCCTTTTTTTCCCAAAGTATTTTCACTCCACTCACACAATTACCCTGCTGTCTCCTTACATCCTGTTCCCTCTTCTCCTCTCATTAGCTGAGGAGACAGGCCTAGTGTTGGGTATCCAGTTGACCATTTTCTATGTGTACATGCTCGAATGTGTGTGCGTGTGTGTGTCTGTTATCCTCTGGAGCCTCAGTCTGTTGGCCAGTAGCAGAGCTGTGTCTTTAAAAGCAGCTCATTAGTGCATCCACTTGGACTCCAGACATCTCTTTCTTCTTTTACAGCTGGTTCTGGGCACATTAGGGCAATGATGCTCTCTCCCTCTAATGGAGCAGAACGAGAGGGCCAGCACTGAGCTGCTTGTGTTTGCTCCCCTATTAATTATCATTTTCCAACCAACTTAAAGCACAGTGTTATATTCTTGCAGTAGCAGCTCTGTAAGTCTTTCTTGAGCATTTACATTAGTGGCAACACACTCTTCTGATAATCAGGATATGCTGATTACTGGACTTTACGATGTACTTTTTAACTAGTGCTCAGGGTTAGTAAGATGCTGTGATTTCCTCAGGTTGACACTGTGACGGTCCACACATTGTATGAAATGTCCACTGACCACTGTATACGACAGGTTTCTACTTGATTTTAAATTCCTACAGGAGATAAACTGCAGCGCAAATTACTTTCAGAGGATTTGTGAAACGCATGCTCTAAAGAGATTTTGCATATGAACTGTTGCAACAGTGTAATGTTGTCGTCAAAAATCCCAAGCTTAAATGAAGGCTAGGTAAAATATCAAAGATAAGAATACATTACAGGGAGTGCAGAATTATTAGGCAAATGAGTATTTTCTCCACATCATCCTCTTCATGCATGTTGTCTTACTCCAAGCTGTATAGGCCCGAAAGCCTACTACCAATTAAGCATATTAGGTGATGTGCATCTCTGTAATGAAAAGGGGTGTGGTCTAATGACATCAACACCCTATATCAGGTGTGCATAATTATTAGGCAACGTCCTTTCCTTTGGCAAAATGGGTCAAAAGAAGGACTTGACAGGCTCAGAAAAGTCAAAAATAGTGAGATATCTTGCAGAGGGATGCAGCAGTCTCAAAATTGCAAAGCTTCTGAAGCGTGATCATCGAACAATCAAGCGTTTCATTCAAAATAGTCAACAGGGTCGCAAGAAGCGTGTGGAAAAACCAAGGCGCAAAATAACTGCCCATGAACTGAGAAAAGTCGAGCGTGCAGCTGCCAATATGCCACTTGCCACCAGTTTGGCCATATTTCAGAGCTGCAACATCACTGGAGTGCCCAAAAGCACAAGGTGTGCAATACTCAGAGACATGGCCAAGGTAAGAAAGGCTGAAAGACGACCACCACTGAACAAGACACACAAGCTGAAACGTCAAGACTGGGCCAAGAAATATCTCAAGACTGGTTTTTCTAAGGTTTTATGGACTGATGAAATGAGAGTGAGTCTTGATGGGCCAGATGGATGGGCCCGTGGCTGGATTGGTAAAGGGCAGAGAGCTCCAGTCCGACTCAGACGCCAGCAAGGTGGAGGTGGAGTACTGGTTTGGGCTGGTATCATCTAAGATGAGCTTGTGGGGCCTTTTCGGGTTGAGGATGGAGTCAAGCTCAACTCCCAGTCCTACTGCCAGTTTCTGGAAGACACCTTCTTCAAGCAGTGGTACAGGAAGAAGTCTGCATCCTTCAAGAAAAACATGATTTTCATGCAGGACAATGCTCCATCACACGCGTCCAAGTACTCCACAGCGTGGCTGGCAAGAAAGGGTATAAAAGAAGAAAAACTAATGACATGGCCACCTTGTTCACCTGATCTGAACCCCATTGAGAACCTGTGGTCCATCATCAAATGTGAGATTTACAAGGAGGGAAAACAGTACACCTCTCTGAACAGTGTCTGGGAGGCTGTGGTTGCTGCTGCACGCAATGTTGATGGTGAACAGATCAAAACACTGACAGAATCCATGGATGGCAGGCTTTTGAGTGTCCTTGCAAAGAAAGGTGGCTATATTGGTCACTGATTTGTTTTTGTTTTGTTTTGGAATGTCAGAAATGTATATTTGTGAATGTGGAGGTGTTATATTGGTTTCACTGGTAAAAATAAATAATTGACATGGGTATATATTTGTTTTTTGTTAAGTTGCCTAATAATTATGCACAGTAATAGTCACCTGCACACACAGATATCCCCCTAAGATAGCTAAAACTAAAAACAAACTAAAAACTACTTCCAAAAACATTCAGCTTTGATATTAATGAGTTTTTTGGGTTCATTGAGAACATGGTTGTTGTTCAATAATAAAATTATTCCTCAAAAATACAACTTGCCTAATAATTCTGCACTCCCTGTATGAACTGATTCAAAATAGGTGAAAACATTTTTTAAAGAAAATTATTGATTTATCAATTAAGTTAAGTTTATCTTGGCATGCACACACAATACCCAGATCCGTAACTCCTGAGTATAGAAGGAAAACCTTTAATTTTAGGCTGATATCATTTTCATACATGAACTTAAGGGTTGGTAGAATCACAAAAAAAACAAACAAAAAAACCCAACCTAATTTGCTTGTTCTTTATGTCTAATACACAACAGGAGAAAGAAATCTGCATATACACAGTCTCAGTACCAGAAATTGATAGATGGCGCATGAGGTTGGTCACAAAATGATCACCATCTGCATATTTGCGCTGCAGTTACCTGCACTAGGCTCACACAGGTGAAATGCAGACGGTGACGTTGTACACTGACTTTTCAAGTTCCAGACTGCACAGCCATGCTAGATGGCTTAACTGTCTTTCCTCTAGCATGCAGATGATAACTAGCTTTTCCACTCTGCAGTGATAAGGCAGATTCAGAGAGACGCTGTGATAAATTTGCATGAACTGGGCCTTTATTTCCTTTTCTGCTGCTGCACATGGTGCGCAACATTTGGACAACTTTTATACAGGAACTTCAGCCTTTCTGCACTTTTCATGGCTGATTGTAGTAATTCTCCCTTGTCGACATGCACTTTACAGAGGCTGGGGCTTTCTGGGGCAGCATTACTTCTCACACAATGACACACTGAGAGTTGTTCTTTTCCCACAAGTGTGACTCTTAACATTTGCTTCATATAATAACACATTAGTTCTATTGACTTATATTTCACAATTTTATTTACAGGAACTACTTTTAAATACAGAACTGTCAAATTTGTGTTACAAATAAACTCTAATATTTTTAACTTTGCAATGAAAATCCTAATATAGATTTTATCTCAATGTGTCCCCTGAACTTATTGAGGCACATGATTTTTAGCTACGTCACCCAGCCTTCACAATATGCTGCTAATAAAAAGTTCAGTTTCTTTATGTCGTGCTTGGTCTCCCAGTTCCTGTCACAGATGACCTAAAGGTGCTTCTACCTATAAAGGTAAAAGTACCTTTGGTACCTGTACCACAATCCTATGTGGCGGTCTTTGTCTCAGCTGATACAGCAGCTGCTCTCACAAATTTATGTTTACAGTGTTTGCATTCTTGACTTCAGTTTATTTACTTTATTATGTTGTTGTTGTTTTTTGTCATTCTGTTATAAGAGGTCATCTTTACCTACCTTCCCATGGAAGGTAGGTAATTTGACCTTTTCTGTGATGAACCTCAGTGTCTTCTTCCAGTTTTTATGGGTCCATAAAGTGCAGCAACTGTTACAATTGGAGTAAGAAAACAATATAAATGTCCTACATGAGGTTAAGTTATACTTGGGCTCAGGGGGCCTGTACCACAACTGTACCTATACTGTTCAACAAACAGATCTATATTTATAAAACAGGCACACTTTTTCTCTCACTAGGAGAAACTAAGCTGCAAGCTTACCCTGATGGTATTTTTTTTCTCCAAAAAGTTCCTGAAGGAATTTCTCCTTGGGCTTACTGAAAGGTGTTTTGAGAACTTGGCTGTGATTAAACCCTCCTTTAAACATGAGTAAATTGAGAGTGCCTGAGAGTGCCTCCCAAAGCTAATGATGATTTGCCTGTTTTTATTTTTCATTAGTCACTGAAGTGGAATGCATGACATTATAAACAATGTCGGTTTATGCTATTTGTTGCAAGAGCATATTAATTCTGAAAAGTTTAGTTCATTATGGGAACATTGAATTAGCTGGGCCTTGCCTGCAGTAAACGGATACGATTGGGCCGTCTGGGCACACTTAAACCATAATTATGGAATACTTTGGAGGAAGCTGAAAACTAGTTTTAATCACCTCCTCTCACTTGAGAGAAAAACGAAAAGATGATGACCCATTTGAAAGTCGGTTGTGGTGTATGTATATGTTGTTTAATCACACAACAGACTTGTAATTCATATCGTACATTTAAAATGTGCCAGTAAAGCTAATTGGCTAAATTCTAACTAGTCCCTCTGGCAGAGTGATTTTACCTGTATTTAACATGAAAAAATGAATAATAATTAGTGTTATTAATAATTAATTAATTAATTATCTTAATAAGTTATGAAGGCTGGATTATACCTGGTGAAAGCTCTTTGTTTTTAGCCAGTTCTCGTAGGTGTTGCACTGAAAAAAAAAGCAAAAACTGTAACTTGAGCATAAAATACATGTTTATTTGTCAGATGGAAAAGATAAATTGCCTTCCACCTGGTTTTGATTAAATTTTCACCCAGCTGAAAAAAAGCTCTATAATAACTGTAATAATAATAATAATAATAATAAATTTTATTTATGAGCGCCTTTCAAGTCACCCAAGGACACTTTACAATAGGATAAAACACTTAGTAAAACAATGGCAGAATAAGAACAATAAAATACAAGCACAAGATAAAATGAACAAACAGTGGATTCACAGTGAATATGCAGATTTGAACAGATGAGTTTTGAGTTGGGATTTAAACTGGGGGAGAGAACCAATATTTCTTATTTCAGGGGGCAGAGAGTTCCACAGCCTGGGAGCAGAGCAGCTGAAAGCTCTGCTTCCCATGGTGGTGAGGCGGAAGGAAGGTACAGCAAGCTGGATAGAAGAAGAAGAAGAACGAAGTGAACGGGCAGAACAAGTGGTGGTTAACAGGTCAGAAAGGTAAGAAGGAGCGAGGTTATGAATGACCTTGAAGGTGAGCAGAAGAAGTTTGAAAATTATCCGGAATTTCACAGGGAGCCAGTGAAGTTCCTGAAGAACAGGGGTGATGTGCTGGTAGGAGGGGGTTCTGGTGATAATGCGAGCAGCAGCAACTGTAGAGCCTTAAATCATATAAAATAATTCATTTCAAATGTAACTTTTTCTTGTTTCTGCAAAACTGCTTGTTTAGCTTGTGGTTAAAGCAAAGCCTCAGCTAAATGAGCTCAAACATCACACTCAAAATGTTTTTTGGAGCCTTGAGTTTTATAGGCCATATCTTTGTCATTATCAAAGAAATCTCAGCAACAATTCTGCATCCTCATATCCAAAGCTGTCATATTTCAGACCTTTAGGGCTAAACTTATGCGATATATTAACATTACATGTGTTGCAAACGCAATACAGAATATCGCCAAAAAACAAGATTGTTGCTTTTACTCACTTTTTTTGTGATCCTTAAAAAACCAAACCACAGCATTTTAATTACTATAAAATAGATTATATTGTTCTAAACACTCATGGTGTTTAGAACAATGATGCTAATGATGATGTTTGTTGCTTACCTAATAACCTTGTGCTTGAAAGCAAAATTTAACATCTGTATCAAACTGATCCAGCCTTGATGTCAAGGTAATCCGAGCTGGTAAATGGTTGTTGTTTATTTCCAACATCTGTGGGATATGCGCCGTGCACCTTGAATTCTTTCACCTGGATTGGATTCTGAGTGTACATTCATTGTCTGCCAGTAGAGCGATACCAACACAATCATCGCTCACACTCAACTTCTCTTAATTCAAGTTGAAGTTTAGAGAAAAAAATATTTTGCAGGTTAGCATTCCTTCCCCCGAATTGAAGAAAGTCTTAAATTCTATAGGGGTTTCTAGATCTGTACAAATGAGGATAAATACATCACGTTTTGGAATGACCTTTACAGTCTGGGATGAATTTTACATGTGTCAGCCTGTATTGCTGTACTTCATTTTCCCGTGCTGTACAAGAAGACCGAAAGTCTCTTGAGCCTCGTTCTAACATGATTTAACCTCACAACTTTCCCTTTAGTGCCAGAACATGGAAAGAGGAAAGCCTTAACTCAACAGAAAGATTTTGTTTTATTATTATTTTTTTTATTTTTTTGGACTTGTTTTTAAGATGCATACTGTTAGACATTTTTTGTTATACTTTGATGCCAGTGAGTTAAATAATCATAATATCGATATCCCTGTTTCCTGCAATTAGGAAACAAATTTAATTCATTGTGTTAATCACAAGTGGAGGGCATACAAAGGACTTGCAGGCTTCCTTAATCAAGTTCTTAAATAATACTTATATATTTTGTGACAGTAGCACAGTAATCAGCTGCTCTGGAGTCTCAGTGAATTTGGCATCATGGCCTGTGAAGCAGCACTCCGCCTGCTAAAATAGTCACAGTGGACTTGTAGTGCTGCAGTCCATGTTGGTAGAGTTGGAGGCCTTCTGGTTGCAAGACTGCAAACTCTTCTTGTGAGCATGATGGGTAAGGCTGAGGCTTGCTGGTTAGGAATGGCTGAACTGTCAAAATAAGAGTGATGCTCTCATTTTATATAGTGAGAATCACTAAATATTGTTTTAAGTAACCAGTAAAGTTGACATCGTGGCATTCTGTCAGGACAAGCAAGGTAAACAGTGCTTATCCTTTGAAATCTATAAAATTTATAAAAGACATCAATTGAAACCTACCAATGCAAAAGCAATCTCTGCTTAAATCTCAAACAGCATCCTGTCCCATATAAGATCTCCCACTGCCAGTTAATATCCATCCACTAAATTGTTGCTATTCTGTGGCTACATTTCGATTGGCTGTGTTTGAAGTGTAATCTATAGCATTTCTTGTTCTCATCTTGGTGTCCAGTTATCAAATTCTGGAGCAGGGAAAGCTGAGAGACCTGCAGCATAGTTGTTTACCTAACAAAGTTTTTATTAATATTTTTCATCCCCTGTAGATATTGTCTCATTTTATCCACTTGTTGGTCCGTAAAAGACACCACTGCTTTATACACAGAAGAGTTTCTCATTATTCCCAACTCTGGATCTGCATCAGTCACAGGCCACACAGCTAAAAGAGAAACACTTGGCATTTAACTAGTGAATCTATCTTCTGTCTGCAGGCTAGTTTAGTTTGCATTAAGCAAGAAAACCAAGCCATCAAGGTTAACATTATGTATTATGGTTCCCTTTGGAAATCTGACCTGCATGGACTTTAGAAGTTACATGGACTGGAGTGCTTCTTGGACAGTTTTCTGGATACAGTGAAAGTAATAATCAGGTAATGCTATAATTATGTTTTTCTGTTATCTTCCATATTTATGATATTCTTCTTCAAAATGACCTAAATATATGTTTTATTGTTCAAAATCAATTTTGCAAGAGGATAGCCTAGAAACCAACAGGGTTGAACAGCAGTTGTGGACAATGTAATTTCAGGTCCATTACATAAGTCCATTATCACTTCACCACTGAACTTGAAAGCAATTGATATTATCTGTGACATAAAACTTTAACCTCTAATCTCTTCCTTCCGGTCTGTCCCTCTATAAATGTTTTAGCCGGAGATGCTTAATGCTGCATTTGGAGAGTTTTATGTAGCCAGGTCAAATCCAAATTCGAATCAGTGGTAAGACATTAAATTTGTTTCCATCTTATAGTGACACTGCAAATGTTAATGTGCCTTTGAAGTAATCCCTTGGGCTTTTCTCAAGAAAGAGTATTCTGACTGAGAGTTTAAAACAGGTTCGACATCTTCTACTTGATGATTGCAGGATTTAAAAAAGAAAAAAACGTTTTCAGGAGTTTGTTAGTTTCTGATTGGCAGCTGGTGCTTTTTTTTAATTAGGTTTTTTTTTTGTTTCTCATAGCAGTTTCCAGAAGGCTCTATAGTCTGTCTTAGACCCTGGTACTAGCCTAACTTGGTGATCACCTTCAAGTGTTCAGTTGCCTTTAGTGTGTGAGTGTGAGTTTAGTTTGTTTATTTTTTAGAGCTGCACATCCCAAGAACAAAAGAGAGTTGCTGTGTGTGGAGAGCGATGCTGTTTCCACGCTTGGAAGTTGAAGTGTAAATCACTTTCGACCAATATTTAAATCATCATGGTGTTCTTCAGTCAGTCTGCTCCACTAAATGAAAACAAGAGGGACCACCTTGTACCAAGGTTGTCTCTTCCTGACACTGGCATTGCGATTCAATCAATGATCAGTGATATCACTGCTGTAGATAACTGCTGGTTACGGCGACATCGTGCCTCCACCCCCTACAAATGTTTCTTTGCTGATGTCTGCGTGACTGTAAAATGACATTAGAGTTCAGAGGAGCACCACTCCTTGGTCAGCCATCTTTATAAACTCAAGGTTAGTCTGTTTGTTGCACTTCATGTTATTCTTGGAGTGAAAGGAAGAGAAGGGGATTCATTTTTCATGGAGCCATTTGAGTTTTCTCATACCAGCTGAGAATCGTTGAAAGCCAAATGTGAAAATATATGTCTGCGCCTGAAAGCTCAGCATGAATAAGTCAACAGTGTCAAAATGTTTATTCATTCATTTATGAATCGCTCCTCACTGATGCTCCTCAGTAGTTATCCTCAACGGCACCTCAACATATGCTTTTGTCTAAGTGCATGCAAATTATGAACCCAGTGTGATTGTTTTTCTGAACATATGTTTTTCATTCCACTTTAGCAGCCTTTCCTTTTGTCTATTATTAGTCTAGGTTAGACATGCAGTTGCTAATTACTCACTGGTATAGCATGAAATGACTCGAACTAATGCTCGTTAAACAGTCTGAATAAGTCATAGTTGCTTTTTGGCAATTCTGGAGTGGTTCATCCACCCAAGCATTTTAGCTGACCCCCCAAAAAATGGCTATAAGAAAAAAATGAAGAACCTTGTGTGTTGAATGGGAAATGAATGGTGCTAGATTATGTTGGGCATGTCTAATGGCAGCATCTAGATGTTTGGAAAGTCAGCATAGTGGCAAAGCTGTAGACATTTGGAAAGATGCATCCATGATTCAGACAAAGAATTATAATCCAGCAAACACCTTATACATACTCATCCTTGGCAGCCAGCAGAGGTGCCAGCTGCAAGCTCATTTATTTGAATGAAGCATAGCAAAAAAGACAAAATAACAGTTAAGCTAAGGCTCATCTGTTAACATAGTCAGCTGCCTTTCCCTGGCCTTTGCAAAGCAAGGCAAACATTTTTTGCTTACTAAGAAGAATTTTATGAGAACTCTCCAAAAGATGTCCCTTTTGGAGTTTATTCGTTATTCAGGAAAGGCAAAGCTACTCATTCCCAGCTCACAAATGGCCTGCTCTAATAAGGATTTAGACCATCTCCCCTTTAGCGCCACTTTCCTTTATCTTACAGAGATGATGTTGGTGCCTATTGTCCAAGGAGCCTGTAACAGCTTTTATGCTGTGTTTTCAGACACTCTAGACCCCTTAGTGAGAACTTGTAAGCGCCTTAGGTATGCCTGAACCTTAATGACATTAGAGAAAGATGAAAAGAGAAGAAAGGAAAAGCCCTAGAATGACTCGGCAAGCTTTGCCAACCCTCCAGCTGTAGAGACACGGTCTTTAAAATTCATATGTTATAACAAAGTCACACTAGTTTATGAACATAAAAATTCTTAAACCAAAAGACTTTTATTTGAAATCACTGTCAGTGCAAAAATTATTATATTACCTACTTTATCATAATATTTATCGGATATGTAATGCTGTCTGAAGGTTATTTTAAAACAAACAGCATTGAATATTCAGTAATTTGAATAGCTAATTTAAATTATTTTTATTAGGAGTCAACTGTTTTAGCAATTACTAAGCAAATGTTAAGCCTTTATTGGCTACCGCCTCTTAAATGAGGCTAATTGCTCCGTTGCCATATTATAGCTAAGAGGGAAGTTTACAATGCTGGTTAAACAAAATAAACACTGAATAAGTCATCATGTGCTCTTTTGTCATGTTCATTACTGTATATTAGACGTATATATGATTAGTGACTATACAGTCATGTGAAAAAATACGTTTTCACAGAAATTGGATCATACAGTAGGACAATGATCCCAAACATAACAGCAAATCTATACCAGAATGTCTGAAAAAGAAAACAATCAAGGCATCGCAATGCCCCAGTATCAAAGTCCAGACCTCAAACTGACCTGCCCACAAACCCTCAACAAACTGAAGCAATGTAGTAAAGAAGAGTACGCCAGAATTCCTCCACAACAATGTGAGACGCTGAAAAAATCATACAGAAAACGATTACTTCAAGTCATTGCTGCTAAAGGTGGTTCTACAAACTACCGAGTCACTAGGTGTGTTTTTTTCACTGACTGCAGGGAGTCTGGTGAGACTCTCTTTTTAACTGTTAGACTAAGTGCTGATTAAAAACAGTTGCAGGCCTAAAAAAAATAGTGTCTTAAAAGGTCAGTGACATATTCACACAGGTAATCAAACTCAAAACTTTTCACAGTGAATGCAATCTAATCCATCCTGATCATTGCAAAGGTTTACTACATTGAAATATTACCAGTAATGCATCTGATCCCACTGAGATTCTCGCATGATTGCTTCGGCTTATTAGTTCACAGTGCAGTGCCCTCTCTTTCTCATACCAACTACAGTAGAAATATATATATATTTTTCATTTAGGTTTTATTAGGGATAAGAATTGATAAGAATTTAACAGCTCTGATTCCATTATTGATATTGCTTATTGATTAGATTCTTTATTGATTCTCTCATTGATTTTCATTGGGTTCTCATTCGCTCCGCTTTGAGAGACTCCATAATCACTAGCAGCATATGAAAGATATTACATTTGTAAAAATTAATTACATGCTGTGCAGTCACATGTTTGTTCATGTTGCATGTATTTCCTCTCTTTGTTGTAAACGGAACACATTTTAGTAAAAATAATGCAGTATTTTACTTAATCCCTTCCAGGAGAAAGTAATTAATTACACTACGTCTTATGTGTTTCTGTAAAATGACCTTAAATGCATTGGCGTATAATTACAATTTAACAATTTAAACCTATGAGTTGCAGTCCCAAACACCAACACAAATCCCTATCCTGATGAGGATACCCTGCAATCCCCATTGTGATTCTACTGTAGAAACATGAACAGATGAAATCGGAGACCAAAAAAAGCCAGACTGCTGGGCTGGGATCGGCATTCACTCTGTGTTAACGTCACTCTTGAGTTCTTGGCTAGTTAGTGTTAGCATGCTGTCTGTGCAGATACTTGCAAAGAGCTGAAGTTGTGTTAGCAGCATAAAGCAGCTGTTTCAGTTCTGGATGCAATTTGCAATTCTCCTTTTTGTGTAATAAATATAAAAGTAATGTCCATAACCATGCTTTCAACTCTGGCACATGAACTGAAATCCGCTGACTATAGAAAAAGTGCAAGCAACACAGATAAGCTGAATCGATAGGCAAGCAGACTTCCAAGGAATTCCAAGGAACTGAACTAGTGGGAATCAGTTCTCTACTGATTCCCACTAATACTGCTGCTGCTAGACTTCCAATCACTACTTTTTATACCATCACTGGATTATCCTCAGATTAGAGAACAGAACAGTTAATATCCTCTTACCACATGCTTCTGTGGCTCATTTTTCCTTTGAGTTCTGCTTGCCACTTCTTGGAAGTAACCTATCCAAAATCCTTGTCACACATTCTTAGTTTGATTTGGACTGAGTTTCAGCTCTTTGGTGCATACTGGCCCATACAGCCAGAGGATGTCTTACACCTGTAACTGGTTCAGTTGGCAAGTCTGAACCAAATTAGTCTTTAGGTCTTTGTGCTGGTCTAGTTTGCTGTGTTTTATATATCTATACACGTAATGTTTAGTTTATAATCAGAGGAAGCGGCTGCATTTCAAAGCATTGATCATATTGTAATAAGGTGAAGAGAGAAATTCTCTCATTTCTGAGACACTAAAAAAAAGCAGCATTAAGAAGTCTGAACACCTCAGAGCCCGTTATCTATCACATTATCTCTCTTCTCTCCCTGCAGGCAGTACCCAATAGCTTTGCTTTCAGCGTCTTGGCAGCTTAATCAAAGACAGAAAGTCCACAGTGAGTTTAGAAATGTGCAGGCGGGAACAGACAGCACAGGATTCTCCTTACCTGTTCTTTCTGTCTTAAGGAATAAAAATAACCTTAAATTTGTAACTCAAAAGAAACAGACCTATTTTAATGTTTACTCAGCTGCTGCAGGGGAAGCAATGAAGACATTATCGATTTTTCAACATAAAAGACCTATTTTCACATAAGAAACATCTTAAGCCTGTGCGGGTATGTTAGCGTGCTGAGAATCCTGTGTCTGAGGATGTTGGGGTGAGTGAGTGTGTGACTGAATTAATAATGCATGAGATTTTAATTCTGAGAATGTTTGTTAGCATTCTTTCTCCTTCCAAGGATCCGTGGGCATTTTCACATGTGAACTTCAGAAATTTTTTGTAGAATCGTGTCCTGATATTTTTTCATGGTGGCTCTTCTTACATGTACTACGCAGCAGGGGATCGTACATATCAGATGCCTTCTGCTATAAATACTTCTTTTGGGTTTGGCACCTGAGCAGAGCACACAGGAGGCAAGACACATGACATCTATGGGCTCATTACACAGACTTTGTACTAGAATTGGCAAGAAAAAGACTTTTATGTCTGATGTGAGTGAGTTTGTGTTCTGACATGCAGCTCCAGCAGATCGAGAAAAGATCAGGGCTGCAGTTCATGTGTGAAAATGGCTTTGAGTCAGTAATTGGCCTGATATTCTAGCTGGTCAATGCCAAACTTTAACCAAAATATAATCTTAATTCAACCTAATATAGATGAAGTTACACATACAGGTGGTGATTACACTACTGCTTGTTGTCTTAGTAGGTAGTAGTGCCTGGATGATCTGATATCCTCGTGTTGGTGTTGTTCCCAGACCATCATGAAAATGTTGTTCCAGGTTCAACATTGCAAGTGACCAATCACATTGTTCTGATGTTATTCTTTTGCGCGCCAAGCCATTCGTGCATTTATGATGCCTTTACATTCACCGTATGCATGGCTTACCTGCTCAACCTTATGAGCTAAACTAGCACCTCCCTCACATACCTGAAGTCTTTTTTTATTAAATGCTTTTTTTAAATTAAAAATTCTTATTCTTATTCTTATTCTTATTATTATTATTATTATTATTATTATTATTATTATTATTATTATTATTTAAGAGATCATAAAACAAATCATGCACAAATTAGTGGGTAATAGTTGCATTCTCATAATCTCATTGCATTTTTCAGTATTGCTGTAATTTAGTGCATTACTGTACTTAAATGAGTAATCATGACATTTACTTGGCAAATAGTTATACCATTACTTGTGTTACATAAGTCCTTAATATATATCCTTAAGTGATAGATCAAATGTACTCCTGTGGACTTGCAATTTCCTGTAAAGTGAGAAAAAACTAATAGAACAATCAACATCTTTTGCAGAGTGAAAATATAAACACAGCTTCAATTTTTACCGCACAAAAGTTTCTTTCTCTGAAGTACTCTTTAAGCTCGTTTCCACCAACTTTGCTGTTGGATTTGTGTTTGTATTTAAACGCTAAAGGAAAACTTTATTGCATGTACTCTTTAATAAGACAAGGATTTGTGCCAGTGTGTGGGGCTTTAGCCTAAGGTTAAGATGATTATTGTAATTAATGACACTGCATTTCATCTCAACAACTGGTAAAACCCTGAGTATGAGTATGTATAAGGCGTTTGCTGGATTATAATTCTTTGTCTGAATCATGGATGCATCTTTCCAAATGTCTACATCTTTGCAACAATGCTGACTTTTCAAACATCTAGATGCTGCCATTACACATGCCCAACATAATCTAGCACCATTCATTTCCCATTCAACACACAAGGTTCTTCATTTTTCCTTTTAGCCATTTTTTTTTTTTTTTGCTCAGCTAAACCACACTTTTTAAATGGAGTAAATAAGAGGCCAACTGCAATACTGGTAATATGGCTCTTGCACTCGTATAGCCTAATATTATAATATTGCTCTTTATCTGTCTCTAGCAGTTTAAATGTTCATACCTTTTTAGAATCTGTTAAACGCTACAGGATTTGTACTTGTTTTACCAGACAGATGCTTCTATGAAATGATTGCCGGCATTTGTCTCAGTTAACCCACAGCTCCGCTTTAGGAAACGTGGGAATACTGTATAATGCCATTCAAATTAAATCTAATGTGCCAGCTAATTACAGAACTTATTTTCCATTCCTCCACACTCACCTTCAACTTAATCACAGGTTTCTTTTTTATTGTCTACTGGGAATAAAGAGAGTTTCTGGGAAATTCAATTATCTAAGTGGAAGATACTGTTCTTTGACTACACATGCGACGGTCCCTGATTCAATTTATTTTCTCTTTTACTCTGCAGTGAGGGAGCTCTCAGTTTTCCCCAGTGCTTCCATCCTTTTAGTCCTAGTATAATATTTACTATAAATAACCTCTAAGTCCTAATATTATAATATTAATTAATGAACACTAAAAATAATTTTTTCTTGCAAATAGGAGCTAAAATTATGTGGCCTTTTGGGATGAAGCAGGATGCAAAATTTGTGTAGCTGAAAGTGGATTTTTTTTTTCAGGTTGATGTTGAATGAGGGAGAGAGGAAGGCATGAGAAAATCCTCAAGAGCCAAAACAGAAGGAGTTAAAGTGTTTTAATTTTTGAAGCCCAGATCAAGATCAAGAAATGTCACGGGCCCGAATGCTGTAACCAGTGTGTTAGAATCCAGGAACCCCCCCTCCTCTTTTTCTCTCACTCACAGACAATGTATGTACAAACACATGTTGACAGCATAAAACACTCTCTGCCCACACACACAAAAATCAAATGTGTGTAAGTGTGTGTCCTCTTGCACGGTGAAACCTACAAACTAAACCTGACACCACCTGCCACAGCGAGTCCCTGAGGTTTTTTCTCTTTTTCATTACAAGACCCTGCTTGTCTCTGCCGAGGTTCTAAGATGTAAAATCACACAGGAGGAAAGTCATGTACTCCCATGTGGCCTGGGCCGTTTCAATAGACTGAGGCAAATAAATAAATCATTCTTGAAATTACAAAAGTTTTCACTGCTCCACTGTTGTGAAGGATATTTGATAATACCTTTTGTTTCAATTACAATTATAAAATAAGCTATTAAAAGTTAATTCCATCAAAGTTACTTCTTGATAATCACACAAACATATACCTCATTGCGTATAGGGATTACAGATCGGTGTAGGCCATCAGCACATAAAATAACTAAGGTAGGTAAAATTAAAAAATAAATGGTAACAGGAAATAACTTTTAGATATGCTGTCACTTTTTTTCTTCCATTAAATACTAAACAACCTGAAATTATTTAAACTGTGCCAGAAAACTGTGCAGTTAAACAATTACATAATGCCAAAGTTGAACCAGTAATGACTCAATCGCGCTGGAGTAAAAACAGGACAGCAAGGATTCAAACTAGGAAAAAACTCAGTGGTTGCACAGTGATTACATTGAGTTTTTTCATATTCAGCAACCAATTGTAAGTAGTTATGGAAACCACTTTTGGTCACAAGGCAATTGGACAGGTCACCTGGTGGAAGGACACTCGTGTCCAACTAACTCTGGTCTGACTTGGGCTGAAATTGGAGGTTCAGAAAAAATTGCCATCTAATTTAGAAATCCAGACAGTCTGACTGCAACTGTCTGGCTGAGTCAGAGTCCAACTCTTCTGCAGTTGGGGATCTGACTTGATTAGCTGGGATAGGTTATATTCAAAACAACGTCTCTATGTCATTTTGCAGTTAAGTTGCCATTCTGAAATTTCCGAATTTCTGTTTTGAATCTGTGAGGTTTTGACTGGACTTTCATTGAAAATTAATGTGAATTTCTGTACATGCAGATGTCAACATTTCCCCACTTTTCAAACCTTAAATTAACCCCAGACAGTGCATCAGAAAATAAAATTGCTATTTTTCTTTAACTCTCCTTCACTGCTTTTGTCACACATAACACATTCAAGCTAAGTACATTCATTAGAATTAGAAATTAAATGGGAATAACGTTTTGTATTCTTGTGTTCTAATAATATTTTAATATTATATTAATATGGCATAAGGTTCAGATACCTTTGCTTAAAAAGAGTTGGTAGAATTGTCCTTCAAGGAGCTTTTTTATTTACTTTCTGACTTTGAGTGTGTTCAGAGCCTGTACAACTTTTACTGTAGTATTTCTTTAAGCAAGGATTTTTAACTTCTACTTAAAATAAGAATGATGTTTTTTACTTTTGCCACCTCTGGCATTCACATATGTTAAAGAAAAATGGCAAACCTGCACAACTGAACATCTAAAACTTGAAGCTTTAAAACATGACTGGTGGTTAACAGATTGTTAAAATAGCTTTTCTGTGAAATGACTCATCAATCAGCACTTTGCATCTATACAGCTTGAGATATTCAGTATGCAAGGTACGCTTTAAGCAGTTGAGCAATCACTCCTTCTTCCCGGGTGAAATACGTTTTTGTGGCACAACACAACCTTCATCACTGGCATATAAAAGCTGCCAAGCAACATAATAACATAATAAAGCTTCTTCCCAACACATCCACAATCTTCCGTGACCTTTGATGTTTTTAACCTTCTACATAACTCAGATAAGGACTTTTGATTGAGTACTTCTGGGGAGTGCGTAGGCAGGTGTTTGCGTGCGCGTGCATTGGGGAATGGGATGTAAAAAGTAAGTTACAGAGTTTGACACCTACTCCATCAGCTCTATGAATTGTGGAAATGCATCGATCGCTGCAACAACATTATTGTGTCTCGGCCAGCCCAGCTGGGGAGAGAGATAACAGAGATAACATAGCTCGTTTCTCATGAGAGCATGCTTCTGTCTGTTTCCCCGCCTCTTCCCCCTGGGCTGTGCATCTGAACACCTGTGTGTGTTTGTATGGATGTGTTTGGCCTACGCCGCTTGGATGTATGTTATAGAAGGGGTGTCTCGGTGACAGTGCTTGAGATAACACATCAGCAACTGGTGTGTGTGTGTGTGTGTGTGTGTGTGTGTGTGTGTGTGTGTGTGTGTGTGTGTGTGTGTGTGTGTGTGTAAGAAAGACAGATTTCCCATGTAAAATATGTTTTCACCTGCAAACAGGCTAATAGTGGGCTGTCAGGTAGTTTGAAATTTAAGCCAAAAACAGACATGAACGCACAAACATCAGGTCTTATCGTCTGTCTTTTATTGTACTGCAGTGTGAGGAGGTAATGGTGCAATATGTTAACCAAAGACAGCTCCAAGGTTAAATGTTTGCATTCCTGTGTGCTCTGCCTCATCAGAGTTGCATTGATGAAAAAAGATTTCCCACTCTCTTATCTTTTTTTTTCCGGTGGAGCCCTTTGGATGATGATGAAGTGGTGCCGAACATGTGCAAGCAGCAGGGGAGTAAGAGATTAGAAGAGGTCTTATGTGAACTAATAGACTGCAGAGTACCTGAAGGTGGAGCTCGATCTGACAATTATCTTTGAGCACTTTGACGCCTTGGCATAAAAATGGATCCCTAAACCTTTGCATTTGGATCTCCTTTCTGCTCTGTCCATGTCTCCTTTTTCTTTTTTGCCCTCCTCATTTTCCTGCCTTGCCTTTTGTGTCCCTCGCTCTTCTTCATCTTCAGCCGTTTCTCCTGAGAACAGAACGAGGCTCATTTTACTGCCAGCTCACTGTCAGAGAGAAAAACGAGATCATGAGACACATGGGACACAAAGTAGGCTTTTGACCGTAATGTAATTATGAGGCGGTGGTTGAATATTAAAGAAGGGGGAAATGTAAAGTGACGTCTGAACAGAAGGCTAGCAACAGTTTGTCAGAGCTAGCGGTCGTTCCTGCGCCATGCAGTGAGAGGTGGATGCATCAGAGATGACAAGGAAAACGATAAAGGCTCCCACAGTCTGTTAAGTATTCCATTATGTGCCATCTTGTGATGCCAGAATGAAGAGGGAAGAAAGAGGGGTTGTTAGTCAGAACACCGGAGAAAGACATCCTGTGGAGGCCATGGTGCTCTCAATCATTCAAGGACAGCTTGCTAATAGAACTGTTTACATGCAAACAGCAACCCCCTCTCTCTTTCTGACGCATGCGGGTCTATAGAGCATGCATGCATGCCATTTATATGCGTTCCTGTTTTTCCCTTTGCTACAGACTGCACCAATCTCTACACGCACACACTGAAATTAATCAAAACCAAGATTTCTTCCTGTATATTTAAATTCAGAATAGTGTGCTGAACTTGCTGTTTATGCCTTCATGTGTGTGTTTAGTCAGCAAGGCTCAATCTGGGACAAGCAGGCCTGTTAGTTTAACCTTGTGCCCTGCTTGCGTGCCCAGCAGATAATGGGCACTGTTGGCAGGAGCTAGTTAGTATCCACTGATTTCGCATCTGCCATGTGGTCTGGCCAAGTGTGAGGCCGGTTTCTGTTGAGGAAGGCTGCTGTACCTTCTGACTGATTTTAATTCTCACTTCTGCATTGTTTCTTAACACACACTGCAAGTCAGCATGCATGTGCTGTGTTGTTGTTGTGTTGCACCTGACAGCCCGTGCACCTTTCAGAGCTGCAGCAGGCTAGCAGCATGGGCAGCAATACACAGTTGTTTAATCAAAGGGCTTGAGCTCAAGCTGTCGCCGGGTCCTTGAGTGAGACGCTGTGTCGCTAATCCTGAAGGGAAAGCTTCTGGCTGGCTTCTTGGTTTCTGTGTCTGACTGGTTTGAAAATGAGATTCCTGCTACCACTGTTGACAAAATCTTCCTTCAAAATTACAATTTCTGTTCTATGTTCCTGCCTCTTAAGAAAGAGGCAGGAACATCTGCCTTGAGAAGCACTGTAAAGCAATGGTGAATTCATATAACACAACACTGGAACCAGGCTGGCCAATAACTAAAGGATTTATCAGCTCTCAGATGGATTGCATAGTGGTGAAATGGCATATTGTCTTACCTAGGCTGTAATATGTGGGGTTTCTGTCCAAATATCTGGCTTTTGAGCATCACCAACACCAAACTGTGATTAGATGCAATTGCTAAATAACTTAAGTAAACATAACCTAATGTGGGAGCAATAAAACAAATGAAGAGCGTATTTATTTGGCTAATTTATTTTAGCTCATTCTACCGCAGCATGAGAGTCTGCACTGCATATTGGTGTAATTTACGGTACTTTACAGCGCTAGTTTCTTTCTTCTCTTCATCCACGCTTCACAGTGTGAGCTCATTGTCATGCACAGGTGCTGTTAATCTGAAAACATTAACATCAGTCCAGAAGCCGGTAAAGCAAACAAGAACATCTTTTTTTAATCCAGACAAATTTGCCGAAGTAGGAAACGTAAATAAGCAATCAGACAAAGGACACCTTGAAGCCTCTAAATGAACAAATATTTCAGGATAACACATTTTATCAAAATTATGTGATGGTATTTGTGAATAAAAAGCAACGTATTGTCCCATGTATTTGCATTGGCACCAAAAAATTAAAAATAAAGAAAAAAAACCTAGCCAAACTATACTTGCTATGTTACTTTGCTATATAAAACAAAAATCCTAATAAATAGTAAAGCAAGTTCAGCAAAATTAAATATAACCACAACCCTGCTTTTCCATGTTTGTCGACTCTCCAGATCAGTGTTTGTTTGCTCATTAATCACAGTTACCTTTTTGGTGTATTGAATGCAATGCTAATTCTCCTTTTCACGGTGTACACATGCATTTCTGCTGATGTGCGATGCTGTAAACAAAACTAACTAAACTAAGTTTCCTTCATAGATTTAGATCCTATTTGAGCTAGTGGTCTGCACCATTAGCTTAAAGCATCTGAATTTGTTGGGGTTTTTTTCTATTCATCCATTCAAGTTCTTTTTTTACTCTCTGTGTAGGTAGATCGTATATTTCTTCTGATCTTGATTTCAATGTTGTACAGAGTTGGGCTGTTCTGTTCTGGTAAATGTGGTTCACGCAGTGGAAAGGTTGGAGAGCCACAGATATTCTTTCTCTCCCTGACACCTCCTGGATATTTTAGACTAAAAGCTTTTACGCTCATGATAGAGAGTTTCCTTTAGGTTTTTTTTTTTTTGTGTGTGTTTGTGTGTGTGTGTGTGTGTGTGTGTGTGTGTGTGTGTGTGTGTGTGTGTGGCAAATGAAAAAGCAGAAGAAGGTTTGTTCTCTGTAGTTATCTTGAACCATTATTTAAAGGCTGCTTATTGATATACATATATATACATACACAAACAGTATTCATCTATACCAAATAACAATATGTATTTAATGCGACAATAGCTTCAATTTGTGTTTTGTGTGTCTCATCTTTCTTATGACATGATTTTATTTCAAAATTCAAACACACACACACACACACACACACACACACACACACACACACACACACACATACATGCATACAGTTCGCCTGAGGCTCGCAACAGGATTTTATGGTGCAAAATAATAAAAAGACATTTTCTGTGATTAATATGCTTCTCCTCCAGCCTAGGGAGAACTGACGCCTCCACTCAATCATGTCTTGAATCTATTAGAAATTATTGATTTTCTAGGAAAGACAGAGAGAGCGCCATAGAAAGAGAAGGAGAGAAAGAAAAGTTGAGATATGGAGACGGCATCAAGATGAAGACAAACAACGAGAGACAAAGAGTGCAGCAATAAAGTTGTCGTCTCCCATCAGTAATTGGAAAATGCCATCCGAGCGGGCACGCCTAACTTTTTTCATAACAGTTGTTAAATGCGTTGACAAGTTTGGCAGAAGTTTGAGGAGTGCGGTGTAGTTCACACACGGCGCTGGCCTCAGGAGCACGGCGTCTCTGATGTGACCCTTTATCTTTGGTGTCGACTACGTCCTCTCTGCTCTGGCAGTGACTGATGTGGAGAGACAAGAGCGAAGCGGTGAAAGCAGTTTCAATGCAAAGCTGTTCACTGAGTCCAACAATTGAAGAATGGGCAGGAATTCAGAGTGCTCGGAGACTGGCAGGTCTTCTCTTGAATTTTAATATCTAACATATTAAAAAAATACACCCATTCACACACACACTGACCATAGGTGAAGTGGGTAGAAGTGTGTCTTTGTGTGTTTATAGATTGAGTCTTAGGATGAATGTTTGATTTTAATTCCTAAAGACAGGTCTGGTATTTCATGGTGAGCTGAGGCTGTCTGAGCCTGATGCAGTGAGTTGATGACAGCAGACATGCTCTCTCACTGGCCACCATCTGTCCCCATCTTACCTGTTAGCTGCAGATACATTAGTCAGTCCTCGGTAATAAGTAATCCACAAAAAGGTTTCTGTAAAGAGATCTGGCACTCCATGGCATTGAATGGGATGAGCTGTCATGATGAGAATGAAGCAGGCAGTGGATGACAGACTGAAAAATATCACCAGCTGGAAAGATTGATACTGAACATGCAGACCTTTATAGATGGGATGTGGACTTCCTGACCGGTCCAGCATGGGTCAGATTTTGCAGACCCATATCTCCAAAATCAATTCAAGAGCAGTGAAATAGATTAGACTATAGGTTTTGTATAAAAAAAAAAGAGAAAATGAATGGAGTGGATACTACTCTATTGAAGCCTCGAGCTGAGCTTTCTTTTTTATTTTCCCTTTCTGTTCTTTTTTTAAACAGGACGTGACCCTGCTTTATTGTCTCTTTTACTCTAAAGGGGTCCGCACTTTACAAAATGGACATCATGCTGTATTGAAGAAGAATTGAGATCGCCTATTGGGATCATAAAACTGTCTGGAAAGTATTTATTAAAGTTATAAATCAAGTGAGGAATAAGGTGATTTTTCCCATGGACTTTTATATAATCTGACTTCTTTTTGAAACTAGAAGAAGCACTGAGTGCACTGACTTCATTTTTCTCACCTAAAGTCTACATCAGTGTTTTATATTCGGTTTCATGTACAGTCTTCTAGAAAAGGGAGGAAATCAGCGGGAAGGCATAGGCTGGTAACAGGCAGACAAAATGCCAGGAAAGAAAGTCAAAGGGGGGATTGGGAAAGAGGCCGGCAGGATTTTAAAAAAGAAAAGGAAAAAAAAGGTTGGAAAGCCGCTGAGATGAGGCCCATTGACCTTTCATTTATCACTGCCGGGCTATTGGTGATTAACTCTTTCACTGGCTTCAACATACACACACATGCTCTCCTCTGGCCTCTCATGTCAAAGCTGTCACTTACGATACTGTGCTGCTACATTAACCTAAAGGCAAACTAAATAGTAAATGATCCTGTTTTATATTTAATTTAATGTATTCACAGCTTGTATGACTGAGCAGTAGTGCTCAGATTGTGGGTGACCAGTGTAGGGTGCATTTTAATATTTATCATCGGTAAGTTTCTGGCATGTTTATCCAAGCCTTCTGGATAACAATGGAAACGTGAAACGGAATAAGACAGCCATCTGTCAAAACAGTTTCGCACAGATGATGAGTCCTTATTAACTCTGTCGTTCACCATGATAGCAGATAATGGAGAAATAATGGTGTGGACTGGTTTCTTCTTTACTCTATTGGATTCATTTTGCCCTCGATGTGGCTGTTTTTTTAAAGATTGTTATTAACACGACTGCCATAATTCATCCTCTGAATTGTTGGTTAAATGTCACATTCTTTAATTAGCCTCCAGGTTGGGAATCAGCTATCTGATTTGTGACCAGACTTGCCTCCTAACCTGCTGTCCAGGAAGGGGGACCAGATGCTTCTCACAGCATGATTAACTCATGAGACTGGACTGGTTTTGTGAAAGAGCAGATGCAATGCTCCTTGAGTTTTTGTTTCCTTTTCTCTGCGCTTTCTAACAGGAGATAAAGAGACTTTTCCCTTGTTTGTAAAAGTCCTGCAAAGATCTGATGTTGTTGAAGAAAGAAAATCACACACTTGCCCTGCTAATGCTCTCAAGTACATTTAAGTTGGAAGCAAAAAGAGTAATGTGAACTTAATCTTTAATTATACCAAGAGTGTAATTTGGGGACATCTACTCACAAGGTGGTTGACCATTGATTCACCGATCCCACTGCTTACTGATTTTAAGGCCCGTTTGGACAGAAGGTGATCATTCTGTGTACAAATGACTCAGCAATCTTGCTTATATTGATTCTCCTTAATACTGTCTTGATCTTTTGTCTAGAAAAGCAGCTGCAAATTCACTTTTTGTCACTGAGTTTAAGTAAGCTAGGAAATTTTAGTGTCATCATTTCATTAGACATAATCCTTATGCACTGAAGGATGCTCACATTTGCCTGTTATATCAACATAACACACATCCCAGTGTTTAGTGTGGTCTGCCTCTGAATCAGTAGCTCTTTTAAAATCGCTGCAAACCTTCTGAAGCAAATACATTAAAAATAGGTTGGGATGTCATGCTCAATTTTTATTTTTTATTTTTTTATCTCGATTCAGATCCCTTTAATATATCATGTCTGCTCATGCTGCTGATAAGTCCTGCCACCATATTTTTCACAAGCCTCTGGAGCCAAACACTGAAGTTGATAATAAAAGGTTATTTATGTTTTATGAATGAGAGTTTAGCAGAGAGAAAGAAGGAAAGAAAGATTCTTGGCGTCAAAAACGAGACTGCATAAACACTAATTTCAGCTGATGATGAGTGTGATGATTTACCTCGTAAACGATCTTTGGCGAGGCGCCTGTGTTACCATACACTTAAGGCACATCTCACATAACTTCAGCACCTGCTGTTTGTCTGAGTTATTTTCTTTCTTGTGCATCTGCTGCAGGTGGTACGCTTATGATTAATAAACCTGCTGCCTGCACTAATTTTGAGTCAGTTTTTTCAAAGTGGCAGTCACTTCCTGTTAAGTATATAAAATTCCTTACTGAGTAGATGGAGCATTTTGTATACAGTTGTGGTCAAACGTTTGATATCCGCTCATTGGAGCTTTTAATAATTTCTTTGAACTGTTCTTTAATCTTTAATGGCTTTAAAAAATAAAAATTAGGTGCACAAGTTTGATTTTCTCTAATCCACACAGGCTCAAAGTATATATACACTCCCAATAAAACACAGTTACTTGTCCAGATGCTTTTGGTAACCTTCACTAAGCTTGTGGAACAATTCTGGCTGAATATTTGACCACAGGAGGGACATTTAATTTTATTGTGGGGCGTGTTTACGTTTGACCCTGTGTGGATTGGAGAACATCAAATAGAATTTCAAATTGTTGCACCGAATTCTTGTTTTCTTGAAGTCATTAAAGATGTTTGCTGTATAATCAATCCGCCCTGGAGAAAGAACAGTTCAAAGAAATCAGTAAAAGCTCTAAAATTATCATAACATTCATACCAATAATGATTGTGTTTGAACTTATGATCACAACTGTACGCATTTATCAATAAGACCGAAGAATAACAGCTTTGCATATTTTGTGAGCGACTGACTCAGAACAGACACAATCAGCAGAGCAACCAAACGGTTTTCTCATTTACACATGTAATTTTCACTGAGTGATGCTCACATTACAGAGCTCTGCACTGCAACAGTAGCTGGCAGAGGTGGTCAACACTGAAAGGACCCGACTGTGTTCTGCTTCATTTTAGCTGGTATTGATACTACAAAACATCATTTCCATTAATATATGGTAAATGGTAAGTGGCCTGTATTTGTATAGCGCTTTTCTAGTCCCTAAGGACCCCAAAGCGCTTTACACATCCAGTCATCCACCCATTGGTGATGGCAAGCTACATTGTAGCCACAGCCACCCTGGGGCGCACTGACAGAGGCGAGGCTGCCGGACACTGGCGCCACTGGTGACCACCCTCTGACCACCACCAGTAGGCAACGGGTGAAGTGTCTTGCCCAAGGGCACAACGACTGAGACTGTCCAAGCCGGGGCTCGAACCGGCAATCTTCCAATTACAAGGCGAACTCCCAGCTCTTGAGCCACGATCGCTTTATGCACATTTCTAATAAGGCACTTGGAGGGAAAAGGTGGGCGATATTTTCTCAAAATTATATCACAGTATTTTAACTAAATTTGTGTTCATATTTCTCATGATATAGATGAAAATAAACTGAAAGTTTTATCGATGATTGCAGCTTGCAGAAAGAAGCATTTATTAGCGCAAATAAAATGAAGGACATTTTTCATCCTTCTTTTTTAATGAGCTACTGTCACTGATGACAGACTACCTGATTTGAAGTGTGAATATATTGCCACAAAGTGTCAGCAGCAGCTTTATAGTGCAATAGTGAGACAGCAGTATATACAGGGGCACAACGTAAGTCAACTGTAAGGACAAAAGTAGCCTGGGTACTGTTTTCCCTGGAGATTTTAAGTAGAAGTAAAACAGAACTGCTTAACGTTTTAGTCTAAAAATAATCAAAGCAACTTAACTTTGCAGTTCTTCTGGACCCTACACAATATTGTCACAAAATAAAACTACAAAATTTAAAATAAAAACGTTTCTACCTGGGATGTTGTAACTTGAGCCGTATTTTCTAGCGTTTGTGTTTATCCACCATTTGAAATGGCATCACATGCTTCGCCCAACAATATGTAACTGCATCAGTAATTTCCATCCACCGTCTCTCTTCCTGTCATACAGAGTCTAACTAGCAGGTGCTCTAAAAAAGCTTGGTTAAGCCATTTGTGTGCCTTTGCACTCTAATTGTATTCCCTGATATGTTTTTGTCTCAAGTAGCAAAACGTATGAAATGTATGAAATCTTCATCGAATGCAGACACACTGCTCTATCTATCAGACATTTCTGAGTTTGTCTCCTTGTTGTGCGCATTAGCAAACCTAAATACATGGAGTTGCTATAGTAATGATATGGCACTATGATGACACTTTTTCCATGTAGAAATCTGTTCCAGTATTATTATATATTAGATATATTAGATATTATATACCAAAACCCTATTGGTGGGTAGGTTTTAAGAAAAGGATACAGTTTTTTGGATTTAAGCTCCCTGCATTTTTTGTTTATGGCATATGTGACTATTCTTTATTCTTTTAAGATAGCGCTATGTGGGGTCAGTGTCATACTGTCTAAATAACTGAGAATTAAATGCCTACCTGATTATACTGAATGATGTAAATCAATCATTCATTGTTGTTTGTTTAGGTGAAGGATCCTGTTTTGACAGGACATGTTTTGATCAGATATTTACCACCAACATGTCTGCATGGCTAACTCTGGTTAGCAATCGCCCCTTTTCTTCCCCATGGATGTAATCTACTCCTCCACGAGTGTCTGCCTTTTGCATTTATGCACTGGGCTTCTGCATTTCACATACAGTAACTTTTAAAGCAACTTGTCTGTAAAAGGTTTTGTCACTTCTTTAGTAATAGAATCTAACATAATGAGAGATTAAAGGCGTTGGCTGGTGACTACAAAGCAGATAGATCTGTGAAATGAGACCAAGAGCGTTGGCATTCATATGGGCGTATTGTCTCCCTAATCTTTATCTGGACAGGCCTCACACAGACAGACAGATGCACACACACACACACAATGACATTTATTCATTGACATTTAAATAAATTTGGCCTCAGGGTCACAGAGAATATTTGAATCCATAAAGAAAACATCAAATGACAGCTGTCATTTACTTACAGTCGTTAGCACTGACGTAAAACTGTCAAACAGCTGTGAAAAGACAAAGAAGATCTATGTGCTTTTGCTACAAATATAATAAACAGTATCAGTAAATGACAAATCATCCACAAAGAGTTCTACGGTTCATATTGACGTTCTTTTTGGTGCTGATAGCGAGACTTTTTAGATCTTTATTTCCCTGCAGCCCAGCGGTCTGTTAGTGGGATTTCACAAGTGCCAGAGCCAGATGGTGTGTACGTGCCATCGTGAACATGTGCATGGTGCTGTGTTGAAACAGAATAAAAACAGGTGTGCCTCTCTGTGCACTCCAACGTTCAATAATTATACAACATACACATGAAATTTACAGTGCATTTAGTGACAGAATAGTATTCTGAAATGCTCTTGTTAGCTAATCCACCCTTCCCCTCGTCTGTCTTTGTTAACAGCTCTCCTAGTGTGTAAATACCAGCCTGGTGATTAATGGTAGGATGTAAGTCCTGTTGTGTCTTTGTCACATCATCTATCATACAGTCTAGGATCACCAATAGCACTGACAAGATGAATGGATCTGATAAACTGGGTTTGCTGGCCTGTTACTAAGCTGGCCATCACTGTTTAATTTTTTATTACTTTTAAAGCATTTCACCTGGACACTGATTACCACACAATTTAGCTTAAAAAAAGTCAGCATGAATCTTAAACACAAATAATTGATTCAGCTTGTCAGCCCAGACTCCACAGGAGTTAAAAAATACATTAGTTCTTCTATTTATAATGCATATAATCTTGGTATAGCCCTGTTCAGATTCGGTGTGGCATTGCCCTCTCAAAATAATCCAAACTAGTAAAATATATGCTCCTGTGTGTGTGAATAAACTGTTGCATAACTAGTGTGAGCATGCCCACAGGGCACTACAAGGAAGCACAGTGCAATCAGAGAGCCAACATATTACATCTGGAGCTGAATCTGCATACCTCAAGGGCATACCCTGCCCTTTCTGAAATGCTATCCGTTGCTTTTTTGCCACAAAGGGGCCGTTGGCTCTCACCTTCGCAGGCCAGGAGACCTTCCTGGTCCCCAGTGGTGTGCTGACCTTCTCACTCATTGAAAGAGAAATCACACCCTTCCCTTGATTCCGCACTGAAGAGTCAAAGGTAATGCACCACAGTGAGCACCTTTGCTAGCTAACAGGTAGCCTTTTTCATTTTGCGTTCCTTTTGTGTTCTTATAATGTATTTAATTAGTAGTAGATGACTCCTAACTATTGGTAGACACACTGATTCTTTAATATTAACTTTCACTTGTTTATTCTGCGCCTAGTTACCCTTTCATTCATTTGTACTGGGTGGTTGTGATGTTGGTTTACAGGCACTGAATCGGAATATCATTGAGAAGGTCATTCTCTGAGGCATACCCATAGAAAAGATAAGATTCATGAGCAATGTACCATAAATGCCGTACAGCCTTAGCTTTTATTCCTCATAAATCACATAATGTTAATCAGCATAGGAGGGCCTTTCTGTTGCATAATGCATGGAAAAATGTAATGTCCTGAATTGCACTGATAGCTGAAGTGATGAACTTCCACTGTTATTGCTGTTGGTTTGCTATAACTGATGATCTTCACACCTAAACATAAAGCATAAACATCAAACACAACAACTAAAATGTTCAATAAGACAGGATATTTGGCTTAAATTCAGATTCACAAGAGGTCCCAGGTAATTCGTCTGGTGTGAACAAGGCCGTTCTGCAACAATTCACTTCCTCCACTTGTTTTGGGAGTTCAGCTAACTGCGCTGACGTTCCCAGGAGCCGTCCACACAAAGCCGGTTGAGCTGGTGGATTCTGGCCGCTATGCTTGACCTCTCTGCAGCCTAAAGTAATTGGCAGTCTAAAATCTCACCTCTCATCTACAAAGGGATGGGTCTGTGCTCAGCATAAAAGGAGAGAAAAGGAGAGAGGCAGAACGAAGGTCTCGTCTCCATCTTGCATTTTCTCTTTCTGAGGAAGAATTGTGTGATTAAAGCTAATGAAACTCAGCTTTTTCGTTTTGAATTCACTGTACTTTGATAGCATCTCATTTTCTTTCATAACAGTTATGTTACTATTTTGAGCATTAGTATAATAGCATAATAGCTTATGCATTAATATAAATGTACAGCCTAGAGTACAGCTGCTCATCAGATGACCAAGATATCATGAATCTCGTGTCTTGGACTAGTGCTGACCAGCACTAACCAACTGACATTATAGTCATTAGCCCCTAGTGTGGCTATAAACACACATTTGATGATTATGCAGAAAATACAGTCTGACATGATGGCTGTAGTGTTTGTTGCTGGTGCATTCTTTTATAAAAGTAAAGTTTTCATATCACAATTAACATTGTGCAATTATTGAAAATGATACACATACACTGTTCAAACTCAAGATTTCATCCATTCATCAATCTTTTTTAATCAAACTTAGGTCTTAAGGGACTGGAGCTTATCCCAGCTGTCACTGGGCAACACTTGGGACACAAAAACAAAGCCCGTTGCAGGGCTAACATATATCACCACTTAACCTATTGTGCATTTGTTTGGACTGAGGAAGGATGTTGGACCAAACTCCACAAAAGAAGGTTCTGTGGTCACAGCAACGGATGAATCACAACTAAAACTTTTAAAGGCTTATTTGGAAATGAGAAGAGTTTAGTGACCGCCGGTAGGGAGACGGGACAAATTTTAATTACTGCTCAAGTATTTGGACAGCGTCTTTAGAAAAGGAGAAAGACTATTAGATAAGGCCAGTCTGATCCAGACAATTTCTAAAACGAAGAGAGGGTCGACAGGTTGTGGTCTTACTTGTTAGTGTAGGAGATCTGAGCTGTGTTTTTGGCTGTGAGAGCAAAGAAGGCCCTGCACTCTCGACTCCTTGAGGGAACACGGGCTGATGTTTTTTCAAAGGACAGGAGGCAGACTTCAGGCAAGAAACAAGGAAACAGACAAAGGTCAAGGTCAAATTTATTTATATAGCACATTTCAAACAGCTGATGCTGCACAAAGTGCTTAACAATATAAAAATGGCATTAAAAAGCAACAATGTAATACAATAATAACAATAAAAAACAATAGGACAATAAAAGAATTAAAACAATAACTAAAACTAATTCAAATAAGACCAAAATGCTTGGGTCATAGTGTGTTAAAAGCCAGGGCATAGAAATGTGTCTTTAGTAATGATTTAAATTGCTCAAGTGTTTGTGCAGATCTAATATTTAAGGGGAGACTATTCCAAAGTCTGGGACCTGCCACAGAGAAGGATCTATCACCACGGGATTTGAGATAAGTCCGTGGGATGGACAGCATTAGTTTTGAGCTAGACCTCATGGTTTTTCCTGGAGCATAGGCAGAGATGAGCTCAGACAGGTAAGGAGGGGCTCGGGCATTAAGTCACTTAAAAACAATTAGTAAAAGTTTAAATTGGATCCTGTAGGAGACAGGAAGCCAGTGTAAAGAAGCTAAAACTGGGGTTATATGCTCTCTCCGTTTGGTACCAGTTAGCAGGCGAGCAGCTGAATTTTGAACCATCTGAAGACGATGGATGGTGGCCTGATCTAGACCATAATACAATGAATTGCAGTAGTCTAATCTGCAAGTAAGGAAAAGGTGAATAACACGCTCAAAGACGTTAGCCGGGAGGTATGGCTTTACCTTGGCTAGCTGTCTTAACTGAAAAAAGCAGGACTGAACTACTGCACTCACCTGCTTATTCAATTTAAAAGAACCATCAATGTAGACACCGAGGTTTTTTAGATGTGTTTTACAATACGAGGAAAGGGCGCCCAGAGTGCTGTCGATATGATTAAAGTTGCCAAAAATGACAACCTCAGTTTTATTTTCATTTAGCTTTAAAAAATTTAATGACAACCACTGTTTGACATCGTCAAGGCAGCGCAATAAGAGCTGGGGATGGTCTGACCCTGCTTTTAAAGGTAGATAAATCTGCAAATCATCAGCAAAACAGTGAAATGAAACCACGAGAAGATGGAGCCCAATGGCAACAAATAGAGTGCGAACAGGGCAGGACCCAAAATAGAGCCTTGAGGTACACCGTATTTAAGAGGGGCTATTTTGGAGTTGTGGGGGCCCATATTGACATGAAAAGACCTTTCTGACAAATAGGACCGAAACCACTGTAGGCCAGATCCTTTTAGGCCAGCATGAAATTCTAGCCGTGATAACTGGATGTCATGGCCGACCGTGTCAAAAGCTGCTGACAAGTCCAACAATAAAAGGGCAGCAGGGCTGCCAGAGTCCAGAGTTAAAAGAATATCGTTAAAAATCCTTAAAAGTGCCGTCTCAGTGCTATGTAGTGATTTAAAACCAGATTGAAATTTTTCAGAGATCATATTAAAATCAAGGTGGGCCTCCAACTGTAGGTAGACCACTTTCTCCAAGACTTTAGATAGAAGAGAAAGCTTTGAGATTGGCCTGTAATTGGACAGAACAGTTGGGTCCAGGTTTTTTTTTTTTTTAAGAAGAGGCTGAACTATAGCTTGTTTAAAGCATGATGGGACGCAGCCTGTAGCAAGGGACGTATTAATTAATCTCAGGATAAAAGGCCCGACAGTATTGGAGACAATCAGAGGGGCAGTGTGATGATCTTAGGTTACTAACTACTGCGGTCAAGTCATTAAGGGACACGGGATCAAACTGCTCTAAGACAGCTGAGCACACAGGAGAAAGACTCTGATCTGAAGCAGCAGACGACGAGACAAGAGCCCTAATTGATAGAATCTTGTCATTAAAAAATGCTAAATGTTTGGTGAAGAAATGACTTCAGCATTATCACGTGAACTAAGAAAGCGATTAAGGACATTAAAAAGTACCTGAGGCCTGTGACTGTTTACTGACACTAAGTTTGAGACAAACTTAGTCTTTGCAGTTTTTACAGCTTCTTGGTGAGCAGAAAGACGAGTCCTTAAAATCTGTAGGGAAACATACAATCTGTCCTTTTTCCATCTCCTTTCGGTGCGTCTGTAGTCACGTCTGAGGCAGCGCGTATGTTCATTCAGCCATGGCTCTGATAAATACTTAGTGCACACAGTCCTGAGCGGAGCAATAGAGTCCAAGATATCAGTGCAGGTAGAATGAAGAATGTCTGAAAGGTCCTCAACACTTTTACAGTTGGAGTTCATTTTCCAGAATCCATAAAGGCAGCAGAAAAAGCGGCGCTGTTAGAGCATTAAGCGCTCGCTTTTTGCGCGCTGGGACGTACGGCTTATCTACTGAGCAGTGCAGCGTTAGAGTGAACAACACAGGAAGATGATCGGAGATGCGCAACTCGGATGATGGTGGTGCACACATCCAGCCCGTGGGAGAGCACCAAGTCCAGTGTGTGACCTTTTTCATGCGTGGGACCAGTAACCCACTGGGTCAAGTTAAAAGAGTCAATAATATTTAAAAAGTCCTTGACCAAAAGTTTAGAGTCACAGCAGACATGGATGTTAAAATCACCATGGATTAAAAAACTGTCGAATTTAAGAACAATTCCAGCCATAAAACCTGAAAACTCTTTGATAAAATCCTTATTAAACTTGGGAGGACGGTATATGAGGGCACACAGCAAAGGCGCAGCAGAGTTTAGGTGTAACTCAAACAGCTGGAGTTCAAAACTAGAAAATGAGTCGTGCTGTAATGTTTGATGGCAATGAAATCGAGTGTTGAACACGGTGGCTAAGCCTCCCCCCCGCCAGATGGCCGAGGGAGACTGAAGAATGAGAAATTAGGAGGAACCATTTCCAAAAAAGCTACAGACTCACCGGGTTGAAGCCATGTTTCTGTCAGAAACAGAAAGTCCAACTGTTGTGACTTTAGGAAGTCGTTTAATACAAACGTCTTGTTTGCTAATGATCTTACATTTAGTAAAGCCATTTGGAGTGTGTAGATCCTAACATCAGACGTTCCAGGTCGGTTAAGTGTGCGAAGATTTCTGTGGTCCACACCGCATCCACGGGTCCGAGGCCGCTTAGGGAAATAAAATGCTGAGAGCGGGGGATCAAGTGTCGTGGGAGCTCCAGGGACAACAGGCAGGATCCATCTAAAGATGCACTCTGCTGGTCCAGTAGTTCCACTAGAAGCACGGAGAAGAGCTCGGACTTTGATGAGTGTACCAGCCCGCTTTCCTCGTTTCCTCGGGCACTTCTTCCAGGAAGTGGTGTAGGAGTGTTGGCACAGATAAACCGGAATACAGGGCTCAAAAAGTGGTGGAGGAGGCCCATAATCATCTCCTGTCTCCGTTTGTTTAAGAGCCGGGTCATACGATGCTTTGATTTCTAAGAGTAACTGGCGATTGTACACACGCAGCGCGAGGGCATTTTGGGATAAAATAGAAAAGGATAAGGCTAGCGAAAGCCAAAGCAAAGCTAGCAGAGTTGACAGAAGTGTCGCCGTGCATACTGCTGGCGCCATCGTCCAGCAGGAAGGAAACAAAGATGCTGGGTTACAGGACAAAGCACATTAACACAAACACAAGACTAAGAGAGCCAAGCGCACAGCCGGTCCTACACAGCTACAGTCAGTAGAGGCACAACAGGTGTGAAGGTGCAAGCTTGGGAAGCACAGCTCGGCCCATGGGCAGAACACAAACCAGCCCAGCTCTAAGAGAACAAGGAGAAAGAAAACTGAGTAAACCCCAAACTTGCTCAAACCCTAACAGTCTGAGATATGTAGTCAGGTTCAGGTTCCTTTATTGATACCCTTAGGTAGATTTGTTTTGCAGTAAAAAAATTAGCTTCATAGTTCAATCCATCGATCAATTTTCTTCTGTTTATCCAATTCCACCTTGTTATAACTAAATCATTTTAATTAAAAAAAAAAAGTAAAATCCTACTTTTACAACTCATTGCACTATTTATGATATGTTATGTTTCCCTGCCATGTCTCTTAGCTTGGAGTGGCCAATCTCTACATGTCTCATAGGCTACATCTGAAGTCTGAAGCAGAGAAAACTGCACCAGGGTGCATTGCACTGCTGTTCCGACTTTAACACACAGTATGCCTTATTGCAGGTGGATACTGTTTCATTAACCCGCCCGTCTGCAGAGCAGGGTCTAACAACATTTCTAGAAGAAATCTAGCTTTGCATTCTGTGCAGCTCGGAAAACAATTTAAAATTTAGAATATTCACTGAAAGCCTTACAACATTAAAGTAAAGGGAGCTGTGTTCTCACAGTCGGCAGCTGAAAGAAACAAAAAGCCATTTTCCCTCTAAAAGAGCCCATCAGCGGACCTTTCACTTCAGATCATTTGTCACAACAGGTATACATGTGTTGCAATCAGTCCAGCTACGGTGACTGGCAAAAATGTTGTTCCAATTACAAACTGATTGTGTTCTCCTGTCCTCTGGAATTTGAAATCTCGAATTGAGCTTGTCAGTTTTATGCTTCCAAGGCTCTTAGTCTGAACATGAAGAACAAAGTATTAAAAAGGTCTCGTTTTTTTCCTGTAGTCATGTTCTCACTGTGCGGTTGCCAAGCAAACATGAAACCCTGTAGGCTCCATTTTAATAAGAGTTTCAACAATACTCCTGGCAAGGCATTAGATATGTGGAGAAAACCAACAAAAATGTGTATTTGGATATTTGTGGATCAAATCATTTAGGACTTGTGAGTCATACATTTCTGATCTCAGCTGGTACAGTATGTGTGCACAACTATATCTTATATTCCAAACATGTGCAGGCCTGTCTACACACACCTTTACATATGACTGAACAGCTCTCTTGGCTGTTTATTTATTAATTTAAGCTCTGTTTCTCTCAGAGAGCGACCCTCTGGCTTTCATATCTGTCTGTTTTCATGATGATATCTGCCATCACACCTTTCACATATGCACACAGAAGAACAATTGCGCTGTTCACTCTGGACCCTTTCTAACCCCTAACACACACACACACACACACACACACACACACACACACACACACACACACACACACACATACATATAAAAAGAGTATGAAAGAGTAGAACACCATTTCCACTGACACATTACAGCTTCCAGTATGCATGACCTACCTTGCCATTATCTCAACTTAGAAATAATTTGAGTGTCAGATGTTTCATCAGGGTGTGGTGATTATTCACCCTGTCAAAGATTCTGAAATTCAGATGGGCGTTGAGGGAATGGTGTTAAATTTAGGCCCTGTATGAAAATGACAGTGGGGAGATTTGGCGGAGATCTGACCGGGAAAATGAGACTTGTGACTTATGGTTGTGCGGTTCAGCTTTTTAAAATGTGATGTGTTATCCCAGTTTTAAGATCGTTACAGCAAAGTCCTATTATCTCTGCTAATGACCTCATCATTCAAAGTGAACAAGCTTTATTCACTCCCCTTGTGATTTTCAGTATAAGAGAGCAGACTTTTTGTGTATCTTTTTTTTTTTTTTTTTGTTCGGCAAGCTCACATGAAATCACTGCTCACTGCTACATCTTGAGTGCTATAGAGTGGAAGGTTGAAGTTGAAGTTCACCACACAGTTGTAAAATCAGCCCCTTTTCAGCTTCCCTCAGCTGGATGATGGATTTGAAAACATGTTTTGTCAAGTGAAACTTAAGAAAATAGACATTTTAGGAAATCTGCCTCCAGATCAACATATCCTCTGGGGAAACATCAAACTGAGGAAGTAAGATGTAAAAATGCCAATCAGTGTGGAGGCCTTCATTTCTGGTGCTGTGAGCAAGGACATCCTGTCTGAATGAAGCCAATTCCCTGGATAGTTTATCAGATGGGTATTGGTGTTGGAGCAGCTGGTTTCCTTTAAGCTAAGGCTTGAATAACAAAAAAATGATTCTTTATATCCGGGAAACTGTGCAGAGCTAAGAAATATGAAAAAATATATAAATAAATAAATTTCAGAATGACTGTATAACCAATCTTAAGGATGCCACCTTTCAGTTGTAAGATTTTACATATTGGTATAAAATAAAAAATCATCTTGTCTTGAAATGCGGTAAATACAGGCTGAGACCAACACCAAACCAGAGTGTAGCCAAAATGTAAAGTGTCAGAAACAGAGTACATCGCATGTTTCGGTTTCAACTTAAGGAGCAGTAACTTGAAGTACTCTTTTTGTACAGCTTTATCTGTGTCTCACATAGCTGTGGTGGAATTTTGGCACACTCCCTTTTTAATAAGTTGCTTCGGTATGTTGAGGTTTGGAGGTATTTTAGATTTGTTTATGCATACTGTGAGAAGACCTTGAGAGCACTAGTCCAATGGGGTTGAGGCCGTGACTTTGACTGGACCATTGCAGCACCTTTGTTCTTTTCATTTTCTTACACTAAGTTATTGATTTTCTGCTGAGCTTGGGATTAGACCCAATTACAGTCAAGGTTGTCAGACAGATGGTCTCACATTTGACTCAAGAATATTTTGGTGTATAGAGGCGTTTATGCACAAGTCAATGGATGCAAGGAGTTCAGGTCCTGTTGCATCAAAACAAACCTAAATCATCGCCGGTCCATTGGTGCTTAATAGTTGGTATGAGATGTTTTGCAGATATGATGTGTTTGGTTTTCACCAGATATGTTGCTGTGCATTATAACCAAGTATAGTGCTACAGTGATCTCTTTGGTCCAAAGGACATTGTAGCAGAAGTCTCATGGTTTTTCCAAATGTAGTTTTGTGAACCTAATCCATGCTGCCATGGCTTTCTCATGGAGCAGAACTGCTGCTCCTGCATGTCAAAAGGAGCTAGCTGAGGTGGTTTTGGGCATCTGGTCAGGATGCCTCCTGGGCACCTCCTTTTGGGGGTTTTCCGGTCATCCCTAAGTGGGAGGAGTAGACCCAGAGCCCATTCGAAATTTGGCTTGGTAGAAATGGTCTGACCTAAGTGCAAATTTGCTAGAAGATTGTCTTGAATCTTTATCACTTGTGAATAATCCTTCTCACTGATGGCCAGCAACAATTGCTTCTGTAAGATCACTGCTGGCGCTTTTTCTCTTTAACATTGTGCCAACGGACACCTGAATGCTCCAGACCAGCAACCTTTGGGGGCTGTTAAGGATCAGATTATTTTCATGTCTTGATACATGAAACCTTAGAATTGAAAGAGGGTGTACTTTCTTTTTACTATGACTGTAGGTTAAAGGCTGATTACAGTTTTTTACAGACGCTAGGACACATTTCTCAATACTTAGGTCACGTTTGCAAAACTCCTCACACAGTGAGCACAACAGAAGTCTATGTGGGCTAAACTGAGGACCAGTTATCATTGTTTTGGCACAAAATGCATTCAATGACTACATCTCTCAAATTTCATGAATTATCTTCTCACTCAGACACAACAACTGCCAAAAATCTTTGTACGGACAGGACATCTTGCATGTGCTTACATACTGTTTTCAAAACTGTTAAACTTATGGCCAAAACAATAACACAATGCAAAACTTGAAAAGACAGCAAAATCCAACAGCAATATTTTATTGAAACATATTTTAAATCTAAAAATGCAGTTTAACCAGCCACAGCTGATTCCCATTGTAGATGAACCTCTACACAGGTGTTACTCCTTCAATTCCATTACAAAAGGAGACAACTGCTGAATAGGTTTGTTTTGTGACGTAAACATGGACCCAGCCAGAAATGGAGAAGTGGCTGAAAGAGGAAGAAGAGTGGCTGGGAGGGGGCGAGGAATACGTATGCGTGGTGGAAGAAGAATAAGAGGAAGATCAAGAGCTGTAGTCTCAGATGAGATCAGAGCTACTGTAATTGATCATGTAGTACAGTTTTTTACAGACGCTAGGACACATTTCTCAATACTTAGGTCACTTTTGCAAAACTCTTCACACAATCCTCCTAACTGACCGTCAGCTTGGCAAAGCAGTTCATTTCACATTCAAAATGCACTACAACTACCAAAACACTTCATTCAGGTCTCAAATAAACTCATTCTTCCAGAACACTAGCAAAGGTTGACAGCCGACAAACACACTTTGTCACCCACAAAACAATGACCTAAAAAACACTAACAACATGTAGCATTACACAGTGTTTTCTTGTGTAAAACAAGGACACATCCCTGTTTATAATTTCAATATATGTTACTGGAATGAATCAGACATCATGCAGAATTCGTCAATATTTGTTTATGTATTTTTATTTTTTTGCACTAAGAAATCCCAAAATACAAGTATTTGTATACACACCATCCACTGATGCACATACAATAGCAATGCTAATCAACCCGGTCTTCTCCATTTGGCCACAGGTTCTCATCCACATCACATCTTATGTCATCTAGGGCAATACACCTAGGAAAGAATCTTCTGGCATGCCAGAATTGAAGGAGTTGAAAAATTGAAGGAGTAACACCTGTGTAGATGTTCATCTACAATGAGAATAAGCTGTGGCTGGTTGAACTGCATTTTTAGATTTAAAATATGTATCAATAAAATATTGCTGTTGAATTTTGCTGTATTTCTAAGTTTTGCATTGTGTTATTGTTTTGGCCATAAGTTTAACAGTTTTGAACACAGTATGTGAGCACATGCAAGATGTCCTGTACGTACAAAGATTTTTGGCAGTTGTTGTGTCTGAGTGAGAAGATAATTCATGAAATTTGAGAGATGTAGTCATTGAATGCATTTTGTGCCAAAACAATGATAACTGGTCCTCAGTTTAGCCCACATAGACTTCTGTTGTGCTCACTGTTTGAGGAGCTTTGCAAACGTGACCTAAGTATTGTGAAATGTGTCCTAGCGTCTGTAAAAAACTGTAAATCATGGTCACTCAATGAGAGAGGCTGGTCAGAGAGTGCAGCCAAATCTGCAACGCTCTACAGTGGCATCTATTGTTAGAGTTTTCCGGCAAACCAACAGGTAACTTGTATTCTGCAGGGGCATTTGCACATTTCAGAAGTAAATGAGCTTTTGTGTAATTGTTGTTGCATTCCTGCTTAGGACTCAACGGTTACCTCACACAGGAGGGAGAGGACGGATGTTCACTGATGTGCAGGAAACTGCCATTGTTGATATGGTCATCAGAAACAATGGGATAAAACTCACTGAAATTAGACAAAGAGTCTTGGCAGACAACGTTACCTTCGCAAATATTCACAGTGTAAGCGTAACAACAATTTCTAGAGTCCTGCAAAAACATCAGGTCAGGATGAAGCAGTTGTACACTGTGCCTTTTGAGAGGAACTCTGAACATGTCAAGCAACTCAGGAACCAGTATGTCCAGGTAAGATCAGAATAAAATACAGATCTGTTTTTGAACAAAACCAAACACACACAAAGACAATTATACAAATTTACTACTGTAACAGCTTATGTTGCCTTGTGGATTTATGTTAGAGAGTCATGGAGATTGAAGGCAGGCAAACGCACCACATTTTCATCTTTGTGGATGAGGCAGGTTTCAACTTGGCCAAAGCACGGCGACGAGGGAGGAATGTGATTGGGAAGAGAGCCACAGTGAATGTCCCGGGCCAGAGGGGTGCCAACATCACAATGTGCGCAGCAATATCCACTGATGGACTGCTGCTACACAGACCACTGATTGGGCCATACAACACTGAACGGCTCCTTGCGTTCCTGCATGATCTCTATGGAAGGGTTGTGCTAGGTGAGGAAAGGGATGCGGAGAGAAGGAATCAGCCAACATTTATAATTGTATGGGACAATGTGGCATTTCATCACTCCCGTGCAGTCACCGAGTGGTTTGCAGCCCATCCCAGAATGGAGTCTCTTTTCCTCCCACCTTACTCTCCATTCCTCAACCCCATAGAGGAATTCTTTTCCTCATGGCGGTGGAAGGTTTACGACCATCATCCACGTGATCAAATGTCCCTCCTGGATGCAATGAATGCTGGATGCCTGGAGATATCAGCAGAAGATTGCCAGGGATGGATCTGGCATGCCAGGAGATTCTTTCCTAGGTGTTTTGCCCTAGATGACATTAGATGTGATGTGGATGAGAACCTGTGGCCAAATGGAGAAGACCGGGTTGATTAGCATTGCTATTGTATGTGCATCAGTGGATGGTGTGTATATAAATACTTGTATTTTGGGATTACTTAGTGCAAAAAAATAAAAATACATAAACAAATATTGACGAATTCTGCATGATGTCTGATTCATTCCAGTAACATATATTGAAATTATAAACAGAGATGTGTCCTTGTTTTACACAAGAAAACACTGTGTAATGCTACATGTTGTTAGTGTTTTTTAGGTCATTGTTTTGTGGGTGACAAAGTGTGTTTGTCGGCTGTCAACCTTTGCTAGTGTTCTGGAAGAATGAGTTTATTTGAGACCTGAATAAAGTGTTTTGGTAGTTGTAGTGCATTTTGAATGTGAAATGAACTGCTTTGCCAAGCTGACGGTCAGTTAGGAGGATTGTGTGAAGAGTTTTGCAAAAGTGACCTAAGTATTGAGAAATGTGTCCTATCGTCTGTAAAAAAACTGTAAATTGGACAAAGTAGAAAGCCTCGCTTTCACTTTTCCACACCTACAGATTTTGTGATTGACAAGTGCATTAAACGCTTAGCAATCAAACAACAGGCTTCATCAGCTGTTGGCACTGCATTATGGGGAACAAAAAGGCTGCAGCTGGTGATTAGTCTGACTGACACCGCTGACACGTTAGCTGGCACAACAGGGGTAGCCTGTTTACAAACCTCGAGATGCAACTGTGTAACCTGACTATAGACTGAGATGGCCCTGAAGGCATCAATATTTAACCAAGCAGGCTGGTGGACAAAAAAAAAACTTGTCCTGTTTTATCTGTCCCAAGAGGAATCAAGTACTCCAGCAGAGTAATTGCATTACATCACTATGCACAGGCAATTTACACCTTTTTTTCTTCTTAGAGTAAACAGACCATATGCCCAGACAGGCCTTTTGAACCATACAAGGCTTTCCACAAGGATATGAAATAGCCATCCAGATTCATATAGATATGAATGCATCTATTGCATTATGCATATGTATGGATCCAAATATTTTCGATAATTACATGGAATTATATTGAATGAATTGAAGATGAATTAACCAACATGTTTTAGTCCTTGCAGCTCTTGCAAGGACTAAATTGTTTTAGCCCTGACGTTATTGTCTAAGCGTTTGCTATAACTCAATACCTTCTTTTTGAAGCTCCCTGTAATTGATCAGTGCTTGTTGGCAGCTGTTTTTACAGCTGCTAAAAGGATTGCAGCTTGTTGCTTTAAACCACCGCGTGCACTGTGTGAAAGGCTCTGTTCCTGTTGGGGATACTGCAAGGTCCTAATAATAGAATATTATTCATTGGTCAGAACTAAATATCGGTGGTAAATTGTGTGCTGTTTGACTGTCCAACATATATACATGTATTTCGTGTGCATTCTATGCTGTCTCTACACATATAATGGAGGATAGAGGAGATTACAGGTGGTAGCCGGTGGCAGCGGCTATGGGATGCTCTTGGAAAGGTCTGAAAGCTCTGCTTAGCTCAGGCCTAACTGTAAGTGTGCATGAAAAAAGAAAAACAAGAATAAAAAACCAACACACAAGCACTGTGGCGCTGCATGAATTCACAGTGATAAAATTGTAAGGCTTTTTTTAAAAATTGTTTTACAACATTATGAATAGTGCTAAACGACCTTGAAAACAGAACACAGAAATATTGTCAAAGGCCCAAATTGCTTTCTTTATATTCTTATGATCAATAGCCTTAGGCTGTCTTGCTTAAATGAAATGTTTAGATTTCAAATAGAATTTGAAATGCAAAGTGGTTCATTATGCTAATATGCTGACTCCTGGTGTTTCACATGCATAGATAAACAGTCTAAATGTGAATCTCTTATAGAATTCACTTAGCGAGATGGCGTTACAGATCGCAGTGCACAGGATTTCGGGGAGAACAGCTGAATATATGACAGCTGTACAGTACATTTCTGCACATGTACTGTACCTGTATGTGTAATTTTTATGATTGGATTTCCTTTAGTGCCTAAAAGGAGCAATTAAGTGTTCAGAGGCACCTCGGCTTATTCAAGTGTGCTGATGGATTTAAAGCCCTGCTTAATGGGATGCAGAAAATTGATGGTCTCCTCTCCCAGCTCTGCCAGTGAGTGGGCTACCTCTCTCTCTCGTTCTCTCTCTCTGACATTTTAATACAATTCACTTTGATTCCAAATGTTGTACCTTTCTTCTAACAGATCTGCTTTAATTGTGCACTTCAACCTGCCACCTCTCTCTGACAGTCAGGAAGAAAATGCCACATACCACTTGCTGCATGTCAGGTTGCCTTAAAAGAAGTCTAGTGGGTGGATAAACTAAAATGTGGTTCTCAGCAAGAAATGGCAGCTCTATTTGTGTGTATAAAAGGAGACAGCTTCTGTGTCCATCACCAAGATCTGTTTAGTTAGATTCCATTATATCAGCGCAAGGTCTCCACATTGTCTATTAAAGTGAACTGTATTTCATCAGTCTTCTCCAGTGATAGAGGAAATACAGTACATGAACACAGAGTATAAAGGAACAGTACAGAGGCTGATGTGACAAAACTGCAGGGGACATCGCAGATTTTAAACGGTGTCAGTGGAGATGTACCTTGATATTTTTGTTTTTGCATCTGTAGATCAGCATAATTGACATGCCTGCAGCTGAGACATATGGTCACAGTATTTGATTAAATTTGAGCAAAATACACATTTAGCTGAAATTTAACCGTATTGTGTGAGGTATGGGAGGGATAGGAAATTGATCCAGTTAGCTTGATTGACAGTGAAAATGTAAGACCATTAGTTCACTATTCATCTTTGGTCACGGGGACTGGAGCCTGACTTTTCATTGTGAAGCCTGTGAAGATATACAGTAGCAGGAAAATATCAAGTAATTTCACTAATGCTAATACTGGTACCCCAAAGTGTTGGCTTGTCTCAACTTCAGTTCATCTTCAATCCCAACTTTTGGACTGTTTTCAAAAATGTAATTATGAGGAGCTTCATTGGTGTTTGTGGGATTTTACAGGTGCCAGTGATGGGGATTAGGACAGGACCCCGTGGAATTTCGACGCTGGTGAAGATGAAGATGGAGGATTAGATGGAGCTCTGAGTAACCAGGGTGAGGCAGAGAGGAGTTGTTTTGCACCAATGAGGGTCTAAAAGGCAGAAGAGCAGTGAGATTGAAAGCATGCTGAGTGGAGGCTGATTAGCTTGAAGAACGCTGGAAAGAAGATGATTGGATTAGGGCAGTGATGTCACCTCTCAGGTTGACAGCTTGGGAAAGGGTAAGTGATGTAAAAAATAGACTAGCAGCTAAATACCCAGGAAACTAGGCAGATTAGTGATTATAGATCTTCTTTACTGAACTCATGCCCATCTACAAACTCGCAAACCTCCGATATATTTTTTAAATCAACTAAACCTTTTTTAATGGGGCAGACTTTTCACAACTCTTCAAACTGTTCTCCTGACTGGGGGAGTCTGGGAAACTGTGGAGGTTGTTGATTATCAGATCAAATAACAGATTGTTATCAAATAACTTATTGTATTTTATATATGTGTGTATATATATATATTAGGGGTGCAACGATACACAAAATTCACGGTTCGGTTCGGTTCGATACTTTGGTGTCACGGTGTTGATATTTTTTTCGATACAAAAAAATGTTCATGCATTTTTTATTTGTCATTTATTAAAAGTATAAATATATATTTTACTCAAAAGTAAAGTTTTTAAATTTAACCCTAACACTTGTTGCTTGGTTTTTTAATTTTGACAGCGAGTGCGTCACGCTCTGGCCGACGCACTTATTGCAGCCCTGGTTATTTAGCTCGTCATATTGGTCCAGCCACAGAATTATTTTGTCCATGGAACCTATAAAGCTGCACTTCTTTTTGCCTTATAGTCTGATTTGTCATAACTTTCCTGTTTTGTGGTAAGCTTTTCTTTGGCTGTCACTTCTTCACCCTGACCTGTCTTATTTTGCTCAGCAGAACTGAAATGCTTTTACACGCTCACTCACATAAGCTCAGCGATTCTCTGCGCGATCAACCTCTCACATGTTTAAGCTTGCTGCGGGAGATTTCACTTGTCATGTTTGCATAGTAAGCTAACGATTAATAAGACGATGTCAGAGGAATTGGTGCACAAATTATCATCACTCACAGATCAGTGCTGTTGCTCTCTATACACAGTTCGCACGATTGCAAAGTGAAAGCAAAAAAACAAGCGCAAATTCAAACGCGACTTCAATATGTCACATATTGACAGTGGCTCACCGATGCCAATGACATAATTACCCAGCTACATTTCTGAAAGAATGCAAAAGCATTGACATATATTTTTCCTTCCTACAATAGCCCGACGGGCAGGGAAGAGATAGATTTTGGTAGCCCGACTGAAAAAAATCGCTAGCTCCGGGACGTCGGGCTAGCGATATTGCAAGCCCTGTATCTGATTGAGGAATCACTCATCTTTGGAAAAGAGAGTTTATTACAGAGAAATGGCTCTTTCCAAAATAAAAGCTATACTATCCGCTTCTTCTGGGCTATATTCTCAGCAGCATAAGGAGAATCATGTGCTAACAGCTGTCTAAATGACTCGGCTAAAGTTAGTAGCATGCTTGCTTTTTTTTGTCTGCTTCCACTTGTCTTTGCACTAGGATGATGTCGGCGTAAATGTGCAGTCATATTCGTTGTGTTCCCACTAGTGCTTTCAGGTTAATCTCGTTGAAATGACCTTAACGCCACAACACGGCAAATCTCCGTTAACGAGCTACCGCCGATCGCTCCGTGCATGGGGCTAGACGGCAAACACGTTAACGAGCTAACTGCGCTAACACACTAGTTCACACCAATGTAATTGAGCATTGCATGGCACATCCAACATACTGTTTTACTTTAGTCCATGACTCGCTTACCTTCAGGGTCATACGTCACATGAAAACCAAAAGATTCCAAACGACAGATTCTGAGGAGGTCAAGTTTGCAAGAGAGGCCTTAACTTCTGTCTTGCAGCGTTCCCTGCGCTCTTCCTTCTGACCGATGCGTCTGTGTTTGAGCGCATCAGTGGATCTGCGCTCGACAGTGTCGGCCTAGGCGGAGTAGTCGAACACAGATTGGGCCACTGAGCGCATCACAAAGACAGCATTCGTCAGAAGGAAAATTGATAAAATAAATTACAAATGTTGTAGTTCTAACATATGCGTACGCGAAAACCGAAAGCACTGTATCGACGGTTCAATATCGAGACGAATATCGTTGCAATCCCCTAATATATATATAGATATATTAGATATATCTATATTATATATATATATATACACACACCCACACCAACACACACACACACACACACACAACACACATAAAAAAAAAAAAAAAAAAAACCACCCGCACGCCCCTCGCGGGCAGTTTATGCCGTCAAGCTCGGGTCCTCTACCAGAGGCCTGGGAGCTTGAGGGTCCTGCGCAGTATCTTAGCTGTTCCCAGGACTGTGCTCTTCTGGACAGAGATCTCCGATGTTGTTCCCGGGATCTGCTGGAGCCACTCGCCTAGCTTGGGAGTCACCGCACCTAGTGCTCCGATTACCACGGGGACCACCGTTACCTTCACCCTCCACATCCTCTCAAGCTCTTCTCTGAGCCCTTGGTATTTCTCCAGCTTCTCGTGTTCCTTCTTCCTGATATTGCTGTCATTCGGAACCACTACATCGATCACTACGGCCGTCTTCTTCTGTTTGTCTACCACCACTATGTCCGGTTGGTTAGCCACCACCATTTTGTCCGTCTGTATCTGGAAGTCCCACAGGATCTTAGCTCGGTCATTCTCCACCACCCTTGGGGGCATCTCCCATTTTGACCTCGGGACTTCCAGGTTATACTCGGCACAGATGTTCCTGTACACTATGCCGGCCACTTGGTTATGGCGTTCCATGTATGCCTTGCCTGCTAGCATCTTGCACCCTGCTGTTATGTGCTGGATTGTCTCTGGGGCATCTTTACACAGCCTGCACCTGGGGTCTTGCCTGGTGTGATAGACCCCAGCCTCTATGGATCTTGTGCTCAGAGCTTGTTCTTGTGCTGCCATGATTAGTGCCTCTGTGCTGTCTTTCAGTCCAGCTTTGTCCAGCCACTGGTAGGATTTCTGGATATCAGCCACCTCCTCTATCTGCCGGTGGTACATACCGTGCAGGGGCCTGTCCTTCCATGATGGTTCCTCGTCTCCCTCCTCTTTCTTGGGTTTCTGCTGCCTGAGGTATTCACTGAGCACTCGGTCAGTTGGGGCCATCTTCCCAATGTATTCTTGGATGTTTGTTGTCTCATCCTGGACTGTGGTGCTGACACTCACCAGTCCCCGGCCCCCTTCCTTCCGCTTAGTTAAAAGTTAAAAACTGAGACAAAAGCAAAAGTTAATCGTTTTGTATCTGTTGTGTGTTGAACCAGTCAGTGCGTGACTCAAATTGCTATGTAACAGGAGTACTGTCTAAAACCCCACACAGGACACCACCACTTCTTCTTGCACTTTAGTCAAACTTCAGTCTGGTGTGTTTGGTAATGTAGAGGACAGCTCCAACACAGAGACTACATCTCCCACATGTAGAGTGACTCAGTGACAGGAAAATAAAAAAAAAAAAGACATTCAAACTCATGTCTTATTACTTAGCATTGGAGAGACTCAGTCTATCTTCACTCCTGGACTCTCAGCATCTGTCATCTCTTTACCAGAAGCCCCAAGCAATTTCTGGAACACAGCATACAACATACCGTATGCAGACACAGCAACACAACACATACATTTTAACTCGGATTCACTCCTTTGAACTTACATAATGAATCTACATTCAATCTATAATCCCTACAGAATATCTGTTCGGTAATGTGGAAACAAAATACAGTACTGCATTGATGCACAATAAAAATGTCTCTTTTTATATACACAATAACGTAGATGGCGAACCCTGCAGCTATTTTGGTGTTTTCTCGTTTCTTCAGTGTAAGTGCGGCTCAGTGACTGTAGCTTATATATCAAAATGATGGCAGTTGGTGGGTGACTTCATGAGGATACAAGCATCGGGAGTTTAAGAATCAGTGGTGAGTAGCATACCAATGACTGTTTTGCAATAGTAAAATTGTCAGTGGAGCAAGAAATCTCTGCATGACACAAAATCAGTTTAGGAACTATAGTAAGTTGTTAACAGCTCTCTGAAACAGTATCAAATTAAATTAAAAAAACATGTGCTCTATGAAGGGACATCGTTTTTGTGGCAAATAGATTTCATTCGATTGAATTATGTTGTACAAATCGATTCTTAAATGTACCTTCTTAGCAAGAAAACAAAAAAGAAAAGCTGAAATGTGTGTGTATATAATGCACAGTGTTCACTGGATTGGACAGTGAAAAAAAAAACATAGCAAACACGCAGATATTTTAAAGCATTATGGTGTTTAAGCCCAACTCAGTCCTGAAACTGTTCCTCAGTGGGCATAAAATCAGCAAACTGTGAGTTTCATTTTATTACACGTAGATATCAAGAAGAGATGAGATATGAGTTTATCTGGAACCTCATGCACACTGAGTGAGTTATGTTTATAGGAACTGGTGAGAATTGATAAGTATCTAGTGATTCTGATTCCATTATCAATGTCACTTATAGGTTTGATTTGTTATCAGTTCTCTTATTGATTCTCATTGGGTCCTTGCTAGCTCTGCTTTGAGAGTAATCACCATCACTAAGCAGCATATCAAAGACATTACATTTGTGCATGAATTTCATGCTGTGACGCCAAATGTTTGTGGATATTGGAGGTGTTTTCCCTCCTTGTTTTGATCAGTGTTGGCTCATTACTCACAAAAAGTAATGTGGTACACATATTACACAGAACACTTATTAAAAGTGATGCAGTACATTACTTAATTACGCCAAGGAGAAAACAATTCATGATGCTACTCATAACATTACTTTGATCTTATTCTGTAAAATTATTTGAAACACAATAGCTCATAATTACCATTAACAATATAAACCTGAGGCTACAGTCCCACACACCAACACAAATCCCTGTCCTGATGAGGACACACGTCATCTTTTTCTTAGTATTTAGGTATGAACAATAGAAACATGTGCAGGTAGAAACGAAGGCTGCGGCCTGACTGCTTATCTGTTTGTCACCTGATGAAGTTCAGCGGCGACTGGCTTCACTGCAGCTCACAAATGACGGCTCACTTGACCCCAGTCCTTGGCTGGGATTGGAATTCCCTCAGCTTCAGCATCACTCTGGGTTTTTGGCTAGCTTACCATTATCAGCTCTCTCTGCAGATACTTGCAAAGGGTTGAAGTTGTGTTAGCAGCATATTACAGTTTTTTCTGTTCTGGATACAGTTTGTACTTTATCATTACGCTCTTGTCCTTCTGTGCAACAAAAATAAAAGTAATGTCCATATCTATGCTGTAAACTACTCTAATATTTCCTCCTCCAACACATGAACGGAAATCAGCTCATTGTATCACATGTGCAACAACCGATAAGGTTTAATAGGCAAGCGGACTAATGATTCCAAGGAATTTGATTCCTCTAGTTTGCATGCCAAAGTATCCTTGGCCAAGATACTTAACCAGTGTGATTGTGACTGATAGCTAAATAAGGCACCACAGTGGTGTGGCGGTTGGCACCATTGCCTCACAGCAAGAAGTTTCCTGAGTTTAAATCCATGGGTTGTCTAGGGCCTTTCCGTCTTGATATTGCGACAGAGCTCGGTCGTTTCTCTCTCTCTCTACTTTGGCTTATTCCCACAGAGCAAAGATGTGTTAGGTTAATTAAGTGGTGATGCTAAATTGGCTGTAGATGTGAATGATTGTCTGTCTCTGTGTTAGCCTAGATAGGCTCCAGCACAACCTTGAACTGGATAAGAGGGATCAATGGATGTATGGAACTAGTAGAAGTCATTTTCTGCTTGACTTTATTAGTCTCTCACATCACTGTGGAGGAATTTTGACCCACTTTTCTTTACAATGTTTCTTCTGTTCATTGAAATTTGTGGGAATTAGTTCATGCACAGTTCTCTTAAGTCAGTGCCCGTGTCCTGTGGCTGCAAAACAAGTGCTTGACAGATGTATGAGATGTTTGTGCTGATTTGGTTTTTACTGCTTTGAGCTCATCTGTCCATTGTTCCTAAAGTCTTGTGATTTTGTTTTGATGCAAATCTGGCAACAGTTCCATACAAGTCGTACTTGTTTAACCTTTTTCTAATTGGACTGTGTAGCGGTAGCAAGGCAATGTGAAGGGGATCAAATGGAAAAGAGAAAAAAACAAAAAAAAAAAAAAACAACCACACGAGCCTTCAACAGTTTTTCAAAGATTTGAATATATTCTCTCTTTTTTCTGGTACAGAGGTTTTGTCATGCTCACCAGCAACACATCTAGAAATAACCGCTCGAGCCTCTCGCCAAACTCCTCCTTAAATAGATGCTGGTCATACTATCACCAATAAAATGTAAAAAGTCCCCCCCACGGACACAGCCCAGCTACAAAAACCTATACAGTGAAATACTGCGGTTATTTTGACACACCTCACAAATATCTGATTACAAAACACCCCCCAGCTAAACAATATCCAAACTAACTAAGTCAAATCAAACTGAAAATTCAGCCCACTACCCCCCTCAGCTCTCATCAGATGGTTCAACCCACTATCAGTGGGTGATTGGAGAACTCCTTTCAGGTGAACATCATTAGGCCATAATCATGTGTGCACTCCATGACTCAGGAAGTTGACTTCGCGAGAGAGAGAGAGAGAGAGAGAGAGAGAGAGAGAGAGAGAGAGAGAGAGATTGATTAATGGACTTCAAAACAAAAACATAACAAAATCAAAACTTCCTATCAGACATCATGAGTGCATACATCACTTAGTGAGGGAGATGCTCCCCAGCACCCTCACAGACTGTCGTGAACTTTAACATTTAACGTGTTGAGTGAGGCCTGTAGAGTATCTGAAAAATTCAGTGTCTGATCTTGAAGTGAAATTACTGTAACACAGACCTGGGATATGATTGGCATTGCCTGAAAGGACCCTCTTAAATCCTATGGAAGCAGTAAAGATACTACTTGTACTATAAAAACTTTCTTCTTCATATGACTGTAAGCTGTAATGTGCAATTTTTAAATTTGTTTTGGACTGTATGACTTGTAAAACCTGTAATCAGGTCTAGATATTGTTGGTTTGTTGCTCGTTTTTACATGTACCACACAACAGTGGTTAATATTTTTAAAACCAGCTGTCACTATTGGTAGTACTATTTGTTTTTAAGCAGGGTAGCTGTCTGGGATGAGGTTGCCGGGGCAGCAAACGTGACATTAAGGTGCATTGAATTGCTCAAACCATTATCTGTGTGGGCACAGATGCACTTTACAGAGACTTGTAAAGTCCTGTACTCAGGAGCTGGCAGGCTAAAGACAGTTTAATGTCCTTGTGTTTTCACTTGCACCCCATCAATGAATTCTTGGGCAGCACTACATTGTGAAAAACACCAAAATATTTGACACTTGCTGCTTATTTTTACCACTACTGTTTACATTTTTTTTTTAATGACCAAACGTTTTAAATTATATGTCTGTGACCCTGGAATTTTGATTTTAAGTAAGAATAGTTTGAGAAACCACCTACCTCACATGCAACTGGTTATGTAATGTGAGAAGAAAAAAGAAAAGAAAAAAAAAAAAAAAAAAAAAAAAACACCAGGCACACTAGGATAAAGAAAGTTCAAGTTTAGCCAACAGTTTTAAAAATGCCAGCCCTTGAACTATTTTCCCTCTAGCTGCTAATTCAGACCTAATACAGTCAGCAAGCACCGCCGTGGAGGACATTGTTTGTACAGCAGTTTAAAAGAGGTCGCAAAGAAGAGAAGCTTTCCATCACTTGTTGAACCACTTGACACCTGCCCCAATGAGAGAGTTTCCAAGATGAATGGTCACCTAAGGCACTCATCACCCCACCTGTGACAAGCTGTGCTGTGAAAAGACTCTTCTTTGCTGTCAGTCTGATATAAACTGGCATCAGGACATCAGTGGAGGCACTGGTGATAAACAGTTCAGGTTAACTGAAGGAAAATCGACTAATTTTATTAGATCATAATAAAATATTAATCAAATCAATTTTGATGCAGTCAAATAAAAGCAAAAAGGAAAGAAAATCAGCAACATTATTTATTGGGCATATTTTTAATGGAGACTTAATGGGTGCGATCAGACTTTATGATGCTACTTCTGTGACCCTGAATGGATAAACAGGTATAAAAATGGAAGGATAAATGTTGCTATTGCCAGGTGCATGCATATCCCTGTACTGTATGTGTGTATGGGCTTTTCCTAGGCTTTTAGGAGCTGGTTTTTATTGCTTGTCCTTGTCCTTCTTGTGTAATCGGTGTTTGTGCGTGTGCATGTGTGTGTGCGTGCGCGTGTTCTCCACAGATTTCAGTATTACTGTTTTTTCTGGTAGCTTATTGTAATGTTGCGTCTATTTGTTTTTTTTTGAAAAACTGTTATTCCACAGATCCCTCAAAGACCAGCAAATCTTGTTACTAAACATTTGCATGTTTACAGTAAGGATAATATACATATCATGTGTACCAACCCAACCACACAAACACACACACCACACGCTCACACACCATAATAACATATACCTATCGTAAACAACATACACACGTTTATTTTTTTTGTTTTCACGTTTATTTATTTAACCAGGACATACTTGTGGGGGTCTCTTTGCAGTCCAACTGCCCCTGCACTGAGATTCCGCAATAGAAAATATGCTGCCAAAACGTACACAACTCCTTCATACACAACACAACACAAAGGTTGAACAAAATAAAATGAAAGTGTTTTTGGGCAGACAGTAATGTCAGAACAGCTGCGGAAGTGCAAAGCTAACAGTAACCGGCTACTAGCTGTATCTACAGTATTATATGAATCATGCAATAAGAACACACATTACTGCATATTTTTCTCCCTCACAACTAATGAAACCTCTGCTTCTTTTAAGCATATTTCATTTGTTGTGTTTTGTGACATTTTTTTTTTTCCCACCGCTATTGCGTTGTCTTATGTTTTATTCAACTTCCGTGGTCTTTTGTTCAGCGGTTTTGTGCTGTGTTTGTGAACCTTTTAAAACAAATTTTCTATTGATCTAATTTTTTTTTTTTTTTTTTTTTTTTTTTTTAAACTTACTGTTACTTTTATTTTTGTATCCACACCCAAGTCAAGCCAGCTGCTTTAAAGCTAGGCATTGTTTGATATAGAAACAATATGTCAGTCAACCTCTTCTTACGATTCTTGACTTTGTAAGTCTGAATAGAATAAAGTACTCTATTGGGGTGATATGTTATTAGAAGGTTTTTAAGATAAGATGGGGCCTGATTATTAGATTATGGATATAACAGGGTGCCAGTTGAGATAAGCCAATATTGCTAAAACCTACAACAGCTACTAGCCCATGGAAACCCATTTAATGAAGCTCTCTATGCACTGTTCTTGAGCTGAAGACCACATGAAGTTTGGAGGGCTGTAGAAAGTTGGTAACCTCTGCACACTATGTGCTTCAGCATCTGCTTGTCAGGGCCAGGAGAATGAACCCAAACGCGGACACGGACGGAGGCACTATAATTCAAACATGAACTGTGAGCCAGACGTAGAGCGATGAAACTATACAGATTAAAGAGTCCACGAATGGGGGCTAAAGGTGAAATGGGTCGTGGTTTGGAGAAGGTGCTCAGAGTCACTGCAGCGAGAGGAGAGAAATGTCAGGAGAGTTCCAAAGAGGTGTCAGGTAAGTAAGTCAGGTGACTTTCAGTCTCTTACTCGTTCGCAGGTGGAGAACAACGTGGTGGGGAAAGCAGTCAGAGAGGTCCGGGTGAGTTTCCTGTCAGATGCCGTGATTGCATGAATCCCAGTAGCCATGGCAGGGAGGCAGGCAGATGGAATGAAGAGAGGAGTAGAGCATGGGCTGTTACAGTGAAGCTCCTGAGAAGACCAGCGTCCGAATAAAGATGAGTATTGTTAGTAGGTGAACAAGATTACTGGGTGGGTTACTGGAAAAAGAAAAAAAAAAAAACAAACAAGGTAAGTGGGACTAGTAACTGTGAGAGCTTTGGCGGCCAACACTAAAACAGGTTAGCTATAGATCTGGTGATGAGATCGCTAGTCTTAAATACAGGCAGCCTAATTGCTGACAGGTGTGGACAGAATGCTGAATGGAATGGCTCCGCCCAGAGGTGGAAACAGGCAGTCAACCTGGACCATGACGCCACTAACCCAGCTCTATGATTTCTCATGGCCTACCACTTTGTGGCTGAGTTGCTGTCATTCCCATTCACTTGCACTTTGTCATAATTCCACTAACAACTGACTCTGGAATATTTAGTAGTGATATCATGACTGAACTTGTTGCACAGGTGACATCTTGTCATGGTACCACACTGAAGTTCACTGAGCTCCTGAGAGCGACCCATTCTTTCACAAATGTTTGTGGAAGCAGTCTGAATGCTTAGGTGCTTGATTTTATACACCTGTGGCCGTGGGAGTGATTGGAACGCCTGTATCCGATGATTTGGAAGGGTGCGTGAATACTTTTGGCAATGTAGTGTAGGAGTGAAGACGTGTCACAGGAAGTTGCGTCCTATTACAGTAGCTCTTTAGATTGACCCATTCTTTCACAAATGTTTGTGAACTGCATGGTAGCTGCTTGATTTTATACACCTGTGACCACAAAGATAAAGAGGTGTGGCCCAATACTTGTGTCTATATAGAGTAGTTGCATGTAGCCCCTTCTTTTCCAACGAATTCATGATGCAAGCATTTGATTCATAATTTCTTTTGGTCAGCTAAAACCAACAACATTTCTGCTCCGGCTTCTTTTTCTATGATCCCAGCTGCAGCGATGACCCACACAGCAACAACACGCCGTTTGATGAGCAGTTTGTGATGATTAACTTGCATGCCCGAGGCACCAACTCCGTGATGGTCTTTTGTAATTTCATTCTCAATTTATCTGATTCAGATGTAGCAGAACGTGTGCTTAAAGCCAGCAGCATATATCATTATTCAGAACATTACTTTCTGATGGCAGCCTAAAAAGTTGCTTTCCCTTTAACTGCACCCATAAATCAGTGAAAAGCTTTTATGTTTCATTATGGGATGGAGGCATTATCCATCATTTGTCTGTTTTCAGGTTTGCTGTCTGGTCTGCAGACTAAAAAGGGAATATTTAAAAAGGTTAGATGGGGGTTTTGTCAAAACTATCAAGGCTTTAAAGTGCTTTCTCTCTTCAGAGGTAATAAGTAGGAATAATGAAACATTTTAACTTTTTTAAACAATTCTTTGAGCTCACTACATTTTTCCCCTTCAAATATTTACAACATTTTTCTGTGGTTCGTTTAATTGAATCCTGCCTGACGACATACAAACAGCAGCATGTTACTTAGTCGAAACAGAAGACCAAATATTCCCTCGGTGTGTACAGTATGCCAGTAGATCGTTGCTGTAGTGCTTCAAACTAAAGTAGACATCCCACTGTGATCTCCTCATCTAAATCAGGCTTTAGCTGCACAGAGTAATTGCTTCCTGTGGCACATTTATAAACTGTGATTATAAAGCAGGTCAAAAAAAAATGTTTAGTTCATTATAAGAACTTGAACTTTGCTGGAGGTTTTAATGGTCCTCTGACTCTTTGCCAAGAGATTCATTTGGGTTTAATCTTCATCTCCCCAGGTACAAAAGAGTGTGTGTGGGAAAGATGCTCCTCCATAAAGAGATTCCTGCAGAAGTGCCTCTTATTTAAGATATCCAATGCAGCAAGGACATGCCATCAGTCATTTGTTAAAACTGTTTAACGTCCGAGTCTGCAAGTCGATTAAGGCTAACATCACCCCTCAATTTCACTGATATTATAGATTTAACAAGCCCTTCCCATGATTTAATTATGTGATACACTTTAGTCAACCAAGGCAAATGATCACTACAAGGCATTATTTAAAAAAAAATACTATCAGTATAAGGGAAGAAAGGCTATAAATTTTATCAACCACTTTTAGGGTATTTGTTTTTCTTTCTTCTATTTTTTCCCTCCATATTGTAATTAGCACAAATTAAACCATTCTGGTGGAAAGCTGCAGTCAATTAACTGAGATTGCAAGAGCGAAAACAGTGACCTTTAATCATTACTCAATGTGCCGAAACTATTTACAGGTCCTGCAGTTTTGTTTGGATTACAGACGAGTGCATTATTTCTAGATCTGAGTTTATGTTTGTTTGAAAAATTAGCTTAGATGTATTGCAATTAACTACTTTTCATTAAAAAAAAATCAAATCTGAGGAGAAGTGCAATAAAAGTAGACATATCTTTACGGTGTTACAAGTAGTCCAGTTCAGAGCAACTTGCACGGGTCGTGGAAATATTAATTCCCACCATCTTTGCCATTGTGCTTGGTTGGCCTGTTGTGCTCTGATAAAGCAGCTCCACATAAATCAGCCTAACGGTGTTTACAGCATGAGCTATAAGTGGCTATTTAACTAGCAAGTTAAAAAAAAAAAATTCATTTGGCTATTGCACCCTTGCTTTATTGAGCCAAAATTCATCATAAACATGCTAACCCAAGTTTGTTGTCTTGCAATATTTTGAGCATACATCAAGCTTTATTGTTTGCTGCTAACTACACTTGCACAGAACAGTACCTATGGCATATGCTGCACAGCTCCCAGTTCTTCCAGCCACCATGAATGAGTAATAATGCTCCTTTTGAATGGAGGTGAAAGAGTCTGACACTGAGCGCCATTATCAGAGACAAGAGTTTTTCTGAGGCCAACCAAAACGAGCACAAAAGAGTGACAGGGCGCTGAAAGAAGATAAGGCACATTCTCTCCATCTCCCCAATTTACAGGCCTTGAGAGTCAAAGGAAGACTCAGGCACTTATATTAAAGGTTTAAAAATGGAGTTGTGTTTTTATTTCTTTTCCCCCAGACCTCATTTTATCTGCTCTGAAGCTGTTGGTGCAATTGGTTTAAAGTACAGAAGAGTCTGCCCTCACTTCACTGCTTTGCCTCTGTCGGATTGTGTGCAAACTCGCCACTATGCATCTTTATTCCTTGGTGTGTATGCTTGGTATTTATTATCAAACAGAATAACCCTCCCTCTGATTTCATAGAACATTCATTATTGTGAGGAAAGGGAAGCTTTCCTCAGCGAAGGCCTTGCTGTGTGAGAAAAGGAGAAGAGGAGGAGAACATTGGTTTAAAACCTTTAATGCCTTTGGGAGGGAAAGGAGGTTTGACAGAATGTGTGTGTAAATACGGCGGGTGGTTGAGCTAAAGATGCGGCATGTTGTCCTCGAGGTTAGTATGAGAAACCACGCTTCTGGTGATAGGTGACATTTTATTGATCTGCAGCCAAGTTGGAGCTAAGCAGCAGCGTGAGCGAGGTAGCATTACGTGACTGGATACTGAAATTGTGACAGCGACGGGCTTTTTCTGTCCTCACTGGGCTGGGTCTTCATCCCCTCCTCCATTGTGCCTTTCTATATTTTTTCTACTTTTCCCTGCCTTTCTCTGTCTTAATGATTGAAACATATGTCTCAAAATCTTAAAAAAAAAAAATTCCCAGAGAGGCAGAAGACCAAAGTGAGCAGAGGAACCGTGGCACGCTTTAATTGAGACCTTACATCACCCTTTACCCACTGGGGTCCGCTGTCTTTGTTTTATTCAGCACATGGCTTCTTGGACTCGTCCTCAGACACAGATTGACACAAACACAAATGCACAAATAGAAAAACAGAAAAAAGTAAGGAGTCCTCTTCTCCTGTAGACACAGGGACCTTGAGACAGCTGCTGTGAATGGCAGAAAAACAATGAAGCACTTTTCGTCCTCCAGTGAAGAGGCGTTGCCAGGCAGCGGGAGCAGGAGGTTGTTACCACCTTCATTCTGCCTCCCCACTCACAAGGCTTTCAGGAGAGGGTCTGTGTTTCACAGGAACCCAGGACCTCAAAACTCTATGCTTCCCCATATACATATATATACGGCTTAGACAGACTTTAGAAATGAGTTCTAACTAGCATTTTACTCGAGAAATGGATATCGATTGCAATGAAAATGAGTAAGTAGTGAGACAAAGCATTTCAAATATGGCCATAAACAATATTATTTATGTGTCGGGGATTATTCCTAAACATAAGCCTCGATGTGAAGCCATAATAATTTTTTCTGATTGAATAAAATTTGGCCATAGTAGAGGAGTAGCTACTGTTAGAGAGATATGGGGTATTATATTCACATGGGAAGGTCCGGGTAATATTTTTTTTTAACTAATATATCACACAAGCATTTAATTACAAGTAATAATAATATCCTCCTCCGTGAACTGTTCCCTGCAGCTTCAGGTCAGGCGCCAGCTCTAATTGTAGTTTGTGATTAGGTTGTAAATAAAAGCAGTAAATATATGTGGCCTTCTTGGAGTCCTTGGGAGGGGCGCTGGAAGGCTCCTCATCTGGGAACATTGTTGTAGTGCTGGGGGACTCGTGTAGGTAACAGGTGCAAAACCTCGGTATGTGTGGATTTGTTTAATCGTGGGCTTCGGTGCTAATCACAGTTAGTCCATAACTAATCCTCTGTTTAAGTAAGCATAAGGATGGACTAGCAACAGTGGTAGATAATCTCATATATAGATACTGAAATAGAGGAGCCGTGAACTGATAGCGGTGGTCCATCTGGTGGTAAGTCGGATAAGATGCCGGAAAGTGAGTTTGTCTTGGGAGCTGGTTTTCTAGCAGAACTTTTGCAGTAGTCATAGGGAAGCTGGGGACAATGAGTCTGAATAGTCCTTAATTCCTCCCTCCATTTCTGAGACTGCTGTACCTAGCTGCACTTAGCTGTTCACACCTGGATGCGCATGGCCACACACGCTCCACATCTCCTCATCCGTAATCCAGTCGTGTTTTCAGGTATTCATCGTTTATCAGCAGAGTCGGGATTGTCAGCTACTCAATAAGTCGCTGTGACTCACCTCAGAGCAGAGCAGCGTCCTCAGTCTCTCCTGTAATCCTCTAATTCCTCGCTGGGTTGCTCCCCCTTTAATAAATGTTATGTATACGGAATTCGTTACATGTAGTTAATTTTTTTTTTTTTTGTATTTGTCAAACGACTACTTCTATGTAGCTCTTATCAGCCTGAATAGAAAAACAAATTAGGCAGACTTGCACATGTGGCCCCACAGTTCACTGTGGAAGCAAAGACTTGCAGTGACACTGGATTTGAGTAATAAGACCTAAATGAGAAAAGAGAGTAATTCAGGCAGAAGTCATAAAACATTGAAAACAGGGAAGGATTATGATAATATGTGCTAATTTTGTGTTCATTCTTGTTCTGAAGACTGTAGTTCTCCAGTGTCACGGCAACCACTCAGGACTGGTATGTGCAGCAATATGTGTCTTTGTTTTTATCTCCCCACCACTCGCCCACTTTTCGATCCTTTTACCCACCCATACCCCACTCTCCTCGAGCTGTCATTCTTCACCCCTGGCCCCAGATTAGCATATTATAATAAACTTATATACATATATTCAATTTGTACATGTTTATAAATGTATATTAGGTTGAACTACTTAGGCACTCAGGATTTATATGTATGTCTGTTATGCTGCCGCGGTGCAATTAATGCAAACTGAAATCAAGCACAGCAAACACTATAATCTGATATGATCACCGTAATTATACTCACAATCAGGGTTTCCACAGTGTCTATAACACATGTGGAATATTAATGTCGTTCACATTAAAGCAGCACACATTTCCGTTATTTTGCATGAAAGGTCACTGAGCTTAATCAAAAAGTTGTTTGTCTTCCATTAGCTGCATCTGAAAAAGAACAGCATGCACAATAAGAAAGAGGAAAAGAACATTTTCATTAGGACATAAGTACAGACTGGATAACATAATTCGTCCCCCAGCTCTAAAAAGACTGAAAAGGAGGTCTTAAAATGCTGCATTTTTCTTTTACTAAAAAAAAACACTGCTGCAAGGCTTCACAGTCTAATTAAATCCATCCAGGATGGAGAATCTATCCATCAGCCCATCACTATTCTTCCACAATTCAGGGAACCTGAACCCGCCGAACCCGTTTTACAATTGCTATTTAACCCACATGCATGTTTTGGGGAGGAAGTCTGGAGAGAAACCACAGCCTGAGCTGTTTTTTCCCCAGCCAGACCAAGATAGCCAAGAGGTTTCCTAATTGATCCTGTCAGTAGTATATGCTTATCTCAGATTAATCCATGCTGGTGTAAGTACATGCAACTGCCTCAGTGAAGCTGTGAATGGCTCATTAAATCAGTTATGGTTCCTTTGATCACTCCTTGGTTATTTGGATAACAATTCTGGAGCTAACATGCATATAAGGACTGACCTGCAGGTATCTATGACCAAAACCTATCTGAGGAATCCTTCCAGGGACATCTTATTCGAATGTCCGCCCCATTAGCTTTCGATGGAACTTCTTGTGCGTACCATGGTGATTGTGGGTAACACAGATTTAGGGTTCAATTCTGGAGAAGGAGCCTGAGAAATGCCTACCACATCCAAGAAAGGCACCCGCTCCTGCCCACTCCTGACCTTGGGGAACAGTGGAGAAAAATACTGACACAGGACTTTTTCAAGGCCCTGTAATTAGAATTAAATGACTTTACAAAACTGTTTTCCATTGAACATGACTTTTAAATTGCATTACAAAATCACTTCCACTTAAAAGTTACTTGTTATGTTATCGCATTATCTAGGAAAAACTCATTGGAGTACTTTATCTACCAAAAGTGGGTATCCCTTAGTGCTCCACTGTCCAGAGAGCATGTAGCATGCAGTACATCTACTTCTGAACGTATAAACCTGACCTTAAATGAATCTAACATGTTATTAGAGCCCAAAACAAGTGGATTACATTAGCAAAAAATGCTACATATTTATGTTTAATGTAATGTAAGAGCAGCAGTTTATCAAACGTTAAAACACAGTTTTGCTGATTGATACAGTGTGAAGGATTACTTGTGTTTGGTAGAGTTTAAATGTGCAATCTGGATGTTTAATAGTAAATTGGGTTTGATAAATGTGGCAAACTGATTAAAAATGCTGTTTCCATTCATATTGTTGCATGTGTATCACATTTACTTACTAAATGTCTGAACACAGAAAATTGAAATTAAATAGATGTAGAAATTTGCAAACCTTTTACAGGAAGTTTTCAAATAACTATGCATTCATTAATTCCATAGGAAATGGGAAATGTGCTTCATTAATTGATCATCACCAAGTACCTGTATAAACGCACAGGTTTTGGCAGTTTGCTTGTCTGGAGCATTCAGGTGTGTCTTAACACTGTGTTGCAAACTTCCTAGGAGTGGACATCCCAGCAAATTCACCCCAAGGTCAGACTGTGCCAGCTTCACAGGCCTCAGTTAACACGTTAAATCTTAAAGCTTATGACAATAGAATTACAAAAAGAATGAACAAGTATGTCTGAAGGGGTGACAAGAGGGGGAAAAATGGCAGCTCTGCTTAGGTTTGCAAATTTGCTCTGAAACAAACCATAGAACTTCTGCCACATTGGCCTTTGGACAGACTGAAGTGGACATGTTGGACAATAATGCACAGTCCCACATCTGGCAAGACCTAACCACAGCTTATCAGCACAAACGCCTCTTACCAGCTGTCAAGCGTATTTAGTGGAGGGGTGATGAGTTGAGCTTGTTTTGCAGCCACAGGAACCTGAGCATCTTGCAGGCACTGAGTCAGCCATCAATTCCTCTGTGAGCCAGACTGTTCTGGAGTCAAATGTGAGGTGATCTAAAGAAGATTGGGACAAAATGTCTCTGATGTGAGAGACAAAGTTACACAGACAATAATTAGTTCAAGTTATTGCCGCTTAAGGTGGTTCCACATCCAATCCAATTTGAACAGAGGCGGTGGTTTAAGACACCAACTGTCTGCCATCTATAATCCAGTTTTGAGTTCCCTCCCCAGACGCCTTAACACCGACTCACATCCTGGGCCATCTGACCTCAGGAATTCGCATGATAAGGTGGGGCCAGGTTTCACAATGAGCTCACCCAAAACCCTGGATCATCAGGGGGTCCTTTTGTCCCTCTGTGGGGGGACACTCCCACTAGGTGTAAATCTGGGACTCCCCACCATTTGACCTTAGAACTGAAGAAGCTTCTTGGATGAGAGGTGAAACGTCTTCAAGCAACTTAAAGAAGTCCAGACGCCTTTCTTTGCAAGCTCCTTTGACTACGATGACCTGGATGACTGAGAACCTTCACAGACACATCCAATCATAGGGTGTACTTTATTTTTCACAGATTTGCAGAGTCCTGTGAAAACCTTGTTTACATTACTGTATATCTATTGGAAAATGTTCATTCAGACTCATGAGACGACCGCATTACAGCTGCATATGCATGTGGAAAAATATGTTTACATATTACAGACCTTTCACAAGTTACACTTAGCCATGTGCTTGCAGTACTCATGCATATCACTTTTATTTCCTGTCCTAAATAGTAAATTGCACATAATATGCTCTGCTAGAGAGGGTTAAAGTAAGGGGTGATTTTGGTGAAAGATATTCCCTGCCTTCATACACCTTTTGAATATAAAGTGATTACAAGCTGGGGCCATCGAAGTCTGCCAAACTGACTTGAGTTTCACTCTGGAATTTAATAATTTAATATTGGAATTTAGTACATTTCAAGATAAAAGGAAAATTGCACAAACAAAATACTCCGCTGCTACACCGTGTGCCCAGAATGTTTAATAGCGATGGCATACTAATCGCAGCTTATTTAAAAAGCGTACCTGACTCACCCAGCAGGACAAGGCGTCAAACTGTCACGAGAACAGTATGTTCAGACAGTTTTTGTTAAAGACGTTCATGAAAAGGCTGCTTCTGTTTGTTCCGTTAAAGCGTGTTCATGCAGCTGGAGATCTTATATAAGGGATTGGAAGTTTGCACTGGGGTATTATGAATGTTTGCTGCCTTTGCATGGTGGAAATATGAACTAGTGCCATGTTCAATGGAATTAACTTTCTTCAGAGGTCTGGTGGGAATTTAAGGGCAAACTCAGTTCCCCACTTCAGATATGGATGATGACTCATCATATAATACCAGTCTGTGAATAATACCCAGGATTTTGACATTTACATGTGATGAGGAGCCTTGAAAGAGCCTTTCTAACCACTGAGTCTCATGTGGTGTTTTGCCAAGTAGTGATGATAGCAAAAGAGCATATTATATATCGTTTACAGTGATCTTTTTAAAGTTTTTACCAAGCCAAGATGACATTTTGTTTCATTCATTTATCCAATGTCCTCTTACTTTAAATAAATAAATAAATTACTTTTGAGCTAAATCTAAAAAGTTATGCTATTAAATAGTGTTTTTGCAAAGAGAACTATTATCAGTATATATTAGTAACATCACTAGGTCCTCATACTTCTGTTTTCAGAACTTTAATTGCCTCCGTCCATCTCTCTCACCTAACAGTACTGCCATTCTTGTTCTGCTTTAGTTAAATCACACCCATCCTTCAGAAGCTCCATTCGGTTCTAGTTAAATATCGTGTTGATTTCAAGATTCTGCTCCTCACCTTTAAGGCAATCCACAACCTCGCTTCGCAGTACCTTGCTGAACTGCTGAATGTCTACCCATTTATCCTCTCAGATATTCTTCTACCCACCACCTCACCACCCTACGGCCGCCGTGGGGTCTGGAGCTTTCAGCTGCACCACTTCCTGAAGAGCAGTCTAAGAGTGATCAGTTTCCAGTGAATATCAAATAGTGCCTGTTTTTTGTAATGTTGATCCCAAATGGGACTGGGAAAAGAATGAAGTAGAACAAGATTAACGACAAAAAATGTGTGATGTTCTGCATGTGGCATGACAAATAGACACAGAGAGGATGGTAATATAAAATAAATGACTTTGTTTTGCGTTATCTAAATGAGAGTTAAGTGTATGCTGGCATATTCGAAATGTGCTTAATCTAAGGAAAGAATCATATTTTACTCCATTTCTGGTCCCTAAACGCTTGAATGCAGGAGTGTGACGATGGTGTGTAGCCAAAAGGGGGGAAAAAAGTAAGTGGGCACTTTTTGAATCGTAAAAAAATATTTTTAAAAGCCTGGTGTTGTGCTCCTCCCCCTGTGACTCCGAGAAACCTTGACTCAAAGCGGTTCCTCTCAGCTGCACATCACCGACTCCCTCTGGACGCTCCCACCACTCTGCTGTCACCACATGCTCTATTTCCCCTCCAAATGTGAATACTCTCCATCCCTCTGTCTTCTATATCGTTTAGGGACAGGTGTTTGTGTGGCTGTGTGTGTGTGTGTGTGTGTGTGTGTGTGTGTGTGTGTGTGTGTGTGTGTGTGTGTGTGTGTGTGTGTGTGTGTGTAGAGTGTACTCTGTTTATGCAGTTGTCTTGCAGTTCTGTGCTTGTCTGCTTGAATGAATAGATGTGTGTACTCAGTTAAATAGACTCTCATAGAATTCCATTAGTATCTATTTCAGTGTACAGTTTTACTGTTTCTGACATCTTTCCAAGTACTTGATGGTGTGTGTGTGTGTGTGTGTGTGTGTGTGTGTGTGTGTGTGTGTGTGTGTACGTACAAGACTGGAGCTCTCTTGGGGGAAGCAGAGAGAACAGTGGGACTGAATGTCGGACATTTTGGATGGCTTCCAATCCGATACAGTGCAATACCTTGCTTCTTCCTCCCTCAGGCTTGGTTGACATTTAATTTCTCTATCCTGGTGTCCAATGCATAAAAGAAAAGGTCCTGCTGCAATTACAGCCAAGGTCAGTGCAATGGAGTGCAATGCACTGTGATGTTAAGATGTCGAATGAGCGCTTTTATAGCATAATTGTCCTACTCAGCGCCGGTGCACACACAAATACCCACGATAGCACGCAACAGGGAGAGGAAATCTTCATTTTTTATTAAAACAAAGACGTTATTATCGTCCCACAGTATTACAGCGCTGAAACCATAAATGTAGGAGCATTTTTTGTCTGTGTCAGTCAGGATGTGTGCATATTTAATTTAATCCATTTATAGCTATTTTAGTCATCTGGCGTGGAAACCATGCGTGTCATGAAATCTGCCTCCTGCTAATGGTTTTAACATAATGGTTTGGTTTTACTCTGTCAGCCGGATAGATATGTGGGCTTCCATGTGCATTAATGACCTGTCAGTCAAGGAGAAGCAGGGCAAAAGCAACCGCAGACAAACAAATATGACCTAAACACACACGTAAAAAAAAAAAAAAAAGGTATGCAGTCACCTAGAAACAGTCATACACGGATCTGTGTAGTCATTTGTCCGTCAGTTTCTGGCATGGTCATTATTGTGGTGACTCTCAGTGTGCACGTATTGCTTTAACCCTGCCAAAGCCTTACTTACCAGCCTAGCTTAACACCAAGCCAATTGAAGTGACACCTTGTTATCATTTTTTTTTACCCCCACTTACTGCAGCTCTCAATCCTGCCAACCTTTTTTTTCTCTCCTTCTATCTCCTTCTCCTTCCACCTAATACCTCGGCTCTCATCTCATTTAGTTCCTTCCCGGAGGCTCATTAAACAGCTTACTCTGGACAAATGCCTGGCCAGTGGAAGTACTTGTACCTGTGTTGGTGTAGTTGCGGCAAGCTACCACCAAGGGGTGATATTGTGCCGTAAAGAATTTGCTTTTTCAACCCTACTTTACTTTCAAGTGTTCCTCCTGAGCCCCCCCACCCAAAAGTAAAATCATGTAGCCCAAACATGTGTGACCATGTAAGTGAAGAGGCTATGCAGGAAGAGTGAAATTAAACTGTACATATGGGAGAAAAGACTTAGAAGGATGGAGCAGATGGTAGACAGATGGAGGAGGGCGGGCAAAGACGAGAGACGTCGCAAGAGAGGAGAAAGGGCAGGATCGAGGGTGAATCAATCAGCGTCTTCCTGTGAGGCGTGACAGAGTCGTGGGCAGCTAGATGGATGCCCGTAGGCGTGCTTAGTGACTGGCAGAGCAGCTGGCTGTTCACTCTTTTTTTTTTTTTTTTCGTTGGATTCACCTGGACGCTCCATTGACACACGGCGCTGACACAGCACCGGCACCCACAAACGCAATCGCGCATTCACCCTCGGCTTATCGCACGCACACACACAAACATGTTTAAAATTCACAGTAAGCCCTGCAAATCGAAAAGCTGTTTACAATGGGATTAATATGGAAATGGAAGTTAATGCATCTGTAGCTTTTTCAGAATAGTGATCACTCTGGAGCGGAGCCCTTTCGGTGAAACCTGGGTGAATACACACTTAGGCTCTGGTGGATGTGACTCAGTGGACTGAATGGTGAGACTGAGAGAGACAGGTTGGTGAAGAAGTTGAATGCTGAGCAGGTCCTGCCTGAGGGCCAAGAGCCAATATCCGTCACCGTGGCATTAATTATATTCTCTGTTCATTAGAGCACACCCTGGGGACTGCTGTTATTAGACGCAGCCCAATTAGGCCTGCAGTGAGCTAACGATGCCGGGCTGAGGCAGAGGGGCAGTGAAATGCATAAGGAAACCTAGAGGGCTCCATCATCTCATATTTTTTTTCTTTTTTGTGAGGAGGGTAGAGACCAGATGGAAAAGGATGATGAAAGAGGAAATGTAATCTTACAGGACATATCCTCAAAGAAAAAACTGCATTTGCTGAACTCTCTTTGAGTATATGAAACAAAAAATAAAGGCTTGTGTGAAATGCAGATATAAAAGAAGGCCTGTGTCACAGGATCAAGAGAGAGATGCTTTAGAGAACCAATTTCCTATGATGGCATTCAGAGTTTTACCTGAAATAAACCTTGTGATAGGTATATGTGATGGAATATGAGTGTGTGACAAAGATCTGTAAAGCCTTAGTTTGTTGGGCCACCACATCCCAACAAACTAAATGTGGGATACAATGCTGGGCAGTAGTCAGATGTATTGTATTTGAATGTAACTTTTCCAACTCTTTTGCTAAGTAAACACAATAAGAATAAAAGTTTTTAAATATGGTCTCATGCGAGTCTTTATTGCGTCCTGTATTCTCTGTTATCTCACTGTTATTTCACCTGCTGTTGCATCTAGTAACAGTCTTTGGGTTTCAGCAGGGATGCATCCAAAAATTGGTATACCTATTATTTTGAGTCATACTTGACAATTTTAGCCAATTATGACACATACTGTGTGTTGCTTCGCATTATATTTCCCCCCTCAGCGAAGTTGAAAAGTGAGTCTAGCAAAAAAGACAAAAACTCTGTTTGTTAGAATATACTGGCTGCTTCATTTTCTTTGTGGTAGTTTCCATCATATTTATCTATTTACTTAAGCTTAAGACTTTCTGTTAATGTGTAACATTCACTAATGGCCATAACGCGAGACAGGCTAACCATCATTTGACTGTAAAGTCTTCCCCTTACATGCATTGATTAAAAGCCAGACTTAGGAAAGTGCATGTCCTGCAGAGACGGGGACCGCAGGACAAGGCGTAAAAATGCTGTACAGCCATCATTTAATGGGGGACATCTGGTCGCTCATACTTGTACATCATTTTACACAACGTGACATCCGTGGCTCATGTGGTAGAGTGGATTTCATGCTAGTCACGCTGTTGGGAGTTTGATCCCCGGCCCTCTGACACGCGTGTCCTTTAGTGAAATGCTTACACCCCAGGTTAGTCCTGATGGCAGGTGAGCACTTTTCATGTGATGAATGATAACCTTACTGTAAAGTGAATTAGACCTGAGATAAGGCTTAAAGGGGCTGTATGAGGGTGTAAGTGCAGATTTACTTCAGAGATTTCAAGACTTTTATTACTTAAAGAAAGCTGCTTGGGAGAAGCCACTGTCCCATGAATGACACTGCCTATTGCTCATTTTTACAATCCCAGAAGGAGACAGTGGAAGTGAAATGGAGCCTGTGCATTGAGGAGTAATACGTCAACTTTATGATTTGGTGAAGGGCTTCCAAATGTAAATGGGTATTAGCAGATGAGAGGAACTTCACAGTCAGCATTGCAGCCTATCAAGCTTTTTTGCTATATATTCCATACACTGCTAAAAAGTTGGTGAAGATATATTCTTCTCATGTCAGCTTAATTAATTGTAGTAATTCTCTGATCATATTTTTAACTGTTAGAACTCATTTAACAGCTCCAGATATCTATTTTTATTGCAGCTTAACATTTATTTTTATAGCACTTTGAGTGGGATTTAAGCTGAGAGTAATATCCAAGTGACACACCAATATTTTTGGCAAAAAACACTTTGAGACCACAAACCTCCACCAAGGTAGCTCACTCTCTGGGCAGTGTTTAAGTATATAAAAGAATATTATTGTACAAGTTTATTTTTGTGTTCAGAAAAAATATGACTTATTCAGGAATATTGTAGATGTGTTGAAATTGTCATATTGCTATCATTTAAATGATTTTAACATGTTACTGTAAAAAGTCCTAAAAGTCCTTTGGGGTCAACTTAAAAGAAAGTAAAAGCTGTCAAATGCAGATACGAAATATAGTGTGATATTTAAAATCTACATATACCTACATCATTTCCTGAATGTTGCCAAAACAAACAAAGGTAGTAAATTTTAGGCATTTTCAAAGAGAAAGGCAATTTGACCATATTTGACTATGTAGGGTTAGGGTCAGAGGTCAGAGGTTCAAAGTAATGTGATATATTGTCCCCTATGTGCTGCGTATTTGCTGTCATTACTAACAATGGCAGTAAAAAGCATAATTTTAAATAGCTCTATAAAACATTATTATCAAGATCAATCTATTGACCTTGAAAGAGAGGTCAGAGGTCAAATGTGACATGATATTTGAAATCTGTATACGGTACCTTCTGTATGTTGACAACACACACCACACTTGTAAGCATCATGTCTGTCTTATAAGACTTTTTGTCCATTTTCGACCAATAAGTCATTACGCTGACCTTGAAGACTCTGGTGGAAATGAGCCAAATCTTAATGGACTGTTAACATGAACCCACCCTACAGCCCTACACAGTTTGATCACAATCTGATTCAAAACTTTTCAAGCTATTGAGTTTACAGACAGAAAGGCACAAAGGGCAAACACTACCAAAAACAGGTGAAAATATGGTTTCTTGTCTGTTTGTTGATGTTATTTCCTTTGCCTGCTTGAAAGGTAGGGTACCTTCAATGATAAGATTCCAAGTCAGACATGAATATAAGCAATGCTTTAGCTATGGAGCTTATATTCATTGTTTTGTGTAGTTTCTGTAATATGCGATGACTGAATGACTAAAGAAATGTCAAATGTCAAAAATCTCAACAGAAATCAGCAACACACCAGTGCTTAAGAGCTTAGTTTTGACAGCATGCAAAGCATCACTTTGATGACATCCATCTCTGCTGACAAATCCAGCAACCCACCTTTGCTAATCTAACGTGAAGGCAGATAAAACACAACTGGAGCTGCTGAACTGCGCTCATCATGGCACAAACACAACTCGGCATGACAGAGCGCTGTGGTGTTTCTGCTAACGGTCTTAAGCTTCTACAAATATGGAAATTCCCCAGCACGCCCCCTTGAGATTCTGCAGTATTAATGAGGAAATGCAGACAACAGCAAACAGGTGTTTGTGTTGTGTATTTATCCAGAAGACTCTTGTTTACTCTGTGCTCAGCAACACTGTAAAAAAACTGCAAATTGGGGCAGTAGTTTTGTATTTATTTGTAGTCCCACTTTGTATTTATAATGAAAGACGTGAAACTAAAGATACTGAAAACAGTATAGATTTCATGACTAGATCTTGGGAGAAAAATGCAAATAAAAATAATTTCTAAACAACACAGTCAGTTGTAGTGCAACATTTGCACTTTTGGTACAAAGCTGATGGAGTGAGTTCATCTCTATGTGATGTTAAAACACAGCAGTACTTGAATACCGTATTGATCTTCTGTTGGTGAGCACCCTCGCTTCCTGTTCAGTATTATTTTTGCCTTTCAGGTTATTTTTCCATCTCTGTAATAATGACTGTAAATGTGAGCGTGCACTCAGCTGCCCCAGTTCAGGCAGTGTGCTGTTATGTCTGGAGGAGAGGTGAATTAATGTGTCAGCACTTCTTTGATGCAGGGCCTGTTTCGCTACAGCGTGTCTTTGGTTGATTAAACACATCGACTGGCCTGTCAGTGGGCTGGAGGGATGGCCCGCTGCAGGATTCTGTGGAACCACTTCTCCACCATCTCTGAGCCTTAGTTGGAGGCTAAAAGTCAAAAGCAGCACTGGGTGTGAAGTGATGTCAGCACAGTATATTTGAAAACACAAAATCATGTCTTCATCTCCACTGTTTTACCTCCTCTCGCTGTTGTGTAGTATTACTGACAGGGAACTTTTATCTTTTAATCTCCAGCTATTCCCCGCTTCACATCCTGCAGCGTTCTTCAAGGTCTAAGACTAAAGAACTGCTCTTCCATGGTAATAACAGTGCCTATTTGAATACTAAATAGATGCTCATATTCTGTAATTGCTTCTAGCTGCTCTCTATTACTGAATTAATCCTTTCAGACGGCCTTCTTTCTCTCTCTTATACCCCTAACCGTCTCTAACTGTCGCTCTATCTCTGTCTGACTCTTTGGGGGAGCTGATGCCATGATATCGATGACTGCCCGCCTGTAGTGCAACCATAGGCTGATTATGCACTTTCCCCTTCAATCTAATCCAGCTAATGATCCAGGGATTTCATATTTATTAGGCAGCATCCTATTATTTATCATTTCCCAGCACCCCGCATAAATAGTGCTATTGGATTTGAGCAAATGAGAAGAAGGCAAAGGCAGAACTAACTGTCTGGAACCTGGGAAGCATAATGCCACCATTTACTATAACGGGTCCAAAGCAGGTATTTGTCTCAGAGTATCATTATCTCATTCTCCGCCAGGTTACCTTCAAAAGTGTTAATGTGATGAGACCCATGGATATACACAAAATGGCTGCTTTTACAGTTTCTTCCACATGACTGACTGAAGGTTGTTATCGATTTAACACATCTCAGTTTATTGAACTGGTTCAGTCCAGCCGGGCCTTAAGGGGACAACCTACCGATTTAAGAAAGTCAAAGTTAATCATCACAGTCGAGGGTTGTTTGGGTTCTCACAGATATTTTAGTTTTGGAGACTACAATTTGTACAGGTTTTGAGAAGCAAGGGGAATTAACCCAATACATCAGGCCACTCTAGGACTACACCTCCTTAAAAATGGCATTAATGTTTGTTGTGCAGCACAACAAACTAGGATTGTGTAGTTCGTGAGGCTTGTGTAGGAACCATAAGTAAGCATGTAGTCTAGTGACTTTCTAGACCCTGTCTGTACTCTTACTGCAGCATTTTGGGTCAACTGAAGACTCTTCAGCAAGCCTTTAGAGCAACCTGATAGTAATGAATTGCAATAGTTGAGCCGAGAACACGTGAACTAGATTTTCAACATCATTCTGAGAGTGATGTTTGTAATTTTAGCAACATTGCGCAACTGAATGAAGGCGGGCCTAATATATTTGTTTAATGTGCGTGCTACAGGGCATATAAGGTGGCTGTGGCTCAGGCGGTAGAGCAGTTCACCTACTAATTGGAACATTGGCGGTCCAGTCCCCGTGTGCTCCAGTCTGCATACTAACCCCAAGTTGTTCAGATGTGTCAATGTTAGATAGAAAGCACTTACACAGGAAACACATATAAAAAAGAAAGTGCTGGTGTGAATGGGTAAAGAGGCAAGTTGTATAAAAGCCATGTTGTATAGAAAATATAAGAACCTCTCTGTTTACGAATCCTGATCATAAATGACTCCAAGATTGCTCACAGTGTCACTGGAGGCAGAGGTAACGCCAAAGTAAGTATCTGATTAGACACCATGTGTCTTTCTCTAGACCAGGGGTGTCATTACATGCTCCATTTTTAGGACTTTACCACACAGCGTTTCCTGGTGTGTGATGCAGTGATCTGCTGTTAACTCACTGGTACATTTCTCCTCCTGCATCTTTACTAGATCCTACATCCTGCACAACACCAGCGCTCCATCTGTTGTCCCAGGGCAGTTTCATGTCGGTTACACTTTGAAATACGTTTTCAAAAATGTCTTTTCCTGTCGTTGTCCCGTGCATCGATTTAATTTCCAATATTTCCTCTCGACGGATGAAGATGGTCAGCTGTGCAATGTCCATCATGTATGTACTTTCATCCACAGCAAGAGAGTATGCAATGAAGTTTTTGCTTCTTTCACACAACTGTGTTCTTAAATCAGGCTCACATTTGCCAAAATCTGCGTTTTGTCTGGACACAAGATGTCGCACACCTTCATCGTGCAGCTCTTCAGAGTGGTACCGGGCTGATTTGGCTGTCTCCTCTGCTACAATAAAACTTGCTTTCACAACAGTTTCACTTTGTGATTTTGCTCTGGTGAAAATCTTCTGCTGAAATGTCAGATTCTTCTTTAGTTTCTGCTCTGCATTTCGGTTTTTCAGCTTATGTTTTCACTCGTAGTGCCGTCTTAAATTAAATTCTTTAATTACAGCCACATTAGCTCCACAAATAAGATACGAGTTTACCAGCAATGTTTGTAAACATATATTCAGCCTCCTGCGCTGGTGCTGAAAGGCTCTGTTTTCAGAATCAGCTTTTCTCTTTGCCATTGTGAGGGGCTAGGTAACAGAAGTTTGACTTAATTGACGCAGGAATGTTCCCAGGTAGCCTAGCGTTCGGCAAGGAGGCTGCAGCGCTGCATTATCTGTAGTTTGTGTGTTATTAGCGCTTCATATCGCCGGGCCATGCATAACAATAATAATAAATCTATATAAAATGATCTCGCGGGCCAGATATAAATGTACGCCGGGCTGGATGTGGCCCGCGGGCCTTGACTTTGACACATGTGCTCTAGACACATGTTTAAAACAGAGTGCCTAAATACAACAATTTCTTGCTTTTAGAAGAACTTTCAACAATATTAAGCTAGCTGGCAGCTCATGGTGAGCTGGGGCTAGTAGAGGTAGTGAGGCTAGGAAGGATAGGATGAGCTGAAGGAGGCCTGTACAGCCGAAAGCATGGCGGGCACTTTGAGTTCAGTTAGCGGGATAAGCAGGGTTGGTAGTTGAATGGTGCGTTGACATGGAGCTACTGGGGAACAGGAAAAAACAAGAATTCCTAGGGAAGTCAAACAGCAAAATAAAGAATGATTATGAAGTAAAATTAGCACTGAACAATCAGGGCTTTATTCACCTTTTTTAGTCTTATATAAAGTAATGTGTTTTTTCTTAATCTCTTTATCATCTACCAATCTGGATTTCAGTCCACCACATAAAGATGCAGATAATAAATTATTTCAACAAGAAAAAAACTCTTCTTTTTTCCACAAGCTCAGCATTATGAGTTTTAGAAATACTTTCTTTCTTTTTCTTTTTTTTTTCTTTTACATTTCACCTCAGACTTGTTCTAAGCCAGTAAGGGGAAATGACCTTTTTTCACTTTCTCCTCCAGTGCATATGTTATGCAGACTGTTGCTGCATTCTGATGTGCCTGTCAGAGCACGCACACACACACACATACACACAAAGAAGAAACACGCAGTGGATTGCAGATAGATCTGATATTGTGTTTGCTTTCTGTACTCTCCTTATGTTAATTGACCCCATTGATTCTGTCAGGCCGATCCAGAGCCTACAGACTCTCTGCCTCCCCGCCCCCTTCAGCACACATTTCACCTCAGTTCATTTTCCGTTAGCCAACACGCACGTACACACAGAGCTTTTCGCATAATCAAGGTGTGGCTTATAAATACATATTTCACAGGTCGTGGAATTTCTATTTGCTTCTCTCCGGCCCCGTAATGACCACATGCTGTTTTGAAATAACTATAATGAGAATTTCTGTTTTCTCAGCAAGTATGTGCTGCTCTGTATGCTCATTCATACAGCTAAGCAATTGTAATACAATAAGGGGCTGGCCAAGATGTATGAAATGTCATATACAGTCACCTCACAGTGCTGTGAGATTGGCTAAGCAGAAGCAACAGCAGTATAGAGTTATGAGAGTACTTACTGTCTTGGCTCGGTCACATTATGGTCCAGTTATAAGCACGTGAGTGACAGTGACTGATTGTCCCAGCCGGGCTTATTATCGCCTGGTGTTAGATTCAAATTGTCTGAGTCAGATCAGCTGTGTTCTTTGACACCCCCCCGCTCCCCGTACAAGTATTACAGGGGAAGTACAGAATTAAAGCTCAAATTTGCATGAGATCATGATTGGAGTGTTTTATCACCATACTTTCTAAATGGCAGAGTATAGCAGAACGCGGTGGAGTGAAATGGGCCAAATGTACCTCGTGGTGCAGCAATTCATCTTTACAAAAGTCTATTTCTGCTAGATTCCTTCCCCTGACATCCTTTCAGGTACAACGCTTTGCATGTTCCATATAATCCTTCTTTCTCTCGGTGAATTCGGCTCTGCAGCTCTACCCTGCGCCTAGATTAGGGTGCTGGGAGATGTGGAAAATGAAATCTTTTGGAAGCAGCCTGCTGTGATATTGCAAAGTTCTGCTGCCCTCACACCTACGCACACCCTTTCACCTTTACAATATTTATTGTAAGCACACACTCGACACTTTCTAGCGCTGATGGATGTTGTGACTGAGGGCTGCCTTCCTCTCCAGTCACAAGTCGGCATGATAGGCAGCTCGACTTCGGCTCCCGAGCATTTCTAATTAAACGAAAAGAGATCCAGGCAGCATTTCTCTGTAATTCTCAGATCGTGCTGTGATTGTGATTCACAGTGTAAGCAACCGAGGAACTCCGCACTGCCCTATCGTTTTGACACCTGTTATAATTCCTGCAGCTGATAAATAGGGGTCATGGCTACCTGGAATTGGTCTAGACTAGATATGTAAAGTGCCCTGTCGTGCTGGAGGAGAAAAAGAAAAGAGAGGACAGAGAGAGGACAAATGAAAGGAAAGAAAAGAGCATGGTGGAAGCTGAAACCGAGGGCTAAACTGCACAGGGATATAACGATAGACCTGCCTGTGCTACAGACTTAAATGAACCAGATTAGATTTACTCGCCAACACTATAATCTAGACTGTGAACGCAGGGCTTTAATGTATTATGTCATGGCCGGCCAGAGAAGAGCCATGTTCAGCGATTGTCTCTAATGAGCTCACCCATGTTGAAGTGCAAAATAGGCTGACATTAATTCTTAATGGGGGCATTAAAAGCTTAGTTAATGGAGAATAGTGAGCATTTGTGATTAACTGGCCAAATTAATAGCAAGTGTCACATTTAAACTTTGCTGAACTCTGTGTGCCGGCCTTTCTGTAGCGAGCAGGGCTTTGCGAATTGCATCAGAGTGTATTCTGGATCTGCAGTGAGAAAATCCCCAAGAGAAAACAAACAACTCGAAGGCTTTGCAGGGAGAGAATGATGTCATTCGGCTTTTTGCCATGAAAAGTGTAGAAAGAAAAAACAACCCATAAGCAATCATTCATAGTCCACCTCTCAATACTGTCCAATTTTCCTGCTCTGTGTGTGGCTCAGCAGGAAGTCTGTCAGGTTTTGCTGAGGAGATTGACACCTTTATAGTTCATTCTCACAAACTTTGACTCAAACAGGTGAAAATAGAGCTTTTTTTCTGTTACCGTTGGTGTTTTAAAATTTTAAATTCAACCTTCATTGTTCTGCAAAGTAGAGAGCACAAAACACACAAGAGCCAATTTCTCTCTGTCAGCTGTTAGACTGACAGAGAGCGATGTCCTGCCCACCCAATTCAAACCTCAAGCTTTATCTTTAACAACAACACTTGATTTCTTTCGTCTCTGACCCAGCAGCCGTTTTTTATTTTTTCATGTCTGTAACTCTTCAAAGGCCTGTGCAGACTGTTTATGCTACTGTTCAACGCAAGGTGCATCAATCTGTGTGATCGATATCAGTTCAGAATGACGGCGCCGGTTTGTGTTTGCTGATGCAACCCTCTGTAGGAGATTGTTACCCTGGCATTAGAGAAGAGTTTTTGAAAATCATAACAGAGGAAAATTTGGCTGGAGCTTTTAAACGTCGACTTCTTTCCCATTTGCGAGGTTTTCTTTTCACGTCTGCGTAATAAACGGGGAAAAGCTAGCATGCGATGCATCTGATGCCTAATTTAAAAGCCATTTGTATTATGACCCTAAACTGTTTCAGTCGGCATGCTAACATGTCTTTTTCTTTGATGAATCCAAATGATTTATGCCATATCCCTGTCTGTCGTTGCTTCTTTCGGTTTTAATGGGAAGCACATTAATCAGTGGTAATGCTTTCTGTGTTGCAAATGAAATTGATGTGACATTGTGTCGCGCATATGAAGTAACTTTGTTAGATAAAACTGTTTTTTGTGGCTCTGTAAAGAATTCACTCTCAATATTTAAGAGTTACCTTATGGTTGCATCACAAAGTAGACCAAACTACATTAATCATTGTTTTGGTTCATTTAATGAGTGTGCATCAGTGTGAGTGAATGCAGTATTCCAGGTTGAACTGGAACTGGCTCATAGTTCAGTCAAATAATGAATACCACACAGATAATCTTAAATTGAATTCAAATTGAATTAATTAAAATAATATTACTGTGAAAAAAATATAAGGAGGGGGGAAAGTAGTGTTGTGAGTGCTTTGATAAGGTAAGTTAAGGAAAAATTTATACAGGATAATAAAGATAAAATAATGCAACGCAAAGCGGAACCACATACTAAGTAGTGCTCATGCTTGGCAAGATGAGATAAGATATACTTTTTGTTTTCCAATGTTTGGACATTTCTTTAACAGCAAACAAGATATTAAACACAACCTTGACAGTTTGCTCAGTAATTAAAATACTATATAACAAAACAAATATTTAAATAAGGTAAGAAAAATGCAGACAAGAGGGGAGCTCAATAAATTGGAAAAAATAGATAAAGAACAACACAAAGGAGCTTAGTAATTAAAAAATATGTAAATAAAATAATTTAGAAAATAGTGAGGAGGGAACTAAAGAGGGAACCCTGCCATAGCAATCACAGAAGTGATGTCAGGTCTCTCTTCTCCCTGGACTCTCCGATACCGCACCTCCCACCTCCAACACAAAACCAAGAAAAATAAATAAATAACAGGCAGCCTGGGGGACGTCGTCCCAACATGTCATTCCCCCTTCTATTGAACTGTGACAACACCAAATTGCCACATTTAAGCAGAAGTTCTCCTGGACTTTTAGCCCTTCCACTCCCCAGAGTCATGCTGCTGAGACATACACATCAGAGCTCATTTATTTTGATAGCTGGAGACTAAATGAGTGATTAAACAGGTGAAGCAATTGTTATGGTTATAAAGTGGATATTTTAGAGAGACATATTGCTAAAGAGCCCAATTTGTTCCAGTCCATTTTTAGAGCCAGACTTTTTTTTCTACAGGTTATAAAGAATTCAGTCCACACATACATGCATATAGAGGCCGCCGCATAGCAGGAGAACTATCCACTCCTCGGTCGTCCTCACTCTATGGGACACTCTCTGTTCCTCTCTACGATCTCTTGTTAGACTAAAAATCAATCCCATCGTGGAGTAGCAGCCCATTTGTCCTTGGCTTTGATAGTGGCGTGGGTCAATAAACGGCACCGCACCGCTTCTCCCTCGTTTGGCCTCCCAGCGAAACCTCTGCTCGGCACAGCAATACTCTGACTGGAGTTCATGATAGATGGCACAGACATGTGAATGGAATCACTGGAGCAAATCAGAGCTACTGGGCACCACTGACATATTTTCTTGCTCTCCCCCTTTTATATCAGGGTAACACATCAAATGCTAAAAGGGCTGCTTATACTGTAAACCACCCAAAAGCTGTTTGCAGGGGCTTTTGTTACCCTCTAGGAATACACAGGTTGCTACACAAGAGAATAACCAGCTCCCAGTTTGGATTCTGGAGACTGACACTCTGTACTCTCAGGATTAGGCTTAAAACTTTCCTTTTTAATAAGAAGTTCCTGTTAAAAGGGAGTTTTTCCTTTCTGCTGTCTCCAAGGGCTTGCTTAGCAAGTAGTATGATTTTTGCCATTTCCTTCAATAATTATAGGGTCTTTACCTCCAAATGTGTGTATATATGTATACATATGTGTGATTAAATATGACAGATAATCATTTTGGTCATAGCAGGATAGCTGTAGTACCATTTATGTTGGTAGATTTTTATTTTATTTATTTTACTTTGTGCAATCTACACATGTAAAGAAATTTATGGGCCCAACTAGTGGCCACATAACCCTGCACAATGATGCTTTGAGCAACATGAGGGGATCACTCCACGTAATCCCATCATGTTTAAACCAGCTGGACCAGAGTCCATCCTGTCAAAGTTTGTATTTAAATGACAGCTTTAGACGAGTCGTTTGGCTCAAAATCTTTTCCCATCTGTGCTGCTGTCCATCTCCAGGTTTATCTGAACAGTGCTGTGCAGGTTTTCATGCTTCTGTAGCTACAATTAAGTAGGGCTGTTCGATAACGACATAAAAACGTCTATCGTTTCAATTTACGCTATCGTTTGTTTCGTGGTGTTGCAAAATAAACTGTTTACTGCAATATTTTTTCATCGTTTTGATGGTCACGGTAGTGGCTATATTGATTTCTTAAAGTTCTCTCTTTCTCTTATATTTAATATAACCACACTACCAACGGACAAGCGCCTGTTTTTATGCGTTGTCGTTAGCAACAACTACGGTAAAACCATCGCGTGTCCGCTTTTTTATCTTCCACATAAACCTTTCACAATAAAGCTCAAGATCCTGTTGAGACTTTTCAAAATAAACGTAATCATGTAAAAGAGTATGCAGAGTACTTACGGATGAGAAGCAAAAAAGAGCTGCCAGGTGCTAAAAAATAAACCTTAGATTCAAACGTTAGAACAGGCTTTTCCCCGCAGCACGCCGTGTAATAAATACTCACAAAGAAAACGCCGGTCGTTACAACTTATGTCTAAAAATGTATAGTTTCATGCTTTGGTTAAAACACTCGACTCCAGGTACACGACGCCCAGCTGGAAACACTTTACGCAAGTCGAGCTGCCCGCGATTCTCAGAATGTACAGAAAATGTAAAATTTTTGTGATTTATATCGTTATCAGGACGAAAGATGTCTTATATCGGGATATGAGATTTTGGTCATATCGCACAATTAAGTATTCCGGTCCATACTTAGGTTGAGTTACACGTGTAATGACTAAAACCAAAGTAACACTAAGACAAGTAGTTTAAAAGGTTTAGGAATGAAACAATAGTTTAGGTTCATGTCAGCATAGTCACTAAACGTAAAGTCAGCTAAACAGAATTACTTACTGCGACATATACAAAGACAGATGTTTGTAACAGTAAAATGTTGAACAATAACTTGTGATGTATGAAGTGTTATTTCCTGTTTCCTGGTTTTGGTATTTTTTTAAAGTGCAACAATAAAAAATGCCACAGAAGTTATGGGGTATTCACCATGGAAACGGCTATCAGCGGTCTACAGCCACAACATTCGAGTGACAATGGCCAAAATAACTACTGGTGACGCAAAGTGGTTGGGTCCCGTGTTAAACTTTTTTTTGTTTTTTGAAATGAGTTGAAATGAGTACTAATGAGACCGGAAATTGACATTTGAAAAGGTATTAAAAACATTAAAGAGTTATCAGGCGCCCAGACCTTAACCATCAGCTATAAAGTCATGCTTTACAAGGAAATAACTTACCGTGTGGACAGGAAGGCAATCTGTGTACAAACGGGTCAGACACTATAGTCAGAATCCTCGAGCAAGCTGGCACAGATCTGGCATGTGTTGTATGTGTATATATATATCTATATCTAGCTCTAAACAAACACTGAGTGAGAATCCCACGAGCTGTGCAGTTATTCAAGCACAGACTCATCTAAATGTATCCAAATTATCTTAAAGAGTAGTTTACAGTTTTCAAACTGAACCACGGTGTGTGTGTATGAAATGTTTGGGGGACCCATTCTAGCCAAAAAGTTGCTGCTGAGATTTATTGCCTTTGACCAAAATGTCACACAAACAGTCTGAAACTGCCTCTCTTTGAGCCACTACTGTTCTTGTGGTTACAAAATATTTATTGGTCACAAGGAAAAAGGAAGTTGGGAAGTAGTCATCAGTTAATGAGTTAACGGTAAAAGATCAGGAGATTTATTTCCATTGACCTTTGAATGCTTAAAATGCTAAAATACTATATTTGCAGTTTGGTATGTACGTAAAATGTTTCTCAGGAATTCATTTTTTTACCACAACTGGCCTCGAATCTCTCGGACACGATGGGAAACAGTGTGTAGCAAACTAGGTTGTCAAATTAATTTCCTTAGTGTTAATAAAAGACAGCTTAGCCTGACTAAGAGGAACATAATTAACAAAAATCCTTTAATTTACTTGATTGTCCCTTGGATGAACTTGTGATTTACTAATTAACCTGTTGCAGCCAATTTCCCTCAGTCCCAGTAATGAGCAGACTGGTGAATGCAATCAGCCTGACTCTGTCATTATGCATTATGAATAAATGTATGCATTACCATTATTATCAATTACACGTCCTACAATACATAATCATGCATAAATTATGCATATCTATTCAGCTCCTCACCTATTAGCTCTTTTCTGAATTGCTTATTCAGAAACAGCTCAGCTAACGGGCACGCAGTCCCCAACACAGACCCACATGCACAGACTCACACAATCGACACTAACTGGAGTTTCCCAAATTCTCCAAATGATCTAAACCAAAAAGGCCAACTGAGAAAACATTTGAATAATGTGTGGTCACATGTGGGGGGTTACAATACTTTCAACAGCTAAAGTACGGTGGGACAGACCCTCCTCAGCAAAGAGCTGGAACAGCTTGTCACTTCCTATTTGTTGCATCATGTGGCTCATGGTCTCGGCTACTTCCTCTTTTCACTACGTATCAATACTAGACGACAGTATTTACTTTCCACCACACGCGCCGGGGAGGCTGTATGAAGAACAACTAGTTTGAGGACTTCATGACGATTTACATATTCGATTTATAATGGATGGAGATCTGCTGTCTTTGTCATCTTCCTCCTCGTTATCATCTTCAGCAGCAGAAGGAGAACCAACAGGAGGACAGAAAGATGCTTCACCTAAAAGTGACAGCAGCCTTCCTCAGAGCCAACAGGAACCCAAATCAGCTGAAGAAGAGTTATGGTGAGTGTGTAAGTGTGTGTGAGTGCGTGTGTGTGTATTTCTACGTATGAAATAGAAACAAAAACAGGAAAATATGCGGTAAATCGTGTCAATCACAGCCTCAAATCCACTCATGGTAAGATTTATGTAGGCAGGATTGCATAGATGGCTACCTATAGTGTACAAGGGGTGCTGAGTTTCTGTCCACCTAAAAAAGGTGCATAGTTTCAGACCCCGAAGTATACAATAAATTTTAGAAATGCTTTAAAAAGACTCAAAGTCCCATTGTAGATAAAGTCCTTTTAAGTGACATGTTTTTAAAGATATTTGTGTAGTTTTACGAGGAAGTTCCCCTCAGCGAGAGGAGGAATAAAGAGTAACTGCGGAGTTTCCCATGAGATCACCAAAAAAACGTAGGCTTCAGTTCACTGTTTCGCAAGACTTGGTTTAAATAGAAATACCACCAAAATGTCATTTCTTGCTTAATGTCAAGAAATCAAACTTTAAAAAAGTATCATTTAAGTGTCTTTTATGTTTCTTACACTTATTTCATGGTACATATAAAACATATGTGTGTGACTAATATTCTTTCTTCTCAATGGGGGGTGGGTACACTTTATCACAGTATTTACCCATATGATGAGTCTTAAAATCAGCCTCGTCCGCCTCCTCCTGTGGGGCTTTAACTGTGGCCACCCCACGCACAAGTAGAGTGATATTTGTCAGGGTTACCAGCAAGAAGGAAAGATTTTTTTCTGTCTACCTCTTTATTATATGCCATGACAGTAAATTACCATATTGCCGCAGAAGGCAATAGCATTTTGGTGTCCTTCCGAGATGGCATATGATTGAAAACTTAGTGAAACTGGGTCACGGAGTGTGTATCGGCTGTCAAAGCTGGAAGAGAAAAAGCTCTGTATCAGGGAGACATGGAGCATAGTTGCTTCAGTGGGATGGCTGAATACACAGTGTTAGCTTGCCAAGACTGGGTTTTTGGCATGGGTGCATTTGTATTTAATGCTGCAGTGGCCACTAAAGTTAGGCTCTGTTTCATTTCATTGTGTTTCTTTACAGCTTCTGCCCTCATACTGCACCTCCCAAACTGCAGAGCAGAGGGTTCATTGTAGCTGATTTCCCTGTTAGTGACCATAAACAGTCTGTGCTAAAGCCCTTTGTGCTTTCGTTGAGCCCAGAAATATGACAGATGGCACAGTGTAAAATTAGACAAGCAGTTTTAACCATGGATACCCTTGCTTTTTGTATAATAACCGTTTCAAATCTCAGAACAGGCTTTGAGCATTTTAAACGTACCAAAGGAACTTTTGCAGAATTTCCTCAATGTTTTTTGAAAATATCACCTTTTCAGAGAACAAGGAAAAAGTCACTGTTCTGAGTGTTGTTAACAACATTTATTTTGTTATCCAGGGCTTTCAGCAGTTCTTAGAAAAGCATAGTTTTTAAATGAACTTTGGTTACTAAGAGAGGTTATACAGGGCACTGGTGTATTTGGAGGAACTTTTGAGGTTTGTTTTGTCGTTGCTAAGCTAAACTAAAATGTTGCTGGTGCCCATAATTAGTAACACTGGACATAGAATGAAAATTAAAAAAAAAACAACTTCCCTTAATACTGTTCCTATAATCACGAGAGGACACAGAATGTATAGTCCCATTGGAGAAGCTGATTTACCTGACAGCAAAGTTATCTATTTAAATAAAGGTTAGTAGTAGGTCCAAGTAGGGTTTGAATCTGGTAGCTGGGGCCTTTTTACATGTACTTTGACTTCCTGGTAGCCAGGTTTGGGGGGATTCCCACTGTCCTATCTCTATCAGCCCTGACTACGCCCTCTCAACCTCTGACAGCTGAGATAGGCTTCAGCTAGAGGTGGGCAGATTGAACCAGATGATCATTTTTTGGAAATTAAAAGAAATATACCACAAACATAACACATGTTATTTATAGCCTATAGCAGATTTACAGATTTAAACAAGAGAAGCCAACCCAAAGTGCTTTAGAGAAAGGTACATTTGCATTCCAGATCACCAAAATCTCCAAAAATCCCAGTTTCTGTCACCCAAATGCAGAACTTGGAAGACAAAAGTAAAGTAAAAATCACAGCTTTACTCAACACTTAAAAAACAACAGAGAACAACGACTAACTAAACTACTGTAGGGATGTACACATGGATGTAAACTCATATATCATGAGGGAGAACACGGCAAAGAACAAAGGGAGACAATAGATGCACAGCAGAAGCAAGAATGGACACACCTGGGGTACACAGGCAGGAGGCTACCAAAGTAAAACAGGAAACAGCACACTCGATCAAGACCGAGACACATGAATTTCACATAGTACTGGACCACAGATGAATAAACATGAAAGCAGAGGGAAATCAGACAAACACGGGGACATGACCAGGGAGATAAAGGATAACAAAACTCGGAGACTAGACAGACTAAAGCAAGAGACACTGATGACAAGGCAGAGACGAAACCAAGGAACAGACTAGACACGAGAAGAGAACTACACTGCTCTCTCCTGCATACGCCGTCTTCACAGGTATCAGTACTGTATCAGCAACACTGGCCCTTTATTTACTTGGTATCAGATTGATACCATGTGTGCAGTATTGCACAGCACTAGCTTCAGCAACCCTGAAATGGATAATGGAAGAAAATGGATGTATGGTTAGATTTATTTATTTTAACAGATTACATCACATTTATATATAAAAAGAGTCTTGGTAGCAATAGTAATAATAGTAATAGCTTCAAAAGTTAACCCATTGTGCCATTTTGCTCATGATTAGACTTCCATGTTCCTATTTGTGGCTATTGCCTTGCTGCTTTCTGAAATTGTGTAACACAGATTTTCACATAGCAGGACACTGAACATAAGTGGATGAAAGCATGTGTTTGCGGAGGAGTTTAGCCTTGAGGGGAATGAGGTATGATCGCAAATTGTTATTCTTTGTAGTACTTAGCTCTGTGAGGTTGCGGCAGTATTTTTGTGTTAAGAAGCCCTGCGGCCTGCGTTCACTGTTTTGTGTGTTCCTCTGTGAGCAGATACCCCACCTCCCCACCCTCGGGCTTCTTCTCCCCCTTTCGACTGCTTAGCTGTTTCTTTTTAAGTAGAGCTCCTATCAGAGCTGGTAGAAAGGAAGCTAGTTTGACTAATTAGACCTTGCAAATATTTTTCGTTCCTGCGTGCAGTTCAATAGAAAAGTGCATTTTCCAGGGATCATCACCCACGTTGTTTCCATGGGCTATCAATGCGCAGATACATCGGATAGTAAACAAACTTTGATATGCCAGGAGAGACACTGAGAAGAACATCGCTCTGTGTGTGTGTGTGTGTGTGCCTGAGTATTTTGAGTACATAATGTGACTATGCATTTGTGTGTGTGTGTGTGTGTGCGTGGGTGTGCATAATGGCTCCTATTCGATTCCCTGTAAGTGCACTCTACGGGAGTGGGCGTTCAAAAGTACCTTGACTTTTTTTTAAGTGTACATGTGCTGGCTTATTAATGGAAATCCTTTTCTGATGTTCTTCAGCGTGATTTTATTTAAGGCAAACTCCATATCCTCCTCTGGTATGTATGCATGTGTAAACAGCATCTGTGTGTCGGTGTGCAGGGTGCAGGAGGAGAGTCCCGTGGCTGACAGGCTGCTGTCCACAGAGGAGCAGGTGACTCTGATCACAGAGAGTCTGACAGTCACCTCGACTGACCAGGAAAAGCTGCTGCTGCTCAACAAGAACACTGAGCTCCGCAGAGTCAACAAGGAGGTACAGCATCGCATTAAAACCGGCACATATTCTCCACCGGCCCGCATTTTATTGCTGATGTTGGCAATTACATTTAGTTCTCTCTGAAAACCAGAGGAGAACTGTGGGTGTTGTGTGAAAATTGCTGCAAAGCTGTGAAGAACCATCATTTGAGTTCAATTTTTCACTATTATACAACCAGGGCTTCCTGATTTTAATTAGTTGCTTCTTAATAAAAAAGGAAACCAGGGGGGGTGTAACTCTAATGCATTTAGAGTAGGAATGAAGTGCCCGGCTTCAGTTTGTGATGCCAGCATTGTTGTGACGACAGACAGAGTGACGGCAGTAAAGATTAAATGAACGAAGCTATTGATTACTGCAGTGGAGGCCTTGGCAGTAATGACTGTTGTGTGATGATGATGGTCATGATGATGTGTCACAGCTGATGAAGCTGAACGAGGACTGGGACCAGGTGTACCGCAGTGCCACGCTGCGTCTACAGCACAGGCTGGAGGCTTTGGAGCTGGAGAACAGCGCAATCAAACAGCTAAACAACAGACTGCTCCTCAAAGTTGAACATCAGCAGGTAAATGCAAGCGCTAACACACCACCGCACAACTTATTCCGGGCATTTGCTTATATACTGAGAAGTGGGTGTCGTAGACGAGGGGATTCCTAAACAGTTATCTTGCAGCTGTTTTAAATAGCCATCGATAATAGATGTGGTTTGCATGTGTGATATTTATTGCTATATTTGGGATTGCAGAGTGCAAAGGAGTACTATGAGCAAGCATTGATGCAGGAGCTAAAGAAGAACCAAGAGCTGCAAGAATATATCAGGCTGCTGGAGAGCAGGTTGCACCACCCAGGGAGAGACTTCACACCTGCCAAACCGGTATTGCTCCTGTCAGAGGGTCTCACCTGTACCTGATCGCATTGTGCATTTTCTTTTCTTTTTTTCAGTTGTATGATCACAGTGTTGCTCATCTCTTTGTCTTTTTTTTTTTCCATCAAAGGGAAGCTTTACTACTGTGATGCGAGGTCCAGCTCTGGGCCCCGGAAGTCATCCTGACCTGTCTTGCGGCTCTGCGCAAAACCCTTCACCCTCCTTTTTCCCAGCTTCTACCAGCCCAGAGGCTGAGTATCAGCGAAAAGGCCAGGCCAGCAGTTCCCCACTGGGAGTGCTGGAAAACTCCAAGCAAGAAGTGCATGATTTAAAAGAGCAGCTGGAGGCACTGAGATGTCAGGTGGGCTGCTCTCTTCTGCACAGCTTCCAGAAATGTGTCTGTTTCTAATGAGAGGAGAGCAGAATTGATGTCGACTCACTGTTGCCAGGGAAAGATTTGCTTAATGCTGAAAGAGACTTCAATGAAGCGGTGAACGGCACCACCAAGTGGTGGCTCTGTGCCACGCAGACATTCATAATAATAAGCGTCCGCAGATTGCAAGATACGGCTTTAACGATGGCTCGCTGCCGTGTTTTTGTCTTGTGTCAGCAGACTGAGATATATGAGGCAGAATATCAGACAGAGCACAACGACCACAAGCACACGCTGCAGGAGAACCGAAGGCTGAGGAAGAAGAGAGAGGAGATGCGCCAACAGGTGGCACTACTGCAAGAACAGGTAGTGTTTTTGTCTATGCACAAGAGTACACACTCACACAGGCGAACACACCCACATTCATACTTAAATCCCTTAAGCAAAGATTATGAAACCTGCCTGCTGTCTGATCTTGATGCAAACCTTGCAAAATAAATGTGAACAAACAGAAAATTCATGCAGTGACTGGTTATTTCTTTTGGCTTATAGTGTCAAACTAGAGACTTTAATGCCATATTTTTATTTATGTAATATGTTTAAACATATTGTAGTAGGCATATATGATTAATCCACAGCTGCTCCAAATAAAAAAATATACGGATTAAACCCCTTTCAGCTTCGACCTGAATGTCTTAAAGATGTGTTTGTCACTGGAATCTCGTGTGTTTTTTCTCATCAGCTTAAGATATATGAGGATGACTTCAGACGGGAGCGGTCGGACAAACAGATGCTGCAGAGGCTGCTGTTACAGAAGACGTCTGAAAACAAAAACCCTGTGCTCATCCACCGCTGTAATAATGAGCAGCAGCTGCTAGGTGGCGACAAGAGACCACAAAATGGAGAGAAAAGGAAACAGCACCACCCACTCTGCCCAAAGCACCCAAACAGGGACAAAGAGTCAGTGTGACACTTAGAGGGAAAGTGAGCCATGTTTACAGAAAATGAGTGCCTGGTAACATCAGACTCACTAAATGTGTCAGCAGCTCTCAAAGGATCTTGAGTACTAAGTCTCGTCTGGAAAAGCATCATTAGACAAAGTAAAACTCTTCATGTAATTTTTTAAGCACTTCAGCACAAACATTTGCCAGTGTGTACATAACTCTCACTGCTGCAAGTTTGAAGTTTCCTTATAGTGTAAAAAGAACAACCTTATGAAATATTCCCTTCACAGTCGAAGAGAAGCTGAAACAAAAAGAACAGAAAGAGAAGTAGGAGACCAGAACTGAGCGAGAAGATGAGTGAACCAAAAACTGTAGTTTGAGCTAAACAAACACCTCACAGATCCTCAGCTGACAGCTTCACTGTTTGTGCACAAATGTGCTGGTTTGTGAAAGGAAGTAGTTACACACTGCTGTACGTATGACATCATCACTTAGAACAAACATAACCAGACAAGTTTCAGAAGAAGGTTCTTTCTTTTATTTTTAAGGAATATTTTGAAACTATAATGACGTTGTTACTTAACATGACAGTTTTCAGCTGTGCTAACTCGATCACTTACCCACATAACTTAACTTATAACTTAATAATTTAGCAATGCGGGACTGATATTGGTTGAAGATGTGCCTGTGTAGATAGTTTAGTCAAAATCAGGCATGATTTATGAGTGTAGTTCATCACACTTGCATCGTTTCATGTTTCCGATAAAGTGTAAATATGCTTTTATTAGGATTAACATATTTAAGTTGCCTTTTGAATCTTTCACTTCATTGCAACACTTTTGTGTAACCCTTTTTTTGTAAAAGGTCATTTAATATCTATAATGTTTAATTAAAGATACAGATAATTAATATCACTAACAATTATATTTTTATTAGTTTGTGTAATTAAAGATTGTTTAAATGGCATATGTTGTATATACCATGGTGTTGTAACTATGGATATTTTGTAGTACATTCATGCTTTTACTGATCAATGATCATTCCTGACATCTCACAAACACAGACATGGTGTTATGTTATGTTATGTTATTAACATAAGGTTTAGCGTCATACTAGTCATCATAATAATGCTTATATATGCATTACAAATTATTTATTCTCATATGGATTCATAAATGACAGTTGTGGCTTTATTAAGCTATCTGTGTAATGTTCATAGATACTAATTGGCTAATATACAAAGCAGTTATTAGCCAATTAGTAAACATTATAAAATAAAACATGATTTGATGATCAATTTTAATACATGTATTCACATTGATTCAGAATACCAACACAGCTGTGCCGTTTATGTGGTTCTTCAGTGGACGCATTGCACTGAACCATCAAACCTATTTGCAATTTCAGAAAGTTGTACAAGGAAGGTTGAGTGGGTTTTTTTCCTCAGAGATTAATATCTTTGCAGTCTGAAGGAAGCAGTTAGGGCTGCTGCACCTTTTTACTGCTAAGTGGTCTTTGTCGTCACTGAAACCAGAAAGAGTGACTGGAGAGGTTTTCCTAAACAAGATTTTCCACTGCATACTTCTAGGTTTTTGTAACAGACTGTGAAAGGTTGCTTGTCTTTGTATTAAAGGGTTGTTACGTTTATTCGGTCACTGATTAATTGATTTTCACAGATATATTTAAAAGGACAATTGCTTGTCAGCATCAAAGTGATAGAAGGAAGTCACTGTGGAAGCTGCTCTTTGTCACACTGAAACCGATCTGCATCCTCAAACTGATGGGTTGCTTCTACGCTGCTCATTTATCCCTGTTTTCCAGTTTATGAATAAAATATATTGTTATTAATTTTCCCACAAGACCTTGAATCTAGTTTGGTCTTTTTATCAGCTTTTATCATTGAAATAAAATGACACAAGTTATGGTTATGGTTACAAGGTTATGCTTTTATTGCATTGGCACTGTGTTTGGGATTTTTGCCATGGTGAAAAATTAAGCCGTTCGCAACCAGGTGCTTTCCAGATGGTGTTTTACGGTGGATCAAAAGAGGTACTGACGTCAGTGACATCAATCTGGACAAGAGCCCAAACACCAGTGGCTGAAATGCAGCCCCAAACCATGACGGAGCCTTCACCGTGTGTTACAGATTGCTGTAGAAACTCACTGTTTTACGTCTATCTTGACCTGCTGCCCACAGATGTCCTCAGAAGTTTACATATGGGCATAGCTGTCAGTCCAGTTCTTATATAATTCGGGATACCTTACCCTTTTCTCCCTCTTTCCCTTCATTATGAATAGCTTCTTGACAGCCACCCTTCACAGAGACCATTTCTGATGAGGCTTCAGTGAAGAGTAGATGGTTTAACTGAAGCACCAGATGTATTCTTGAAATCTTGTCTCAAGTCTTTCATGGATTTTTACCTATTGTTTAAGGACGGAAGAGGCTTGGTTCAAAACTTTTACACAGCACCACTGATATAATAGGAAAGGACAGAGAAAAATAAAACGTCTTCACACCATCATTATGCACAATATGAAGTATGTCTTTTTCTCTTTTTTTTTTTTTTTTTTTTTTTTTTTTTTAAATGACATCAGAAACAGCAGTATGCGACATTACGTGATGGCAGAGCTTCAGTTCATCCTTTGTCTTTTTTTTTTTTTTTTTTTTTTTTTTTTTTATTTTTTTTAATTTTTTATTTATTTATTTTTTTAATAAATAGGACAGGGGGAATGAATGAGAGAAAGAGGGGGAGAGAAAGAAAGAAAACCAAAGGGGAGAAGAGACGGTGAGAAGGGGGGGGAAGAGAGAGAAAAAAAAAAGAAAAAAACAAAAACAAAAAAAAAACTCCTGGGTCACCTGTATGGAGAAAAAAAAAAAACAAACAAAAAAACAAACAAACAGAGGAGACAGCAAACAACAAAGAGCAACATAATAATAGAGAAAACAAAGCACCATCACAATAAACTAGCTAGTCATAGATATCAATAGTTACTAAATAATAAACGATATTGTGCAGCACGCAAGATAGACAGCGTGTGGTTCGAGCAAACCGGTGCTTAAAATAAAACTTCCTTCTGCCGTCCCCATTTTCTGAACACAATACAAATAAACTTTGTAACTTAAGAGGTAGTGTTTTATATATATATATATATATATATATATATATATATATATATATATATATATATATATATATATATATATGGAAAGGTGGCTGGTCCAGATAGACAGCGCACAGTGTGCTTTGAGGCAGCAGCCAAGTATGTCTTTTTCTCATCGGTTCCTCATTCTGTAAATTCCTGACAAGGAAAAGAACATGTTGAACAAAAGGTTGTGATGAGCAGGTGCATTTAGTCAATGAATTCATGTTGCTTGAAAGGTTTTTGTTTCACAACATGTCACACCTTTAGGATACAATTTCTTTTTCCTGATGGTAAAATCATTCACTGCTCTGGTATTCATTGACCTCAAAAGGATGGAATGTGACAATCATTGTGTCACATTCCATTCCAATCACAATTTCAAAGCAAAGACGTTTTACAATGACACAGAGAGGAGGTCCTTGGAAGGTGGGTTGTACACTATATAAACCTATGCAGCAGAAACATTGGAGAGCATCCAGGATCCAGACTTGGAGAGACACCAACTGAAGACTGAACAGTGCACAGGTATGATGCTATTAACACATTTACTCCAGCAGTTATAGTTAATAATAACAGCTGTATTCCCTGTGGTACATTCTCCACATTTCACCAAGTTATACATTTCTTATTTTACTTGTTTTTTACTGTGGTTTTGCCACTCCAGAAAAATAAGTCAGTTTTGCATCTCTGTAGGGTGTTTTCTTAATTTGCTTTAGTCCACAGAACAAACATTGTTTATATGGTTTATTTTCACCCATCATGGCAAGTGGGCAGGACTTTTTTATTTTTATATCGCTGAAAACACGAAGGAAAACAGGAACTGTTTTGCCTTACCAACTTTTCTATATCTTCTCTACCCCTTAAATACCACCTCAACAAAAAGCTTCTACATTATAAATTCTGAAAAAGCCTTAGCCATCGTCTGTGAGACAAGTCCTGCAGAGATGACTGCATCCACAGAGAAACTGCGAGAGAGCTACAACCAGCAGGGCTTCCTCTCGGCACTGCCTGTGCTGAATGAGACAGAGCTGAGGGAAGCAAGAGATGCCTTTTCTAAGTTGGAGATGGAATTTGGTAAGTAGCACACAGCGATGAAGAGAGATGGGTAACAAGACAATGCTAGTGCAGAAAAGACAGTTGAGGAAAAAGTAGCAACAGATCATTAATGAGTTGAATTTATCTTCTAAAAGTACGAATATGCATAAAAGTAATTAAAACTAGTAGACTAAATGTTGCCCTGTTTTTTCTAAGGAAAGCTGTGTTATGTTTATACATATATCCAGGTACTGAGTACACGCAGTACAGCCTTCACAATGCTCACCTCCAGTATCCATGGGTGATGAACCTGACCAAGCACCCTCACATCCTGCAAGTGATCACAGCCGTCTTGGGCCCAGATGTGATCCTGCTGGATTCCCGCTTCATCTGCAAATACCCAGCATCGGTCAAACCAGCCAAGGAGGAAACGATTACCCAAAGCAATGGGCACGCTGAAAAAGATGAACTTCCATACGTGGCCTGGCATCAGGACATGAGGTAAATTTTACTCAACAGACAAAGAAGCAAACACGTGTTTGTTTTGCTTTCCTATGCCTAACTCTAATTGTTTGTTCAGGTACTGGGGTATCACTGGCGGCCCTGTTCTTTCTGTGTGGCTTGCTTTGGATGACTCACTAAAAGAAAACGGTGCCCTGCGGGTTATCCCAGGTATTTCATCTGCTTTAGTGTTTTGTTTTTCTTTTATACAACTTGCTATAAAATGTGCTTTCTAAAATCAGCAGTCTTACTCACAGTGTTGAGCTTTGCCTCCTGTAGGCAGCCACTGCTCAGGCATGTTGCCCCATCGCCAAGCCCTCCGCCCTGGGAACATGCTGTCAGTGAACCAGGAGATCCCAGAGGAGCTGGTGCAGGTGGAGGAAGCTGTGTTATGCCCTCTGTTAGCTGGACAGATGTCTGTGAGTTCGGTTTTATTCTTAACTTAAAAGGCTGTAAATGAGGATAAAGACATTGTATGTTGAATGAATGACCTTTTGTTTCTTTAACATATAGATTCATGATGGACTCCTTGTGCATGCAAGTGATGCCAACACATCTCAAAAGAGACGCTGTGGGTTTGTGATCCGTTACGTTCCCACCTGTGCTTACCCCACAGAGGTAAGGCCGATGTTTTTCCCTGTTTTGAAAGAATCAGAGTTTCATCTTGTATTTTTCTGTTTTACTGTTTTACTTACTTATTTTACTTCTGTTTCTTAGGATCCTGATCGTCCAAGGAAGTTTCATGCAACAAAGTTGGTCAGCGGGACAGACGCATTCAATCATTTCTCCAACAAAAGCACATGAATATAAGTATTCATGTGACTACAGTCCAATTTGCAAGACCAGGAGTTAATATATGTTACAGAAATATAATGTGTTGTTAAAGCAAATGTTTAAATTTTATAATCAAATCAAATTTCAGATTATTGATATATTTATCACATTTCTGTCATTTTTTGACATAACTTGCTGTGTTTAAATTCCTTTAAGACTATATCATGAATTAATTAAATAATTGAATGTGTAGAAACTGTTTTGTGCCATAAACTGGTTTGTAAAATTTGAAATAAATGACAAATTGCATACAAACAAAAGAGACTCACGGCGATTTTGCTTTCCAACTAAAATCTTTATATCATATTAATGACAAAAAATGTACAATATGCCAAAAGTCAATTCAGGATGTTTGCTTGGTGTAACAGATTTGTTATAAATTTAGACCGAGTTCAACAGTAAAAACTTTTCTTTCTTTTTTTTTTTACACAAAGCGCTGTTACATTCTTATTTAATGCACAAAGCAGAGTGAAGTCTACTTTGTGAAATTAAACTTATTAACTCTTAAATTTTTGCATTTTCCTGTTCAATTCTCATCATAAACAGAGATGCTCATACAGCTGTTATTATAAACAGTACTGTGCAAAATGCTTGAGCCAACCCTCGGTTCTGTATATTTTCCTAGCAAAATGGCTAATAGGTAATACAAATGGAATTATATTTTATATTCTAACAAGCTTGAAACTAAATATTTGGTGTGATCACCTTTATTCTTCAAAACAGCCTGAACTCTTGTAGGCAGATTTCTTGTAATTTCTTTAAGTAGTTTTCAGGAATAGCTATCTAGTTTTCTTGAAGGACACTCAAAGCTCTTCTCTGAATGTCGGCTGCCTTTTTGTTCCATTCTCTGTCATTATAATCCCACACTGCTTGTTGAGGTCTGGACTCTGGGGAGGCCAATCCATGGCTGATGATAGTGTTGCATAGGGCTTTTCCGGGTACCCTTTTACAGCTGTGTATTTGGGATAATTTTCATACTGAAAAATGAATCAGTGTTTTGCAAGATCTCCAGCACTACTGGCTGAAATGCAACCCAAACCATGACAGAGCCTCCACCGTGTTTTACAGATGGCTGTAGACTCTCACTGTTGTACCTCTTTCATAACCTCCTCTGTACACATTAGGGGAGACCAGGGATAGTTGTAACATTTTTGACATTTCTGTCTGTAAATTGGAGCTCTTTTAAGGTAGTGGATTCAAAATGTAATGCAAAGTATTTACATGTCTCTGCTATTAAATAGTGCAGCACAATTACCCATTGCATGGTATGGTCTCAAACACGAAGAGTGAAATGTTACAATTAACCCCCTAGTCTGGGTTAGTTGTAACACATCCTGGGGTAAAATGTAACACAATGAAATAAGGGTACTAACAAAACATTAACATGTAATCTTTGTTTATTCAACACATGAATGCACTTACATCCATTTATGTAGCTGTGTGTGTGTGTGACAGAATGCAGAAATCTAACTTTTGAACATATTCCAACCCCCCCAAAAAAGACAAATTATGGAATTTTCTGCAACTGAATATTTCATTAATTTTGGTTGGTCTTCCTTGAGTTTGGCCTCATTGGCTCAGTGGGCATTATAACCTACAACTCTTGCACCAATTTTGAACATAACAATGAAGCTGAAAAAATGTAGTTGTTCACCAGCATTGCAATTCCATTACTTTTTTTCATGGCTTACCTTGGTGTGATTTGCAAAGTGCTTCAGAAAGATGAGTGAATCTGTTTCTTGCATCCATCCTGATTTATTTCCACTACCAGTATTTCCTACTGCTCCATCTCTGACACAGTGGTCTGCATAATGTATGTGTGGGAACACAAACAGTGGAGGAATTGTGTTGCCAATGGCATTAACCGCAAATGCGACCAGTGAACCTCTCTCTGCTGATGTCGTTGCCCCAACTTGTTTAATATAAGTTAAAGTAATAGTGTGGTTAGTTGTAACATCTGCATTATTGTTACAACTAACCCAGACTGTTGCTGTTACAACTGACCCAGACTCCTATAGCCATGAACTAGCTAACATTACAGCCAACGGCTAAAACACTAGCACTAAAGACCTACACAGAATATATCCCCATAGACATACAAATAACATAATTTAAGTTTGATGAGTTTAACTGCAAAGCAGATAATGCTATCAAACACAGACATGTTAAATTGTCTGTGTTTGACAAAATGTGCTGATTTTTCACATGTGATAGCAGAACTGAGTTGGGCATGCACAGGATGAGTCACATCATTTGAAACTTAGCCCTGATTGGAGAAATTGGAAGTGTTACAACTGACCCACGTTACAACTATCCCCGGTCTCCCCTACTGACAGCTTTATCCAAAACTTCAAATTTGGACTCATCACTGCACCTGTAGTGGTTGATGCTCAGTCCAGTTCTTGTGTAATCTGCAGAAGTGCAGTGTTGTTTGTGAGCAGGTACGGTATGTTTGAGTTTTAATTTGTTTCAAACACTATTTCACTACAGTAGTTCACATTATTAACTACAACTGTGCATAAAGTGGTCTATCTGACCATCTTCGTACAATACACCTCACTCCTCCCTGCATGAATCTTTCTTTTTTATTCGTTCCTGTGGGGTGGAACTCAGCTCTCTCTAAGTCTGATACTGTCTCTCTCTTCTTGGTGAATTTTGTTTTGTAGCGCTTTTCACAGAGTTAATGTCAGAGTTAGAGAAATATCTGACAACGCAGGTCCAGCGCAGGATTCATCCAGAATAGTTTTGTTACAAACCATACCACCGTGAAATCTGTGTAACAGTGTAACCGTTGACCTGACCAGTATTTACCGTCAGCTCCTGACCCTTCCTCGTATCGAAGTTAGACTGTAATTGTGTTGACTTCCCTGTTGAAGCTGTTTTACGAAGCTTCGGGCAGAGCTGGAAGTACCCGCGCAAGGATACCGATGGTTACACTACACCCTCTTGCAGTAAAGGGAGGGTATGTTGTGACACAATACAACACAATGACACAATAAACCAGCAAATCGAGTTATTTCTCTGACTCATCTACACAACGTGATCACTACATATTTCAATTTTTCAATTTTCAATTTCAATTTTTTCCCTAATGTGGTCCAAATTTATATATATATATATATATATATATATATATATATATATATATATATATAAAACACTACCTCTTAAGTTACAAAGTTTATTTGTATTGTGTTCAGAAAATGGGGACGGCAGAAGGAAGTTTTATTTTAAGCACCGGTTTGCTCGAACCACACAAAGGCAAATGTGTCCAACAGTCATAGGCATAAGAAACTGGAATTCTCTCAGTGATCATCTTAAGTGTTGTATAAATGTTTCTCAATTTAAAATCTGCTATAAGAATAAAATGATAAACCAATATGAAGAAGTTGAAAAGAATAGAATTTAATTGTAGAAAAACGATCCTTTTAGTTTGATATTTAGTGGTATTGCTCATTGTTGAGTATATTGTTCTGTTTGCTTTGTTTTGTTTTGTAATGTGCAGAAAATTGTCATAGTGTAATTTTGGTTGCCTACTTGTATTATCACAGATAGGGGGCAGGTATCAATAAGAATTTATTCTTCTTCCTGCTCCTTTTCATGCATGGAAACAGTGTTACTTTAATTGAAAGGAAGGTTATGTATGGGAATGCATTACTGCTGTACCATGTGTGAAACAAACAAAAAAATATATATATGAGGACATGTTTCCAAAAAAAAGTGGGTAACGTGATGGGTGGATGGCTCGAAGCTGTGAGCGCAGTGCTAAAACCTTGACTCTGTCCTGTAACTCTTCACAGAGTGTTTAGAGTTGAGTCCCTTTCTCAGTATTGATACTGTTTTACTACTGCCGAGCACAACTGAACAAAACTAAACATTTGCAGTTTTTCGAGTTGCATGTCCGCTCGGAAATCGGTGCACAATTACAACATGTTTGTGCGTCTTTTCTCGATTTTCGTGGTTTCATTTCTACCAGAGCCACACACTAACACCATACTAACATTTCTAAAGCACTTAAATGAATGTGACTTTGTTAGTGTGTCCGAGTTTAATAAGTACCTGCAACCTCACCGAACAATGCGCGCATTTACGCAGGTGGCACAGTAATCTTTATTAACACAGGGAGGGGTTGAGATCTAACAGCAAATAATAATTTGCTGCTCTTACAAAATGCAAGTCACTGTTAAACACGGATTTCAGGTATACAAGGTGAAATAATTTGTAATGAAGGATAAATTTGGATAAATTCTGCACTAGCCCTCAGTCTCACAGTCCCGAGAAGTTTCTAACAGACGACACGTTGACTCTTCTCCATCCTCCTCTCTTTCATCTGCCTGATAGAATCACGGGCTTACACTGTATTATTTTAGTTTACATCAATCTCATCCTTTCCCTCCCTCGCTCAGTGCTCGTTTCTGAGCCGCTAATTTGTGCCGTTCTTGGTAGGCAACTCGAAATGAACCGACTGCATCCTCGTTTATTCATTGGGGCACTGTTAGAGCACCCAAAGAACTTTTAATTCCCATGAGCCCATTTTTGCCAACGCATCATCTCGCTAATTTGCCACACAGCTTTCAGTGACAGACAAGACCCCGTGTCTCTCTGGTAAACTCAGACAGCAGCTCATGCTCGGCGCAGACCGTTGGCTACTAAATGAGATCACCCTGAGAGATCACGATGACAGTGTAGACCGCTAACTTTGCCTTTATCAACATTCTTGCATGAAATATCCTCTTCTTAAAATGACAAGAACTGATGCTAATATTGTAAATATTGTAAGGAAGTGTTTAATTGTTTTCCTAAATGTTCCACACAAGTCGTTCTGAGATATTTTTGGAGATCTGTCAGAATATTTGACACTGCAGTGACAACAACACACAGTTACCAGTTACAGGTAAAACCTCATTGCAGGTGAAGAGAGTGTGTTGAGAAGATCAGAGGAGTGCTCTGAGCAGCTCACGAATGAAGTAAATGATAGAGAGGAGGACAAGTGGAAGACAGTGAATCAGGAAGTGCAGAGGACTGATAATGAGGAATTCTAGCAGCTATGAAGAGGATAAAGAGTGGAAAGGTGGCTGGTCCAGATGACAGAGGTGGGACCAAGTCATTGTTTTGCAAGTCTCAAGTAAGTCTCAAGTCTTTATCCTCAAGTCTCAAGTCAAGTCTCAAGTAATGTCAGGCAAGTCAGAGTCGAGTCTCAAGTCACTGGTGTAAAAGTCCAAGTAAAGTCACAAGTCTGAAATTTTGAATTTCAAGTCCTTTCGAGTCTTTAAAAAAAAAAACGAAAAAAAAAGCATGTTGCAGTTATATGCTAAATGTAAATATTAGACCATGTAATTTTTAAATCTGTGTTTTTCTCAACACATGACAAAATAGTGAACTTGGAAAATATACACAAATTGTGAAATTGCACCTCTTTAAAATGCAGCTCAATTAAACCTAGCTCCAAGAATAATTTTCACCGACAGTTCTGAGATAAGCTGCATGTTATTCTTGGATGCGGTTGTAGGACCGGCTTTAAAATCGCATGACAAAAATATCATACATAAATAAATGATATTTTTTTTAAAAATATCATTTAAAAAAAAAAACTGCATCACCAACGTAGCCTGGAAAACATTTGCTAGTTAGATGAAGTCAGCTATCTCATCGTAGCATATTTATATGCATATTTATAATTATACGCTTCTTGGAGTGAGTGCATACACTCGTGAAGTTTAGTAACTTCCGGTCACTGCAACAAGCCCAGGTACAGTTTACCGACGGATGGGTACAGGACCTTGAAATGCACCGTGTAGAAAGTAAAGACCATCGTACGTATCATAAGTTTACCAGTCTCACAAATCGTCGTCATAAATACACATTCTTTAACCGTTTAGGACCTTTGAGCTCAACGGTAATTAATTAGCAGTGGAAATAATTTCTGGTACCCATCACAGAAATGTAGCAGTGACAATAATATTGTATGCTGTAATCGTAATGGGCGATTGGTGATACAAAACAACTGTTTTACCCTGTGAATGAAAGTATATGTTTTTGTCAATGTACCATAATAACAGAAGCGAAACACAATATTGTGTCAGGACAATTCACTATTTATGCACAATAAACAAAGGAGCATAGCGCGACAATTTCTGTTCAGCGCCAGACTTGCTTGTAACCTATATCACCAATTATGTTATGAAAATGACACATTAACTACAACAGCAGACTAACCTGTGAGCTGGAGTGTTCTGGGACGTTATATTTGGTCTTTGAATGGCTGCAATCCAGGCCACCCGTCGCCTCTTTGTTACTTCGGAAACATGGCTCAAACAATTTCTCTTCAACGACGTAATCCGATAACAACCGATCTCTTTACCCGTCGGCTTCCCGTGGCTGTCATGCGACCGGCTATTGCAGTTAATAATACAACAGCTTCTTGACATTTTTGTGTTTCTTTTTATCGCTGTATAACTGATTTCAATTGAAAGCCTGCGTGCGCTAGTACCGCTTGCCACGAGTTCCCAGAATCCTTTGCGGTTCTTAACCTTGTGAACGACGTAGATTTCAATCTCTAATCATCTGAATGTTTTCAATTTATCTTTGGGTAACATATTAAGTCTTTTCATGATAAACCGGTTCAAGTCCAATTCAGTCCCAGGTCATGCTGGTAAAAGTCCAAGTTCAAGGTCACAAGATATTAGAACATTTTTTCAAGTCAAGTCTTTAAAGTCATACCATGAATGACTCGAGTCTGACTCGAGTCCAAGTCATGTGACTCGAGTCCACACCTCTGCCAGATGATACCTGTGGAGGTAATGGCGTTTTAACCAGACTGTTTTATGCAATCTTAGAGAATGAGAAGTCTTTATAGATCTAGAGAAAGCATACGATAGGATATCAAGAGAGGAACTGTGGTTCTGCATGAGGAAGTCAGGGCAGTTTAAATAACCATGTTGACACATGAAGTTTCCCCGGCAACCTGTCCAAGGTCCAGGTCTTTTGTCACATATCTGCTCACATGAGCTCCAGTTCTTGGAGATGCAAAGTATAATGAGAGATTAGGAAAATGGATTGAATGAACAATAAATGATAAAAGTCCAGTTAGTTTGCCAGACCCAGAAGCAAATAGACAAGTGTGTAAAGCAGTCTAACTCACTCTAGGAAAGATGGCAGGTGGCAGTCTACACACCCGCCAGCATTCAACCCATTAAACCTCCTTTCAGTTTCCCAGTGTTTCCCAGCGACAACAGTTGAACCGGATATTTGACAGGCAGTGAGACAATACTGTTAAAATGTTACTGGTGACAGAGGGCTCCTTTCAATTAACTAAGTCATCATTAAACAATGCAAGGATTTTGGTAGGTACACATATTTCTTACTCCATGTGTAGTCGTATGAAAAAGGTTGTATGGGGAACCTCGAGCAAACAAGCCAATTGAAACAACACAGAAAAAGTGCGTGAATAATTCCAACAAAATAACAAAAAAGGTTTAGCTGGCCACAAAAATAGTTACTAATCTGTTATTTTGCTTAAAGGTACGGACAGACTTTTGCCTACAAATGCAAATCTCCAATGTTTTCATCCAGTAAACCCCTTGGTGTAATAAACCAGACAGTTTCTAACACAATAGGTTTGAACATTATGGATTATTGTATTATGTGTATGTCAGGACATTATTGAATGACGTATAAATAAGGAAAAACAACTGAATTGTGTTGTCTTTGTTAGATAATCTTTTATTGAAATTTTATTGCATTCAAAGTTTCACATCAGGTCAAAACAAAAGTAGGAAATAGGTAAGAGAGCTTGATAAGCTTGATAGAAAAAAGGAAAGAAGAAAGCACTTCATGGATCAATAATGTGATTAAACTCTTGTTAAGCCAGTTTCAGCGTTTCTTTAACCATGACACCTATTCCATCATAGACTTTGTGAATGGGAGCGTTGCACATGAAGGCAGAGGTGGTCACCAGCTTGTTTTTGGCATCAACATGAACTTCTTCCACATCTTTGTTCACGTGTTTGCAGCCCAAATCCTTCAGGGCGCCTGCTGTCTGAGCATATGGCCACCTGATGACAGGAAGAAAAGGGACTGTCAGAGCGGCTGACTGATGTAGTTTTGCACCCACATTAACATCTGATAATAAAATACTTCACTCACTTGTCACACTCTTTGTCCTGCCCCACGGTGAGCTCGCAGCCCGGCAGGATTTTTGCAGCTAGGATGGGCGCGATGCAGCACATACCCAGCGGCTTTCCAGCTTTGTGGAAGGCCTTGATGACCTTCTCTACATTTGGCTGGATGGCACAGTCCTTATTCTTCACTGCCCAGTCACTCAGGTTCTTAGCCACACCGAAGCCCCCTAAATGGGTACAAGAGAACATCACAAAAGTGCAACTAGCACAACAGAAAGAAACAGCGTGTGTGTTTTATTCTGTGGTGTCTCACCTGGGATGATGGCAGCATCAAGTGCTGAGACATCTAGCTCTGCCAGATCAGTCACCTCACCCCTGGCGATACGGGCGCTTTCCTGCAGGATGTTTCTCTTCTCTTCTGTGGGTTTCCCCTCGCAGTGGTTTACAACATGCATCTGATCTGCATTTGGAGCAAACATCTGCACCTGCATACACATGAAATAAGAGGTTAGCCTCTGCAAGATTGAGGGATGTTGTAGGAGTTCAAATACTTCCAAATGTGACAGGATTCAGATAAGCACACAGATGAATGTGTAACAAGCCTTTTCTCGCCCTTACTTTTGCTCCTGCACGACTCAGGTGGACAAGGATGGCAGAGGCCTCGTGGACCTCTGTGCCGTCATACACTCCACAGCCTGACAGAATGACTGCAACACGCTTGGCCATGATTCCTATAAAAACACACACAAAACAATCTTCCTTTAACTGAACACCAGCCAGCATGGACTATTTCTTTCCCAGTCTGATATAATAACCAGTTAGTTGGCTAATTACTGCTTCTGTGCCACGTGTTCTGCCTTAACATAAAATATTTACATGAGCAGGTGAGACATAAGTCCCAGGTGTGCTGCTGCTGCTGCCAGTAAACACTTGTGACACCAGTAAACTGGAGTTACAGAATCGGGTGTTTAATCTGATGAATAATGAAGTTGTATCAAAGGCTAGTTTCGTCTGTACACAGTTTTTCTTTTTTGCATGTCATGAATGAATGAATGAATTAATGCCTTTGTTGTCTGCAAAGAAAACTGAAAGCAAATGGCTGACAAAACAAAATCTATCACTTGGAATTATCCTTCATTCATCAATGTTTGTCTCTAAAACGTAACTTGGGCAGTACAAGCAAAGACAATGCGGATGGATTTTCTCACCTTGAACGGCTCTCGGTCGGCTAGTTCTTCAGCTGTGCGGAGTCGAGTTTTCCAATAGAGGTGTGATGACTGAACTCAGAAGCAGACTCTTTATAATCCCTCCCGCTGTCTCCTCCCCCAATAACTCTGTAACCCGACAGACTGACGTCATCCGCGTTACCGACAACGAGGAAAACGCCGAGTCATTCCGCGTTGTTATAAAGTTGTAATAAAATGTTGAGCTATGAAAAGAAAACGTTAAGATAAGCCACGAAGCTACCGCATTGACATTAAAGTTAACTTCTTTGGCCTAACTTTTGAAAAAAGTGGCATATTAAAGCCACCGGGAATGGAAGAAGTGTGTGAGTTGTGATAGGAATATCTGTCTTATCCTGATTTGGATTTTTTGCAGCGGGGGAATGGTTAATAATTATTAATTTATTAATAATACTCTTTTCGATGATTCAGGTTAACTTGTGTATTTATCTGTGTATTTTACATGTGCAAACTTCCAAATAATGACATGTTTACATTTTTATGCAATGTAACCTAAGTGATTCATTTTAGACACACAACAGATGCCTGTTGGATATTCCATGGGCGCTGCCCGTGTTATTTCCCGGTGAGACACGGTTCGTCCTCTCAAGTGTCTGCTGATGTTACGCCCACGTGTATAAAACAGCCTCAAGTCGACAGAGGGAGACACTACAGCCATGGCTCAAAGCGGCTCTCTGCACATATCCGTCGGCATCCTGAGCATCGCCGGTGGTAAGCTTGTGGTTTGCTTTCCGAAGTGTTACCAGCTTTGTGTTTGTTTTGTTTTTTTCATGTAGACTATCATGGCGAAATGCGCGCTCATATTAATCATAACTCATATTGTCACATTAACATGTGGTGAAAATACATTTTAATAAAGTGATTTATTTAAACTGCTGTAAGTGACCTCGAACAGCCGCCTGTCGTGAACGATATCAAGACATTTTAAGCCAGAAAGAACGGCTGAAAAAGGAGTAGTGTTAATATAGTGCAGAAGATAGAGTAGGTGGGTACAATAATTCAGTCACAAGGATACTTGCAAAGATGTTATGTCTTTATATTCTATGTAACCTCTTTGAGAATCTTGTTGAATACAGCCTATTTACCAAAGTAAGTAAAAATATTAGATGAAAAAAAAAACATTTTTGTTAACCAAAAAGATGAGAAATAAAGATAAAGCCAATGATTTTATCCTACAGGTTCACTCCTGCTTTTGGTGAATGGTTATGGCAGCACTCCTGAAAAAGACTTGGTCCCCCACACTGCACTGGGAATTCTGCTTCTCATCACTGCAGCGCTTCTGGCTTACTCAGGTTTGTTTAGGTTTGAGTTTTATTATTGCATGTTGTCATGTAGCTGTAAGTGTTTCTCCTGACCCTGCCCTGTTTTTTCTTAGGAATCCGTCACAGTCTGTCCCACGGCCGCCTGTTTTCCACCCTGTGTCTCACTGTTTCTGCTCTGTGGTGTGGCTCTGGTCTGGTGTATATCCTGGGAGGGCAAGGGGTCATACAGCCCACACAGCTGAGATTCGCATTTGTCCCAGGCCTTGCGGCATTTATCTTGGCCTTGCTCATCATAGGCATTGCTGCTGTTGTAGCAAAGAAAGCAGTTCTCTTTCTCATAGCTGTTGGTATCTCCTTAGCTTCCGCCCATCAGATCGCAGGTCTGACAGCGGTAGGTTTTGGCCTGTATGCCACAGCTGCTAACTACTTCCTTGTCTGTCTGGTGTGTCTTTACTTTGGTTCTGGACGTCTGCTGTCTGTGATCACTCACGGTAAAGTGGAACTTCCTGGAACAGGTGTGAAGAAGAAAGCTGAGCTGAAAGCAGAGCAGAACCAGGGGTGTAATGATGCCGTGTCAGTGAGTTTGGCGATGAATTTATTATCTGCGTCTGTATTAGCCTGTCCCCTGCTAGGTGTGGTCCCTGAGCTCTCTGTCGGTCATGTCCCCTGGCTGTGGACAGCTGGCGTGTTCCAGCTCGGCATGTGTATCCTCTTTTACAGAGGTATGGACATGCTTGCTGCCACTTTTTATGGCTTCACTTCCCTGTTTGCATTTGCAGAGGGTTACAGTGCCCTGCTGTCATTTTATTCCATTCAGCCTTACTCACCTGTTCCCTTTCCTGTTGTCTTCTCAGTTCTTTTCTTCATACTGGCTCTGTTCAGTACTCAGAAGGACCTGCTGGAGGGCTTCTACCAGCTATTCTTTGTCGCCTATTCTATTGCTCTTGCAGCCCAGCCTCAAGGCTTTTTCCAAGCAGGCACTCAAGGTGTCCAGGCAGCTATATTTGTGGCTTCTGCTTGCATGCTTTTGATTACCACCTTTAACATGGCCTCTAGTACCAAGATTCCCACAGGGCAGAGCTGTTTCAAGGCTTTAGTTGGCAGGATGCAGAGCGTTACTCTCAGGGCACATGACAAAGAATTGCACACACCTTACCTGGGCTACTCTAAATATGCAGATGCAGAGGTGTTAGGCCATGCATCCAATGTGCTGGCTACTTTCGCAATCACAGCCACAGTAGGTAGCCAAAATCCTCTCTTTGTGCTGATTCTACCCTGGGTGGTCATGGCTGGCGGAGCACTGGAGCTGCTGTGTGGCGCAGTAGCCTTTGCTCGTGGTAAAACCTTTGAGAGCACAGTCTTTATTCTCTATGGGGTGATGTGGACGGTGTGGGGGCTGACACGATATGGCGGCCTGTATGGGGAGACCAGAGGTCTTAACATTGCTGTTGGGATCATTACCTTCCTTGTGTTCAACATTTTAGTGACAGCTGCAGCGTTGTTTATGAACGTCGCATGGTTTGTCTACGCATTTACCTTCCATCTCATACTCATCAGCTTCCTGCTGGACGCCATGGGCTCGCTGCCTTATGGCTATGACATAGGAGTCACAATCATCTTTGGCCTTGTCAGTTTTTATTTTTTCTTGGCACACATTTTCAACAGCACCTTCAAGTCTCCTCAGATCCCCTTAGGAAACCCTATTATCAAGCTGACTGGAGCAGGGGGAGGGGCAGCTGTCTGTCCACATTTACCAGCCCGTAAAGCCACATCTGTCCTACAGATTGCAGGTAAGACATAGAATACATTGATGCTGAGTTCTCAAATAAGCAGATGTTAGTATGCTGGATGTGGGTTTCATTTTACTATCACCCCCTCTTCTTTCTTCATGCAGAAATCATGAAAAATGGCGGCATATGTGGAATGCCTACTGACACCGTCTATGTGCTGGTGGCTGCTTGCAACAGACCTGATGCTGTAATCAAAGCTTACAAGTGAGTTTCCTATTTCATGTATTTCACTTGTCCCTAAGTGTATTTATAGCTGTCTAATTCCTGTTAAATCTCGCTATTTTGTTTGGCTTCAGGGTGAAGAAGCAGGCAGAGGACCGTCCCATGTCCATGTGGATCTCCTCCGTCAAGCAGCTGGAGCCGGTGCGACACCTGCTGAGCCCTCTGCTTCTGGACTTCATGGAGGCTGCGTGGCCATCTTCCATTAGCATGGTTATACCAAGAGGTGAGTGTAAGACTGTGTGTGAGTGTGTCTGTGTGCTGGTAGGATTTTTCTTATTATCATCATTTTTTGTTTCTTGCTTTCTCACACAGGCCCGTGGATGGAAATCTTTGGTTTGGGAGATGCTGCCAAACACATTGGGACTCCACAAAGCATTGCTATCAGAAACCCCGACTGTTCTGTAGCCACACATCTCATTGGTTTGGTAAGGGACATCAATATTGATCATTGCATGTCCAAAAATGAACCAAAATCAGTGAATATAAACTTCTAATACTTATTCCTACAGGTGGGGCCCATTGCAGTAACATCAGCCAACCCCACAGGTGAAGCTGATACAACTCACCACAATCAAGTGTATGCCAAACTGGGAAACAAGGTAATCGTGATAATTTAGTTAATGAAGACTAAACAAGCTGCTGATTCCTAATTTTTTTCAGTTTTATTTTGTTTTTACTGAACCGGACGTGGTTTTGTTTCTTAGGTGGATGGAGTGTTATGTGATGGACCCTCCCCAGAGAACATTGCATCTACTGTGGTTGACTGCACCAAGATTGAAACTGGACAAATTGGTTTCTTTAGAGTCGGTCTCATTCCAAAATCAAAGGTAATATAAAGATCACACAGCCATTCTCTCTGTTGTAGTAATTTGGTGGTTGTTTACTTTGAAACCTGCTATTTCTGTCTGCTTTCAAGGTTCTTCAAATCTTTGAGGAGGTTCAGAGGCGGCACAGACAAGGGCAGACCAATCCTGCCTTTCAGTATGATATGGAGCTACCACTTACAGAAAGAGACATTTCAGAAGTGGGAAGCACCGAAGATTCGGGAAGAGAGTCTGAAAACTCAACACCCTCCCCGCCTTCACTTGAAGAAAATCCAGTCCTCGGGAATGGATCGTAGTTTCTATGCATTTGCTTAAAATATGCTGCCATTTCTAATAAACCTGATGTGTAAAGCTGTTATTAAATGAGGGAAATCACATTGTGGAACTAACTGGGTGATTTGTAATGTACTTAATAAAGTGTTATTTATTATGTTTCCCTTTTGTCTGAAAATTACAAAATTACAATAATGCACCTTTTAACTTTTCATGTTGAAATATAAAACTGCATTTGATTGATTCTAAATGCATATGTCCCTATTCATAAAATACTATTTGAAAAAAGTTGTGTTTTCTTTTATTCTTTGAAAAGTCATAATGTTCAAAATGACATGTAGGTTTTTGCTCATAATGAAAGTAGCTGATTGTGTCATGAGATTTCATCAATATTCTATTTTTAATGTGCATCATTAAAAATAACAATAAGCATAACAATAAGTAATGAAATGAGTAACAAATATCTAATCTTACTATAATGGTGTATATGCCATGTATGCATGTCTGTATGTCCTTAACAGGGCTAATCTGAATACTGTGGATTTTTATATAAATTCCATGCATTTCACAATTCCCCTGCAAATGCAATGTTACGTTTGTTTGCATTTATTACATCTGCAACGTACATAACTTATAACTACATAACGTTTAACAGTCACCAAATGTTTTTCCAAGGGAGAATTTAAGATAAGATAAAGATAAGATAAGATAAAACTTTATTAATCCCTCGGGTGGGTTCCTCTGGGAAATTCGGTAAGTTGAAGCCATCAGAATTATTATAGTTTTGAACTTCTAATCAGCTTTAATTTTTATTTAGTTTTAGCTTTTTGTTTTCAAGTTGGTTTACTATCAGTTTCCAGAGCAGTTTGCTTGTTTCAGTTTAGTTTTTATTGTTTGAAAATGTATAGTTATACTTTTGTTTTTATTCATTTCAGTGCTAATTTTAGTCTTTAGCAGGGGACAGTTTTAATGAATTATAATAACCTTGAGAGTCATCAAACACAGAATCACATATATGGAACGCCACACAAGCCAAATTTTTTGTTTGTGATAATAAAATAAGCTTGATACATGTAAAGTTCATTTACATTGCAGTTTTGAAGACTAAAAGTCACAAAGTAAATTACAAAATAAAATAAAATACAACAAATAAAAATGGCATGAATGGATAAAACTAAACAGAAGCAAGCCTGCACAGGTAGCTCTTCTGTTTAAGCTTATCTTTAAAGGTATAAAGAGAGTCCTCAGATCTTAATTTGGTACAACTTGTAGTTAACCTGTAGTTAACTTGCACTTAATATGTCTAAAATCTACCAAACAAGCTTTGACTCAAGGCACAGCTTACTTGATTTGTATTTTAAATACAAATTGTGACTTTGCGATTGTGCCTAAAGTTATTCTGCAGCTTCTTTGTTTTAGCATCCAAATGTATACAGATAAATATATACTGTATAATCAGCAAACATCTGGCAAGTTAGAGTAGGTGGACGGATTTCAGACATTCAAAAAAAAGAGGATCCAACCATTTGTGAAATTGTTTTCTGTCTGTAAAAGCTGATTTTATCCAGTCAATTAAATGAAGTGAAAACATCAACGTGTTAACTGTTCCAAGTATACCACTGTTTTTACTCCTTAATTAAAAGCTGGACACAATATTAGAAATATTTAAATATTTTAAAAAGGTATTAAGGGTGCATAGTCACCAGGTTATCAGTCAGGAGACAGCAGACTGTGTTCTGCATGAGAAATGTTTGTCTTTTCACAAACTTGATCAAGTCAAGGCATCAAAATCTACCTGGTTACATTTAGGCACTAAAAACTACAAAGATTTTGTAGTTTTGGTTCAAATATTTCCCTTCCCAATACTAATGTTTCACATTAACTTCATGATTTATATATTCAATGCCAAGCAGTCTTTCATAAGCATAACGTGGTGACAGTAGCTGAAAAACATCACTGACACAAAAGAATGCCTTGCATGAAAGAAACAAAACAATACTCTTTGTCAACCTGGGAATGGAAAAAATGTCATGATGCATCTAATATAGTCTTATGAGAAGAAGCGTGAAGAAACTAAACCGTTTTTTGTTGTTGTTTAGAGGCAAACACAGCTCACTCCTGTTTCTAAGCAAATTCTAAATAAAATCTCTTTTTAAAATACTTTCAGAATAGTGCAATGCAATTCAAGTGATACTTGTGTATTAATAAGCAACTCTTTATACATACTTTGTCACCATGTAAACAGCCTATTACCTGATACTGAAACCAGGAAATATACAGGTCACTTTTTCTGAGCATCAACAGGCACTCTGGATTTATTTGATGATGGACGGCTTTTTAAACACAGTGAGTGGATGGCCCTAAAGTCTCAAAAAAAAACAAAACCCCTCAGTGCTATGATGCAGCAGTAATATTGTGACACTAAAAGACACTCATCATATAAAACTGCATTAAGAGTGCATAGATTATCAATCACGAGACAGCAGGTTGTGCCCTGCTGGTGAAATTTGTGGAAGGAGGAAGTATTGTGTTTTTGGTTAAATATGTCAGAAACATCCCCACAGCATGGTGCTGCCACCATCACTGTCGAGGTGGTATTGGCCAGGTGATGAGTGGTGCCAGGTTTCATCCAGACATGACGCTTGCCTTTTGGGCCAAAGAGTTCAGTCTTTGTTTCTCATGGTGCCCTTTGGCAAAGTCTACGTGGGTTGTCATGTGCTTTTTACTGAGGAATGGCTTCGTCTGGCCACTTTACCATACAGGCCTGAGTGTTCCAGAAATGGTTGTCCTTCTGGAAGGTTCTCCTTTGTCCCTCCCTGACTTAGACCCTTCTACCCTGATTCCTCAGATTGGTATTTCTGTACCTTTCTCTAGATCTGTGCCTCAATACAATCCTGTCTCGGACGTCTACAGACAATTCCTTGGACGTCATGGCTTTGTTTGTGCTTTGACATACACTGTCAGCTATGACAACTTACATAGACAGGTGTGTGCCTTTTCAAATCATGTCATATCCACTGAATTTAGCACAAATGGACTCCAGTCCCCCGTAGAAACATCTGATAGACGATCAGTGGAAACAGGGTGAACCTGAGCTCAGTTTTGAAGCTCAGGTGCTTCAAAACACGGCTGTTTCCTGAATGTTTCTAAGCAATTTAGATACAGTCAGAATTGTTTTAAATACTTCCTTAATTGCGAATAATTAACTAGCACACTAACTCAAGTGATACTCAGTGATCTAGTATTTATGTGAACTTTGTGACTGAATAATCAACGAGTTACCAAAAAAGAACCAGGAAACGTACAGGTGTCAGCGGGCTTTTCCCTCACTACACTTTCCTCCTAGTTTCAGCAGCAACACTCCCCCTGGACTCATTTTATGATGGGAAATTTTGTAGCTCAGAGTGAGCACAAGCTCCCACCCAAAGTCTTAGAAAACTCGAGCTCCAACAGGTGGATGGGGAGCATAGCTTTTCACCCATTTTCAGATCTTACCAGAGATGTACAATCAGTTCAAGTCTGGCCTCCGGCTCGGACACTCAAAGTCTTTTACTTTGTTAAAAAAAAAAAAAAAAAAGATGAAGTGATGGCCTTATTTAGTCACTGAAAACTGCTTTGTTAGGTTTAGGAAGTTTTGTGTTTTGTGTTAAATATGTCGTTTTGCAACATAAATCTAATGATTTAAATTTAATGCAGTGACTTTATAGTGTTTCTGTATCTGGTGACTAACATCACTGACACAAAAGAAACCAAAGAAACATATTGCACGTACGAGAGGAAATAGTAGCCTTTGAGGAGTCTTCTGAGAATGGGTAAAATGTTAAGCTGATTGTCAGGGCTGATGTGGAAAGACAGGACTCGTATGCAGGGCTCCTTTGAAGAAGACAGTGGATTTACTTACAGTGAAGCAAAGGTAACAACAGCAACAACAGTTCAATATATACAGGCGTGGACAAAATTGTTGGTACCCTTCAGTCAGTGAAAGAAAAACTCACAATGGTCACAGAAATAACTTTAATTTGACAAAAGTAATAATAAATAAAAAATTCCAATCTTAACCAATGAAAGTTTGACATTGCTTTCCAACCATGCTTCAACTGAATTATTTAAAAAGTAAATGCATGAAACAGGCCTGGACAAAAATGATGGTACCCCTAGAAAAGAATGAAAATAATGTGACCAAAGGGACATGTTAATCCAAGGTGTGTCCACTAATCAGCATCACAGGTGTCTGCAATCTTGTAATCAGTCAGTGGGCCTATAGGACTCCAGGTAGTCACTGTGTTGTTTGGTGACATGGTGTGTACCACACTCAACATGGACCAGAGGAAGCAAATGAAAGAGTTGTCTCAGGAGATTAGAAAGAAAATCATAGACAAGCATGTTGAAAGTAAAGGCTATAAGACCATCTCCAAGCAGCTAGATGTTCCTGTGACTACAGTTGCACATGCCATTCAGAAATTTAAGATCCATGGGACTGTAGCCAACCTCCCTGGATGTGGCTGCAGGAGGAAAATTGACGACAGATCAAAGAGACGGATATTCCGAATGGTAACAAAAGAGCCCAGAAAGAAATCCAAGCTGAACTTCATGCTCATGGAACATCAGTGTCAGATCGCACCATTCGTCGATGTTTGAGCCACAGTGGCCTACATGGAAGACGACCAAGGACACTATTGTTGAAAACAAATCATAAAAAAGCCAGACTGGAATATGCCAAACTACATGTTGACAAGCCACAAAGCTTCTGGGAAAATGTCCTGTGGACAGATGAGATAAAAATTGAACTTTTTGCCAAGGCACATCAGCTCTATGTTCACCGACGGAAAAATGAAGCATATCAAGAAAAGAACACTGTCTTAACTGTGAAAATGGGGGAAGCTCGGTTATGTTCTAGGGCTGCTTTGCCGCATCTGGAACAGGGTGTCTTGAATCTGTGCAGGGTACAATGAAATCTCAAGACTATCAAGGGATTCTAGAGAGAAATGTGCTGGCCAGTGTCAGAAAGCTTGGTCTAAGTCGCAGGTCATGGGTCTTACAAAAGGACAATGACGCAAAACACACAGCGAAAAAAAACACCGAAGGATGGCTAAGAGGGAAACAGTGGACTATTTTAAAGTGGCCTTCTATGAGCCCTGACCTCAATCCTATTGAGCATTTTTGGAAGGAGCTGAAACATGCAGTCTGGAAAAGGCGCCCTTCAAACCGGAAACAACTGGGCCAGTTTGCTCATGAGGAGTGGGCCAAAATACTTGCTGAGCGGAGCAGAAGTCTCACTGACAGTTACAGGAATCGTTTTTTTCATTTTTAATGCATTTGAAAGAATGTCAAGCAATCTTTTGTAGAGTTTTGATGTGAAAAAAAATAAAATAATAATACTATGTCTAATCAGTTTTTCAATAAGGCTGTAACGTGATAAAATGTAGAATAAGGTGAGTGCTGTAAATGATTTCTGGATGCACTGCAATAACCTTTGATGCCCTTGGAATGAGGAAAATGTTAAGCTAAGGTTTGACGGGAAATTCGGCAGTTTCGCTATTATGATTAGCAATGCATTTGTTATGTCATGTAGATAAAAATATAAATTATGTAACTAAGAAAGTGCACAAAGTTTTTTGTTCTAGTTTGTTTTGTTTAGAGGCAATCTGATGTTTTAATACTTCCTGACTTGTGCAATAACTCAAGTGATACTCTTCCATGAATAAGCAACCGTGCATACTTTGTCACACTCAGTATGGCAAGCTGAGAGCAGTAGCTGTTGTAAACCATTATTTCCATATCCTCATGAGTAACACCACTGATGTAAAATGGTGTTACAGCCTTCATCCATAATGCATTACATTCATTTTTCTACACACAATACCCCATAATGACAAAATGAAAGAAAAAAAAACAGTTTGCTTGAAATTCCTCCAAGTTTATTATTTATTATTATAAAATAAAAACATTTATACAAAAACATGTAGTGAAAACATTTACTCAATATTTTGAGGGGAACCTTTGGCAGCAATTGCATTTTATTTTCTGAGTATGATGCTACAAGCCTGGCACACATATTTTTGGGCAGTTTCTCCTACTCTTCTTTGAAGAACCTCTCGAGCTTCAACAGGTGGATGGCGAACGTCCATTTCCTCCCCATTTTCAGATCTCTCCAGAGATGTTCAATCAGGTTCAAGACGGGGTTCTGGCTGGGACACTCAAAGATATTCACAGTGGTCCTGAAGCCACTCCTTTGTTATCTTGGCTGATTGTTTAGGGGCATCGTCCTTTAGGAAGATAAACCTTCTCACCAGTCTGAAGTCCAGCGCTTTCTGGTGCAGGTTATCAACAAGGATGTCTCTGTATGTTGCAGTATTTGTCTTTCCCTCGACCCTGACAGGTCTACCAGGTCCTTCTGCTAAACAACATCTCCACAGCATGATGGTGCCACCACCATGCTTCACTGTAGTGATTTATTGGCCAGGTGATGAGTGGTGCCTGGTTTCAGCCATGACACTTGCCTTTCGGGCCAAAGAGTTCATATTCCTTGGACTTTCTTGGGCTTTATTCTTTGACATGTACTGTCAACTATGAGACCTAACATAGACATGTGTGCCTTTTCAAATCATGTCGTATCCAATGAATTTACCACAGCTGGACTCCAATCCCCTGTAGAAACATCTGATAGATGTTCAGTAGAAACAGGCTGCACCTGAGCTTGGTTCTGAGTGTCACAAGTGTCCTTTTTTTTTTAATGCATTTGAAAGAATGTCAAGAAATCTTTCGTAGAGTTTTGATGTAAAAATAAATGAATAAATAATACTATGTCTAATCAGTTTTTCAATAAGGCTGTAACGTGATAAAATGTAGAATAAGGTGAGTGCTGTAAATGATTTCTGGATGCACTGCAATAACCTTTGATGCCCTTGGAATGAGGAAAATGTTAAGCTAAGGTTTGGTGGGCGGCGGCAGTTTCGCTATTATGATTAGCAATGCATTTGTTATGTCATGTAGATAAAAACACAAATTATGTAACTAAGAAAGTGCACAAAGTTTTTTGTTCTAGTTTGTTTTGTTTAGAGGCAATCTGATGTTTTAATACTTCCTGACTTGTGCAATAACTCAAGTGATACTCTTCCATGAATAAGCAACCGTGCATACTTTGTCACACTCAGTATGGCAAGCTGAGAGCAGTAGCTGTTGTAAACCATTATTTCCATATCCTCATGAGTAACACCACTGACGTAAAATGGTGTTACAGCCTTCATCCATAATGCATTACATTCATTTTTCTACACACAATACCCCATAATGACAAAATGAAAAAAAAAAACAGTTTGCTTGAAATTCCTCCAAGTTTATTATTTATTATTATAAAATAAAAACATTTATACAAAACCATGTAGTGAAAACATTTACTCAATATTTTGAGGGGAACCTTTGGCAGCAATTGCATTTTTTTTTCTGAGTATGATGCTACAAGCCTGGCACACATATTTTTGGGCAGTTTCTCCTACTCTTCTTTGAAGAACCTCTCGAGCTTCAACAGGTGGATGGCGAACGTCCATTTCCTCCCCATTTTCAGATCTCTCCAGAGATGTTCAATCAGGTTCAAGACGGGGTTCTGGCTGGGACACTCAAAGATATTCACAGTGGTCCTGAAGCCACTCCTTTGTTATCTTGGCTGATTGTTTAGGGGCATCGTCCTTTAGGAAGATAAACCTTCTCACCAGTCTGAAGTCCAGCGCTTTCTGGTGCAGGTTATCAACAAGGATGTCTCTGTATGTTGCAGTATTTGTCTTTCCCTCGACCCTGACAGGTCTACCAGGTCCTTCTGCTAAACAACATCTCCACAGCATGATGGTGCCACCACCATGCTTCACTGTTGTAGGGATGTATTGGCCAGGTGATGAGTGGTGCCTGGTTTCAGCCATGACACTTGCCTTTCGGGCCAAAGAGTTCATATTCCTTGGACTTTCTTGGGCTTTATTCTTTGACATGTACTGTCAACTATGAGACCTAACATAGACATGTGTGCCTTTTCAAATCATGTCGTATCCAATGAATTTACCACAGCTGGACTCCAATCCCCTGTAGAAACATCTGATAGATGTTCAGTAGAAACAGGCTGCACCTGGGCTTGGTTCTGAGTGTCATAAGTGTCCTTTTTTTTAATGCATTTTAAAAAATGTCAAGCAATCTTTCGTAGAATTTTGATGTAAAAAAATGAATAATATTATGACTAATCGTGTTTTCGAATAAGGCTGTAACATGATAAAATGTAGAATAAGGGAAGTGTTGCCAGTGATTTCTGGATGCACTGCAATAACCTTTGATGCCCTTGGAATGAGGAAAATGTTAAGCTAAGGTTTGGTGGGAAATTCGGCAGTTTCGCTATTATGATTAGCAATGCATTTGTTATGTCATGTAGATAAAAACATAAATTATGTAACTAAGAAAGTGCTCGAAGAAGCACAAAGAAAAAACATGACGAAATGAAACCAGCTGTTGTAGTTGTTTAGAGGAAAACACGGCTGTTTCCTGAATGCTTCTCAGCAATTTAGATCAAATCAGAATTGTTTTAAATACTTCCTTACTTGTAAATAATTACCTAGCACAATAACACAAGCGATACTCGGTGATCTACTCTCTATAGGAACTTTGTGACTGTATAATCAACCAGTTACCTAATTTGGGGTAAGGAACCAGGAAACGTACAGTACTTTCCTCCTTGTTTGAGCAGCAACAGTCCCTCTTGACTCGTTTTATGATGGGAAATTTGTAGTGCAGAGTGAGAGCAAGCTCCCACCCAAAGTCTCAGAAATCTCTAGGTGTGGACACAGCAGTAATCGTGTCAAACTATTTATATGTGCATGTGCAAACATTCGTAATATTCTGCTCAATATGTATCTTTGTTTCACTGCCTTACCAGCTTTTCTGTTTTTTAAGCTGTATTCTAATAGGGGAGGGGGGTCTGAAACGAAGACCATCCAAAACAGCATTTAAAAATATATATTTTGTTGTAATTTCCTGTAATGTTATCTAATGAAACTGTGGAAAAGAGAAACTGTGCATCCAAAATGTGTACTGTAACATGTTCCACAGTTTGTCATGTAACAGCCTTATTCCAAATTGGATTAAAATCATTTTTCACCTAAAACTAAAAACAATCCTGTGCAACGCAATGCAATGTAATAATGTATAGGTTATTGGAAAGAATTTGACACAAAAAAACTCATTTCAGTTCACGATTATGTAGTATTGTTTGTAGAATGAATTTGATGTCACATTTTTAACAAAAAGACAGAAAGCAGAAACAGAAAGCTTTTTAATGTAACTGCTCCTTCCTGGTAAGAAATTGACTCATTTATTACAACAGTTTCTTTTGTTCATTGTGTGTCTGCATTCATTTTCTGTATTTGAGATAATGATGGAGGAGATGACTCCTTATGAACACTCCTTACAGCAAGCTTGACAAGTGTTTCCTCGTAGATACAGAGATGAGACGAGGTAAATTCTTTGACGTGAATAAAAACAAGACTTTACATTTCTTTCTAAGGAAGGGACACTTGAGGATATTTTCTTATCATATTTTGTGGTTAGCTTTGGCTTGCTGTCAAACTCGTATCGGGATAATATTTCTTCTTGGTGTGGTGCAAAGTTTTCGATTAAACAGTTTTGGATAACACTGGTTTTGCTGATAATTGTTGTATATGACACGCTCTCTTATGTAACCACACTATACTGACCATTGCATGATTGTCATTGCACTGTAGAAAGCCAGTAATGTTTCCCTTTTCATGAGCCATCTTATTGTTTCTGTGTTTTTGTGAAACACGTGAGGTAATTTAAGTGGTGTTTTTTGTTCAGCGAGCCACCCAACATGTTATCCTACTCAATTCAGTGAAGAAAAGAAGAAAGATAAGGGGAATTCAATCTATAGTGCAACATTTGGGGAAACTACACGAGGCGCACGGGTTTTTTCTCAACTTGTATCCAGTTAAAGAAATTTTATTGAAGGATGTTAATAAAAGGCCAATGGTCACTTAGTTAGTTACACTATGCTAGATCCATAATGATAGGATAGTATCACACAGTCGCTGCAGATTTGTTGGTTGCACATCCATGATGTGAATCTGTAATGTGACAAAATGTGGAACAAGTGAAGCGCTGTAAATACTGTTCGGATGCACTGCAGGCCATGGCGATGTGACAGCTGTGAAAGCTTTTTACTAGGGGTGGGACTCGATTAAAAAAATTAATTGAATTAATTAGAATTAATTAATTAGGCTTTGTAATTAATTAATCGCATTTAATCGCACAAAAAATTTGCCCCAATGTTCAAATGTTTTTTTAAATTTTAAAGGGATTTAATGGGCGACAGAATATATAATAGACATGAATATTGTAAAACTCAAGCTCTTTTAATTTATGGGGGGAAGCGTTTAAACTGCATTTCAATGCAAAACAGAGAAAAAAATAATATCCCTGGTCAAAATTGGGCAGAAATTTCAACATAAAGTGCAGTTTTTCTTCTTAAAAAAATAAGGCAGAAACATTAAAGGTTATTTGACCAGCTTCACCTTTAAACTCTGAGTAACCTTAGCCAACATTATTTTGTACATCGGGCTAAAACAGTGTGATCATCAAACATTTTAGTGCAAACAATAACAAACCAATTGGACTCACAATACCTTGATTCTTATTTACTGTCCGTCTCTTTCAGCCAGTTACTTAGACAAACTAGCCTGTTCACATTTTCAGAGCTCAAGTGAGAACAGTCTCTCACATGGGACAGAAGTGGCAGGACTAATCAAATACTTGCAGGCCAGGACAGACAGCTGTGGGTGAGTCCCTGTTCGACTGGACCACCACTGCAGCGGGCAGTGTGTCTCACTGATGGTGCTGCCTGCTCTATACAAACTCAGGGTCCTTTTACACAGGGCTTCCTCATCTGAATCTGTAGCACATTTTCTAACCCTCTATTTTCTACCACTGATAGTAGTCTACAGTCCAGACCAATGCATTTTGCGAGAGAATTTGTAAGTTTTTCCGATGTTGACTTACTAACTTTGGTCTGGAAGCCAGTCATTTCATCAAGTTTGGGCTGCCGACACCTTTTGTTGGTCCTCGAACTGCTAGTGCTAACAGCTCCCACAGTTTCTGTGCTGGCTGCAACATGTTTTGCATTTAGATGGTACGGTAAAGTTGAAGTGCTTCGGTGGTATGCAAACTTCTTTTTGCTCAGTTTGCACAAAACCAAGCTTTTATCAAGGCTTCTGTCACGTAGTCTTTTGAAATGAAATTTGCCTCCGATCAGTCCTAGCAACATGCTGTCTTCTGATTTTTCCATTTTTTTGCTGTGCATCAGTGTAATCAGTACACAGGGAAATCGGAAATCGTACATTGACAAAAGTTCTCTTCTGCTTGAAATGCAAAGTGCAATTAAAAGCGTTAATTTTTTTTTAACGTGTTATTGTTATTCTTTTTCAAATTAATTAATCGCAATTAACCCCTACTTTTTACAGTAACTGTTCCTGGTAATGCATTACTTATTTAGTACAGCAGTTTCTTTTGTTCGTTCTGGTTCTCTATTTATTTTTTAAACAAAAAGATGCAGTTTTACTTTTAGCCTGGTTACAATCAAATAAGCTGATTAATTAAAATAAACCAGTTAAAGAAAAACAGGAACATTTAAAACTCGACCATAAAACAAAAACCTGGATCTACTGAATAAAAAAAATAGGCCAACACATAATAATTGTGTTTGTTTATAAATAATCTGTATTCATAAGCATCATGTTAGTAACAACAATGTTAATATTTGTAACTAAAAAAAATTTAAAATTTTACAAGTCCAAAAAAAATGACCCAGTCTAAAGTTCAATTGTTGAACGTCATACTGATGTCCAGATTTAGTCATGGTTGGACGTGGACCAAGTTTGGAGATCGTATAGATGTCCATACTTGGTGATGGACCTGATGGACTCAATATAGACATGATCTGCATGTCTGTCCGACGTCCAGTGTTTAGTGGGTACAGCAAGCTTATTGACAGGTGTTCCCATGTAGATACAGAGATGAGACACGGTATCCGAAAAATTCTTTGACATGAATAAAGACAAGACTTTACATTTCTTTCTAAGGCAGGGACACTTGAGGATATTTTCTTATCATATTTTGTGGTTAGCTTTGGCTTGTTGTCAAACTCGTATCGGGATAATATTTCTTCTTGGTGTGGTGCAAAGTTTTTGATTAAACAGTTTTGGATAACACTGGTTTTGCTGATAATTGTTGTATATGACACGCTCTCTTATGTAACCACACTATACTGACCATTGCATGATTGTCATTGCACTGTAGAAAGCCAGTAATGTTTCCCTTTTCCCTGCTGTTGGACTTTACAAATATGTATGTTGAGTTGTACTGACCGTGTTTCCAAATGTACCAAGAGGCTACTAGGAATACTTAGATGACCTGTGTTAACTGTGATGTTAGGATAAGCTATAAGCAGCAAGCTGAGCTAAGCGCTCTGTTGGTGGCTAGCATGAAGCATTATCGTGCCAGACTGTGTATGAAACATACATTGTGTGCAGTAACTGGTTATGCTGATAATTGTTGTATATGACACGTTCTCTTAACTAACCACTATACTGACCATTACATGATTATTTGTCATTGCACTATAAAAAAGCCAGTGATGTTTCTTTTTTCACAAGTCATCTGATTGTTACTTTGTCTTCATAAAAGTTGAAACTCATCAGATAAGGCAACATTTTCCAATCTTCTGTCATCCTTTTTTAAGTCTGTGTGAACTGTAACCTCAGTTTCCTGTGCAACGCTGCCAGAAGTGGTGACCAGATAAGCCTCTGTACAACATTTTCCACAGTTGGAAAAGACAAATACATTAAACCAACCACACACATCTCTCCCTACAATAAAAAATTATGAGACAAAACAGCAGCTGAAGTAACAGCACCATAAAAGAGAATACTGGAATGTATAAAGACTATGAGGCCATAAAGACAAACCTCAGCTTCCTGTTATGCTTCTAACATTTAGTCAGTAAGAAAATTGGAAAAGTTGCTTCCAAATCTATGGAATGTAAATATGGTAGTCTGCACAGTTTATATATATATATATATATATATATATATATATATATATATATATATATTCGATTTTCTGTTGCCTTCCTATCAGCTCAAAGCAGTTTGGCCATTCTCCTTTAATCTCCGCTATCAACGAGGCTTTTTCATGCAGAGAACTTTCGCCTCTGGATATTTTTCTTTTTCAGACTGCTCCCTGTTAGCGTTAAAGGTGACTGTGTAGGAAAATCCCACTAAATCAGCACTTTCTGAAATACTCAGACCAGCCTATCAGGCGATCGTGGCTCAAGAGTTGGCAATTCGTCTTGTGATGGCCTACTGGTGACCAGAGGGGTTGATGGCACGATATGGCAGTCTCGCTTCTGTCAGTCTGCCCCAGAGCAGCTGTGGCTACAACTGTAGCTTGCCTCCACCAGTACGTGAGAGTGAATGAATTGTAAAGCGCTTTGAGGGTCTCGAAAAGCGCTATATAAATGCAATCCATTATTATTATTATAACTGTACTGGTGTACCTAATGAACTGGCTGGTAAGTATATGCTGACAACAGGAAATCCAGTGATGTTCTTTACTGTCACTGATATCCCTGTGGCCCAAGGACTTTGAGAAGATGTATAACAAACACAACTGACAACAAGTGAAGTGCCGTGAATACTGTTCGGATGCACTGCAGGCCATGGCGATGTGACAGCTGTGAAAGAATTTCACAGTAACTGTTCCTGGTAAGTTCCTGGTAACAAATTTACTCATTTAGTACAACAGTGTCTTTGTTCTTTGTGAGTCTGCATTCTTTTTCTAAACAAAAAGGTGCTTTGCTCAATATATGTTTGAGATAATGATAGAGGAGATGACATGAGTATGTACACTCCTTCCTTGACAAGTGTTTCCTCGTAGATACAAAGATGAGACACAGTATCCGAAAGATTATTTGACGTGAATAAAAACAACACTTTACTTCAACAAAAACAAGGTTCTAAATTTCCTTTAGAGGAAGACTGTGGGACTGCACAATGCACCTTTGTGTTCTTTTAAAGAGCACAAAGCCAAATATTACATAAATAACTTTTTGATTAAATTAAGAAATTACATGACGTTTACTGATAATACGTAAAAGCTAGTTTCAGTCACCTAGATTTAAATTGTTATTCAGCCTTCATTAAGCAACAGGTGAGGAAAATTTAAGTAACTGAGGCTGTTCAACTACCCGCAAGGACGTTCACACAATACAGTGAACAAAAGAAGAATTGGGTTTTAAAACGAGGTGTGACAGAGGTGTGGTATGCAATCTTCAGCACCCGGATACCTTCAAGGGAATTTCTGAAAGATGAGCTTCCACAAAAGACAAGAAAAGTGTACAATGACTGCATGCATGAAGGCATCGCTTACATAACATGCATCCGAAAATGACTCGATGCCTTTGTTCTCAGCTTAAACTCTAGTGAACCTACAGTAAAAGTATAACACACTTCATTAATAAAATAGTGAAGGAAAAAATTTGAAGAAAAAAATAGATTTAAAATGCTTTTCTTTGGATTGCTTGGATTTATGGTGTTAATCACATTTTCTTTGGCGTAGTTCGACTTTTAAAACAATCTTTCTTTTATTTTCTTTGCATCTTTAACAAAGATATTGACCCTTTATTTGGACAGTGTCGCATTTCCAACCTGTCATTAAGGTTGGTTTAATGTATTTGTCTTCTCTGGCCTTACATTGTATACAATTATATTATTATAATATATAATATATAATTTTATACATAATTATATTATAATATGTTTGTGTGGATAGTATACCTTTTTTTTTTTTTTACAGACAAAAAATACATATATCAATCACCTGGATCACCTGTTGAAAAAGAAAAAAGAGGAAACAAGCAGGAAAAAAAAGAGCAATATAATAAACAACATCATCGCGATGATCTATGTGAATATAACAGTAAATACTAAATATTAAACATTATTGTGCAGCACAGGATCGACAGCGCACAGTGTGCTTTGAGGTAGGAGCCAAAAAGAGTGTAGTTTGTGTCTGTGAGCACTCGTGTGTACACCTGTGAGCATGAACGCGCTTGTATTTAAAAGGTTCCTTCATGTAATGATCTGCTAGAGGGTGTGGGGGGCCACGGCCCCGTCCTCCAGGGCATGAAGCAGGTATGGAGGAGATCCAGGCTCCAGACATCCAGAGACCCTCAGAGCACAAGAGACCAAGGAAGACCAACGGAGGGGCAGCCGAGCCACTATCCCGGAAAGAGCTGAGGAGAGCCCCAGATGAGGGGTCACTCAGCAGCCGCGGAGCAGAAGCCAGGAGGGCTTGAGATGTCCCTAGAGAGGTAGCGTCTGATACCCGACCTGACATATAGACACAGAAAAACAGGCACATACAGATACAAACATCCATTCCCACCCTCATGCTCTCATATGCAATTACTCAACACTCACCCAACGTGGAGACAAACATAAACAGACACTGTACACAGAATCACACTCCCCAACCGTACTCTATACCCCAGGTACCCTTGCCCCTGGAGGGGGAAACTGCACCCAGACCCAGGTAGTGTTACCCTCTTCCCTGGGGTGGAAAAAAGCAGACCGCCCCAACTCCACAGCAGCAGGGAGGCCCCACATTCCAGACCCCAGTCGGACGGTTTCAATTTTAAGCATGTTTATGTTTGTACTACTGTGTCATGAACTAGCCTTCATTTATTTTTATTTTTTCTGAAAAATAAGCAGCAGGTGCAGCAATTTATTGAAAAATAAATGGAAATGTAGTATGTAAGCCAAAAATAGAATTTGTAAAATTCTAACAAGCTTGAAAGTCAATATTTGCTTTGAACGTCTTTATTGTTCAGCAAAGCCTGAACTCACTCAGGCAGGCTCTCTTGTTTCTTGCTATCTTTATGTTGTCTTCAGGAATAGTTCTCTGGGCTTCTTGAAGGACATTCAAAGCTCTTCTCTGGATGTTGGCAGTCTTTTTGTCCCTTCTCTGTCAAGATGATCCCACACTTCTTCAATAATGTTGGGGTCTGGGCACTGGGGAGGCCAGTCTATGACTAATAGTTATGTGGTCTGTGTTCTGTTCAGGTATGTTTTTACTGCAGTGTGTTGTGGATCACTGACAAAGATCTCCAACTGACAACCATCATGATATGGCCTCCATTGTGTTTAACAGGTGACTGTAGACACTCAATGTTGTAGCTCTCTCCTCTTTCCATATTCTCCTCCTTCCCTTTTTAAAAAATGATTTCCTGAAAGACAATCTTCCAATAAGACTGCATGATGACGTATGATTCACAGGTCAGTGTTAAGTGGCTTAACGAATAAAAGAAAATATTCCTCTGTATATGGTCAAGTACAAAAGCCTCCTAACCTCTAACCTCGGAAAAACCAGGCAATGTACAAAGACAAACTTTGAAAGACCTTCAAAAAGAAAATATTGCTCAAGAGCACTTTAAAAAATGACAATAAATTTTCTCTCTTTGGAAGCAAAATGTAAAGAGATAAGAAAATGAGGCTTTTGCACACACTACCATAGCTGCACAATTCATGTTTTTGATCAAGAGAAAGCAAAAAGTGACAGCTTGCTTGAAGCAATGAACATAATAATGTATATTCTATAGACAAGTGCCCAAATGTTTTACACAAGCTGTCTTGACATGTTTTTGGAAAACTGTCAGCTTGTTGAACGCTTGAACGGTTTCTTTTCAGCCTCCTTTCAAATGACACCATTGTACCATTACTGATGAGGCTTCAGTCAACGTTAGATAGATCCACTGCAGGGCCAGATCTATATCTCAGGTCCTGTGTCAGGTCATTGCTGGATTTTCTTTCTTATTTTTTAAGGATGTAACTTTCAGATGTTGCTCATCTGTTGTAGTTTTCTAATAGCTCTTTAGAAATCACTTTATTGACACATAAGATACAATTTCCTGCCTTCTAGGCTATGTTATCATTAGCATTTAACTGAAAAAAAAGAGGGCAAATGATATGTTTTTCCAACTAATTTCCAACTGCTACTCTAGCAACAAACTGCCCAAAGTAGAATGGATTCTTTGGAAAGTTGTCTGTTATGTGTAGACGCAACACTGGTTCATCCAGTTAGATGACTTTTTAAATGCTGGAGTGATTCATTCACAGAAAAAAAGTCATTCCTTTGAACATGATCAGGTACAAGAGCTGAACTGAAAATGAGTGAAAAGGCAGCTAATGTCCAAAGAAAAACATTGGAAGACCTTCAGACAGCCTGGAGAACTAAAAACTGGTCACTTAGGACCGCTTTAAAGACAGTGGCCAGAAAGCCTTGCTCATTGGAAGCAAAATATAAGGAAATGAAGGGTGGCTCAAGACTTTTGCAAAGTGTTCATTTATATTCATGACTATTTCTGTATCAAGAAGTAAAACTTGGTGCATGTCGGTTCAGTCTCTGCTTCAGTAAAGGATCTTTCTAAAAATCTGTTTGTTTTCTCTTAATGCTGAATAATAAAAACAGGTCAAAATGCTTTAAATATATATATAATAATATATGACTATGGAATATTAACAACAACATGAAGACAACATCAGTTTATGTATTTATTTATTTCAGCATAATTAATTAAACATAAAGAACTTAAATACATATACATACCCAAGAAAAGAATATAGTTTAAATACATATATACAGGTTTAAAATTATTAGGCAAACAACAATTTTACATATATGTGTGTTACTATAACTGTAGTTAGCATAAAAATATTTTTTATAGAGGCACATCCGAGACATGTTATCTTCATGAAGCTGTAGTATCACAGCAGATTCTTCATCCGCATACAATTTCAAGATAAAGTTCCTACTACAGCTAATAGATGGTACAGATGGAGTTTTTATTGTAACATATACCCATACGTCCACAATTACAACTACATAAAAAAAAGCATGAATAAGAGCATTGAGAGTATTGAAAAGAAAGAGACAGAATGACAGATAAAGCTGCTGATCCTGAAGGCAACCATTCAAGCATGTGCTCCCTTAAAGAAAAGAATCGTAACAATCACAACATAGTGCTTTTTATTCGCTCAAAGATCTGGAAAACTTTAACTGCAGGGACACAGCCTTCTCTCACAATGGTGATGGTGCCTGCAGAAAGAGTGAGATAAGTTAGATGGTGCTTCATAAAACACCCAAATTTGAATTTTACGTGACTTCTTTTGTGTTCACCTTCATCAATCTTCAAGCAGTTAACCACAGTGGAAGCAACAACTTCATTAGAGTCTCCATCACAGAGAACTCCTTGGATCTTGTGTCCGAGTCGACTGTGCCAGAAAAGGGAGGGTAAATGAGCGGTTAGAAATACTCCACATCGTAAAATAAATAATTTGTCACTTTTCTACAGAAACATTTGCTGTAAAGGGGCTACACATACTGTCACAGGTTAGATCAGTCTACTACTTTGTAAGCTGTTTGCAAGCTCTTACTCAATGACCATGCTGTGGTGGGTGCTGTCTGCCTCTCCACTTGGATTGGCTGAGGTGATAGCAAGTGGTCCAGTAATATTACACAAGTGGCCGGTAACTGTGTGGTCAGGGACACGAATCATGATGCTGTCCCGAGTCCCAACACGGTCATAAGCTGGTCCCACTCCTACACACACAGATTGAGCTGAGGTGAGTGCTGATAAATGACACAGATTCCAGTAACACCATATTTACGCTGCACTACAAAGTTTACCGAGTTGGAACAGCCAGTCTCCTTTCTTGACAATGCAGCTGATGCCTCCGGGATACACATTCCTCATAAACTCCCAGAGCAGAGGACTGAAAGGAGGCTTGGCTGCCACCAGCTGTTCCACGCTAGAAATGCAAACACATATGGGCTTCTCGGCTGGTCTGTCCTGGAACAGGTTATAGATTGCAGATTAATAAGCTTTATACATTACAGACACGTGAATATTGAATTAATTTGCCAATCTTTTAATGACTCTTACTTTAATATTGTATATTTTTTCAATGGCCTGAGGATTTTTGCAGGATGCAGCTAAGGCGTACACAGTGTCTGTCGGAATGCCGCATACTCCTCCTTCCTCCAGAATTCCAGCGATCTTCAAGACACCGCTGGTAAGTCGTGAGCTGGCTATCGGACATGGCAGCTCTGGCGATGTTTCCTGCTTCTTTACCTCCTAAGACAGGACACAGTGGAAAGGGCATGTTTAAAAAACTGACTTTGAGAAGGAGCACAAAGTCAGTTTCATCTCTGCTTACCTTTAGTAAGGGAGGACCCATAGGTATGAGTCTCTCTGAGAAGATGCCGCTCACCAGTGTTGCCAGAATGCCATATACACAAATTATTGCCACCAGTGCAAGCATGGCAACTGTAAAAAAGAAAAAGAAAAAAAAAGCCAGTTTTAAAAATAATCAGCTTGAGAGTCTCTATAACATTTTATATCATTTTTAATCAAAAGTGAATCCTATGTTTAAAAATGAGGCTTTATCTATACTTACTTTCCAGCCTATATGGCAGTCGCTGGAGGGTGGAGAGCAGGAAACAGACAAGAGCAACTTCCATCACAGTCGTCAGAAGCAGCAAAACCAGGTTCTTATAGGCAGCTAACACAAACAGACACATAAAAAAATCCTTCTTGAAAGAAATAATCCAATCAACAAATCTTCTATTGAGACTAACAGGGAATTTTAATCTTACCAATCAACATGAGGAAACCATTAATGACCAGGAGGGCAATGGCTCCTGCTGTGAAAGCATAAGCTGCCCCTGTGGAGAGCTGAAGCAGGGTACCTAGAAAAAAAATAACTTGGGTTAAGAATCTTTTCTAAATCAGAAAGAGAAATGTCCACACTAGTGTTTGTACTGGCATACCTGCGAATCGAAACCAGGTCCATGTCGCCCATACTCCCACATAGATGGACGAGATGACTGACCCAAACCGACCACCACCTGTGACTTGCAACCTGCTGACGTAAGCCTGGATGATCGCTCCAGAGATCAGGACCCAAGGGATGGTCAGATGAAGGAACGTGGGATTCATACTGGACACCTTCGAATGAATAGCTGACAGAGCTGCGACCCCATTTAAAAGGTAAAACAGAACATCGGAGGTCTGGTCAGTGTGGGGCACCATCTCGCTGCCTACTTGTTGGGACTTGCCCCACTTCAAAGCCTTCTTCATATTTGCAGTGGAGACAGGCTGCTTCCCTATAGGGATTAGTAACTTTTCTGCTATACTGTTGACGAGACGTGCAAAGGTGCCATAGATGGAGACTGCGGTAAACAGAGCGCAAGCTACACCAAAGAAGATGTAGTAACCCTCAAGTGGAATCTGGGGTACTGTTGAAACTGTGACTAGGACAAAAAGCATGTTGTGGATCAGTTCTAGGATGTCCATATTCAGACTTCCCACACACAGAATCAAGCCTGCCACCACAAAGAACCAGTTTCCCACCATTGCTTCTCTAGCAGAGCCTACTTCGCTCTTATTTCCGATCAGAGTAGACGCCACAAACTCACCCCAAGCCTTAATCAGCCAATATGTGGCATGAAATCCAAACTTTGTAGTGTGGTAGCAGTCTTGGCGCAGATGGGCATAGTAGCTAGAGAACAATTGGGCGAATGAGATGATTGAGACCCAGGCAGCTCCTAAACCAAATGACTTCATGTACCCGAAGCTGTAGAAAGCAAAGATGAAAGGAGCTACAGAGTCACAGAAGAAACCCAACGCCATGGGTTCAGCATATTTGGTGTTTTTCTTCTTCTCTTGGCCAATGCTCTGGGCACTTGCTGAGTTTCCGATTCCTAAGAGAAGAACATTAAAGAGGGGGGTCCCAAAGCCTTTGAGGGCTAGACGTTGGGTCAAACCTTTGAGGAGCAGTACAGCTGAACCGTAGATGGCAAAGATCAAAATGAGCAACTCCAGGACCCCGGATACTATGAGAGCCCAGGAGCTTGCTACTATACCCACTGCTTCAAAGATTAAAGTGGCAGTGATGGCCCCAAAAACAAAAGGCATGATGTAGTTGACTGTGGCAGAGCAAAATGCCAGGAGAAAGGACAGTAAAATGTAGGGGATCAGACCCGCAATGGCTGACTCTTTTATGGACAGGAAGAAATAGCCACCTGGTATCTCTGCGGAGCCATTCAGAGATATGTTGGTCATGAGGTCAGTGGACAGAGATAAATTGCTTGTCTGATTTGTTGTTTGATTGTCAGAGACACCAGAGTAGATTCGGGTCGCCCCATAACTAGCCCAAAGAGCAGCATAGCCAATAAAGGCAGTGCCACTCAGGTGATCGTATTTTCTAAAGGAAAGTAGCCCGGCAATAAGTTGGCATATACCTCCAATCAGGATGAGATGAACACCTGTTAAATAAAATAAAAATGACTTAGCTAACTCTTCCTTTTTTCTTTTTCCTTTTTTACATTATTATAGCTGATTGTCAAAAATATGTACCTGCAAGTATGTTCTCCACCCCATATGCTTCTTTGCCAGTGTGGGCTGTATTGAAATTCTGCAGAAGTATGAGGAATGCACTGATCCCATTGGCTAGCATGCCCAGTACTCCTGGTTCCCCATAGAAACTGGCAGGAAACCCTTCTAGTGTTGCCATGATAGTTTTGCTGTCAATCTACAGATGTGCAACGAAGCAAACAATGCAAATCATTCAAAATACATTTCAGAATCTGTCTTAATCTTCTTTTTATCTGGCTAATGTAATGTAGTGTTAAAACAACTTAAACATTGTGGAAAAACACATAAATAAATGAATAAAAATTCTAAATAATTATTAATAGATTCATAAGTCATTTTCACATTTATAAAAATAGAAAGAAAAGTAAATTATAATGATTAGAAATATTCCAAAAATACACTATAAAGCATACTGAATCACACAACTTCACTTACATCTTGTTAATTAACTATAGTTAGACTAAAACAATATGTAACTCACTAAACATTTAAGGCTGAGGGACTGTCATTACAAGCTCTCCTAAAGGCAGCAGAGACACACAGAGAACTCGTATTTAACTTTCCTGCTCCAGTAACTGGAAAATTGTCACTGAGCACTAACAGGGAATTTTATTCATATCTAATGAAAAACATTTACTGAATATTTAACAGAAAACAGGATCTGTTAGATCAATTAGATAGTGTAATTTAGCTCATATTTAACTTTAAATGGTTACATATTTTTAACCAAGTAAAGCTATTTAGCTCATGTAAAAACATCATCTTAATCAGTACAGCTTTTTAAGTTGTAGCTGGGTTACATGTTCCTCTAAATAATAAAGTAATAAAGAAAGTGAAAATAAAGTCATACCTGGCAGAGAATCTTAGAAAGATGAACAGGCAAACTCTTCTGAAGCAGGAATGACAGTTTGACATAAATAAGGCTTTGCTACATGTAGGAGGAGTTGCTGTAATTTCCCCTGTCCCAAAGCCCTTAGATGTGACATCATCTTTGCACTTTTGACAGTAAAGTAAACCTTTCCTCCTCCTCCTGCTGTGACGATGGTGACGTTGAAGACGTTGCCCACAGTGGAAATTCCTTTTTTTTAATGATAAGTCTTTGTTATGGATATGCCTGCCCTTCCCTGTTCCTTTGAGTCAGGTATAAGATTAGACTATATAAGGCAGGTATCGTCTCACACTTAGAAGCATCAGCATCCCTGACAAAGTGCTGCTGGTAAAACTGCTGCATTGAGAAGAAAGAGAAAGGACAGTCAACTTGACAGAAACACCAGACTGGAACCATGATTTCAACTGTAAAGGTAAAAGTTAAAAGTTATTTTTGTATTACTATTTTTAGTAGAAAACATTATAGTCATAAGTCCAATCAACTTAATTTAATTAAGTTAAGTCTTAATTTAAAATTGTCTGGCAGACTTAATTCAGTCTAGTAAATAAGAAAAACATAAATCCTAATGTCATATTTTTGCAGTGAGTAGTTGTTTCTCTGAGTAGACAGCAGAGTGATACTTAAATGAGCTCTTGGTAAATTTTCAGCAGGTTAGTCATGCTGTCTTACACCTGTTACAGCAGCATCGTGTCAGCACAACAGCTCTTTCAAAAAAAAAGTCACACGGGCTGAGTTCTACTCATTGCAGTAATGTCGATGTCCACTGAGACTTTAACAAAGCCAGAGTAGAAAATAACTGTCTCTGGAGCGTGTAATAGATCTGAGATGTTTTAAAAAGAAAGTACAATGCGTGTTAATTTCAGCATGGGTTTTGCTAATGATATTCTGCGCTCTTTGTCCTGTAGAAAGCCATTAGACCTGTGTGGGCTGCCAGAGCAATCCATAAATCTGCTGTGGAAGGTAAAACCTTTGTTGTGTTTCATTCTGTCAGTTCACCAGGAAACATATTTCTCTGTTTCACATTTTCCTTTTGCTTAGTCCAGACCGTGTTTTTTTTTTCCCCATTGCATTCTTCTTTCATTCATTCATTCCTCTCTGCAGTCTTGAAGCAGCCAGCGCCCGAGGACACAGTCACAGCCAGTTTTGGGAAGTTTATCAGTGAAATTAAGCCCCAGCATCTATCCCCTGTAGTGCTGCACCGCAGTAAAAGAATGGTGCTGGACAACATTGGAGTTGGGCTGATCGGAAGCACAACAGATGTGTTTGAACTGGCCCTCCAGCACTGCCAGGTGAGTTGGGGAAAGGGATTAAAAATAAAGGTTTCTTATTAATATTTCCTCCCATATAAGGCAGTGAGACAGGTGACAGCAGAAGCCTCACCTTTTATTTTATTATTTTTCATTTTCTTTCTGATGATTTTTTTAGTTTAGGTGTTTGTCATATAACTTACAAAGAAACCTGTTGAGGTCCCATCGTTATTTAAAGCTTTTAAACGTTTAGTTTGTGTGTGTTTGTGTGTGTGACTGTGTACACTGAGAGTGTCAAATGTTGCATTGTGCTTACCTGTCTCCGTCGCTTCCCCTCAGAACATGTACGCTCCTGGTGACACCAGCTCTGTGTATGGACACAGGGGCATCAGACTCTCCCCGATACTGGCAGCTTTTGTCAACGGAGTGGCGGTGAGTATGAATAAGTGGAACAGATGTGTCAGCATGCACCAGACAATTTCACGTGCACAGAAACCCGTACCACTCCCAAAAAGTCGCCTGTGTGTGAGCTCAGTTTTTGGTCCAATCCTGGACGGTAAACAAAAGCAGGACTTGGTGGAAAATCCCAAAAATTTCCATCATTACATCAGGACATCTGCAAATATTGCTTTTTAAAGATGCCATCAGGGTGCCAAGCTCATTTCTATAGCCTGTGTTAGTCTCAGACAGTAAAAGATTGTAAAGTGAGAGGATTTTCTAATGAAAAACCGCCTGTGACTGAGTTTAGCCAGGAAGAGTATGCGCACTAAAAATAATAATTTGGGTGTAGAGAGCTAAATTACATCATTTAAGCACAAACACGATGCTTGGTATTGGGTCATATCTCTAACAGCAAGCACCTGTTTTTGCCATCAGCTCAGGAAATGTATCAGTAGCCATCTAATTAATTTTAACATTAAACTAATGCTGTGCTGGGCTTTGATGTCCTATCATTTGATCATTAAAATCTTTTTGGTTCAGACTCACTCCATGGACTTTGATGATACATGGCACCCTGCCACTCACCCCTCCGGAGCTGTCCTTCCTGCTGTGTTAGCTCTCAGTGACATGATGCCAGCTAACAATAAGCCCAGTGGCCTGGACTTCTTACTGGCTTTCAATGTTGGCATTGAGATTCAAGGCCGACTACTGAGGTTCTCTAATGAGGCCCACAATATCCCCAAGAGGTGAGTGCTTTAGAGCTCTATAGCTACATTACAGTATGCTACCCTTAACTGATTTCATCATTGATATTAGGTTAGTTTCTCATTGACGATTCTGCATAAATGACTCTGGCTCTGCTGATCTCTACCCTGCAGTTTCCAAGCAGGCTGCGGAGGTGTAATGCACGCTCTATGAATTGTGTCAACAAGCTCTAAAAGGCGTCTTTTCATGCTCATGCGGGGACAGCTGAGACTCTGTGTGTAGTTTTAGCACTGCTTAGCCATGTGGAGCAGAATATGACAGAGGACTCTTTTTGCCATGTGCTTACACCCTCAAATGTGTCACCACATTATGTGCTTGTTGATGACTAAAATCACTAAAAACCTCTTACCACTCATGAAATGAGCTGAGTTACACAAGTGAGAGGCTGTTTGGAAAAACAAGCTTTCACACAGGAGCTCTATTATGACCATTACGATATGTAGCACCCATTTAAAATTTAAAAACATCTAACCAAAGTTTCTGTTTCTTTCTGATGAATTTCCCAACAGGTTCCACCCTCCTAGTGTGGTAGGCACCATGGGAAGTGCTGCTGCGTGTGCACGCCTCTTATCTCTGGACCCCACCCAGAGCAGTCATGCATTGGCTATAGCTGCTTCTCTAGCAGGAGCCCCAATGGCTAATGCTGCCACTCAGTCCAAACCCCTCCACATTGGCAATGCCTCCCGTTTGGGCCTAGAAGCAGCTCTGCTGGCCTCCAGAGGCTTAGAGGCAAGTCCTTTGGTCCTAGATGCTGTTGCAGGGGTAGCCGGCTTCAGTGCTTTTTATGAAGATTATGTACCACAGCCTTTACAATCACCTGGTAATGACAGCCATATGTTCCTGCTGGAGGAACAGGACATTGGCTTCAAACGCTTCCCTGCTCATCTGGGGATGCACTGGGTGGCAGATGCTGCAGCCTCAGTCCATAAGGTTCTCGTTGGAGTTGGCCCTGGCACTGTCTCCCCAGCTCAGGTGGAGGACATCCTGCTCAGAGTCCCCAAATCGAAGTACATAAACAGACCTTTCCCAGAGTCTGAGCACGAGGCACGCCACTCCTTCCAGTTCAATGCTTGCACTGCTCTCCTGGATGGAGAAGTGACTGTGCAGTCCTTCACCCCTGCTGCCATGAGCCGCCCTGACCTGCACGCTCTGCTGAGCCGTGTTCGCCTGGAGCATCCCAATGACAACCCCGCTAATTTCAACCGCATGTACGGTGAAGTCCAGCTAACCCTGGTTGGGGGCGACACTGTGAAGGGACGCTGCAACACCTTCTACGGTCACTGGCGCAATCCACTGTCCAACGACAGCCTGAGGAAGAAGTTCAGGAGCAACGCAGAGGTGGTGCTTCCCTCAGAGAAGGTCGAGCGGCTGATTGAAGTGGTGGAGGACCTGGACCAGCTCAGGGACTGCAGGAACCTTCTCTCACAACTGCAATAGACTTTGGTTTTGTTGGAGTTACACAGTAGCCTAACAGCAACACAAATATTCTTGCACATAAAAATATTCAAATCAAAATATGAAAAAATCTACATGTTGAGCCATCTGACAATTTTAATATTGTAATATAGACATATATTGTTATTATCTCAGGTTCATGAAAAAAATCAATATTTTGAGATAATACATTACATTGCAATGGGAACATAAGTGGGTTCTATATACTGAATGCTTTCCAGTATTGCTGCTGTATATACAATGCATTAAGAGTTGTGCTTTTCCAAACAATGGATTCCTAAACAGTGTAAAAGATTGTTGCTTTTAATCTATATGTCTGCTTCTATTGTCATTCAAAGAAGACAATTTCAGTATTTCTGTTTATGTGTTTTCATCTAAATAAAATTACAAAAAACGCAAAAAGGCATTGTCTGACATGTTCTGTGTTACATATCCCAGAGGTGCTTAAAGAGTCAGCTAGCTAATGATGCAATAAAGTAGAGCCTTACTGGTTTGTCAATAAATGAATCACACCCATTAGATAGTTCAAATACATGTTGTAGTATCTGATTTGATTATAAGAAGAAATATGCACATATACTTCAACTGAAACCATCAGAACATCTACAGAGTGAAAGAAAAAGTTGATAGCTGGTTTTGTCTTTCAAGTGTGTTTATTTGGAGTGCAAACATAAAGATGTGATAAAATGCAAAATGGTGCTGGGAAATGTAGGCTGGTTTCCTCGTTCCTGCTCCTTGAGCTTATGTGTGTGATGTGTCCACTTCAGTCTTACACAGTGAACTGGAATAGACACATGTGTCTGTGTTTGGCTTGTTAATGAATAACATTTGGTGCAATTTCAGTGATTTCCCCGATCTCATAAACCTTTGTCTCTTATTCAACCTCTTATTCATTTATTCATCCATTCTCTTTCACTTATCCAGTTCAGGGTTGTGTTGGGGGGGGTCCCACCTATCTATCATAGGGCAAGAAGGGACACCTGTACATGTTGTCAGTTCATTAAGTGTCTTATTTCACATGGAAACATTTAACTACATAACTGTGTAAAACTGGAAAACTATGGTGTATTATCTGATCATAAAAGGTATGTCTTTAATAAGTATTTGATAAAGACACAGTTTTTGTCATTTTCCCTCTGTACCCCAGTGCAATGGATTTGAAAGGAACCAATCCAGGTATGACATAAATGTAAACTTTGAACCTTAATACACAATATTTAAGAAACATATTTGATGAACCATTTAAAAATTACAATAATTCCAAAAAATGTCCCTCTATCACCAAGGGCTCAAAAGTAATAATTTAAGGAACTGAAGTAATAAATAGTGTTATGGGCAGATGTGGTCCACTGTATAGCAGAAAGAAGAGCATTTTGATTTCAGTTATAATAATAACATTAAAACACAATGTCTGTTCTGTTTTTCGGTTCAATAGGGTCTTATATTGCTGATAAACAGTTTCATAACAGACAACTCTGTTTTATTTATGTAAATTTTTCTTTAACTGTGGGCACGCAACAGAATTTTTAACATTTTTCCTTTATAAGACGAAGGCTGGATAATGCTCTTCTATTTTGTTCCTTTAGTAGCTATTTTTTCCCTTTAGTAGCTATTAATGTGAGGACTAAACATGTGTCCAAAAATGTGTTGATGCAAGCAAATAATTGCCAACAAAAAGAACTATTAGTGAGGTGGGAAAGACTTTGAGATTGGCAGATAAAGACTTATATTCCTAACTGCTGTGTTGGCCTTTCACAACTGGAAAAAAAAAAAGTTGAGAGTTTGCTAACACTTGTTGGAGCTGATATTATGAACTGCTGAATATGTTTGTTTTATAGTAACACAGAAGCATAGCAACAAGAGAGTTTGCTAACACTCGTTGGGGGCGACATTGTGAAGGGACGATGCGACACCTTCTACGGTCTCTGGTCCAATCCACTGTCCAATGACAGCCTGCAGAAGTTCAGGAGCAATATTTGTAGTACAGATTTATATTATTGTCATCTTATTTCATGAAGAAATCAATATTTTGAGATAATACATTACATTGCAATGGGAACATAAGTGGGTTCTATCTACTGAATGCTTTCCAGTATTGCTGCTGTGTATACAATGTATTAAGAGTTAACAATGCTTTGTTCTGTGTTACATATCCCAGAGGTGCTTAAAGAGTCAGCTAGCTAATGATGCAATAAAGTAGAGCCTTACTGGTTTGTCAATAAATGAATCACACCCATTAGATAGTTCAAATACATGTTGTAGTATCTGATTATTTGATTATAAGAAGAAATATGCACATATACTTCAACTGAAACCATCAGAACATCTACAGAGTGAAAGAAAAAGTTGATAGCTGGTTTTGTCTTTCAAGTGTGTTTATTTGGAGTGCAAACATAAAGATGTGATAAAATGCGAAATGGTGCTGGGTAGATGTAGGCTGGTTTCCTCGTTCCTGCTCCTTGAGCTTATATGTGTTTAATGACGCGTCCACTTCAGTCTCACACAATGAACTGGAATAAACTTGAGTTTGGGTCGTAAATGAATAATTCACAAATTAAAACAAATCAAATTGAGATTAATGAAGAAGAAAAGAAAAGGCACTTTTAAGTTAATCTTTAAACTTAGCTAACAGTACCAACTTATTACCTTTGGTGCAATTTCAGTGGTTTCCCCTATTTCATAAACCTTTGTCTGGTATTCATCCTCTTATGCATTAATATTCATATTCATCCATGTTCTTTCACCTATTCAGTTTAGGGTTGCAGGGTTACAGGGGTGAGGGGATTGCATCCTTGCATAGAGCAAGAAGGGGTACTTATACCTGAACAGGTTGTCGGTTCAATAGGGTCTTCTATCACATGGAAACATTTAATTATATAACTGTGTAAAACTGAAAAACGATGGTGTATTATCTGATCATAAAAGGCAAGGACACAGTTTTTCCCTCTGTACCCCAGTGCAATGGATTTGAAAGGAACCAATCCAGGTATGACATAAATGTAAACTTTGAACCTTAATACACAATATTTAAGAAACATATTTGATGAACCATTTAAAAATTACAATAATTCCCAAAAAATGTCCCTCTATCACCAAGGGCTCAAAAGTAATAATTTAAGGAGCTGAAGTAATAAATAGTGTTATGGGCAGATGTGGTCCACTGTATAGCAGAAAGATGAGCATTTTGATTTAAGTTATAATAATAACATTAAAACACAATGTCTGTTCTGTTATTCGGTTCAGTGGGGTCTTATATCGCTGATAAACAGTTTCATAACAGACAACTCTGTTTTATTTATGTAAATCTTTCTTTAACTGTGGGCACGCAACAGAATTTTTAACATTTTTGCTTTATAAGATGAAGGCTGGATAATGCTCTTCTATTTTGTTCCCTTTAGTTGCTATTTTTTCCCTTTAGTAGCTATTTTTTCCCTTTAGTAGCTATTAATGTGAGGTCTAAACATGTGTCCAAAAATGTGCTGATGCAAGCAAATAATTGCCAACAAAAAGAACTATTAGTGAGGTGGGAAAGACTTTGAGATTGGCAGATAAAGACTTACATGCCTAACTGCTGTGTTGGCCTTTCACAACTGAAAAAAAAAAGTTGAGAGTTTGCTAACACTTGTTGGAGCTGATATTATGAACTGCTGGATACGTTTGTTTTATAGTAACACAGAAGCATAGCAACAACACAAATATTCTTGCACATAAATATATTTAAATCAAAATATGAAAGAAAAATCTACATTTTGCATATTGCAGAGCTCAAATATAGCAAAATACATTTTGAGCCATGTCACTATTTTTAATATTTGTAATATAGATGTATGTTATTATTATCTTGATTCATGAAGAAATCAATATTTTGAGATAATAAGTTTCATTACAAAGGGAACATAAGTGGGTTCTATCTAACGAATGCTTTCCTGTATTGCTGCTGTATATACAATGTATTAAGAGTTAACAATGCTTTGTGCATTTCCGAGCAATGGATTGCTAAACAGTGTAAAAGTTTGTTGGTTTTAATCTATATATCTGTTTCTATTGTTATTCAAAGAAGATCATTTCAGTATTTCTGTTTGTGTGTTTTCATCTAAATGTAATTACAAAAAATGCAAAAAAAAAAAAAAAAAAAAAGCATTGTCTGACATGTTCTGTGTTACATATCCCAGAGGTGCTTAAAGAGTCCGCCAGCTAGTAATGCAATAAAGTAGAGCCTAACTGGTTTGTCAATAAATTAATCGCACCCATTAGATAATTTAAAAGCCAAATGCATGTTTTAGTATCTGATTTGATTATAAAAACAAATATGCTTGTGTACTTTAACTAACACTATCGGTTGAAGTACAGGTCATAAAATGTGCTGATGCAAGCAAATGATTGCCAAAAAAAAAGAACTATTAGTGAGATAGGAAAGACTTTGGGATTAACAGATATAGACTTTGTTACATTCTTAACTGCTGTGCTGGCCTTTCGCAACTGAAAAAAAAAAGTTTGTTGATGCATCATTCTTATATAACTACAATCCAGTCTAGCTGGTGAAGTGGATAAAAGCCAGACAAAGTTAGAAAACTACACACAAATATTAACAGAGAATTTGTGTGTTTGAGGGGGTTATCATATGGAATAAATATCATAAAAAGATGTTATATAACACGAAATAGTGCTGGGAAATATAGTTTTTTTTCCTCATACCTGGTCCTTGCGCTTATAAAGACAATATTACTGACATGAGCAATAACAATAATAAGGAAATGATAGAAGGAAGGAGCCCTGCGACAGACTGGCAACCTGTCCAGGGTGTACCCCGCCTCTCGCACTATGACAGCTGGGATAGGCTCCATTGTATCACACATCATTCATTATAATTCCATATACACTACACTGTTTCATCATGAAAAAGATTACAGCTAAAAATATCATCTACGATGAGGAAAACCCTTAATATGATGCAACATGAATTCTTTTGTGTTGGGACACACTGATCAACAAGTCCGAGAACTCAAACACAATAAGCACGAATACCACAGGTTTAGCTATTATACTTTTTACACCCACATCAAAACAGACAATATAACGGTGATGCAACATCAACCCTCCCCACGCTCATCGATACTGCTTCTGTTGTCAGGTAGCAGAGGGGGTGTTTACAAGTGGGTTATCTGTGTCATCAGTGGGCCTTTTCCTTGACAACAAAACAAAAAACTAGAACAATGAGCATTCATGCTAAAGGGTTAAAAATCAGTGGAAGACAATAAAAGCAAACGTCACTAGTCAAGAAGATTTTCAGGAACAAGGTGAATTACTATAACTAAAGGCAAACTTCCCTGTAAAACTGAAATGTAACACAGCCCTTGTATATTTACTACTCCATGAACTCTAAGCGTGAATTACTGGTGTGCAGTTTTGGGTTGCAGCAACTGTAGTGTCATCTGTAGTGTCTTGTTACAGACATGAAAAGAAATCACACACGTTTGAATGCTTTGAATGGGGAAAAAATGAGAATATAAAAGATGATAATAGCTGTGGCACCACTACCAGAACTGAATTTGTATTTATTTGTTAATAAAGTTTTTTTTTTAACTTATAACATCCTTGTGATTGTTCTTCACTAAATCATAGAAACGTGTAAAAAATAATAATAATAATAATCTAAACAAAAGCTAAAGAGGCAAAGTGCATGATGTACTTTGTGCCACTGCCAAAACTCTGGGCCATAACTGTAGCTCATATGCCATGTTTAAATGGGACATTGTGTATGTCTGAAGCAACAATAAAGAATATAACATATTCTTTATTGTTATATAACATATGTGAGCCAAAAAATGGTCTCACTGTGGGGTTGAGAAGCTAGAGAAAGGGCTTACCTGTTCATGAAAGGGCTTCAATATTATGTTATATACAGTTCAGTATACAGCAGTAATTTTAGCAATATAATATAAGCTGCCAGAAGAGCTCCAAAACTCTTCTGGCATTAACATCAGCACAAACACGGCACTCCGGGAGCTTCATGGCGTGGCTTTCCGTGGCCAAGCAGCTGCAGATGCAACGTGAAAGTGGCACAGTACTTTAGTTCATACAGCGCTTTTTTAGGTAGGGTTTTTCAAATGTTTTGGCCATTTCAGAGTTTTGGCTCTTCGATAAATCAACACTGACTACATAATGTCGACATCAGACCTTTTTGTAATTCTTCTCCAACAAAATAATCTGATTAGATGCCTTATGTTAGTGTGCCGTAACTATCGATTTACTGCGATCTCACAGCCTCTACCACAGCACACTTATAAAATGGTTTTAGTACTACTCTTGCATGTAAATAACTTAAATCCCAGGATTTTATTTTTCACTCTTAAACTAATGTGCAGCTAAACACTGCATTGCTGAGTAATGCAACTGTAGTGCTGCATTAATAAATGGCTTAAGAACTCATAGTGACAAAAACAACACAAGAAATGGTAACAGAAGGAGCAGATATTTATCTTGTTTCCAAACATTTTATTTAAAAAAAAAAAAAAAAAAAAAAAAAAAAAAAAAAAAAGCAGAAATCCAACAGAGCCTTTGGTGCACATTATAACCTTTTATTTTCTTCTGCAAAGCAATGTCACAGACAGAGTTATATAAAAACCGTCACAAGCGCCCATTTAAACTTGTGGATAAACATCCTCTGGTAGTATTCTTCACTTTTTCTACTAAACTGTGCCTGCACTGCCTTGTCCAAACACAACTAAAACAGAAACTTAAGCAGAGCTGAACACCCACACCCTGTCCTAATGACTCATAACAGACTCTAAAATAACAGTTTAAACTAAATACAATTATAGTAAAAGCAATAATTTTGCGTTGTATACCAGACTAGAATGAATTTGGTGGGCTGGTGAGTTGTTTGACATGTCAGTAACCAAGGCCAAAGAAGTATCAAGAAGAGTCCTTTGCTGTTGACTGGTTATAGTTTGACACTTCAATAAGATTTTGGTCAGGATCTCTAAAGTACAGTGAGTTGATGGTCCCCACAGCCCCCGTCCTCTCCACGGGACCCTCTTCAATCTTGACTCCACAAGCCTGCAAGAGGAGAAAAGGACACAGACCATTTTAACAAGCCCTGATTTTTTTCCTAACTTCCTTTCCTCAAAATGGTTACATAATGTGACCTGTAAAATCAAAACCACTTAAGGAATTGTGTGAACTACCTTAAGATGAGCAGCTACTTCAGCTAGAGGGGTTTTGGTTATGAGGCACAAGTCTGCAGAGCCGGAGGTTGGGTGCTTAGCTTTTGGTTCAAACTCCTGCCCCCGCTGGTGAAGGTTAAACTTCTGCTGGCCAAAGCTCAGAGCCTTGCGGTTTCCCTTGAAAATGCAGATAAGATGTGAGTGGGTGTACAGAAGACTCCAGGCTCAAGACTCACAATCAAAGCATGCCACCTAGTGGACATTTTTTTTTAAAACCATGGCAGTTCACTTTTTCTACTGCAATGCAATTATTTGTCATTATAATAAACAAGCATATTTAATAGAAACATGCCCAACAGCATTAATAATAAAAGCAATGGGTTTTTACTGTGCATACCTTAAAAGTGACCACCTCCATGCCAAGAACTGAGCTGTAAAAACTGATGGTATCTGGCACACTTTTCACTGTAAGCACCAAATGATCCAGATGGCTCACTTCAACGGGACAGCTTCTTTTGTATTTGACTGTTCCTAGTGTTTGAAAGCTGGTAACCTACAAGAGAAAAGAGAACAGACTTTGATTTAGGAGTTGACTTTGTCGCCATGAATAGAAGTGGCTGTAGTTGAGCTGAGTGCGAACAGCGACGCTCCGTGGTGAGTGTGTGCTTCAGCCCGTAGACGTGTGAAAGGTGAAAGGAAGCCGTATACACTGGTTTTAAAAATATCGATTTAGCTCTCGTAGCTTGTTAGCCCATATCCTTAGCTCGTCAATATAAACTCGAGCCACTTACACCATTAACCAACTTCACAACTCGGTTCCGTCGCTCCCCTAAAAACGGAAGTCTAAACTGTTTTTACATCTAAACATCTGCAGCCTGCCAAAGTTTACGGGACAATACTGGTGATAGGTGTGCACTGTTAGCCCTTTAGCCAGATAATAGCGCATTTTACCTTCAGACAGCTCTTCTGAAACTGCCATAAACGACCTCCAGCTGCCCGGAGCGCCATCCTGCCGTAATGTGACAGCGGTAGGCTACTTCCTCGTTTTTTCCACTCGTGTCCTGTGAAACATTTACCACAGCACAATGGCCGTACGTTTATATGCTTGTCGAAACATGCAGTTTATACAGAGTGCATGGGCATAAACAAGGACCATTGTTTTTTGTCTGTCGGCTGGGATCCTGAGGGGTAATAACAACACTAATCGTTTGACAGGTACACCTGTGCAGGTACGGCTGCCCTGCCGTAAAGTGTAATCATGCGTTTAATGTAAATAATAGTCTGAGTTTTGTTATTGTTATTGAGGTCATATTGATGTACTGCTTTCCTCTATTTAAATAAGGACAGTGCTCAGGGTAAACTACTAAGTACACTAAGCCCATCATTTAATGCACACATTACAATGCTCACACTATTCCACCTTTGTAACATTTGCAGTATTGAATTTCAAACAAAGGGGTCAGTTTTTTGGTTTGTGATATAGAGCCTGCTGACAGGCAGGCTCATGATCCATCTACTTGTTCTGATCACAGGGTGCTTTAAGGATCTGCCCAGAGGCCCGTTAATAAATGACTGGCAAAGTACAAATAAAGTGCACTTTCTGACCATTTCATTATGTACACCTGTTCAAGTGCTTGTTAATGCAAATATCTAATCAGGCAATCACATGGCAGCTTTGCAGTGCAGTTAGGCGTATGGATATGGTCAAAATCACATGCTGAAGTTCAAGCCAAGCATCATAATCGGGAAGAAAGGTGTATAAGTGACTTGGAAAGTTGCATTGCTCTTTGTACCAGATGGGCTGATCTGAGTGTTTCTGATAATGGTCTGAAAAAGAGAAAATGTCCAGTGAGTCACAGTTTTCTGGGTGAAAAATACATAGTTAATGTTAGAGGTCAGAGGAGAATGGCTAGGCTGCTTTAGACTGATAAAGCCAATAGGAAGAGGATGAGGAAACTGAGGCTATAAGTCACACAACCTCACCAAAATTGGACAATAGATTTCAAAAATGTTGCCTGGTCTGATAAGTCTCGATTTCTCCTACGATAGTCAAATAGTAGGATGAGAATATGGCATAAATGCCATCAAAGCATGAATCAACAGTTTAACTGCCTCACATCAACAGTTCAGGCTGCTGCTGGTGCTGTAATAGTGTGGGAAATATTTTCTTAAAACACTTAGAACCCCTCAGTGCCAACTGAACGTTGTTTCACTTGACCGTGTCGGTCCCTTTATGACCACGATGTACCAATCTTCAGAGGACTGCTTCCAACAGGGTAAGTACCGTGTCACAAAGCTCAGATCATCATAAACTGTTCGCTTTACTCAGATGGCATCCGCAGTCACTAGATCATAATCCAACAGAGCATTTTTTTGGATGTGGTGGAATGGGAGATTTGCATCATGGATGTGCAGCAGCTGAGTCTCACTGTCATGTCAATGACGATGCCAAAATCTCTTGAGAGATGTTTCTAGCACCTTATTGAATCTGTGCCATGAAGATGTAAGGCAGTTCTGGAGTCAAATTGGGGTGGGGGTCCATCAAGGTGTAACTAGTGAAGTGGCCAGTGACTACAGCTGTGGATGTGTTCATTTGAGCAGACAGCCCAGTAAGTGTAGAGAATGCATACTGGCAAAGCATTTCATAGCATAACAACTTGTTTAATTCAGCGGTTAGTTTTCATTTAACACCCAGTTAACATACTGCACTGGATGGATCACAGAACAAGGCCAAAACTAAAGCATGGCCTATGAGGGAACATACATTGTTTACATGTTAATGGTATTCAACATCATCTTGCATTCAAACCTTTATGCTCCACACAGGGAAGTAATAGTTGTGGCTAAGACATCAAACAATAAAATAAAAAATGTGACAGGATGGCTTTAAGAGTGTTGCTTTTTTTTTTTTCCTTTAGCCAGTGTCCCTGTTCATCAACAGTGCTATTAAAACCTACAGAACTTCTAAATAAAATAAATTCAACACATAATGGGTAATAAGTCTTCATTTCCTTACTTTTACAATTGCATGTATTGCACACAGATATGGAGCATTTGCTCGTGAGGCAGGAGGGCACAGTGGTCAAGAAACTTGACTTTCCTATGAAGCAAAACCCAATGAACAATAATGGAAACTTTCCCACCCCAGACTTGGTATATATCAAACCTTTGGGGTAATAACTTAAGCTGCAACTTAAACATGAAGGTGGACTGACAGGTAAAGACATCTGTTGTGGCTTGAGCTGAGGAGGCAAGTCTGGATTGCCATTTTATTCAATCTGTGATTATTTCACTCTGCCAAGACCACAACTTATTTCATATTTAATTAATCCAATTGTTAGTAGAAAAAAAAAAAAAGAATCGAGAAGAACAATAACACACAAAAGGATCACAACTGTGACATCATTTAGTATTAAAAGTAAATGTCCTTTTGCATCTGTGTCATGTCTGCTAATATTTTAGAGGTGGGGAACTCACAACTTGATACTGACAAAGCCTCCATTACCCATAATGAAAAAGCTTTCATTTTCTCATACGATTACGTCTGGCATTACAATAATCAAGAAAGTAACAATACAATATTAATCCAAAACAGACTTTAACTTTGGGAAGAAAAAAAAAAGTTCAACATTCTGGGTTTTTTTTCATCTGCGAGTTTATGGTATATCCCGCTTAAAACCAAACAAACAAAAAAAAACAAAAAACAAACAAACAAAGAGTTTGTTTTATTTAGGGTGAACAAGAATGGAGAGCACAAGTCACACTGTAAATTGCAAAACACTTTGTCCTCCATCCTTTGGACATCACAATCTGTAAATAATTCTGCTGTATACATTGTTAGCACCTAAACATTTAAAATCAAATTCAGAGAGTATTTGCAGACCATCATGACCCAGATCTTCAAATGAGTTCATTTACAATCCGAAACCAATTCAGTGATACAATGTATGATTCAAAATTATTTTACAAGCTTATTTACAGCTAATACTTTGAACTGGTGTAACTAGCAACTGTACCTATACCCAGCTAATGTTATACAAGGGGCCATTCGGGAGTTGAGAGAACAGATTTGAAGTGCCTGAACTACCTGCAAGTGTGCAGCATTTATAATCAGAGGATTTATTTTTATGAGATATCAGTCTACTTGTGCGCATGGCTTGATGCAACGCAACACTGCACAGCCACTAAGGGTTGATAGACAGCATGCATCGCTTGTGCCCCACTTTGGACTGCAATAATAATAATAAATGTCTAACTAAAAACGAAATATTCTCCATCGTCACTGTAAGGAGCACCCCAAATAAAACCTGTTGTCTGCAATACGACCAAACTCACGAATAGTATGAAGGAAATACATTTCAACAGCAGAAACATGTTTTCTCACAGCCTCTTACAGACTTGGGAGATATTGGATTACTTCGGCTGAGACAAAAGGCCTTCAGTCTGTCAAAGCGTTACACCACACTCTCTCTGTTGGCTGACACTAGGACAGCCCTGCGGCAAATGGGGCATGTGGAGTTTTCGGAGAGCCAGCGGTCTATGCAGTGCACATGGTACTCGTGAGAGCAGGGAAGCTTACGTAGCTTGTTCCCTTCTGCATACTCTGTTATGCACACACTGCAAGTCTTCAAGGCATCACTCTCTCCAAAGTTGCGCATGGAGAGGTTGTCAATCTGTTCTTTGGTCAGCCCCTGGGGCTGGTCTTCATCATCATCATTTAGTAGGAAGAAGTGAGCAAGTCGCAGGAAGGGCAGGGAGCTGGGCTCCTCCAGGCCGATAGGTGGTCTTGGTCGAGCCCTGCCACCAGTGGGAGGCGGACCAGTGGCAAGGCCTTCATCCATATCAGTTTCAACCGTCCTTCCTCTGCCTCCAGCAGCAACCGGTGGCTCGTCAACATCAGCAGCAGGAGCATCGGCAGGTGTAGCATCTGGATTATGGAGGGCTTCTATTTCTGCAGGAGCATTGGCTCCACGGTTTGAATCTGAAGAGTCAGAGTCAGAGTCCATGAGGTAACCAAGCTCACCAAACCCAGTCATGATCTGCCGTATCATAGACTGGAGAGCCATTGAAGTTGCCTCTCCCAAACCTGCATCGGAGATTCTTCGGATGGGGATGCGAATAGTGCTGACGTAGGTCCTCACACCAGCACGCTCAGAGCGCGAGAAAGTCCTACGAAATCCACCACGTTCACTCTCATACATAAATGTGTTGTTTGAGTTCTGGGAGCGCGAGCGAGTACGACTGGCAATGCTGTCTCTTTGCCGATATTCACCTGGACGCACACGGCGCACCTGAAGGTCAAGCATAATAGTAGGGGGGCGGCGCCCTGCTGCGCCCCCTTCGCCCCCAGAGGCTTCTACCTCCTGAGAGGCAACATTGTGGGCCTCTGGAATGGATTCTGCAACTGCTCTAGACTGCTGAGCATCTCCATCAGTGTGGCTTGGTCTTGAAAGAACATGCTGTCGAGTCCGTGAGCTACCCTCCACTTGAGGTACAGGGGGAGCACTGCTGGAAGAACTGGCACTTTGAGAGATGTAAGAATGCCGTGGATTAGGAAGTCCATCAAGTTGATCCAAGTTGAGAGGGGAGCGGCTCCTGGCTAAACGGGCCCGAGTCCTGCGTGGTTCTGGACTTCGGCTGCGGGGTCTCCTTTGCCCTCTGCGTGGAGAAGGACAGAGTGGTGGCTGCACTGGCAGGGGAGAAGGTGAGGTGGGAGATTCACTTACAAGCTCTTGTGAAACAACCTCTTCTAGTTCAGGCTCTGGTTCCACTATGACCGCCAACTCATCTACAACTGGTTCTTCTACCACTTCTGTCTCCATGGGAACTGGTGGTTCAGCATTTGCCACTATTTCTTGACCCTCTGGAGCTTGTTCTGGAGACTGTTCTGGCAATTCTTCTGGAGGTTGCTCTGACCTTTCTTCTGGCGATTGCTCTGACGATTCTTCTGGCGATTGCGATTCTTCTGGAGATTGCTCTGATGATTCTTCTGGAGGTTGCTCTGTAGATTCCTGCTCTCCCTCAATAGCTGCCTGTTGCTCAGCCAGATTGCGGTTCACACTGATTTCTAGACTGAAGCGAAAATCGCCACTGTTCGGGTTGGTCTGGCTCACAGCCCGCCATGACTGATTCCCACGATGACCGGTTCTAGTTGTGTTGCCTGTGCGCCTCACAGTGTTCAGCCAGTCAAGCAGACTATCACCACTGGCAGGATCCTCTGAGCTTTCCGGTTGTTCTGAAAATGAGCAGAATTAGCAAGTGAGAAATCATATTCTGACATAAAAGCACAGTCAAAGAATGAGGAAAAAAAAAAAAACAATATATAGAGAAATATCAAACGTACCAACTGGATCTTCTACACTTTCAGTACCAGCGGTGTTATTCTGTTGCTCAGGACCATCTTTGATTTGCTGTAGTCTATTGAATAACTCATCTTGTGTTACCTCGCCTGGAAGAAACATCACAAAATAACATTCTGTTATTAACAAAGAAAAAATAAATAAATAAATCATCAGCAGTCCATCTGCTCTTTAAGGGTTAAGTTCGCTTCCTCTTCTCAAGCAGCTGGTAGAAAGTGCCAACTTAACTCCCTACAATAAAAACAAATATTGGATTTAATGCAAGGAAAGAGGGGAAGCTGACAGAAGAACAAGCTACATAGAACTACATATCTTTCAGCTAGCAACCTAAAATAAATACATTAAAAATATATTATTAATAATAATAATCAGCACATATATTTTGATTGTTCATTTTTCCTTTGATCACAGCAACAGGACAATTGACTATGTGCACGTTAGCATATGCTACTTCCGGTACGGAAACTCCTGTGGGGAGCTTTGTTTCCGGTGTCCTATTCGCACCTTGTTTACGGTCCAAAACAAGTTAAGCAAATGAACGAATCAAGCGGCCAGCAGCAACCATCCTTCCGGTTGTTGCTGGAGGCAGACGAAGGACAGTTGAAACTGATATGGATGAAGGCCTTGCCACTGGTCCGCCTCCCACTGGTGGCAGGGCTCAACCAAGACCACCTATCGGCCTGGAGGAGCCCAGCTCCCTGCCCTTCCTGCGACTTGCTCACTTCTTCCTACTAAATGATGATGATGAAGACCAGCCCCAGGGGCTGACCAAAGAACAGACTTACATTTCTATAGATGTCTTGGGCATTTACCCAATATATCTGTAAATGATATTCATCGACTTGTCGATATTTTTTCCCTGCGCCTCAGAGCAAAAGAGAAAAGGGATTCAAATGTTATATTTCTCAGCTGTCCCTCGTTTATCGCGGGTGTTATGTTCTAAAAATAACCAGCGATGGGTGAAATCAAGCAGCCAGTTTTTATTTTTTGACGGTGCAAAACATTTCGTGGACATCCAGTACTGCACTTCAGAGTCACACTGCTAGCGATCGATGCAGCGATTCTGTACTGTACAGGAGAGACGTCACGGAGGAGATCGTCTGCAGCGATCAGGACGCAATGCGACGTAAAAAAAATAAGCATGCAAACTTCCATCCATCCATCCATTCGCTTCCACTTATCCTTTTCAGGGTCGCGGGGGGCGCTGGAGCCTATCCCAGCTGTCATAGGGCGAGAGGCAGGGTACACCCTGGACAGGTCGCCAGTCTGTCGCAGGGCCAACACACAGGGACAGACAACCATTCGCACTCTCATTCACTCGCACATTCACACCTAGTGGCAATTTGGATTATCCAATTAACCTATCCCCACAAGCTGCATGTCTTTGGACGGTGGGAGGAAGCCAGAGTACCGGAGGGAACCCACGCCATGACTGCAAACTTGCACTAAAAAAAAATCCGCGAAACAGCGAGGTGAAAGGTGAACCGCGTTACATTGAGGGAGCACTGTAATTTTGAAGGTAAGTTACAACATACCCTTCGTAAATACTAATGTATAGAAACCGTTACCAGCAATCATTCATTTTTTGTGTGGCTTTTTTTCACGGTTTGTTAACATGCTGTGTAGGTGTGTACTTGACTAGCTGATATCAACATAACGGGGAAACATCTGGTTTGACTATTCTTCACCTGTAGTTTGAATGCTGAACATTTGCCTGTTTAAATCATAAGACCAGTCACTATACAGAGATGTGCTTCTGAATGTGGACGATGTGTCTTCTGATTTTATAATGCAGTTCTGCTTGTGTTGAGTGATGTAAACAACTGATCATCGAAACTCTTTACACGTCAAAGGTGATCATTAGATTTTTTATGACACAACAGTGGTGAGTGTTCCCACCTTCTGCTCTTTGTAACTTAACGCGATCTTTCCGTTTTTGAGTTTTGGACATGATTTTGGAGAATATCTTCGCAGTAGCGATTGACCGCAAAGTAAAGCAACCGGAAATGTACAACCCCACATCCGGTCTCAAACCAGGAAGTTAGCATTTTCTCGTGCACAGGGTCAACCTCTAGACTTACCAGGGCACGACACTCTCCAGTCATAGCCCTCTCCTTGTAGGGTGCTCCACTACACGCTCCAAACTTACTTTCCCACTCCCACTCTCCTGGGACAGAAATGGATTGGACGTCTTCAATAGTCCATAGGAGGTAAAATTTCAAGGATAGCGGCAAATACAAAACTAGCCGTAGGTACTTAAGCTTAACATTTACTTTAACTTCTACTGACAAGCAGGAGCTATGTAAAGATGGGAGGACAGAGATTAGACCAACAGGTCATAAATTTTTATATCAATAAAACTGGCAGAAGACAGCTAAAATAAGATGAACCAAAAGAGGGGCTTTCTAAAAGGACCATCTTTTTCTCTCATGACAAAGTAGGAGAAAATTACTCAGTGACAGGACAACTGAAAATAGAATGAATACACATGATATGTATGATGCGGAAAACCATATTGACATCAGCATATAGTTTAGTGCAGGAAATTCCATTACATCAGATTTTATTTTCAAACCATAATTTGGGGCATCAGACTATTTCACATAGTTTGGTAAAGGCAATAAAATATAACTAGAAAGTTGTACACTTTAAACTGTGTGGTTGATGAATAGTGTTTTATAAGAAATGCCTGTTGACAGTTCGTGTTTTAGTTAACTAATGCTGGGCTTACACTGTGCGATTTTTGGCCGATTTTTGAGTCGTGCGACCGTTTTGGCGATCGGCCCGATTTTGGCCTTCATCGTGCGTCGTGCATCGTGTAGTATACGTGGGGTAACGAGAAGCAATTAACACCTCACGACCAGCTCCTGATCATCAATCGCTTGGTCGTGAGGATTTCAAACAGGTTTGAAATCCTCGCGACCGTCGTGAGGGTGTCACCGCAGCTTCTCACACTGCGCACGCGCAAACACAAATGTCAGCGAAAAAGACGGCGCAGCACGGCAGTGCAACGTGTGATCTGGACACAAGTGATGGAGACACAACTTGTAGAACTATGGCAAGCTCATCCGAGCCTTTTCGATGTGGCCTCACAAAATTATCACAACCACAACAACCGTGAAAATAGTTGGATCTACACTGCTGCTCAATCACAGCTGCCTGATCAGTGTTTTTCATTAGCAATTTAGCAAAGTTGATGGTGGTGGAGTGCGTGTCTGTGTGAGTGAAAGAGAGAGGGAGAGCGAGCGACAGAATTTCTGTTATAACCTTCGTTTTTATGGACGCACAGTTTGAGCACTCAGGTCGCATCAGAGCATCGGGCCGTATAGTGTGAGCCCCTGCATCGTGACCTACGAACTTCTAACCCCTGCGAGTCAATCGTGCAGTTTGAGCAGAAGCTGAATAACGCGACTATAAAAAAATTTAAAAAAAAAAAATCGCAGTGTAAGCCCAGCATTAGAGGTAAAGCTACTATTAAAAAAAACAAAAACACAAAAAAAACCCCAAAACAAAACACATTCCAACTACAATTACTACAAAAGATTGTTCAAAGATAAACTAACTCTACTTTCCACAAACGGCCAAGAGATTTATCCACCAAGATATCTGGGTTTGAAAACAAAAAACAAAAAGAAAGCCTGTATGTGAAAAATACTGCACTGTCAGTGTGATTTTCAATGCTTACTGCTCAATCAAGGTGCCTTGTGTGTGAAATTATTTAACTTTCTTCATATCAATAGCATATTCCTACCTTCCTCCCAGTTAAACAGCTGAAAACTTTTAAAGAGAGGTGCGAGTTCAGCAGAGAACATAGAAAGGGAGTGCAGAAAAGAAAAAGTAATCTTTACCTGTGTAAATCATTAATACTTTAATTGGGAGGTTTTAACAAGACTAAAGAATAGACGGGTTAAAGATTTACTACCTGGAGTGCCCAAAAGGTTGTTGTCTCTCATGAGACGGTAGTCTTCATCACTGAGATTGTTGACAAACTGGTAAAAGGCCTCCTCCCTGTCCAGGCGGTCCAGCTGCCTCCTGCGCTGTGACTCTGGCAGTTCACTGCCATTCTGTTCCACGCTGTCAGACCCCTCCATTGGTTCAGAAGGGAGGGCGGACTAGAGATGATCCAATATTCAGCAAGATCCAGTTGCTTCAGAAAAAAGTAAACAAAGGATTAGGTGCTGATCTAAAAGACATGAGCATGCCCTCCTGCAACTGGGATTCATTACCAACCACTCATGAAATGTATTATTTGATACATCAAGTATTTTCACAAAGTATAGCAGTTATTGTAGTGATGACGGTTAAGAAGAGAGGCAACTGGGCATCAAAATTAGGCATAACCAGGCACCACGCAGCATCAAATAAGAATAACGACACATTAGCAAATGTTAGCACCGGTAACGTCTTCAAAGCATAACATTGAGCCACACTTGTAAGTTGAGCCCATATCGAAACGCAAAATACGATTTCCTCGAAAATGTCACATGTATTTTAAAGTCGTATAAATAACTCAAATAATATAATGATCTATGTGACTGTAAGTCGTACGATGAAGCCATATGTTGCTCAAAGTCAAAGTCGAGATAAAAACAAAATGGCATCATCTAGCTTAGCTTACGCTGGCTAGCGACCAATTAGCATGCTACATAGGTGCTAACGCCGGCTACTTCCATCATTTTCAACCATAAAAGAGGTCCCATCGTGTGTCTAATGACCTGTAAATCAAACAACAAGCAACTCACTGTGTAGTGACTGCAACATCATCCAAACAAGATCATTCAATGACAAAGCAATCCGGGTTATGCTGCGCTAACACTAGTTAGCTTCCACGTCAACTAGCCGAGTTAGAAGCGTTACAAACGTCTTACCCAACATTAGCTTTTAACTTTGTGCTAGTGCTCGCTTTTACATCAGCCCCATGTGAATATATGAGGCAAAACAAAGATGAAGCTGGAATCGTCTTTTGAAGTTGATATTATTCTTGTTTACCGTTACTGGACATTGACTATAAACATCACGGTTTCATTAAAAATGCATTGAACTACCATTAGTATCGCCGCAAGCTAACGACGTCAACCAGTGACGTTAATAGCCATAACCTAACCAAAGCGATCCAGCTAAAATTAGCTAGCTAAAGAGAGTAAAGTTAATTAGAACGGATACACCATCTGTCACCAAACCACTAATAATTACCTGCTTGGCGATGTTAACGGCAGCGTTATCGTACAACCCAGCTGCCCTTTTAATATTCTCCCACAAACGACACACTGTTTAGCTAAGTGCGACTGCCAGATTCCATTTTCTTTCTTGTAGGAAGCCTAAAATGATTTTCCGGAAACGGACGAAACAATTGGGTTTTACCCCGAGTGATTCATTACAGGCACTGGCAAATGTCTCGCGTTTAGGCGTAGCGATGGAGGTCGGGTGAGACAGGCGCAGCGTTCCTGAGAGACTGAAATCAGGGCGAAAATATTTTTGGATTAAAAAAAAAAAGGACGAACAAGGATGTTTGTTGACGAGGGTGCTCCGCTGGTGAGCTGTAGCGTCGCTGTGCGGTCGCTAATGCAAAATACTAGGTAGAGTTTTGAAATTTTAAATGGCCAGCATAATACAACTTTTTTAGGAAAGTTAGAAATTAATACATTAAAACAATGGGAAAAAAAATCTCAGTGTTTTGCATAAATTCTCAAATGAGATTTAGCTCTTTGGCGGACAAAAGAAATATCTTATTTGAGAATTTACGAAACATTAGTTTCATACAGTATAGTTCGTATTGTTTACATCTTTTACAATTATACGCCCTGTGAATGCTGTACATAAAAACAAGATAGAATGCATTTAATGTAATAATAATGTGGGGAGTGAATGATGCAAGTTTATAGTTCAAAATTTCAACTGCTGTAACCAAAGACATAAATGCATAAAGTCTTTTGGGATAAATAAAGTATTTTTCATCTCATAGTCTCATCAGCTGAAAGATTTACTCTACCTACCTTTTGCCAGGAAACTTTCATTTTATCAAACCAGTTAGTTATTATCTTGTAGGGTGACTTCATTATGCCATTACGTTGATGTGGCCTACCAGTTAAGACACCACAAAACTACACTGTCTATAGTTTGATTCTTTGCTTTAAGTAATAGCCATGTCTTCATTTGTTGTGTCTTTGAAGATGTGTTTTGTAATAAATGAAATAAAGCTTTTGTAGTACCACTTCAAATGGCTTCCAACTACAAACAAAAAATGGGTCTAAAAGACAGTCAAAGCATTTAAAGTCCTGAAACAACCCAAGTGAGGAAGTGAGGAAGAAACACCAGAGACTTATATCAGTCCCTGTATATATTTTTAAGGCCAGGAGGGAGCATTATTGCTACAGCATACCAGAAGAAACCCAGTGATGATTGTTTGGTAGTAGTGCTTACAGGTAATTTGTAAACCAGCATGGGGAAAAATTGCTCACAAACTAACAAGACACAAATTTGAGAAAATTACCTGGAAATACCATCAAGAAAACCCACTGGGCAGCTATTGAAAGCCTCTGAAATGGCTTCAGCTTCATTGTTCTAACACAGAGAATGGATTACCCAGCAGAAGTACTGTGTCATTTTTAATGAACTCCGCACATCAGATTAGCCCTGTAAAGCTTTCTACTAAAAGAACTCCCTTTGTTTTACAGCAAATCTGCCAAAATGTATAACAATGTGTTGCGTAATTATTTTGTTTTTTTTGGTTCCCATGATTACACTCAATAAACCTGAACTATGAAAACATGTCAATCCCTTTAAAATGTTGCTTTATAGCTCTATAATTTTCTTTTTTTCAAAGATAAAAACAGTTGTCCTAATGACAAAGCTGGCTTATGGCTGTCTATGCAGCATAAGCACATACTGACAAAACAACTAGCATCTCATTTAATAACCACAGGTGTACCTGATCCATTGCATTAGACATTCCATCTTATAATTTGCTCGCTCCCTTATCTGCTACGGGTGACTAAAGAACAAAAACAATGCTAATACCAGCTGACAATTTTGGAGGCATACATCACAGGATCTGTTTATGGTCTCAGACTGTATCTCCAGCTCCAATTAAGCATGCCAGAATGAGTTGCAGTGTGGACCACAGCAGCCCAGCTCAGAGTTATGGATGAGCAGTCACTCTAGCAATGCCTGACCCTGAGTGCTAATTAGATATGACATTAAAATAACATGAGCCAAAGCCAGACTTGTGCAGAAATTAAAACGACTTTCGTCTAAGAATCGTCCAATATAACAACCAGGGAAAGACTAATTGGAATTATTAAGGTTGTTTTTACACTTACACGTTTTGTGGCACGGACAAACTGAATGGAATTGATCAGATTTATCCACATCACTGTTATTTTAGTAGTATCACAGGGAAAGGTTGAATATTTACTTTGAAGAAATGCTACGTGGCCTTTACTCTTGACATCTTCATGTAGTGTCTGCAATATTAGTTTTATTTTCCACAATACCCCACATCACAACCTTTACTAATTGTGTTTTGAATGGAGTGAAGCTGTTTGCAGATATGCTGGTAGAGTGAATATTTGTAAATGTACTCCAGCGTGATAGTAGTTCCTGGTTAAAGCAATGGATGGGTACTATATTCAAATCAGCTTTGAATAAGCTACTAGAGTGAAGCTAAGCTAGAAGAAGCCAGGAGAGATTTGTAAATTTACTCCAATGTGATGTAGTTCCTTTTGAAAGCAATGGGTGAGTGGTAAAAAAACAAAAAAACAAAAGACAGCCCAACTCTCAAAAAAATACCGTTTTAAGTTATACATTTAAATTTTATTTAAATTAAATTAAAAGCTAGTAGAGTGAAGATAATCTAAAGATGCTGTTAGAAGCTAACAGCAGAATCGAGATTTGTACAACTACTACTTTATTACTCTAATGTGATGTAGTTCCTGGTTAAAGCGATGGGTGGGTGGTAAAAAAAACACACACAACCCAACTGTCTTTAGAAAGCAGCATTCAAAATCTTAATTTCAATTAAAATAAGATTTAAATAACCTACTGGAGTGAAGAGTAGCTAGCGAAGCTAGTAAAACCTAGCAGATAAGCTAGAGAAGCTAACAGAGAATTGCAAATTTACTCCAATATAATGTAGCTCATTTTTAAAAGCAATAAGTGGGTGGTAAAAAACACAACCCAACTCTCTTCAGAAAGCAGCATTCAAAATCTTATTTTAATTTGTATATTTACTCCATAAACATTATTACAAAACTCAGCAAGTTACCAATATTACATTATCACCATACAGGCTTGATCACAAATATTTAAAACCTTTGCAACAGTTACAACAAAACAAAAAAAACAAAATAATACTCAAATAATTTACATGAAAATCTATAAAACAGCAAATTGTTCACAAATTATATTTTTTTCCAAGTTTTCATTTTTTTTCTTTGCTTATTTGTGTTTTGCACAGTAACACAACACTCTCACAACAAGATCATGGTCTTATTACAAAACTCCCAACAAAATGTAAATATTTCTAGTTTTCTGTTGATACTTTCATATTTTGGTTTTTAAAACCAGAAACTTGTCATTGTATATCCTTTCCACTGCCCATAGAGGCGCATAAAAGGTTACTCACACACACGAATACTTCACAGCACTTTCTAAGAAAAATATACACTTACAAAATATGTTACAAATTGGCACACAAAAAATATACAAGATTTTGTAGTGTCAAGAGTTCATTAAGATTCCTTCTGGTAACAACTCTAGACAGTATATATAAAGCTCGGTAATCTTTTAATGAAAAGAGCAAAAGTAATTCCAATCAGTGTCAAAGAATCATGAAGTGAATACATCAAACATAACATTATAATATACATTCATAAAGAGGGTTAGGAACCTAATCTATTTTGCATTTCTTTTTTTTTTTTTCATTAACACTGGTGAAATGAAACATACCGAAAAATGAAAATAAAGAAATCGAAACTGAACGGTAAAGAAAAGAAAACAATTGTCAGCTTTCTTAGCACCATTAACATGAGGCAGCTCAACAGTGGCACGTTTTAAAAACAAACCGAAAAAAAAGAAAGAAAGAAAATTTATGAACTCAGAGAAGTACATTCAATTTGACAATAGGCAGAAATGAGAGAAGGCAGACTAAATGGGCTTGCAGCCCATGTGGAGCTTCCCATCAGCAGCTTGTCTTGGTCCTAACCCTGATACACTATAGAAAAGAAACAAAGGATCATGGCAGAGAGGAGAGAGAGAAAAAAAAGAGACACAGAAAGATTGATTACGATTCTTGCCGTATGCAAGCAATCAATTAATATAACCTGTGTGTCAGAACTGCCATATCCACTGTGACAAGGCCTGTTTTAAAATCAATCAATCAGTCAATCAGTTTGTCCGTACATCTCCATGCAGTCTCATGTAATTACTGCTAAAAATGATAACATTGTTTAAAAGACAGTGAAACTAATTTCACATATTTCTACACAATATACTAAGTGTTTGATTGGATCTGCATTTCTCCTGAAATTCGTTTAGTGTATAAAATCAAAGCGATTTTATTACTGATTAAGCGTGATTGTATGGTTCATTTTTAAGTGGCTTTCTAGATGTTTATTTCAGAGCTGTGAGGTAGTGAATGAGCCCAAAGTAATTAAAAGCAATGGCCTGTGAATACGCTGGATCAGATAGACGCAATGTATATAATATAGATTTCTTTTCAATTTGTGCCTGTATTTAGCCTTAAATTTCTGGTCACAATATTTTCTGCCAGAATTCTGACCCATGAATCAGGACAGTCAATGATGTAAAATTAAGTAGAATGAAAAGAAAGAAACATTATGGACATTATGGGAAATATGAGCTAAATAATCAGACTGAAATACGGCAGCGCCATGAAATAAATTACATGAGAATGTCAAGAAAAGTTACTGTTTAAATTACCATTTTTTTTTCAGGTAAGATAGAAGTAAAAATTCCACATGGAGTGAATGCAAAGACATGCTTTCCTTCATTTACAAGATTACTGTTTCTATTTGTACTGAAAACTGCTTTCACGTTCACATTGACTGCAATAATGTCCATTCGCGACTGATGTGCGCATCAGAATCTCTACTGCCTTAAATTTCCAGTACAAACAGCTTTTCAGTGAGGCACAGCCCCAAATGACAAATCATCTTCTTGCTTACCCTCAGACATCTGCGCTACACTCTTCTTGGTCCAGAGAAAGCTCATTTGAACAGCTCTCTCTCTTTTTTTTTCATCTCCTTCCTCTACAGTAGCCTTCAGAGCAGATCTCCCCTTTGCCTCTCTTTTGTTGCTTCTCAGTGCCAGGCGATGTTGAGGTAAATTGAATTTGGCAAACAAAGTGGGGGGAAACGAGGAGAATTCAGAGTCTTTCTGATTTGGTTTAGTGAGTGGTGGTGTACCACTGCCAGCTGTTGGTGCCTTTCATCAGAGAAGAGAGAGAAAAGTCTCAAATAAAGAATTCCTGTAGTTGCAAGTCTCTGTAAGGAGTCTCCAACCCGAGCAGCCAATATCCCAATGGATAGAAAAGAGGAACAGCCAATATTCACACATATATAAGAGGTCATTTACACAGCATTGTTACTTTTGGCACAATGATTTTAAGATTATAATTATCTTTTTTTCTTTTTTTTTCTTTTTTCTTTTTTGCAAATATTGCATGTCCCTGTACAACAACATTGACAAAAATACTCTGAGGGTGGAGCTTTTATGAATTTGCAAGGCGTAAAAATGTTAATTTAGATAACCAGTTCCTCTAAACTCCAGAAGAAGAAAACAAAAACTTGACAAAAGGAAAGGGGTAGCCATTCCAACTTTGAGGGGGGGGGAAAAGACAATGTCTGATATGTCATCAATACAAAATGGTCCCATCTCGTGTTTAAGATGTCTCGGGCTTAAATTGGGCTCATTTATTGAAGGTTTCCCTCTTGAAATGAGCCAGGCAGTGTATGACGGACAGCAACAACAGGACATCCATATTCTGCATACAAAAACAGATGAGGAGGAGGGGTGCGTAGATGTCACTCAATGCATTTATGTATATAGCTACATCTTTAGGGAAAAGGGAAATAAATATGTAATTCAGGGAAGCTAGTTCTGCTGAGAAAATACAAAAACAAAGTTCCTCAAAAAGGCGACAGAACTTTTTTCAAGGCTTATTTCTCTTTTTCAGACAAAAATCAAACAAAAAAGGAAAGAAAAAAAAAACGACTATAAGAAGAACAAACAAAGCAGAAACAACAAAAGCAAGAAAAATGCAGCCATGGTCGTTTCAAATCTCAATCAAGCTTGACACAATCACTCAATAGGTAGTTTGCAAAGTACAAGAAGTTTCTCATGCAGATATTAATTTCCTCTTCAGGGGGTTAAAAGGAAGTGGGAGTAGTCAGGGGGGAAACGTAGAACTCATGCAGCTCTGGCATAGCGTCAGTGTAGGTATGTTTGGGAGGGAGGGCTGAGCAGGTAGTGGGGGAAAGTGAGAGGGGGAGGGGAGGGGGTACAACAGCAGCTGATAACAAAATATTACCTCAGTTTCTCAAAAGAGGTCATCAGTGCTATGTCCTTATTTGGGTCTCTCTCAGCTCGCTTCCCCTTCAGTGTCTCAATCCGAGGGAACTTTGCACTCGTCTTGTGGCGGTACAGCTTTTTGTGAGCAGGCCCGGGGTTAATAAAGTTGGGTTTATCAAACATGTTACAGCCTAGAGCAAGTTGAGGGAATAAAGAATGAGAGGGGTTGAATTTGGCCTGGTTTTTGCCTCCTTTCCCCCCTGCCTTTCTGCCTCTCCCAGCCCCTGTGAGCACAGCTCCTTTTTTCTTCAGGTCAGCCTCAGTACCTGCCAAGATTTTGAGGGTCTTTAGGTTGAGACTGTTGGCCTCAGAGGGCATGCAGGCCTCCGACATGGGGTTCCACAGTGGCTCAATGGAGGCCATCATGAACCTTTGGACCTCAGCCATGCCAGAGACAATGTTGGACAGAATATTGGAGGGCTCCTCAAATTCTCTCTGGTCATCCCCCACCAGGCTGTTACTCTCCGACCATCCGGTGCCAGGCCAGTCCCCAGTGCTGCTACTGTCAGTCAGGCCTGTGCCACCTGCCTGGTTCTTTGCTGCTTTACCCTCTAACATGGCCTTTATCTTTTTGGTGGAACGAGAGTTCTGTTTGGGAGTCTTGACCTTCTCTGACTTGGGGGCTCTCGGAGCCCGGACCTTTTTCGGGCTCTGTCCTCCTGCTGTTTGTTTGCAGCTGCCTTTCCTTTTTGACTTTATGTTTTTCGCTCCATTCTGTTCATCAAATTCTGTAGCTGCCATCTCTTTTTTATCTAAACCTAAGACATCTTGATTGTTGAAGTTGTGTAGCGGAAACTGGTTGTCCTCCACCGGGTATGCGCTTGCCGTGCGCTCCTGTTGCTGTATGACATCACAGTTCCACTTTACCTCCCTATTGCAGTCCATGCTTATATCATTCACATCCTGGTATTCTCCAACATTCCCTGCCATCTTCATCTCACGCCCAACAACCTGAGGGGACAGATTTGGGGTCTCAGGAGGGGAAAGCTCTGAGAGTGATGAGTGCCTAAACTTGTCAGGGGTGAAGTTAGAGATATCCAGCAGGTCTGAGGACTCCCTGAGTGGGGTAAGGGCATCCACACTCTGCTGAATCACCACTTTAGGACTGCAATGAGCTAAGAAGCTGTCTCGGCCCTCCTCCTCACCCTCTCGCTCACAAGACTTGAGGCTGAGTGAGCTGTAATTGCTGGAGGAGGCTGACAGAGAGCCCACTGAGTCATAGCTGATGAGCCTGCCATTGTCTGTGCACAGGGACCCTCGCTGGTATTGCACCTGGCCCTCCACGCAGGCAGACTGACACACTTGCAGATCTGCCCCGGGCTGCAGCCCAGACTCACTCAGGTAGCTCTTCTCATAAAGCAGCCTGTCAGCCTCAGGGCTCAGCTGGCTGTAGTTAGACACTGGCAGACTGTCATTCAGGGGAACAGCAGCTGGGAAGTTGTTGGGTAAGATGGGAGTCTCGGGCGTCTCAGACCCAAAGCTCTGGCTGTGACTTGCACAGAGCTGTGGGTGCCACATCTGGGGGAAGCTGGGGCAGTTCTGAGGAGACTGCTGGAGCTCGGACTCAGAGGGAGGCGAGAGGACGCAGCTCTGAGCGAGCTGCAGAGAAGAAAACTGTTTCTCCTCCAGGGACAGCCCAAGAGAATACTGCTGCCTAGAGGACTGCTGGGGGAAATAAGAGATAGCTGCACCACCTGAGGAGTCTGTGGCATCTAACAGGGTCTGCAGGTAGCCCCCCGGGATGACAGGGACACCCGTCTCCACCTCCTCTGAGGAGGAGGCAGCTTTGTCAGGAGAGCAGGTGGATGAAACAAAGGGGAATTTCTCCTCAGCGGCTTGAGCGGTGGCGGTATTGTCAGAGAAATGTGGTTTGACTGTAGTTGAGCTAATGCCTGCCTCATCTAACCCAGCAGTGGGGTCCTCAATCTGTGCCGCAGTGACACAGGCATCCGTTTCATTCGTCACACTCCTCCCCTCCTCTCCTTCTGCCTCTTTTATTTTCTTGCTCCTCAGCCTGGCTTCGCTTTTGAATTTCCTTATCCTGACTGTTTTATTTCCTCCCAATCTCCTCCCCTCCCTCTCCTCCCTCTCCTGGGAGCGGCTCTTGGCTGTGACTGTGTGTGTGATGGAGTTTGTGTCTAATGTGACTGGGAGGCCTGTGGCTGCTATTATTCCTCCTACCGTGGGGGTGGCCTCTTCTTTAGTGACACCTCCCTGGCCCCGATCAGAGAGAGGGGAGGACTGTGCTGTTGCTGATTGCTCCACAGTGTGAATCCTCTGAACCTTAAGCCGGTTTGCAATCTTGTATTTCCTTTTGGGATGACTAGAATTAAAAGGGCGATGGTGGCGTCCGTTTAGATGAAAACCGCGTTGTTGTTTATCTCTGGCAGCCAGCTTAAGCTGTTCCTGTCTCTCTCTTTGCTTCTCCTGCCAGAAATGCTTCAGAGGAGCCAGTGTCTCATATTTGCTTACTGTGTCGGCATTTAAGCTCACAGTCGCATCCACAGGGTCCAGCTTGCCCAGTTTCACTGACATGAGTCTCTCTCCTTTAAACCTGTTGATGATGATGTACTTGATGACCACAGGTGGCTCTTTGCGGCAGGATTTCCGGCGTTTTTTGGGGCACCAGTCTACATCCTCCTCTTCTTTCTGACCAGCAGGGGCTTTCTCCTTTTTCTCCGCATTTTTCTCACTCTCAAGCGAGTCGACATCATATAAGTAATCATCGCTGTATCGAACCTTTCTTTTGGAACGCAAGCCATAGTTGAGAGGGTTCGAGGGACTGAGGAATCTCTTTGAGTGGCTCTTTTTAAACTTTCCCTCCTGCAGGGTGTCTGAGGACGAGCCAGTGCAGGAGCTGTCATCACTGAACTCCCCTGACTCCTCTGTGGAATTGAAGTCCATTAGGTAGCTGACTTTGGGAGTGGACATAGGCGAGCCGTGGGAACCATCAAGTGGACTCCTAGCACTGCAGTCCCCGGCTTTTCCTTCCTGTGCTCCCTCCAGGATCAGTTCATCAGTTTTGGGCTGAAGATCCTCCGCGGTTCTCCTCAAGACTGCTGCTCCTTCCTCTTTCTTGGCACAGTTGGCCAGGACACTGGGGAAGAAGTTGAACTGCGTCTCTTCCTGCAGAACATTTGTTTTTTCCCTCATGTTGTCCTGGAAAGACTCATAACGAATCTTGAGCGAACAGACATCACTGCTTAATGTTGAATCGTCGTCTTCATCGTCAAACAGATTGTCGACATCTTCCTCTGAGAAGAGGTTGACCGACAGTTCATTCTTAGAACAAAGGTCCAGCAGTTCCATCTTACTCTCACTGATAAAAGACTCAAAGTAGCCCCAGTCCTGGCTGGCGTTAGCCAGGAGAACTTCTTCTCCACTAACCTTGTCTAGTAACAGTCCTTCATATAAATTCTTAGCTGTTGCATCATCTTCGGGGTCATCGCAGTCCCCTGTTGTTTTGTTTGCATCCCCTCTCTTGCCCTCACCTGGGGCTTTTGGCAGAGGAAAGCTAAGTAGCTGGTCAGAGAGGAGCTGTTCTCCATAGTGACTCACTGCCTCCCCTGCGTGGCTCAGGCACTGAATGCTGATGTTGTTGATGTCAGAGAAGTCCTCTCGGCTCACATCCCCTATCCTTACACTTAGACCAGTCTCCGTGTCAGGGTTGGCGGTGGGGTCGTGGGGTGTGTTCTGGATGGCGTTAGGGTCAGTGGCATCACGTGTTTCAATGAAGCAGCCGAGGCAAGTTCGGTTAGGCTGAAGAAGACACTCCTCCGTCAGGCCAGACACAGTGCCAGGCTCCATCATTGTCGCCGACAGAGGGAGGGCAACGGGTAATGGAAGGGACGTTTTCTGGTTGTCTCCTGTCGGCGCCCAGGAGCTTACAGCTGGGCTAGAGAGTGATGAGGGAGTGGGCGTGTGGTGAAGATGGGGAACCACAGTTGGAGGGTCATTGGAGGAAGGGGCTACTGTTAGGCCCAGAGTGGGCTCAGTCCCAAGGGGCAAGGGGAGGGCTGGCGATGTAGGAGTGGTCCTCTGATGCGCTGGGCAGGCCTGTTGTGAAGTCTCTGCGGCAGGTGCAGGCGAGGACGGAGGGAGAGCAGCATCGACGAGCCCGCACAGACTCAGATCGCTACTCTGCTCACATAGCCCTGCAGGGGGGAAAAAAGAAAAAAGATTTCAGCTCTTTGAAATGTAAGTGTGAAGTTAAATTACATTGTTTTTGTTCTTTTAGTTACTCTGACGTTCTTCTAAGCTGCTCAGACGCAATTAGTGTCAATTAACCCCCTAGAGCTCAAAATGTCATTTCATGATGCCAGCCTTAAACATTAATAATTCAGTTTTGGTTCCAGATTCAATAAGAGGTATTAGCAATGTCAAGTTGGACAATTCCTTACTCATTACTTGCTTGATGTTCACATGTGAAAGCCGAGACTCGGCGAGTAGCAACACAGCCATAAAGAAATCCCACCAAACTCTGAGAGCACTTAAAACAAAAAGAAGATCAAAGATGAAATGGAGTCACCTTTATGTAATGTTAGCATGCTGGCAAAAGTGAAAGATATACAGAGCTTCAAGAATTTTAATTGGCTTATTTGACAGAACAAAACGAGCAATTGTATCACATGCTTGCAGGTGACAATGCTAAGGGCCTGTTGTCGTTCCTGCCCGAGCAGTATATACGAGATCAAATTAATGCAGCCACCTTGCTTTATGTCCCCCACCCTGCAGTGTTTCTGTACAGATCTACTAGCTTTTAAGTAACAAGATACCATTAAATTACACAGACCGACCGAAACAATGACTCAAATAAAAGTAGATTTTGGTGATTTTCCACAGGTCACTTGTGACAATGTCTTAATCAGTTGAAGACATCCATCTGATGAGTAACAATCAAAACTCGCAGGAGTGGCTTGCAGCAGCAGGCAGATCGCTGTGTTTGCTCTGCATAATTAGATGACAGCAGCGGAGGCAGGTATGTACACATGGGACACGACAGGCCCATATGTTGGAGACTGTATAACCAATACCATCCACACCTGCCTCCCTCTATAATCCCAAGCTGCTGCCTTCTAGATATTCTTTAAAACGATGCCAGGGAGAGAAAAAAATAAATAAAATTGAAAACCCTAGCACAGCAATTAATGTGTTCACAGAGGTTAACTAGCAACAACCCCCATTTTAGAATGGATGCGCCTAATCATTATTGAGGTAGTGATAAATGCTTGAGGGGAAGACTGCTTAGCAAACCGTATTCAGCGTTGCTGTATTGGCGGTGAGTAAATCTTTGAATATGGATATGATTTGAGAGTGATTTAATGAGGTAATGAAATTTCTGAGAGCTGGTCTCTACGGGTCTGCGGCCTGCAGACACACCGGAGCAGCCACAGTGCTTACTAAAAGCATGCGACTACGGTACTGTCACTCTTAATGAAGAAAGCTTCTAGAGAAATATCCATCCTCTCTTTCCCTCTCATCGTCAGAGAACTGTTATAGCAGCAACTCGTCAAAGGCTGCAGAAGCATCACAGCGAGGCGTTCGCCATCAGGTCCTCAGTCTGTGAGCCAAAATGACCTCAGAGCTAAAGCATGGGACTGACACATGTTCTCTGCGGAGAGTCATGACAGATACCCTTTTTCTATATTTAAGATAGAATATCAGCAAATTTACACGGTCGCTTACTGTAAAGAGGAGGACTACAAAAGGAAACGCTTTCCATTCGTGAGCACACTTCATCGTGAATTACATGTAAACAGAGCAGATTTCCAGCACGCGGAGACAAGACAAATATAAAGCAGAGATTAGTTATCGCTCGCCCTACAAAGGTGCGAAGCCACCGAAATGAGGAAGTTACAGGAAAAGGGAAAGAGGTTATTAACTTCCTTCATCCCTCTGTGCTCACGTGTAACTTAAGCTGCCACCAAATATCGCCGAAAGATTGGTCAAAATTGAAACATTAAACTCATATTGAGAAATGTGTTTCCTCGGGGGTTTATAATGGATTAACAATCTATCCTGTCCAATGTGTGTGTGTGTGTGTTGTATGTGCTGAGCGGGGCAGAAAGTGTGTGTGTGTGTGTGTGTGTGTGTGTATGAGAGGGAGAGTGATAGAGTGTGAGTATTGGCTTGGGGGTATAGTGTTATCGAGAGGCCATCTGTCTCCAGCTGGACCATTAGCTCTTCAGCTGTTCAGAATGTGCCACAGATCAGTCAGTCAGACAGGTATACAAACACACACACACACACACACACACACACACACACACACACACACACACACACACACACACACTGGGTCTTACAGCGATGACTGTAGCTGACAAATCGAGTTTGACATTTGGGGTCAAAGGGGGGATCGGCAGCTTCCTATTCACTGATATGGTACAACATAATGTTACTACAATATCTGAGCTGGCAAATGTAAACAAGATACACATCCAAAATAGTCGCTGCTGCCAGAATCCAATATTTAGCTTACAGAAAGAGTAGCAAAAAAGAAAAAACAAGCTTTATACACTCTGAGATCCTCCAAGCACGGCTGTACTTTTCTAATGGTGTTATCGGGAGAGAAGCTCTTCGAATAGAAACCGAGGCTGGATGTGACATGGCTCATGCAATCTGGCGTGGACATTCACCACTGAGCATATGGAAGGACCCCGGCTGCTGGCAGGTGGTGGTGATCTTCTGATTCCCAACACTGCCAAGCCCAGCCATGCTAGACAGCCCGATCACTGCCAAACTAGACCAGACCAGACCAGACCAGTTAGCACTCGGAGCTCTCCGAGACACATCTCTTTTTCTAGCCATAACATTCGGGGCTTCGTCCACCTGAGGTAGGCCCAGGCTGCTTTGTGCCAGGCAGCTCTGCACGGTAACAAGCCCATGCCGAGGGACACGGTCATGGACATGAGGGGAGAGACTAGTTGGCGCCTGTGTGCCTATCTATTAGTGTGTCAGATGCCACACGTGCGCATACACATGTATGCCTTTTTTCTCTTTAATTACATTCCAATTAGAGCTACATTATAAAGCAAAGAAAACAGAAAAGCCTAAGAATAACAGAAACACATGTCACTGACATTAAATTAAATTCATGCATTTTCTCCAAAGGAATGGCCAAAGGAACACATTTTTCAGCTATCACAATATGACACACAATGCAAATGAAAACAGCTGACATGGCCTTTTCCCCTTTTGCCATGGCTTTTAGAAAGCATTCCTTTTCCCATCCCCCTTTTCATCCCTTCTTCCACCCTTTTTTCCTTCCAACTTCCTGCTTCTTATCCCCATTACATGGAGGCTTTTACAATCGTAAAATGCAGAGCTAGCCATTCTGCAGCTCAGCCACCCGGGGCGTTCAGTCATCCAGCTGGTAGGCCAGCCACAGAAGCCGCTTGCTCCATCTTCACTATATGACATTTTGTGAATGGTAGTGGGGGTTGTGGTGGGGTGTGTGTGTGTGTGTGTGTGTGTGGGGGGGGGGGGGGGGGGGGGGTCAATCCGGCCAGTACAGGATGTTCGTAATAAGTGGTGAGTAACTGCGGCATGATTCATGGCCATCCTCCTCAAAGAACTACCCTATTCCTGCTCAATGGAGCTGCTTTTACTCTCTCCTGTATTTTTTTTTTAATGCTCTCATTCCACCTCTCCTCATCTCTCTTGCTCTCTTTTCCTCTTGCTGCCTCTCAAGGAGCAGGCAAGTGCTGGGGATAATCTGTCTCAGTTCCAACTGAGGCTGACCAGAGCTGAAACACCGAGATAAACCTCATCGAAGGATCAGTGGTGCTTGGTGGAAACTATGGGGAGAAGTAGGCGGTGGGTGAATGACTGAATATGCACAGCAGCAGTAGGGCTTATTGTCCAGTAAAAAGGAAGAGATTGCACTGCTATCTGATTTCTTTTGAGTTAGATTTGGTTTTAAAAACCATTTATTCAGCTAAAAGAAAAGTGACCCCATATTGAAATGGTTTACACATTTGCCTAGCACTGAAAGCTCTCCAGTTTGATCCAGGAAAGAGACGCAGATCCCTTTGGGTTCCATCAGAAAAGGCATCTGGTGCAAAACAAAAATAAAAATTCTGCCAAATCAAACATGTGGAGCTAGCAACTGTGGAGACCCCTTGTGAATAAGGCAGCAGCAAAAAGTAGCTCATATACCTTTTAGAAGAAAACATTTGTAAACCCTTTGGAGATACCAGGATTTCTAAATTGATATGTGGTCGCAAAAAGTAAAAAAAAAACAAAATCCAACTGGACTAATTCATAAATAATTGTGTGCGTTTTTCATAGTGGACAGGGAACAAGTGAATTTAGCAAATTGTATAACTTTCCGAAGGTGTTTTGCTGTCTCTCTTCTGGTGCCCTTGGTATGATCTTTGCAGGGAAAGCTACAAAAGTCCTAAAATTCCTTGACTTGGACACAGTTATGCCCATCTTCATAACATTTCCTCCTAAAGTCCTCTTAAAGTCCTGTGAAAGTTGGTTCTTTCTTCATTAGGGCAGAATTTGGCACTAACCAGATGTTTGTCTTTATTTGGAGACAGGCTCGATTCCATCTCGCACTCCAACGTCAAATTGCAGACGGTCTTTGGAGTCAGGTGTTCCTTAATCACAACATCTGACTCTCATCTGACTATCCCCCATAAGGGCGAGTTTGTATTATTGAAATTCCCTTACTTTCAAAAATGCATGTTTTTGTGTGTTACTGATTAATCCTTTCCCCATTAGACAACGTCTAATGATGACTTTTGACACTTCAGTTTATATCAATAAAGATGTGGTTTGAAGACCGTTTTTTCAAGGGTAGCTGCATAGGCAGGGACCACCTTCACTAACTTCTTAGGAACCAACAAGTCATTGCGTTATATAGGCAGGCCTGAAATATGACAGAAACCACTCAGGTCAGACAGGAACTTCAAGGGTTACTCCTCGTAGGCTTTCAAGGGGTAAAGAGTTAAGTGAAACTATGTAGAGTAAATGAAGTTCAGACGACAATGCGCAGTGTAGAAATCTTAGCAGTTTCAAAGCATTTGCAACCTTTTTTCCTGCAAATATATAATTACTAATCAAGGTTTCGGTTTCTGAGATTTTGCAGAGAAAAAAAAACAGAAGCCCAAAACTGAAATATAACAAGAAAAGAAAATAACAATACAGTTATTATTAAAACAATGATGCAGACCTTTTGTTTTCACGATGCTAATAAATGTGTGTGAGAGAATTAATGGCTCCACCCACTTTTATATTTGCAGCTTTTTATGAGAAAAGATAGATTTATATTTCTGTGTTGTGGAAGCATAAGCAGAGAGGATTAACAACAGCTTAAAAAGCTTCAATTAATAATTCTTTTCCACTTTTCATTAAAAAAAACACACACACAGGATGTGTTTCACGCTCCCCATATCTTGTAAAAGAGCTTAAAACTGAGGGTGAAAAGCTAATTCAAGGAAAGCTAATTCTGTGCTATGTGCTAATACTAATTGTCTTTTCAAAGTTTTAAATGTGTTGTGAGAGAAACTGTTGTTAATAAGCTTTCGTTTATTTTAATGAGTGCTTAAATATTCTTGGGCAAATTTAAAAAAAACTCTCTTCTGCAACCAAGTTTCTCTAAATGTTTAAAGCTGAGAAATAAAGAGCAAAATTAGCATTCATGTGAGTTACTTAAAAAAAACACAAAAAACATGGTGTTAACGAGCTATACCTGAATAGTTACCTGTGCTCTCCACTGCATTTGGATTCTCGGGTTCTGAAGTCTTCACAATCAATGTGAGACTGCTGTCTGTTAACACATCCATCAATACGGCTCAACGCTGCACCACCCACGCATCATTTTGACTGTCCCACCTGTTGAAAGACAAAGAGAAATAGAAAGAGACGTGAGTAAGAAGGCAATCGGTAAAAAAGGGCGACCGCCATGCGTCTGAGGCAGAAAGGCATTAACGGCAGTGCATTAGATTTCATTACAACAAAAGACCGACGCTAAGCACAGACAAACAAAGTTGTGGCGGTTCAAGAAAAAGCTCCAAACGCGATAGAGGCATCAAACAGGCCCTTGGGGCATCAAACAATCACTCATTTCTTCTCCGTATCACAGATTCGTGTCTAAGATTAATTTAAACTTTGCCAACCACGAAAGTACACAAAGAATCGCAGCTTGGATCGCTATGGCAACTGTATGCCATACGATCCTATTTTAAGCTTCATTTAACATTTATAGCAGAGTTGTTAACCTATGCCAACCTTACATAGGCGGCTCTGAGCATATTTGTTTATTGTAATTAGCTGACTCTCTCCCTCTCGTGCGCCTCAGCAGCACGAAATCTGAAGGAGCTCAAAGAGGAGAGATTAAAGAGATGTGACTGAGGCGGTGACAGCAAACTGTGAACACTGACAATACTTTTTATTGTAGCAAGTGATGGTGAAAAGTGGGGGTGGGGGATGATTGAGAGTACACGCGTGCGAGGGCCGGGTACGGCGTAATACAAAATAACATATTAAAGGGTAGAGGAGAGAAGAGAGGTTGAAGTTTGTCGGCCTTTTAAAAATAGACACAGTAAGAGGGGCAACAAAAAGAAAGCATATTAATCTGCTGTGATTGTGAAAGAATAATGGCGATAAGAGAGACTCTGGGATGGTAAATGATGAACATTTGATGTTGTGGCCTCCTGCCTGCTTATATTGTTTTCTTTTTTCCTCTCCTGCAGTCCTCCTCTAGAGGAGTGGTGCTGCAGGATGACAAATGAGCCCAGGGAGGGGATCTAATAACACGATCTCCTTGTGGTGTGAAAAGGGTGGCTGCGAGATTAAGACAGACGGCAGACAATAAGACAAAGGTAGTGTGTGGCTGACTACAACCAACTGCCACCTCTTTCATCCTATTTCTTCTAAATGTCATTAGCTGTTCACTGACCTGAGCGAGAGCGCTACCTGAAGGGAACCCCTGCTTCAGCTTACAGACCAGCTCAGTGGGTAATTACCTCATGAGCCATCACATCTACTCATGTGTGCAGCAGGTACAGGGACCCTGTAGGTAGACTCAGTTAGATCCTGTTCTTCTCTTCAAAGAGAAGCACTGTTATACCCAAAGCCTGGGCTTAAGTGTACATTTACAGAGCTACGAAATGGTTTTGAGGCCATCTCCTATCAATTGGCCTCACCGAGGAGCTGAAATTTGACATCCGGCAATAAACGTGTCGCCTGCAACAATGCGCGAGTTGGAAGCGGATATCGCCACCAAACGGGATGACGCGGTTGAGCTGGGCTCAGCTTTATCGGCCATCACCAATGCAACGATCCCGAGGTGAATAGCGAAGCCACAACAGCAACCTATTAAATATAGGCTGTGGCCACCGAGCAATGTGTCTCCAGCATGGCTGTGACACAACACACAGCTGGGATGCTGGTCAAGCCACAGAGGTGCTGCTAGAGTTCAGCACTGAGAGCTGCTTGTGTGTGTGTGTCTGTGTTTATGCTCGGTTGCATGTGTGTTAGATAAAGCCCCAAGGCTGAGGATCCACAGCATCAACATCCACTGGCAGAGGCTGCACATACAATCACATGGAGAGAGGGAGAGAGGAGCAGAGAGAAAATGAAAGCCAGGCATTTAACAACACTCCCAACACCCCTTCTGCCAGCCAGCGCCAGTGCTTCAAATGTGTTTATTTTCCACATTATTCATGATTCTTCTGTATGTGCCCCCACCACCACCACACGCGCACTCCACCCTTTACCATCTCCACCACTCTGTCAAGACCTGACGAGAGGCCATTTCAATAATGAAGATGGACTAACTGCAATAGAGAGTGCACATAAATTGGAGCTACAGCCAACAAGCATGTCCAATTTGCCAAGCGGTTAAGCCTGATGTCTGGGTGCAGCTTTAAGAGAGCGCCACGGCTGCCGTCAACAGGTTTGTGCCGACCTGATTCATCCATCCACATCATTAATACTTCACAGAGGGCACCACCATTTAACTCTGCTGCGGGAAACCACTCTTTAAACACCACACATTAGGGCACATAATCACTGTGCACTCATTTCTGTAGCATTCAGCAGGTGTAGGAAAATAGCTAGCACTTCTGACCCCCCTCCATTGTTCTTGCATGTGGGCTGGGGTCCTTTGCACGATGAGAAACTGAAATAGAGACAAAGAGCAGCGAGCGGAAAAAGCCAAACAGAATGATTAGAATTTGATTTATCCTTTTAAACCCTCCTCCACACGCGCCATGTGTTAATGTGTAAGCTGGATAACAAGATAAGAACATGTTTACTTGCTCTATATGGAACTTATCAGCGCCACAATCTAATTCCTGCAAGCCTCTTCCCGGGTCTCCGTTTCACCGCATTTCTCCTCGATCCAATTGCATTTCTCGTCAATGAAGCGGCAACGAGGGGGATAGATGGAGTGGGATTGTGTATAATTGCCAAAAACTACGAGGCAAGGTCCCACAGCAGTAGTATATGTAGGTACAAAGGGGCCATTGTGCCAACAGAGGGATAGAGTCAGGGGCTAAGGAATAGATCCCCAACAGAGGAGCTCTCAAAGAGGGCATAGTGCCACAGGGAACACTGATCCAAACAGACAGCGCTGAAATGGCGACTCCTGTTTTCAGCACAGGTATACGGTTTCAGAGCAGGTTCACTGGTTGCAGACAGGCTGAGTAACCTGCCTCACACGCAACTCACGGTAATACTCCCGAGCTCGTGAGCTTGCAGCACTACGTGGTAGGACTACAGAGAAGCACAAATCCAATACACACACACAATTGTACACACATCATGAATTTTAAAAATATCACATACTGTATTCACAGACCCACACAGTAAAAGCAGTTTGGACTCGTCTTTCAGGTTTTCTAAATTTGGGAAGAAAACCTTAGTGCTTAGAGCCACACCGTGAACGACACTGAGAATTTAAGTAGCTTTTTAACACACGTGGACCTGCCCTGCTATTGTGAACAGGAAGACGAAGAAGTAGGTACTCCCTTCCAACCCTTCCTTCCGTTTCTGTCTCACAAACGCGAGCTTTGTTCTGTCAAATGGTCAGCGGGCCTCCTCGCAGCTCATATGTCAGAGCTCTCCTCTTTCGAGGGCCAAGCGAACCTCAGAAAACCCTTTTTCATCGAACCATTTGCATCAACTCGTGTTGCCACGTCTTCTGATAAATGCTCCAAATGAACACATTGCAAAGACTGCTGCAGATGACCGCCTGCTGAATGCCAACATGTTAAACGAGTGAGCCATCGGTGTTTGCAATTATAGCTGGTCGATATGGCGGCACAGTATTAATCTTTCTTTTAATGTCGTGCTGTAACAAAGGCCATTATGCAAACCCTCATACAATTAGACCAGGAAATACAAGACTGACATCGAATACGGTGAACACATTAGCAGTGTTGCTAATTTGCACCTGCAGTAACAGTGTTCAGCAGCATTTATGTTTTTGACAGCAACAACTGCTGCATCGCTAGCACCATATGCTTCCCGTGTTGTCCCGCTGTTTGTGTTTCAGCTGCCTCTTCAACACAAAGCTCACACCGGCTAACTCGTGTCATGAGCGTGCTCTGCAGGTTAGGCCGGTGCTGCTGTTGCTGCTGCTGAGGAGAAATCTCAATGATTTTGTCTCTGACACATGGAGAGGGAGGGGGAAAAAAAGATTCCTTATCTGCAAATCTTAATTCAATGGTGTTTCCTACACGCGCCTCTGCTACTGTGCACCTTCCTTGTCAGCTGTTTGCTGCTGTATTTGATCCAACATCCTCACCTAAAACCCCCCTGACACGGCCACGGTGATGGCAGAGATACGGCCTGCGTTTGAGATAATCACTGTCAATCACGGGCTGCTGGAGAGCCCAGGAAGCATCTGATAGGTAAAGATTCACTATGAATCAGGATTATAGAGTTGGATCTTTATCAGCGCAGCACAACCTGCAGAGACAGATCTGGACAATTGTAGCTACTGTTACCCCCTCAGGCCTCTGCATGCTCCAAAATAAAGGCGCAGGCCCAGGAGTGTATGGCAGGAAAACGCTCAAGCCATTAATGCTATCTTTCTATTAAAATGACTGCAAGCCTGCTGAAATATAGTATGAGTGACACTGATGATGGGATTTAATCCAAGCCTGCGTGGCCTTAGCGTGCACCGTCACCGTTTTAAATATCTTTGATTACAGTTAATGTTTACTTATTTAGTTATTAAGGTAGTAAGGGCTCAGACTTCCAAACCTGTGCTTTTAATCTTTCTTTAGCTAACCCTGGATAAAATGCTTTCCGTGTCTTCAGGAATAGCTAAGTAAGATCTCTGGTCTCTTGTTGGAAAAGCCGCCGAAATATAATTCAATGCAGCATAATACCGCTTTAATTTCTGTTAAAGTCGCAGCTCGATAAATTGTTTAAGTAAGCGTTCATTTACTTCTAGCCGCTGTGGACACAATACAGAAGCATTAAGGCCTTATTGTTTTACTGTTGTTACTATTGCATTTCATTTCAAGTTGTTTGCTGCTCTGTTTTCGCAAATGCCGTAATAATCACACGCAGTAACTACTCCATTAAATGACTTGAGCGAATTGTGCCTGTTATTGCAACATTAATCCCCCATGTCAGGTTTCAGGGTGTTTTTTTTTAAAATATTAAACAGATAGAAACATAATTTCTTTTATATCATCGCGTGTTCTCGAGGATTTATTTAAAATAATTGCAGGTTATTTTAATACAAGCTCCTGACAATGGGATCGTTTATATGTGCGGAAATGATCGATATACAGGAAATTGCTGCAGATTAAAGGAGGTGTTCTACCCTGGACGCAGCAAAGTGATTTTTCCTATTTAAAATGATTATGGAAACATATGCACTTTGTAACAGGCGGAGATTGCAGATAAGTGGACTATTAAATGACTTAGATACGCAGCATTTAACAATAAAAAAAAAACACATTTAGTTTGTTTTCCTATAAAGTGCAGAAACAGGAATGGACTGAGGCTACTTTTCAAATGCAAAATATGACAGATTGCATAGAACTGCTACGCTGTAAAAAATACAACTTGAAGACTTGACAGAGTTATGCAACTTGTTAACAAACTGCAAATGTTTAAACGGAGCAGCAAAGCTGAAAAAGTTCTCTGCGAGCTGTCGATGATTTCCAGGTTTGAGCATTTTGATGCTGAAAGCATTTCACCTCTATTAGCACGCTTTACTCTGCAGTACCCACAGAGCAGGGATGTCAAGCTCAGTTTACATCATGCCCCACATGGAGCCCACTTTCATCTTAAGTGGACCAGACCAGTGAAACCCATCCTTTCTGTCAGTGTAAAGGAGTTTAACTGTTTACACGTTCAACATTTAATCCCTAAAATATCTCAATATGAGAAAAAGAAGCCCATTTTCAACATTACATCTCAGTTTTCCTACATAATATAGAAATTCTGCAACATTAAAGAAAGAAATCTGGCAGCATGAGTCTTTGACTGTAAAAGTCTGTAAAATTAGATTAGATTTTCAGGTAGCACATTGACCAGATTGTCCTGTAATTATAAGGCAGGGATTTTTTTGTTCATTCACAGAAAATACTCTTTTTTTAAAAACATTTTTGCACCCATTGTAAAAAAAAAAATAAAACAAGACTTCTACTGTCATTTCATTGTTTATCTATTACTTAATATGAAATACCATGGGTGAGGGTTTTATCAGGAGGTAAGCTGCAAAACTTACAGTTTAAAGTCCATCCTTTATAACCTTGTCTGCATTTTCCAAAGCCTTCCAGTGGACCGGATTGGAGTCTGTGTGAGGCCCATTCTGGTCCCCGGGGCTTATGTTTGACACCCCTGGCATTTTCCTTATTCCTGAAAGAAAATACTGTTGACTTTTCAGCACTGAAAGGTGTTCTCGTCTGATGACATGACCGCCTGCCGTGTGGTCGACTGGTTACAGGCATGGCAGGCTGCTTGCTTTCAAAAACAAAACTCAAACTCTAAGAGCATGCTGCCAGATAAATGGAGCGTGTCTAGACGTAAAGCCATCTCCTTATAAGCTATCCTGCCCTTGATGGCGCCGACCCGCTTTGTTCAAAATCATTAACAAAAAATGCACTGAGAAAAATATTTATATACGCATGTGTAATCATCATTTTCACTCATAGCTGTAATTTCATTTTTCTGAGTAACTGTAACAGATTGTAATTACCTCTCCTTTGTAGTTTAATTACGCGACACAGTTAACTACCTACCACATGGTGCATTAATTTTGCATGGTTTGATATTTCTCTTTTATTTTCTATACATCCCGAGCTCTCCAACAGTGGGGTGAAGAAGACAGTAAGAGATAAGGAAAGGAGAAAAATAAGTAGAGGGAAGGTCAAGAGTGAGGAGGGAGACAGCCTATTACAATAAATCCCTACGTGCCTCCAGAGACTGCAGCAGCATGTGTTTACAATGCTGTTTCATTCATACATGGACCGCTGATCAGTCAAAATAAGGTTACTGCTTACCAAAAAAGAAGAAATATGGGATGGGGCAGCGCCCGGTGAATGGTAGAGAGAAGAATGGCAATAAGGCAGGCAGTAGGCGAGGTGTTAAAAGTTGATTAGGTTGTTAAAGGTCATATAGTCAGGCCTCATCAGCTGTCCCAATGGAGCACAAGAAGCAGCTCAGGGCCTCAGCACTGCTGCTAATGAGACAGAAGCGATGGCATCCTCACTAACATATGGATATATCCTGCTTCCATGTACAGCAGTCTCCTTATGGTATATAAGCGCATAGCAGTACTGAGTTAATGTGATGACATTAACAAAAAAAATGTCGACCAGCCTGAGGCTGTTATAACAAGCCCAGTACAGAGCGCAGAGGAAGGCTGTGTGAGGCGTGTAATGTTAAATTATTTGATCACTGAAACTAGAAATGTATGGTATGTTTGAACATGCTTATACACACAAAGCGTGCACAAACACACACACACACACACACACACACACACACACACACACACACACACACACACACACACACACACACACGGTAAACTATAAGCTTCCACATTACAGATTCATTTGCTCATTTGAGCAAATCTGCGTTTGGTCCACCCACCGCTCTTGAAGGGTCAGTCTTATGAAACAATTGCGTATTTAATGAGGCTCTGCATACAAGCAACCCTGTGCACGAGCTCAAACACACACATACACATTCCCATACACACTCATTATGTACGCAGTGCTCCCACTCAGTACAGTTAAAAAGATGCTGATGTATGAGTAACTGCTGATAAATACAGAAGATGCTTCCACCCCCCAGAAACACGGAGCCAAAACTAACAATCATGACCATCACTTCGATCTCCTGACTGACACACACAAACCCGAGCGCTCTCACGCTTTCACAGAGAGCATGCATCAAATAATCTTTGCTGCAACAGCAACGGAGATGCAATTATCTTATTTCCAACAGCTGCATTTATTAGAGCTACGCTTCATTTGCTTTGCTGAATCTAAATCAGGCTCTGCAGACTCTGGGCTGTTACTTCAGCGCTGACGCAATGACATAATGTCCTGCAGGTTTACATTCCTGCAAAGGCCCTCTGTCAATGCCTGTTTCTGCCACAACGATTCCTGTCAGGCACGCTGTGGGCTGAGTGATCGATATTTTTTATTACCACCACTTTATTCAACCTTTCTCACATGCGCGCTGGAATAATGGACATTTATGCAGTTTTCATGGTCACTACCTACTCTTTCTTTGCATTCGAGCAAATGTGTGCCATGCTAACAGATCTGTGTGTGTGTGTCTGTGTGCTCCTTGCTATGAACAAACACGCACTAGTCTTTGTCTATGGCTATGTATTGCCTACAGGTGTGTATATGTCTGTGTGTGTGTACTAACATTTATACTGTGCACATAAGTGTGCACGTCTCCTCATGTAAGAACTTAGAGTCCCTCATAATGAGAAGCCCTTAAAGGTGAGGCTGGATCACAAGGAAAGGGCATCAGAGGAAGTGATGATGGTCGCTATGGTGCTGGCCTCCGTGTCAGGCAATCACAGCTTGGGGGGGGGGGGGGCAAAAGCACCTGTAGCAACACAGAAATATACTGTACCATTTTAATTCAGGCTCTGCAAGAACAGACCTGCCTACAGCAGAGTTGGTGGAAAAAAGCAAAAATCACACTCAATATCAGTGTTGGCTACAACTGCCAAGAATGGCTAATCAATAGAGCAGTGCACCTATGGGAGACATGTTCCATTAAGTCTGTGGGTCAATGTGTTTGCCAGCAGATAGCACTGGTTTATTTTCCCTGATGCTTGTCCCCATCCCCATACCCCACATGCTTGATTAGCTGCCCTGCTTGGCTCCATTGATGTGTATCAGTGATCACCTCCGGAGTCCTATCAGTCAGTGACTCTCGAGAAGGCAGAGGGTGAACACATGCGACCTGTGACCTCTGCCCTCTGCCCCCCCCCCCCGACCCCGAATGACCCTAATTTAATTAGTTGCGTGTTTACCCAACACCTGCTCCACTTCCAAAACCACTCTTTTATCTAAAATACAAAATCACAGACACAAATACTGTTGATGATTTATGATGCAGGGGAGGATTGAATCTTGAGCAAGCTAGCTAAGAGACAAAAGACTGCAGCCAAATTTCAGCTATCCAACACACGTTATTGGGCGCTTTGAAGAAAATGTGGGTTTATTTTTGCATAACTGACCATCGCTCTTTTTCTTTTTTATCTTCATCGTTAAAAGCAAGGTGTTTTGTCAACGCGTGCATGACAATCACTGCGCAGGCTGAGAACAGGAGCTAATAATTAATGAAATGACCTCTGAAGGCTGCACCCAAAGCAAGCCCCTCTCATCCCTGCCACACACACACACAAATACACGTGCACGCTACTAGAATGGAAAGGCTGCTGGAACCTGCCAATTATTCTCTACTTTACTGGACCCTCGCTACATCAGAGGTGTGATTGGAATAACAACCATCCACCGAACCACGCAATTCTCCATTCCCTGTAGGGCAGCACTGAACCAGCAGGGGAAGAAGGAAGGGAGCGTGAAGGGATTGTCGCGATGATGAGGAAGAGGGTGCATACAAGACAGAGGAAGAGGAGTTGTTGGGGGGGGGGGTAAAAGCAAACGCTAAGGATTACATGGGGAAAGGGGGAGAGGGGAAGAAGTCAAAGCTGGGGCTCCCTGGCAACATGCAGAGGCAGAGGCTGTGTGAGAATGAGTGCTGTCTTGAGTGACACTCACTCTCATATCCCCCCCTCTGGGGAAATAACCCCCTTAATCCAACATGCTCTTTCAGATAGACAAGATCCCCCTTCTTCTCCCAGCAAGGATATGAAACGCTCCCCCTTGTGATTCAAATACCAGGGATGAGGGCTGGAAATCGAATCGACAACAGTGTGACGTGGCACAGCTAGAGAGAGACATCAATGTCCCTGTCTCCTCCTCTCCAGCAGCTGACTCACTGCCACAGAGTCATTGGTTACTATCTGAGGAAGTGGCCTGCCATTGGCTAGCTGTTGGGAGGTGGCATAACATTGGTAGTAAGAGGCACTATAGTAGATAATAGGCTGATTTTTACTACAAATACTTGCTGAAAGAATGCCAGATGCAAACATTTAAGCTTTTATTGTGCTACCATGTGCATTTTTTTTTGTCTAAAATAACTGGCCTTAATAAGCAGCTTGTCTCCGATGATTATGAAAAATCACCTTCTATAGCCTTTTCAACTGTTGTTAATGCCCGGACCCTCTTTGTAAAATCCTTTCTCATAAGCACACACAATGTTACAAACATTCAGAAACACAGTTAATTAACAGTACGCAGCGCTAGATGGACCAAGGAATCAATAAAGTCAAGGCGGACCCAGTCGCAGCAGGACCCGCCAACCACACAGCCTTTTCAGTGTGAACCGAGGGAGGTCTTTTTCTCTCCATACTGGTAAATCACTCCACAGCCAGGCTGCTTGGTACACAGAGCGAACTGCAGAGCTAGGCCGACACAGTGTGATATTATATTAGCATTACAAAGGCTTTCCCACCATCTGTGACACACTGTGGAAGAAGAAAAAAATCACTTTTCTGTTTCCAAGCCCCGACTGCTGATGTTTCCATAGGTTCTGCAGGGAGGGCTGATGGGACTGTGGCTGGGAATGACAAAGGAAACATGCGTTTATTACAGCCTCTCTGACATGCGTGATTCACTTTCAGCACACACAGCACATGCAACAATTTCAAAGCCTCGCAGTTTTTTTTCCTGAGCCTTTAACTTTTAGATCAGGGTTAACAAATGTGGTTATTCACAGCCGTTACAAACCTACTAATACCACCACACTCCACCGGTATGTCTAGTCTGATTCAAAGAGATGGCTGGGTTTATGATAATTTCCAGCATAGCGTCTGATAAAATAAAATAAAAAAAATCCATAAAGTGCTATGTTCTCCTCAGTGAGAGCAGATAGAGTTCTGCGCTTCACTCAGCGGCCTAGGGGAATGAATAGACTTGGCTCGTCCACACAGCTCTCCTTGCTTTCCACTGTAGCCTGTTGTCACTAGCCCCTGGTCGTACGCCAGTCGCCTACTTGGCAGGGAGAGGTGCTGTACAAAGCAACTGGCAGGTCTGGTAAATAATGCTGATGGAGTGTGATAGAGAGAAAAGCATCTCCTTTATTCCACACAGTTACTCTATCTGTTTCAGCAGAGCAAGGGAGAGAGGAAGGGGTGGGGGGACAAATGCTGTCTTTTTTTCCCCTGCAATCTATTCGACTGGAGAATCAGGCAAAAAAAGGAAAAAACAAACTACCTAGCTCATCGTTGTGTTATCTTTCATTATGTTTTCCAGCTTAAGAAAAAACCAATACCCCTCAGCCAATGGCTTCCCAGAATACGTAGCACTACAGAGCAGACAATCAGCCAACAGCTGGGATTTACAGTTGAAACTTCACGCATACAATTACACAGATGAAGGAGGGGCAAGTGGACAATAGCGGCGCGGCATTGAGGGGAAACACTCATCCAGGCAATCATGCAAAGTTCTCTACTTAGTCAGTGAAACAGGAAAATGGAGAGCGAGAGAGATACATGATTATCACCCACTGCATGACTGACTTAGTTCAAGCTTCAGTATCACATAAGCATGATCCTGTGTGACTGCTCCGTTTCCCTCAACAAAGCCGAATTAGGCAAGCACGACTACAAAATAAAAGTTCAGTCACCGTGTCAAAGTGCAGTGCATCTGCGTGTCTGTACAGATATGTATATATGGCTGCATATACCAGACTTATCCGATTGCTCATTATCCCCACTGACTACATTTACAACCTTCTGTGCCTCTTTAAAGGCATGAAAAGGATGAGCAGCTTACCAGGGAACTTCACTGAATAAGGGTACTCCCTGCTTAGCTTACCTGCACACATTTCATTGCTTTAGGAAAAAGAAGCATGCACACTTATCAGTGGATTGATAAGAGAGCAAATCCTGCATATGACAGCTCATGATCCCGTCTACAAGCTCCGCATCCACCATAACCCACATATATGAGTGAATGCGCTCATGTGGATCCCTGTCATCTGATGTGGATATTAACTGGGAGCATTACTGCACATAAAGAGAATATATGGCCCAGTGGCAATAAATAAAGACGCTGTCATCCCCGTGGGAGTGCAAAGGGTCAATGAGGGTTCCAGTCCGGTGTAATATTCCTGTCACTGAGCCTCATTCTGCAAACACCTGTAGATGCATCCAGCATCCTCCTTTTCACTAAGTGTAATTTGCATTAGCATATGGCCCAGAATACACAGTGTGGCGAGGCAGTCAGGAAGACAGCCCGGTGAGAGCGAAGGTAGCAAGGTTAGCTCTCTTGTCAAAACCAATATCCACCTCTTGAAGACTAGACTGGGGAGCAGCAGCCAAAATCATCTGCATAAAGGAGAGGCACTAAAATCACCTCTCATAAAATACGACAGGGGAGCCAGCTCACACTGGTTAAAGCATGATGAAAGGAATGGAATCCAGCACAGCTCCCTGTCTGTGGATAATCAAAAAACCCTGGCACTAAAAGCATGGCATTCAAATTCAATTGTGAAAGCTGCTACTGTCTGAGGAAAGAAAAAGACATGAGGGAAAAATACACTCTTGTTGTTTTGAACTCTGTGGGAGCTTAAAAGATGTGTTTTATAATGCCTCCCATTAGGAAAAAAAAATAGTTAAGGGTAGACTTAGTGTATGCTGGAGTAAAGACGTGCAATTGCGTCAGATGGCGGCTGATTGTTAATGCAATGAAAGCAATAAAGATTTATTAAAGTGCCGCCAGGACCACGATATGATGTCTTCAAGCCCGAGCATGACAGTCACATCTAATCCCCAAGGAAACAGCGGTACATATTAACCGGCAGACGATGACAATATATCACACGGATTGTCAATGCGCAAGATAGCCTTGTTTCAACAAGCTGATCACTTTGTGCAGCATTGCATTGTCACAGAAAAGGACTGAAGTGATGAGAAAAGAGCCGTTCTCGCGCACCTACAGTGTACGTTTACATGGATTGCAATGCAGCGGTGCACCAAAAACAGCCGAGGCAATGGAGAGAGAGCGTACCGATGCCTTATTACAGTTTGTGAAGTGGAGCCGGGAGCATGGAGGGAGTGAGGAATGTCTCAGTGACAGAGGCAAAGGCTGATGAAAGCCCCGCACAGAGCAGTTGAAAGCGCAGACACATGACACAGCTCATAACTGCTCACCATCCAGGACAGGATCGTATTCATGTAGCCCTCTCCTTCATGTATATTTAAACACTCGCAGCTCCAGCTCAATTTCAGCTAAAAAAAACTTTTTTTTTCTAGCACGTACTTTACATTTAAATAATATATTTATCAGCCTTACATATAAGCTTCTGACGGCCCTTAAAACACACCAAAAGTCTTTATGTCATTTTAGAAATCAGTAGAAAAATCGAGCAGGCTGTAGTGGCCCAGACACATTAAGACTGTGATCTCACACGTGGCGTATCTTCAAGGCCCTTGGTGTTTTTTGTGTGTATGGGTGTCAGTGTGAGAAAGCGTGTGGGTGTGTTTGCTTGACTATATCTTTGTGTAAGAGAAAAAGGGAATGACGCGATGATGTGAGCGACTGAGTAAGAAGGAGACTGAGAGAGAGAGAATATGGACAGAAGGAATGAGTGTGAATGAGAAGGAATAAAGGAAAAAAAATGGCAGTAGAGGTGGTGGTGGGGGTCTGCGCGAGCCCAGGGGGTAGGTAAGATTACAGATGTACACACAATGTTCTAGAGCGCAGGCCAAGGGCTGAATAACAGAGTGTTGCTGTTTCTCCAGAGCTGCTTGCTGCAGCTCGCTCTGTGTCTTGTTCTGCTCAATGCCCAGGGCAGCCATTCAGAGACGCTCCCCGAGTAGCAGCACGGATAGACTTTCATATCCCAAATAACGACAGAACGGCACTGTTGTTGATGAGCCTTTTGAAAAACACCCAAAGCACAGAAATTCAAGAAAGCACACATCCCCCCCAGTACCTAGCCCTTCAAAGAGCATCTCTAGCTTCTATTATTTATGCAATTTTTTTTGCTTTTATAATTTGCAATGATCTCAATGTTAAAATGCAGGGCAGTAGGTAAGCCTCCTTCCATTATCATTACATCCAGATTAAGGTGTTACTACAATTATATCAACTGCCACGTAAACATCCAGGCTCATGTTAGTCAAATTAAGGTGGAAATAATCTGATTACCCTGGCTTACCTGCCAATTACTGTGACATGTATAGAGCTTAGCCTAACTTCTGTCTATGCTCTGATTCTCCACACGATAATGAAAAAAAGCATCTTTCTACACATAATTCACCAAAAATAATAAACAACAACTCATCCTGATTCCTTCAGCTAGCCTTTGCACTAATAATTCTGATTATTAAAAATAATTAAAGTCACATCAGTCATACTTACTGAGCAACACCGGTGTAAACGCAGTCTGTCTTTCATTGTAGGCATTTTGAATATAGCAAGCAGTGAAGAAAAAAAAAACCCAAAAAACAAAGGCAGAACCGTTGTTGTCAAATGTTGTGTTTGTCAATTTGAGGAAAATGCACTATGTGGTAATAAAAGGTAAGACGTGAACGCTGTTTTTCTCCATAGCAGCGATATCAAAATATGTCCTGTGAATTTTGCACTTGTACAAACAAATGTTATACTTGTCTTTGGTAATTTGCCTCTTTTGTACCTTCTATTCTCGCTTCACTTTGTATGACAAAACCGTCACGTCACAAATTCACATCTACTCTAGTGAGGCGCAGGCTCAAAGCCAAACAGCACATAAGGGGAACTAATTACCCTGTTGCAATTATTTACTTATAAAAAAAAAAATCAACACTTCAGAAAACTGTTACCTGCCATTCATACTGAGTAGGACATGTGTTATTGTTTCAGGACTTTTGCTAGATCGACTTATATATATGTATGTATATATGAACTGGAGAACTGTGCATTAATCTGCATGTGTTTCTGCCCGCTCTGTCTTACTAAAGTTAGCACAAGGCTATCAAAGCTATTTGGCATTCACTGGTATAACTTGTGCACATGCTAACCTATCCTACTCGCATATACACTTACGTGTTAAGCTTTTACTCTTTAACCTCTTGCATGCTTAATTTTAATTAGACGAAGGCAGACTCTGGGGAGGTTTGCGGTTACTGCAGTATTCAGGTGGGAGCAGAATTAACAAAAACATAAATCTATGCATTTTATTTCTGCAGACCAGAGCAATAAGCCATTCCTCAGATTCACCCAGCAAAAAATCTCAGGGCATTTTTTTTTTCTTCAAATCAATGACGCTTCTCTCTTCTTTTTTTTTTTTTACCAAATTAATATTTTTCTAACAGGAGAATGAGATTGTTATAGGGGGTAGCAGAAATGCAATCATGTAAATTGCTATAGTAAAACAGGCGATTGCTTTCACACAGGATGTGGATGTTGAGAGCTGTGTTGTCATTATGTAATTGTGCCCAAGTGCTGCTGCTTTGTATTGTTACAATGTATATTTTTACATGCAGCCCAGGAAGAATAGTTGTTGTGATCCAAAACCTAATGGGAGTCTAAACACACAGTATTTTGATTGGACAAAACTGAACACTGACTGCCAAACACTCTTTTCAACTACACACAGAAACTTGCGCAGGAATCCCTCTCTTTGAAAAACTGCTTAGTGTACATGCTCGCAAACAAAGAGGAATGATTGTTGAGTGTATATTTAGACTCAACAACCCCAACACGGACGGTCGTGACAGGAGCTGATCTGACGTTGCACCCCACCCTCTTAAGATGGAGCGCAGCTGACCTAATGGTCACTCTATCGTTTATTTCCACTGCTCCCATGGCTACCTGAGGCTTGCACTTGTTTCTAAGCAATTTCATGAAAACACGTTGTTGGGTGGAAAAGCTGGTGTAGTATTTGAAAGCCACATTTCTGCACATGTCATAATCATTGGGATGTATGAACAATAAGGAAGGAATATTTTCTGCATCCTCTTTCTAAGTCCAAGTGATCTGACAAAGAAACCTCGCAACCTACGACCTGTGGGTCCGCCCCCGGTCATGAATATTTAAGACAACCCTAATAATATCACACAGACCGTTAACTTTTTCTCAGTTCAGTTTTTAAGAGTCAGAAATTTTGACTCTAACTATCTTGGGTCAAACAATTAATGCTAATGTAGGATCTGAATTCATCTCCAACCACATAAAGCAGCAGTAAAGGCATTTGATACTATGCTTCTTATTATGCTGGTAAGTTGCTATCTGTTGTTTTCTATTCTACTCTATCATTGAAGTAACTTCTAAAAAATCAGCTTTACATACTTTGTGCAACATTCACTCATTTCTTTTAGTGTTTTCTTCCCCTGGTCAAGAGGATCCACTGATTTGGGATAAAACCTGTCCTCTTTGCCAAAAGTCCAAATGGCTCCACAACCACAACATTGTTCCCAAATCAGGATTAACAGTGTTGTGAAAGGATGAACACGGGCTTCAAGCACATAATTATAATAATACAAGCTTATCATATGATTAAAGAACTGTGTAATTCTAGATGTAAAGCCTCCTCAACCGAACATTTGCTCTTCTTCTTTCACAAGATTTTAGATCACAGGTAGCAAACAAGCAAAAATGCAGGAGCACTGTCACTGCTGCATACAGTACTGTGCAAAAGTCTTGAGCCATCTATTATTTCTGTATTTTTTGCTAGGATCAGATTTATTTAACCGCGCAAACATATGTAGTATATAAGGGAAAATCATTCGTATAATTTTAACAAGCTCGAAAGTCAGTATTTGGTATCACCACCTTATTCTTGATTACAGATCTGGGGAGGCCAATCCACAACTGATGGTCGTCCATTCTATGTTTTTCTGTCCAGGTATGCTTTTAAAAAAATTTTCATGGTGAAAAATGAAGCTGTTGCCAAACAGATGCTTTTTAGCTGTTATTACAAAATCTGACCTTACATTTCTGCGTTCATAATTTCATCAATTTAACAAGATCGCCAGCACCACTGATATGTTGCGTCAAACCATGACAGATCATCCACCAAGTTCTCAACACTCTCCCCTGACCTCCTCTCTACATATCTATAGAACCAAACATTTCAAATCTGGATTCATCACGCCATAAAACCCGTTGACGCCGATGTTCAGTCCAGTTCATTTACCTGTGATAGTTCTGACTTTCATCTGTTTTAGAAGGTTTTAGGCCTGACACTGTAGTTTCCTCAATTTCTTTAAGGACACACTGCACACCATGCTGAGATGTGCAGTTTGTTTTGCAAATAGCTGTTTGGGGATCATATTGTTGGTGCAAAAATACTGTTATCTTTGACATTTTTCATAAATTTGAGAAAAAATGGGAAATATTATGTGTTTTAACAACAAGTTGTTAGTAACAAAGTGCCTAAAGACACAGATTAAAAATGGTTCCTCGCTACGTTTTCTGTAATGTGTAAATAAAACACTCCTTTTTACCAGTTAGATGCATTTTTTTTAAAATGCTGAAATTATTTATTCAAACAAACAAAAAGAATTTGTCTGAAAATGGTCTGGTATAAGGAGTGAACTGAAAAAAGACAGTGAAAAAGTAGCCACTGCCCAAACTACTGCTCAAAAAACTACCAAAAAAGTCTTGATTTGGTTGACATGTAAACAGGGATGGCTCAAGACTTTTGCACGGTAGTGTATGTAGCTTACTACAATAACTTTTAATGAACTATTCCGTTTTAATGACACGCAGTTTGATAATTACTGAATGGACACTGTGATCATCAAGTGTATTTTTTGCATTGAATATATATGCAAATTATGACCAATGTGGACAGCAGTAGTTAAATGCCGATGGACGCTTTTATATCTGAGGGGATACTGTCATACAAACACTAGAAGTCATAGCTTACATTAACAGCACTGGCAGTTTACTTCATCAAGCCCAAGGTCAGTGAAGCTGACTGCCTCCATGTACATTTCAAATTTTCATATTCTCAAAAAAATATTGAATAAAAAAAATTAACACCTTTTGTGTGATTTTTTTTCTCTCTCTCTTTCTTTTTTTACAGGAGCTAACAAATGAGGGTCACATTGTGAAAAACCAATTACAAAATCTACTGCAGTCAAAGTCAAAATGAGTTTCTCTTACAGCTGCACCACCCTGAACACGCCCAATTTCAGAAGCTACACAGGTTTGGTCCTGGTTAATTCTTGGATGGGAGACTGCCTGAGAATGCAGCTACTGTAAGCTTTGTTAAACAGTCCATATCTTACATTATAAAGCGCCTCGAGGTGAGTGTTGTTGTGATTTGGTGCTATATAAATAGAATAGAAACTGAGCTGCTGCTTACCATTCTCCTATTGTACGTATTCACGTTTTTTTATGGTCAACCAAAAGTCCCAAACATATTCCAGATTACTGTTATTAACAAACATACTCAAATGTTAGCAAATGACATAAAAGAACATGTGGTGTTATTTTTTTCAAGTAAAATCTTTGCATTAACTTAAAGTACATATAAATGCAAATATCAAAAGAATCATGGCAAGTGTCCAGTTTTATTCTTTAACAAATACCCTACCTTGTTTTAATTGCTGGATATGCAAAACTGTGCAACATGTTACCTTACAGGTGACACATCCAAAATGTTATAAAGCAAATTAAGTAGCTGATTAGAGACGTGAAGATCAGCATTTCCTTAAAAAGTGCATTTTGTGGTTCAAAATCAAGGCCACAGTACTGTTATGTCACTGAAACAATGCACCAACTTCACCACAGTGCCTCTCTGACCTTGTTAGATGCTGTTTTTTCCCTTTACAATAACAGCCTAGCATTGGGCTTTTGTCCTATTCCACGCCGTGGTGGCCTTGCCTCTATCCAGCTTCTCCTGTGTGAATGACAGCTGATAAAAGCCCTGAGCTTTTGCTGGCGTCACCGCCACTATGTAATTCCACTGCAGGGGAGTGTGCTTTTAGCTATGAAGCCCACTGTCACAAGAGCACTAAAGACACAGGCACAAACCCTTGCCAAATTGCCCTCAAGCTCCAGAGATATTTCATCTGACATTTTATTGACAGAGACAATTGTCACTAACCATGTGATATTTATTGTATTGCATCAGTAGCCCTGCATCTACCACCGCCACCACCAGCACACAGATAAGGCTGGCAGCTGCATCAAATACAGCCACCCTAATTACGAGGGTCCGCATTAAAATTTCATAACAAAAAACAAGATGACAATAAAGCCTCTCAAGTCAATAATGCGCCAAGGCAGCACAATACAAAATTATTCTCAACAACCACCGAACCTCAAGTAAAATACTGAATAGAGCTTAGTTATGCTTGCAAATGTGCGTGTGTCTGTGCGCGTGTTTGTGCACATGAATGTCAGTGGATGTGTGCATGTGTTAGCGAGAGAGAGAGAGAGAGAGACCTTGAGTGCAATGGGAGGAGTAGATGCTGCAGCATTCAGGGAGGGAAAGCAAAGCTAACTGTGAGTCAGACTCTCTCTTTCTCTCTCTTCGGCCCTTACCTCCCTCCTTCCACTTCCACTCTCCCCTTCTCCTCCCTTTCTCAGCACTTAAGCAGCTGCCTCCACTTATGCAGGGCACATTTCAGATGACAGGAGGGAGGGAGGGGAGAACAAGGGGTGGCAGGGAATGATGGTTGGGGGGGGGTAGCAGGAGCAGCACTGGGGGGAGGGAAACAAAAGGTTGCACGATGATTGCACAACGATTCAAAAGCTGCTGAAGGGGGACATTCCAAGCTTAGGTGAGGATGCTTTCCCCTCCTCCTCCTCCTCTTCCTCCTCCTCTCCTGCTCTAAAACACCCATGCTGCTATACATCAAAGAGGAGAAGGTTAACCGCTAGACATAGTAACCTCTGTAATAGAACTGTTTTCTAATGACCATCAAAGACTGTTTACTACCTCTGCGCCTGTGATTAATGGCTGTATGCACGGACAACGTCCCATTTCACATGCTCGCTCCCTGCGCTTGAACATGGTAAAGGTGATGTGGAGAAAATGACAAACAGAATGATGATGGAGGATCCTTCTTAATGCTCCTCGAGGATCCTTTAGGATGTGGCCCGATCGCCCAAACTTCTAAAAACATCAAACCACAAGACGAAAAGCTTCAACGACCCTGTTGTGATAACACCATTACTGTGTTTTTACAGCTTAATGAATGATGATGATGCAGCAGTGAGAGCCAAACACCTACGGGCTGTTTTACATTGTTTTCTATTGATGATTCATTTGTACGGTAGTATTTTTTGTGTGTTAGATTTCAAAGTTAACATTCTGTTGGGTTTTCATGATTACCATTTAACCCCTTAAAGCCTAGTGCATCATATTTGATACATAGAGCTCTTTGTGAGTTTTTGAGATTTCTGCATCATCAGGGTGATTTTACTCTAAATAAATCACACAATACATTTTTAAGCATTTTTTTTTTAAATGCCAGATGTAGCAAAAACAATACAAATTAAAAGTCACATATTAACTTAAAATGTCATTAATTTTTTAAAACAAATTTGTCACATGGTTCAGTAAATTGGTTCAGTAAAATAGACATTTCTGGCAATTATTTCATGGTTCAGGTTTTAAAGGGTTAACCAAATATCTACTTGATATATATCTACTTACATCTACCACCACTCTCAGCACTGGAGCACCCCAGGGGTGTGTTCTGAGCCCCCTGCTGTACTCTTTGTACACATATGACTGTGTGGCCACTACCAGCTCCACCACCATCATCAAGTTTGCTGACGACACCGTCGTGGTGGGCCTGATCTCTGATAACAACGAGACGGCCTACCTGAAGGAGATTAGGAATCTGGAGAACTGGTGCCAGAGGAACAACCTCCTTCTAAACGTCAGTAAGACAAAGGAGCTGATAGTGGACTTCAGCACTAAGCAGGAGAGGAACTACCAGACCCCTGTCATCAACGAGTGCCCAGTGGAGAGAGTGGACAGCTTCAAATACCTCGGAGTTCACATCACGCAGGACCTGTCATGGTCCTGTCACATCAACACCGTGGTGAAAAAGGCCCGACAGCGTCTCTACCACCTCAGACGCTTGAGAGACTTCCAACTGCCCTCCAAGGTGCTCAGGAACTTTTACTCGTGCACCATAGAGAGCATCCTGGCGGGAAACATCTTAACCTGGTTCGGGAACAGCACCATGCAGGACAGACGAGCTCTACAGAGGGTTGTGCGGTCAGCTGAGCGCACCATCCGTTCCGAGCTCCCTGACCTGCACTCAATCTACAGCAGGCGGTGCTGGACCAAGGCCAGGAAGATCGTGAAGGACCTCAGCCATCCCAACAACAGACTGTTCTCTCTGTTGAGGTCAGGAAAGCGATTCCGCTCCCTGAAGACCAACACAGAGAGACTGAGGAGGAGCTTCTTCCCGCAGGCGATACGGTCTCTCAATCACACCACCACACAGTACTGACCCACACATATGGTTCTTACACACACACTGGACTTTCTGGACTTTGTTTTTGCACAACACTGGTCACTATATTCTTCATTTCCGGTAATACTTGTACAGCTGCTGTTATTGTGTATATATATTTATATTTAGATTTCTTCATACATTCTTATATAGTTCTATATTGTGTATTGTGTATTTTGTTGTACAGTTATTTTATTTTCAACTTTAATTTATATATTTTATCTTATTCTTCCCAGTTAAATTTACCCTCATTCTAATTTGTGTTGTACAGTTATTTCATTTTTAACCTTAATTTATATTTTATTCCTTCCTAGTTAAATTTACCCTTTTTAATTTTTCTTTTTAATTTTCATATTTATTTCCTATCTATTCATAGCCTTTCCTTTTTTTGTTTTCTTTGGGTCACGAGCAGTTGTCCAAGCATTTCACTGCATATCGTACTGTGTATGACTGTGTACGTGACAAATAAAATTTGAATTTGAATTTGAATTTGAATTTGAAGCTACTACCTGATGTGACAACGACACTAGGCGTGCCACTGTCACCTTTCATGACTTAAGAGGATAAACACCTTTTTCTTCTGGCTTTTAAATTATGGCTCTCGCATCTTATTTTAAAGATCATATAGTACCGCATCAATCTCAGACTGTGAGGTCACCTGTGGTGCCTAGAGTATTTAAAAGTAGAATGGGAGGCAGAGCCTTCAGCTTTTAGACCCCTCTGCTGTGGTACCAGCTCCCAGTTTGGATTCAGGAGACAGACACTCTCTCTACTTAAATCCTCTGTTAGTTCCACTGCAGTAGGTGTAGTCTACTGGGAGATTTCCCATGATGCACTGAGTGTTTCTTGTTCATTCACCTTTTTTACTCTTTATGTGCTTACACAGCACTCTGCAGTCAACCATTAGTTATTATTAATCTCAGGCTCTTTTCCACAGTGTGTTTTTCGCCCTGTATTCCTCACCTCAACCCCCCCAACCATTCGTGGTGGCAGATGGCCCCCCTCCCTGAACCTGGTTCGGCTGGAGGTTTCTTCCTGTTAAAAGAGAGTTTTTCCTTCCCAATGTCGCCAAGTGCTTGCTCAAAGGGGGACACTTAATAGCTGGGCTTTTCCCTGTATTATTGTAGACTTGTCCTTACAATATAAAGCACCTTGGTGCAACTGCTGTTGTGACTTGTGATTTCTATATAAATAAAACTGAACTGAATAAAATTGAACATTTTGAATTGCACAGTACGAAACAAATGACAAAGTTTGTTGTTCTTTCATGCCCGCAAAGCAAATACATCTAACACCTGTCAGTCGGACAAGAGCACATCAGTCTGAATCTTGAAAACCACTGAAAAGGAAATTCTAAAGCCAGTTTCTGATTACTGTTTGGATTAAGAACAGAAGAAAAGAATTAGTAAGCTTTAGCCAAGTACTATGACTACTTTTTGTACTAAAGTCCAAAGATTTTTGCTGATCCATCTTTTAAAACCAAGTCCTTTGTACGCTCACTACAGCCACTGGAGGGTGTCGGCACTTCCACTGAACAACAAGCAGCAACCTAAAAGAATGAAGCCAAGGCCGACCTGCCACTTGAGGCTGTCTCTGAAAGTGAGTTACTCCATCTTAAAATACCAGTCATTACACCTTGGTACAAAAACTTTAAGACAGTTTAGCCCCTTCAGGACCCTTCACGAGGGTTTTTACTCCCTCATTTAATGTGTCAAAGTTATACATTATTTAGACTGTGGCTGCTTTGGTTGACAAGTGGGTGCCGACTAGGCCGCTAAACAAATCATGCAGCTTGACCTCTTGACCGTGTTTGTGCTAATGGCATCTTTTAGAACATTTTTAATGCCGTTACTTAATTAATTACATGGCTTGCTGTGTGGTTAATTGTAACAGCCAGTCAAATGATTTCTCTGCTACTTAGCATTAATACCAGTTACCTGTAAAGTCGGTGGATGGGGCTTGCTATCCAAACTTAGCAGTACTAGAGAATAATGTAGCTCTCCACACACTTTCACAAATATCTTCAATTCTGGCCTCAAAAACTCAAGCTGGCAGTTATGCTAAAATCAAGGCTTCAAAACAGGTCTTCACAAACAGAGGCTATATCGATTTTTTAAAGCTGCTGTTTGCACATATGTTACATAAACAACTGCAATTTAGCCTTTTTATTTCAGCTTCTACATCTGACCATAAAATCTCTTTCACCTACTGCAAAATAATTAAGTCTCCACATGAACAGCTGATATGTATATGGAGTGAGCTGTGTGTGAAAAGAAAACAAAGACGTTTAAAATAATGAGAAGAATCAGTGCCAAATGTCTTTACTGCTGTAGTGTAGTGAGCCGGTATCTGCATTGAGAGCAAAATATTAATCTACTGACTTTTTTGGTTTATAAGCACTCATATTTTTGTCTACAGTGGAGATTTAAACCCCATCAAGTGTGCCCTGCAGCTTTCTTGATAACAGTTTTAATATGTTTTAACTGTTTGTAAGTGTAATTTTAATAATCTAATCTTTAACAGCGCTAAACACAATGAATATGACTGCATTTCAAACCTGGACTATGTTTTTATTGTTACCAATGCGCTAACAGCACATCACTAGACAGTTATGTCTAATTATTGGTGACAAAGGGATGGTAAAGTTGTGTCACTGTAAGGTCTGTTCCCCTGCAGACTGTGCTGATGGCTGAGAATTAAAGATGACTAATGCTGTGACTCTAACAGCTACCAGAAAGGAAGCTAAGTCACTCCCCTCAGTGTTGAGGGGGCAGGAGGCTGCAGGACTCTGTGCCGCTGCTACAAAAACAACACATCTCCCTCTTCTCTGTGGCCTGACGTGAGCTGCACCAATCATGCCAATTCTTTTTTTTCTGATTAGTATTCATACTAGGATTTACTGTTTCACAACATTAAAAAAACACACCTTACCTGTCGGTTATATTGGTTTGGCTAAAACCATTAATCATTTCAGCGCTTTCACTCACTGTCTAGACTGCAAATTCAGTTTTTGAATATTTCATTGTCATATTTTGCTCATTTAGTATTTTAACCTCATTTAGAGATGAAAAAAAAAGTATTATTTTTTAGGTATTTCTGCAATATCAGGAAAACTGTAAACTGCATTGCTAGCATCTTACTAATCATATATATTTAATTGCGTTATTATCTTAACATGTTTTTTGCTGAAAAAGTAATTTCTGAAACATCACAGGAAGACTTTAAACAAGCAGTTTATTTATGTTAGGGTGTTTTAAATAGAGCTGAACAAACAGGTATTAGTTAGTTATCAGCTTGGCTTAGCTTAGCATAAAAGCTAAAGAAAACAGCTAACCTGGCTCTGTTGAAAGTATCACTGACATGTCTTCAAAGAGACATGATAACAATTCATATCACTCACTAAGTTATAATTGTAGTCAGTTTCTTCAAACCTGCATTATTAATTACTATAAATCTAAACTGTGTAACATAAGGGGTCCCTGACAACGCTTTAATCACAAGAATTATCACCACACCTTCTAAGCCTTTGTGTTTTAGCACTCCCCCCTTGTGCTTTTGCCACAGCTGCTGTCATTAAACCTTGTAGGCATAGTTTTTGAAGATAAAAAGCTCCATTAAAACCACATATGTCTCAGTACCTGCCCAGCACCAAACAGCAGACAAAGTTAGCACCTATCAAAAGAACAAAGTCAAGCATCTAGCATGTTAAGGACCCAGATGGTGGAGACGAAACCAGACAAATCTGAAATAAGAGTGAATATTCAACCACCAGCATATCTTGCCAGAAACTCAACTCCAAAAGAACAATCACGCTGCTCCTTGTTTGCAGGATGTGAGAGAAGGTTATTTTTTTTAACAATAGCAACTTCTTAAGCTCATAGCTTTCGGTTATGTGACCGGCGCGGAGAGCTGGAGGGCAGCTTGCCAGCCAAACACTGGATAGAACTGTAGCACATGCCTGTCAACTTTTCTTCTTCTTCCTTTTTTTAAAAAGCCATAAATATTTAGATCTCCTTTTAAGTGAACAAAAAATAAAAATATGTGAAGAAACTGCCAGTTTTGAGCACTTGGGATTCCAATACTGCATCCAAGCACAGTATTCCAATCACTATGCCCTGCCAGACCCCCATCTTTCCCAAACTTTGATGTAGCTTGTGGAGAATCCCTTTCTTTATGATGCTACCAGGATGAAAATGTACAAAACTGCAGAGAGATTAGAAGTGCAGGGCGAAAAAAGTCTTCATCTTTAAAGTAACGGTAGCGCTAATTAGCCGACACTGGCTAGCTTAAAAAAGTTTATTTTATCAATTCAAATGGCCCAAAACTGACAACCTAAGTAGGTGTGGAGACAGAAACATTCATAGGATGTTGTCTCTCTTCTTTTACGGCAGGATTACAAGGACGTTTACATGCTGTAGTAATTTACTTATAAATGTGAACGAACTGAGTGGCTGTCTCCTAATGGTAGCCTCAGTTTCCTTTTCTTAGCTGACTGGCTGGTGTGGTCTTCTGCTGCTGTAGCTCATCTACTTCAAGATATGTGTTGTGCATTCAGAGATGCTCTTCTGCATACCTTGGCTGTAACAAGTGGTCATTGAAGTTACTGTTACCTTCCTATCAGGTTAATGCATTCAACACCTTCTCCTCTGACCTCTGGCAGCAAAAAAGGCATTGTTGCCCAGAGAACGGCTGCTCACTGGATAATTCCTCCCTATTCGATTTGAACTTGCGATATCTACATTATCAAGCAATTGAACAATATGGCGAGTTGAGGTAAGTGTACATGGATATGTATACTAAGATATATATTAAGTTTCAGTAAGAAAAAAAGGTTCAGCCACGGTCCAGCCTGCAAACAATGCAAACATTACACTACTATAAAATCCAGGGTACTATAATAGCACGCTATCTGATAGTCCTAACTGATAGAGTTATTTGAGTGTGTCATACACAGAGATCCAAGGGAAAGAGCAGACCGACAATTATAATGACAAAATCTGTGGTCTTCTACCAGCATTAATCTGCTTTGAATGCCCAGCTACAAATCTTTTTGCCTTCAATGAAAAGTCCAGGAGATTTTTAGCACCTACCAGAGAGCCAGAAAGCAATAAGTTGAGGAGGGTCATTAAATCGTAGGGCTCTACTTAAACCCACTACTTTACTTAATTTGAAATTATTTCAAATCTTATTTATGTATATATATTTTTTTAATGATTAAGTAGTGGATTTTCTGGTTACTGCGAGAATCTTGAATACAAAAGGGTCACTAATTGCCTCACTTCACTAATGCCAGCATATTTTTTAAAAGCTACAAAATTTCTATTCCGTCCTCTACATGCTGGTGTTCGGTTAGCTTATTGTTTTTTACTTCCAGGAAAGAGTACTGCAGAAAAAAAACAACACATCTACGATACTAGAAAGATACAAGTTTGCTTGTGAAAGCAAAAAATCAGTTACTGGATTAAAAAGCCTGAATAATGAAGAGGAAATACACATTGAGGAGCCTGAAGTAAGCCTTCAGCAGACATCCACTGCATCTCTGGCCTCGTAACTCCTTATTTTCAACACAATAAATGTCCTGCTTATATGTCCAGTCTCCTGAGCCAAGACAAAAGCAGCTCATTGATAACAGCTCAATAAGTGGGTATGGGGCTCTCCTAAGGGCTTTGAGGAATTTGCAGTCAATATGTGATGATAATGGGTTGCACATGGCCTTTTTTAAAACTGTGGTGATATTGCAGTAGCTTGAATTTAGATGCAAACTTTTACAACTCTGCTGAAACCACCAAAAATGCAACTGTAGCACAAATATATATATATTTATGCGTTTGTGTTTTTTTTTTAAATATACCAACCATAATCCTGATATAAAAGAAAAATCTGTTTTGTCTGTATAACAGAGTTATTATTGTTCTCAGTAAATTAATCTTTTACGAGTATTTTGTTTTTTAAAATGAGAGGCTAAAATGAAGACGGTTCCATCCACATCACAAAAATCCGTTCCATTACTCTCACAGTAAAGACTTCCCTTTGTTCTCGGAGCCACAAATTATTTCCCCGTTGCTTCAGAAAGCGACTCCTTTACTTGGCTTCAAAACCAAAGGACAGGGGCAGGAGGGGTGGGAGGAGGGGGGTAGCAGAGGACAGAAGGAGAAGAAAGGAGATACACAGAGAAAAAGAGAGCGAATGAGGCAATGGGAAAGGGAGGGCAGCGGGAAAGGAGCCAGGGAGACAAGGCAGGAAAATGCAGAGAAGGGTGTCAGTCATGTGTTTGTATGTGTTTGGGGCTAATAATGAGGAGGGCACGGGACAGAACAACAACACCGCTCCGTCTACTAACTCAAATCTCGATATTCACCATCTCTGGCTGCTAATACGCCTCCTTTCTTTGATATTTGTTTTCCCTTTTAAAGTCATTGATGTTATTAGTTTTCAAAACCTGGCTTAGAGGCTTATTGATAGGCCGCGCAGATGGAAATATTAATGGCCTCGGAATCGCTGATGAGAAAGAACAATAATTCTTGTCTGCTGCCCGTAAAGCTGCGGCACGTCTACAGCGCAAACCACGCCAAGAGGGAGTTTCTGTGTTTTTCCTGCATCGAGACGCTCTCTGCGCTGCAGTTTTGGCCACTGTGTGTTTTCAGTTTTGTCCTCAATAATAAATAAAAACCCAGCTTTCTTGCGAAACACTTAATCGGGCAGTATGGAATCAGCGAGAGCAGTAAAAGGAGCATACTGTCACGGCTTTAATGTGTCTCTCTCTGTGTTCGGTGAGGGGGGGGGGGGGGGGGGGGGGGGGGTAGCCTCTCTGATGTGCCACAGCTGAAATTGGCAGGCTATCAGTCACAACCCTGTAACACAATGTACAGCATTTCTAAACAGTATAAAGAGAAATGACAGCCAAGAAGGCAGAGAGACAGACTGAGAGAGGAGGAGAGGGATGGAGACAGTGCAAAACAGAGAGTGAGAGTGAGAGAAAAGCCATTTTTAGAAACCTGATGTGTAAGTCTAAATGTTTTCTTTACAACTGGGTCAGAACAGCACATTATTCTAGACTCACTGAACAAGCATTTGCCGTTTGATGCGCTCAGATCCAGCTCTAGGTGCCGCAGGTTAAATCTCACGTCAGAATAGCAGAAACTCCACGGCTGTGGGCTTCAAATGTTACCAGACTGCACCTGAATTAAAGCAAAAGTTGGCAAAATGTTTGGTGGGAAGGGAGGTGGGGGGGGGCAAATGAGAACCGGTGTTAATCAGGCCTATTGATTAGAGCCTGTGTGAGTCTGGGAGGAGCTGGGAGAGGGTGGCTGTGTGCATATGCACAGGGGTATTACCAGCACTTATTCTTTAAGCCTGTGGGACAAAGCAGCCTCTGAGCGAGGTGATTAAAAGGCCCAAGCTATTGAGCTCCTCCAATCAATACCCTCCTATGCTATTGGACAGAGCGGGAGGCCGCTTCCTAAGCAACATAGAAACACACGCACACACATGCTAACATGCTTTCACCTTCACAACCCCGTATTTTTCTTCTGTTTGCCCCAAATCTTAAACCAGCTTCATTAAGTGTTGGGGCAAAGGAGAACAAATCCCCATTGGCCTCCTGTAAGGCTTTCTTGACCATACCACATTGGAAAGGGACTTGCCATTTTCATCATGTGCAATGGCCAATTAAACAAATCTAATACAGAGCAGAAGACGGGGTGTGGGATAAAAGTGGGAGCTTTTCATTTAAATGGATAAGGTTAATGAGTTATTTGTATGGTTGACGTATCCTGATGGTTTAAAAGGTTAGGCGCATCTACACAGCTGCCCTTTGGAGTGATCTCCTCCGTTTCACGCTCCCTCAAGCAGTGGTAATGAGAGGTCACTGTGCACCACGAGGGCCCTGGGAGCTAGCAGCCCAGCCAGACAACACATAGCCACCGACATATTACTATTTCCTCCAAAATAAACAGGCCTCGAAGAGAGGAACAGGTCATTTCAGCCCTTTCTCTTAACCTGCCTCTCCCTCTCTCTCGCTCTCTCTTTCTCTTTCAATATCCTGACAAGTGGTCTGCTCTCAGCTCGCCGTGACCAGAGAACACTCCTCTCTCTTGTTTTTTCGGAACATCCACTTTCATATTTTCAATAACTGCAGAATCCTATTTTTTGTTTCCTAATGGAGCCCCTCTCCTTTTTCCACCCATCTCTAAATTCCATTTCACAGAACTGGCCCGCCTTCTTTACGTTCACTGCCATAACAAGATCAGCAAGGCTTTTGGTTTTATTTTGGTTTTTGGGGCGTTTTTTCGAGTCTCATCAACACCTCGGGTAATCCGGTCAAAAATATCTGCACTGCTGACACATAATCAGTTATGCTAAACATAACTCAATCACAGCGTGATTATTAAAGAGCACACAGCAAACACTTACAGCATCACTCCCACCAGCCTTAATGGCCTCGCTGCAGCCCTGGCCGCGGCGGCTGCTGAGAATCACGAGAAAAGGCCTGGCTTTGCTTAATTCAGAGCTATTGATTTGGTAATTATTTCATAAGCCGCTATGTCCAAATACTCACAGGCACCGAAAAGCCCATATCACAGGCGACCAGGCAGCCTGGGGTGTGTTGCTGTCAGGTTTGCCAGTGTGAGGCGGTGGGTTCTGCTTAAGACAGAGTATTGGACAAACACAAACAAACGAGGCAGCGGCCACTGTGACTCAGTGCTCTAATGAACCAGCGTATTGACTTGCTGGCTTTCTCTTTCTCTCTGCCTGCATGTCTTTCTCTTCCTCGCACACACTCTGCCTCGCTCGCGCTCTCTCCCTCTGTCTGCTATGTTTGTATGGATCCCAGCTGCCACTCGGAATACCAATTACTGTAGGTCCAAGATGGGGGGAAGAGTGAATGAGAGAGAGAAAGAGGGACTGTATGAAAAGGAGAGAGAGAGAGGGAGAGAAAAATGAAGTAAGGAAAGAAAGAGGAGAAGCCATGCAGAGGGAAAATAGCGTGCACGCTGGCAGGTGATGCAGGATGCTCGTTCCCCCCTCCCTCCACTTGGTCACCAGGAGAAACACCCTGGTGTTGTAGCTGATGGCGAGGAGAAAAAAAAGGGAGGGGGGTCCTCATTCCCGATGCAGTGGCACCTCACGAGGAGGGAAAATCAAAAAGCATCTTCATGTGAGACACTTACATCCCTGATGCTCCCTGACACTCCTGCAGCTGACACACAAGGAAGGGAAATCAAAGGGGACCTTTCTGTGGTCTACCACAAATAGGTGCAGCTCCTGCACACGGAGGAAGGGAGGGGTGTCACATTCCCCCCGCGAATTCCTGGGACAAAGCTAGGGTGCTGCATCTCCCATTACCAGATATTTGTGTTAGATAAAGGGATTTAGACCAAGGGGAGCTGTTGGGTCCAGTGACACTCCTTCCCGCGCTCCCTTTTCTCGTCTCTTTTCCAACTGCCGCAACAATTCTCATGACAACCATAATGAGCATGCTCACATTCAGCACGATACCACTAATTTGAGAAATTTCCAGCACAAAGACATAATTAGACAAACTAATTAGACGAAGACTTCGCTGCACAGAGATCCTCCACAGTTCAACTCATCCGCCTACCTGCCGATGACTAAAATAGGAAGCAGCCGTCAAGCCCATCCATGCTCATTCCCCTCAGTTAGTGCAGTGAGATGTTTGTGAGATGGCGCACAAGGGAAAATAACATGATCTCTCCCAAGGGCTGCAGACGCTTCTCAGCAGCAGCAGCAGCAGCACAGCAATGTCTTTGTTGTGGCTTTAGTGTCAAATAGGACTAACAGGTCTTACCCAGCCACAGATTGTCTTCCTATTTATATCTGAGGCAGCAACACTGTCTATATGCTGTGAAAGAAGCTGCGCAGTCCTACACCTATATGCCACTGTGCAAGACATATTAATAAATCACAGTGAGCCACTCACATGTGCCACGAACGCTTAAAAATACACAGTGCTCCGCTTGAGGTGTTCATAGTGAGCTATAGGTGAAGTGGTGGGTTTTCTAATGAAGAATATGACAAGAGTACTTAGAGAGAGTTGGAGAGGCGAGGGAGGTAGAAAGGTAATTGATTTTAAAAGTGATGGGAAAACCCACAGGTCTCAGGAGGGAGCAGAAAACCATCTCAACGGATCCAGAAGCCCCAGCTGCCTCCAAGAATAATGGAATTAATTCTTAGTCTCACTTAAATACATTTTATAATGGGAACTTAAATTAACATTTGGTAAGGCCCCCAGAGATGGAGTCAAAGTGTAAATTGTTACCATTTTTTTTTTTTTTTTGCTTTTCTCTCAACAATGGAGCCCTTGTCCTCTGAATACGCTTTCCTTGTAGGCACTCGGTAAATAACTGTGCTCGCCCGTTATCGTTTTGTGCAGCACGCGATGAAAAAAAAACATAACTAATTTTATTACTACATGACCGATTCATGCATATACGACAGAAAAACAAACAAACTTCCGTGCCCACATAGAGGTCAGGGGCCAAGACTAAGCATGTGCACATGTGCGCATGCGTGCATGTACACATTCATATTTTGAATGCTTGGCACACTGTCACTGCATTCACCGTGGAGTCTGAATAGTGGTGGGTTGATTTGTAAGCGCACAAGAGAGAAACACAGACGGTGTGTTACACTGTTTGTTACTCCTAATCTTCAGTCGGGTCAGTAAGTCCAGGTAGACTCACGGTACACTGGTATTAAGAGTCAGCACAGAGGGCTTCTGAAAGAACGGGCAGCCCCTAAAAAGCAATATTTATATATCTACACACACACATATACAGCTCTGTGCCTCTATAACTACAGAGGACATTATATCGACTACAGTTCAGTTGCTGGAGACTTACTTTAACCTTACAAACCCCCTATCCTTAAAACAGCTCTTCACCTTAAAGTACTGGACCTGCCTTGTCCCCATAAGGAAGACAAGTCCCCATTTTAATGACGGTGTAAACAGATCTAGGTCCCCACAACATGAGTAATAACCACCCACTCATACGCACACGAACGCTGAGCACGTAGCACATACAGTACAGCATGCACAATGCACACGAAGAACCCGCATCTCCAGAAGCCTCATCACTCGAGCCAAAACACCGCAGCAGCATACATCTTTGATAGCGGCTTTTAAACCTATTAGATCATATGGCTATAAAGTATGCATACAGACTGTACACCGGCTCTCCCGTGACAAAGAGTTTCTCTCAGTGGACTTACCCGCATAAATAAACCATAAGCAAATCCCAAATATTGCACACAAAAGGCAAAAAGGAAAAAACGTGCACTCATGCAAGTGCATAGACACACTCACGCCTCAAAGGGAGATCTCAGAGGAGCAGGTAATACACAAAGTTATTTGAATATAAAAGGGAGATACCTGGTCTTGTGATGTTCCCGAAGTATTTAGCCGAAAGTGACAGAAACAGAACGATGACAGGAGCAACAAAAATGTGTTTTCACTGGAAGTAATAACAGCGATGAGGGCCAAGCATGTCCTTGACATCACTGGTAGCATCTTATTAAATGTAATTTTTCCACTTCACTTCCCCACTAGTGACTACACTTACATCTGTAGCCCCCCCCCCTCAAAAAGCTGTATTCTTGTATCACACAATAATGACTGTTCCTTCCACTGACTTGTAAAAAACAAAGCAATCCTCATACATTTTGAGTTTAATTTTGCCTTAAACAAGCCGCAACCACCGATTTTCTTTGTCGTTATTTACCGACTCCCCCCTTTTGTGCCACTAACGCACCAATTTACCCTTAAATTATTAAAAGAAAAGCAGCAGATCTGCTCAATTAAGACGACTATCTCGAAGCAGGATTTTTCTTTCTTTTCTTTTAATAATTTCTGCTTAAAAATGTCTTAAACAGATCTCAAATTAGTTGCAGATTATTTTCCTAACAATCAAGAAAATGATTGACTCACTAATTACTTGAGCCCAAGTCCAAAGCCACCAAACAGCAACTTTAATTAAATTACACGCTCTACAATGAGCTAAAGAACAATTTTAATCAGTGTATATGATATAAAAAGAAAAGACAGAGTAAACAGCACAGGCATTCGGTGCCCGCCTTCTGGCTGGTTCTGGTGCTTGTTGCGATGGACAAATTTCAGTGATTATTCATACAAAAGCACAACCAATCATAATGAAAATACAAAATGCAAAGAGATGCATAAACGGAACAAATAAATGCGGCACTTTATTCAAAATCGCAGCTAAATACCTGCATGGAAAACCTGGATATTATTCATTGAAATGCAGCAATGCTGAATTTGAACCAATATTACAAAGAATCTCTGAGGCTTTGTGTGACTAAATGATGAATTAGCCCTTTTATCAGAAGCGGCTACACTGAGGTGCATATTTGACTCCTCGTGGAGAGCATTTTACTGGCTCAACTGTGATATATGCGGGTCGTATTCTGTCAGTGTTGCTGAGTGATGACTTGGGGAAATGGGTTAGAAGAGCACCGAGAGATAGTGAGTTGAAAAATGTCTATTTGCGCATGACAGAGCTTCGGTACGTCACCCAGTGCTGCTGTCAGGGGTGAGCCCAGAATAAATGTGAAGCTGACATCCTGGCCCTTCAAGTATCTTTACGCTACAATTAGCTGCTTGTTTATGACAGCAGAGACTGGGTCACTGTCATGATGGAAAATATACAGTAAGTGTGAGTGTGCGAGAGACAAAAGGAGTCCCGAAGCAGAAGAAAACCCAGAACCAGGAGACTGAGAAATCTTACTGGGCCTTGCTAGAGCTAAAGCACACACACACTGATAAACAGGCGAGTATACACACAGCTGTTCATCCTAGAAGTCAAAGTACACACTTCATACACTCTCCTGCGATGCATCTGAAATGAGAAGTCCTAATTATTATTTCCATTGTGTCCCACTCCTGTGACAAGGACCACTAGCTGTGAATGATTATAATTATTACCCGTAGTAGAATAGCAGTCATGCTGTTGTATCATCAGCAACATCATCCAACAGATCAGGGTCAGATCCAACTTGAAATTCATGTATGCAACGCAATTCACATCCTCTGTGTTAAGATATTCAAAAACATTTCTCATTTGACTTCTGCTCAGAAGCAGTATGCATGGATTATGTTTTGCCTCTGGCGCGCTATGGTAAATGAAAAGTAAAGCGCCATCCGTCAGCTGACTGCATCTGACAGAAAGACCGTTGCATCTGCTCCACAGACCTTTTTTTTTTTTCTCGCTTCTTCCCATCATGCTCGCCTGCATCAACCACAACTTATGATTAAAAATAGCCATTTGATTCAATTACCTCTAATGTTTGATTAGGGCACAAATGCCGCAGTCTCCACAAACAGCAGCACAATTAAACTGAAGTGAATTGCAGCAGATCTTTGAGCGAACGCTGGCCACGCCATAAATTTTAAATACTCGACTTGGGGAGCGAAAAGAAGAGAAAGAAAAAAAAGAAGAAGAAGATTTACAGCAAAATATGGCCTGTCTCTTATTTGTACATAAATTCACAACATCGTTTAGAGTAGCAAACAAGTCTGTCTTGAATGGCTGGTAATTATGTACAGCAGCAAATAAAGCGTGGTTTTCTTTTCTGAGGCGCTGGTGGCTTGTTAAGTGGTGAACAGACAAAACAGCATTTAGAAAATGAAAGGTGGAGGGAAACATCCAGGGCACAGCGAGCTTCTCTCCCATTAGAAACAACACTGTCTGTCTCGCGACCGTTTGTTTGTTCCAACTGGCTGTACTGGAAAGACGTGCCCCGAACCCCCACCACCAACACTAACTACGTCTTTCTTGTTGTTTCTGTCCCCTCTCCCTCCGTCTGTCCATCCAGCCCTTCCTCTAATCTTCCCACCATGTCCGTCCCCCATCTCCTAGGCAGCTCCTCTGTTTTGTTTTGGGTTGTTTTTTTGTTTGTTTTTTGCATCCTACCTAATGTTTTGGTCCCTTTTTTTCACTTTATCAGTCCTTCTTTTTTCAACCCGCCCACATCCACTCATTTTCAACCACCAAATCAAAAATAAGGCTAACAAATGTGGCCTATTATCCAGTATTCGGGACACTGACAGTACGTGTCCATGAATGTAGAGCTCCAAATGGCTCAAATATGAGGAATCTAGTTAAAAAAAAAAAAACATGTTCGAATTAGACCAGGGGCACTGCAGACAAGAGGAATCTATTACTGTTATTATATAACAAAAAACTGAGCTGTTATTGCCACTGTGTGCACCATTACAAAGGAAACAATGCATAGGAGCACATTGTGTGAAACCAATTAAAATCCAACCCTGTCATATACCTTCCTCTCTTTCCAGTCACGTTGTGAATATGCCATTTTTACACCATTCATAACGGCGCACCTGTGTCCACTGCGTTAGATCTCCGCCTCTTTCAGTATCCTTCTCAAATTTTCCAGCATCGCATCTCACTATCTGTTTCAAGAATCCCACGAGCTGAAAATGCAAGGGGGCCCGGGAGAGTGTGTGAGCAGAACAGGGGAAATTTCACATTATCTGTCTATCTGCAATATAAGAGTGTGATGTGGAAGCAGGAAATGAGCTATGAACGTCAAGCCTGCATGCTCATGGTCCCAGTGGCCACCAGCCTACATATTGAGATCAAGTAGGCAATGTGGAAAGTGGTTTAATAGACCCCAGTTTAATTGGACTTTTATTTGTTAATGGCTGAAATCCTGATGCATTACTTTAATTATCTTGGCAGAACTAATTCATGAACACGTAGGAAAAGAAAAAAAATGTGGCCGGACTTGGCATTTAAATAGCATCGAAACACTCCCTCCCTCCCTCGCTCTCTCTCTTTCTTTTTAAAGCTCCTATCCTCAAAGTACTCTGCTTTTGCTTTCCATGGGATTCTCTCTGATACGACTTGTAAGGCATGTGATGGTTTAAACCCTCAGTGTGCTTTAACCAGCCAGCTGTCGTGAATGAGTCCACAGAAAGAGGAGAGGAGAGCACTGAGGCCATTTTTCTCATCTTTTTTAAAAGCGCTGGGGCCCACCCAGATCCTATACGTGAGCATGGCCGTGTTTGCTCTGCCCTCCGAGTGCAGAGTAGGTTTGGCTGCTGCCATGGAAGGGAAAGAGGAGGGGAGGGGTGGGCTCACTTCTACACTTACTAAGCCCACTCACACATGAACTGCTCCGTCAATGCTGAAGAGCAGCCAATGAAAAGGTGAGTTCCTTAATGTCCTTCTGATTGCGTCGTTTCTAGTTCATTACATGACGGCACTGTAACAGTTTTCGCCTCACACTGACACTTGAGTTCTTTAAAACGGGGCGTTCTTTAAAGCAGTTTAGCACAGTTTGACTTTCAGCTACAGGGGAAAATGTTTCCCTCTCTCAGCCAGTGCATGTGTACAGTATTTGTGCATTTCATGGTGTGTTTGTGTGCGTGCTGCAGATTGCATTGGAGTATGTTTACGTCTGTGCGCACGCAAGTAGTATGCGAAAACAAATGTGCGTCTTCCCTGGAACGGCTCCTGTCTGGGTGGGGGGGGGGAGCAGAGCTGGCGGTGAAAGAGCTCAGCAGCGCCTCAGTCCCTCAGGACAGACTGCAGCTCTCTCCTCGCGGCCATGAAAAGCAATCAGAGCTCAGCTTTCTCTCCTGGACTTACCTCTGCCTTTAATTACAGAACTCAGCAGCAGCAGCACAGAGGAAGACTGCCTCCGCTGGGCCACAGCCAGCCCGTCACAACCCCAGCACAGGGCTGCAGTCGAGACAGCAGGCCTCAGCATACAGTGGCCTGACATAAGCACAGTGTGCTTAAACATGCAGTCGGCCCCGGTGAGCTCAGCGTGCTTCTGCACAGACCGAGACTCGGCTAAGGTGCTTCTATACTGAAAACCACAGCGCTCCAAGCATAAAACACAGCAGGGTTCCATACGAGCTAGGAATGGCCTTTCTGTATGCCTAATGAGATGTTCTCACCTGTGCTCTAGCAGGATAATGCAACATAAGCGACTGGGGAATTACGGAAAAATAATCAATAACACAAATAAATGTTTGCTGCTCGGTACACACATGCACACACTGTCAACCAGAAGCATGACCCTGAGATATGAAGAATGCGAGCACTTGTAGGGAAAAGGATTACTGATGAGGAGCCATTCATTGTGTGTAATTGAGATTCTTTCCCATTCAAGAGACATGAGAGTAGAGGCCCAACATGTGCCTTTAGGCTGAGCAGAGGAGAAGCCACGGTGCACACATGGACAGGGGAAGATAAGAGACTATGTACACAAGCTGCTGGTTTTATTGCTGCAACATAACGCTCGGATAGCATTTTAAACACATTTTCAGAAAACCTGCCAGTGCCGTCCTCGCTGCCGTGGAACCATGCCACGGTGCTGAAATGTGTCATTGGGCTCAATTTCTCACCCAATTTCAACCGAACGGAAAATGGCACTTTGGTGACAGCAATGAGGCTGACCAGAAGGAAATGTGAGTGGCAAATGCCGTAAAAGACGAATCTCCACGGCGCACTCGGTGGCACGCCGCCGAACTAAGGCACGGCTGTTATGATAGCTATCATCATTTCCGTATCTATGATCCTCAAACAAGGCCCTCTCCCCCTCCACACGTCACATAGCCTCGGGTCCAATGGCGCACTGTGCCGTCACACGTGATAATGACACCCACATCAACGTGTCAACTCAATTTGGCCCTCTTATAGGCTCTCTTTGACTCAATCAATGCATGGCCTTCCATCTGGGTTCCACTCCTGTCCTCACATTAGAGGAGTGGGGATGGACAGACATTTTACTAACAGCTCACTAAACCTGCCCCCACTCCCCACCCTTGGACATCTGCAGTTTAACATCACATATTACATATTTTCCTTAACCTAATAATCCAACAGTGTTCTCAGAACGTGCAGCAAAGTCAAAAGCACCCTGTCAAGTAGGCTACAAAGGCTTCAAACACAAATCAAAAACCAAGTCATGTCGGGTCAATAACTGTGAGCTGAACAGATCATTAACTGTGGCGATAAATTTGCCAAGTTTTTCTTCTTCTTCTTCTTTTTTAATTTGAAAATCCCATCTTACAAGGCATTCCAATAAATATCAGGCAAGGCACATTTCTAGCTCGTTAAAATTTAATCCAATTAAATCCCTATTTAAAACAAAGTTACACCTCCACAACAACCAAGCACAGAGGCTGTTATCTTGGGCTGCAGCTCATTATTTCTCAGAGCAGCTCGTCTGGCTGACAGTGTGGTAGACTGGGACATCCAGTAAACATCTGTCATGAAGCATCCTTACAGGGGAGCACAGACACAGTAAGCTACTGATCCAGTGACCCGACAGTGCAGGCATTCACACATGCCTTGGTGCACCTGCGTGTGAGCCTCTGCTATCGTCATGTTTAGGCCAATTTTAAGGATTTGTGCTTATAAACCGTTTATGAATCATTTATTCGCCATCACAGTGGAGGGGCCTAGAGAGATGATGTGTTATCCCATTAGGTTTCAATAGCTCATTCATGAATCATTCATCAGTTTGGACTATAGATTATTCCCCCTTTATTCATTTCTTATTCATTTTGGGCTAGTGTACTGCTCGGGATGCATTACGTTGCTTCAAAATGACGTCCACAGGCCAGTGTTTGCCTTCAAAACATGCAAACAGTGCAAGGTAACTGGCATCAACGCGAACAACCACACGTGGCATCTGTATTTGGATTGAATTTGTGAGCCTTAAGCGAATAGATCGGAGCTTGTGCTTTAAGTAAGTGGGGGTATTTTTTTTCGCAGGGAGAAGGTAATCGATGGAGCAGAGACGAATGAATGTAGGCTACGACAGCTGTCCCAAGGAGGTAGGGCTGCTACTACACCGCATGCATGGTGTGAGTTCCCCCTTTGAATAAAATGTCCGATCAGACCAAATCAAGAAGGCAGGGATATAAATCAGTGTGTGTGTGTGTGTGTGTGTGTGTGTATAAATCAGGCTGTCCTGTGCATACCAAATAGAGCTCGCTCTCTATTCAAATACACACGGCACGCTGAATAGCAGCATAATAGCGTTTTCTCTGCCTACCTCCAGAGCGTGTGCGCCCAAACTGCGTTTTTTCCCCCGTCGCAATGGGATCCTTCTCAGCTGCCCTGGACAGTATCAGAGATGCGTCTTTCCCCCGAAAGGCAAACACTTCCCCTGCATGTCCCCCAACCCTCCCTCCCCTGCCGCCACCACCAGCACCACCACCACCAGCAGCAGCAGCAGCCCGGGCCTCCAGTAATAGCAGGTGGACGCGCCTCTCAATGATGGAGACAGCGCGACTCTCCTCTCCCCCGCCGCTCCATTTTCAATTACGGAAGAATTCGTATTCCAGGAAACGCGCTATAGGGCAGCCAGCATGTCCTAATATCGCCGCTTTTCTCGGGACCAACAGGGACCGTCGCCTCTCAAACTCCCGATTCGTGGCGCCCCCTCGCCTGTTATCTACCTTTTACGAGATGCTTGATGTTGCCATTGTCACGGTGTATTTTTTTTTTCGCCTTCCTTTTTTTTCTTTTTTTTTTCAGCTGAACCTCTACCCCTCCTTGCGACGCGCAGTCTCGTAGGCGCGCACTTTACTTGCTCCCCCTCCGATTCTTCTTGGTCCGACCTATGAGCGCGCACAGCCAGCCGACGCAGGGCCACGCACTGCTTTGACGGACGCGCTGAGCAAATCAGGTATAGCCCACTCCAAATAGGACTGTATCATAACAGGGCAACTGCAATGACATGAATAATGAATAGGCTACTCATGTTTGCTGTGCTGTGTGATAGGCCCACTCACAATGCGTACCGGACTGGAAGCGATATTTGGGGAGACTTGAGCGTCTCTCCCTCTCTCTCTCTCTCTCTCTCTCTCTGTCTCGCTCTCTCAGTATGAATTTGATTAGCAAGACTCAATAAACCATTACTTTAAAAAAAAACGTGTTTTGCATGTACATGATTATTTTTGTGTTATTAACGTCTATTCAAGAGGGGACAATGTTTTTTGAGTATTTTTATGGATTTAAGATCATATGTTAGAGTAATTTTGTCATCGGGTGGACAGGTGGATGTAAAACAAAAAAAATCCTATATATATGTGTGTGTGTGTGTGTGTGTGTGTGTGTGTGTGTGTGTGTGTGTGTATAAGGTATAATCATTAGGCTAGATGTCACTGTCCAATTTTCAGCTTATGTTCACAAATAAATGTTTTATTTAATTATTTCCCTGAATACTGATCGATTGTCAAACTGAAAACATAAAATGTTATTTTAAAAAGTGGCAACAGCCTGATTTCATTTTTCAGAGGCCAAAGTGCATCCTTCACATGTGACAGGGTAGACAGGCATCATTAACTCACCACATTTGTAAGTGGCACTGATTTGGGAGTGGTTTTCTGCGTGTCTTACACAGTTGTATTTGATTGCGTTTCTACTGTAGTCTACTTCTGCTCCACACTGTCACTTTTTTTCTTTTGGTAAGGGACCTGTTTAGTGCATGTGTGTTACACCGTCCAGGCTTAGATTATTATTAGAAATCAACACTTCCATAATAGATATTTCTTTTGAGGGTCTGTGAGCTGCACAGTTAAGATCCACCTAAACACTTGTTCACATTTTCTCATTCCTGTGTTTCTTTGTGCAGGCCAGGGCGTACAACATGCTTCAGGCTGAAGGCGGGTGATTGCACAGGGTGGAAGATGTAGGAGGATGACTGCCAAACCCTATGCAAGTTGTCAGCATGCTAAATAGGTTAGATGACCCACAGTACTGCTGACTCTAGTCTTGGCCTTTGGGTTCTGACAGTTTTACAGGTGGGACAAAGGACTCACCCTTCCCCGCTTTAACTTTATATTCAGTTGTATACTGCAGACAGATCTGTTGAATCTTCAATTGTAGTGTTTGCCTAATAAAATAGAATAAAATTCTCCCTGGAGGTGGTCTTTTTGCACATAGCAGTGACTGTCGGTCAGATCTAGAATCTGTGTGTTTCACATCCGCCTCTCTAAAATTAGAGTTTGCTATTGCTAATGACAAAGACTTCCATCAGATGTGCACAACAAGGAAAGGCAGCAAAAAGCAAATGTTCAACATTTTTGCACAACGGACTGAAACATGAAGTGTCAGCTGTCAGTTTGTAAAACAGTTAGTCATTAAATTAATTGGTTGGTATAATGACAATTATGGTTTCATACTGTTTAATGAATAACAAATACTAAACATTTCTTCTTTCAACCCCTGAAATATGATGATTTGACGATAGTCTGAAAAATAAAGGGTCTGATTTTGAGAACTTCTGGTGGATATTTTTATTTGTTTTATAACATTTTACAAACAAAACGTCTCCAATTGATTCATTTTTCACTTGCTTAAAAATGTCTTTCCCATCGTATTTAACATGGTTAAACTTGAATAATCAGGTTATAACTAAAAGGTATTCTGTCAGCCAAATAAAGCGATTACTGTTTATCTAAACTGGGTCACAGTTTTACATACAGTGGATTATTATGGACATTTGTTTTTGGTCTATATCTTTTGACGTATTTCAACTACTTTACTAAGTCCTGATGTACTAAACAGAGGACGTCCTGGCCTTTCCAAAGATATCTCACATGCTTGGGTGTCCTCTTTTAGCTCCAAAGAGGCAGGAAATTACAAAACAGTTAAACTGAAAAATGTTTTTTCTTCAGTTCTCAGGAGGTTGTTGTATTCAGTCTATAGCTATTTGTTGCCTATATATAGTCATCATGACCATGAATGTCATGGTCATTTTGGAATTTTAATGATTTCTTTGAACTGTTCTTTTTACAGAGTGGAATAATTGTAGAGCGTATATCATTAATAACTTTAACAAACATGAATTGGGTGCACAAGACTTTTAATATATTTGAAATTTTCTCTCATCCATCTAATCCATAGTCCATACGTTCACTAATGTTTGATTAAATGTCCCTTAGCAAGTTTTACCTGAACCACACACTTTTAGAATCCATCAACAAGCTTCCGGCGTAATTCTGACAGGATATTTGACGACTCTCCTTGGTAGAATTTGTAGAGTTCATTTAAATCGGTTACTTTCCTGGCTCACACCCAGCTTTTAAGCATAGTCCACAAATTCTAAATAGGGCTGAGGTCAAGGTTTTGGGAGGGTCATTCCAGAAGCTAATTGTTAGCCTGCTTTATCCACTCCAAAACCAGCTTTAATTCATTTTGGATCATTTTCCTGTTGGAACAGACTGTGTCCAAATTATCATCTTGCTAGCTGTTTGTTTGAAAAAATTGAGTAATCTTGAGATAGCCCTCTGTTGGGTCTCCGCTTGCAGGCCCTGCTGGTTCAGAGACTTATCACCCATGAACAAAGCAAGACAAACAGCTTAACCGGTTTTTAACTTGCGGCGCAAGAGAAGCCGATCGGATCAGGATCTTGGAACTGAACGCTCCTCCACCTTTTCCCAGCCAACTTCGACCCCCAGTCTTCCCTGCAGCCTTTTATTCTGTGAATACACAAGCATAGGTGAGGCCATAAATGGCAAGAAGTAAACATCCTTACTAAATAAGGGCACAGAACCTTTAGATGAGATGTGCCTGCAGTTAAACACTATAACTAATTGCCTCCCCCACATCCTACATATGGAGGGGAGGAACAGAAGAATATCTGAACATGCAGTTTAAGACAAGGTTTACAAATTTAAGTACAATAATGTCAACTATTACCAAAATCAACCTAACACCCTCCTTTTATTGTTTTATCCACTGTTTACAATGTACCAGTACCACTGGCAGGAAAACAGCCCCAGAGCATGATGCTACCACCACCGTGTCTGACATTTAGTGCAGTCTTCTTAGATTTTTAAGCCACGTCAACCTTTCATATACAGGCTATAAACACTGTTTTGTTTTGTTTTTTTCAAATAAGCATAAGAATACATAGTATTCAACTTACAATCTCCAAAGAAATTTCAGTTCCAGTGGTATGTCTCAGTTTTTCCGTATTAGTCAGTCTGCTGTAATTACAAAGAAATGCTACTGTCATAACTCAACAGATCATGCTAGCATAGCACTCAACAAGCTAACTTGGTTGTGGAATGGCAGGCTTTGGATAATCATCTTTACATTTGGAGAAGATGAAATCTGTATCCATATTAAACAAGACGCAACACTGCTGTTCAGGTTGTTATTAAAAATTACACCCTGATAGCTTAGATTTAAATGCTGATTCTTGTCCTATGGCACGATGTCTGTCTGCAAACAGCTGTACACTAAACAGTTTATTTCCTCTTGTGTGATCAATTTGTAATGTCTCCAATATAATTCGTCCAGTCACATTATTACTGAAGTCACACACAAGGACAGATTGGTATTCTTAAATATTTGATATTACTCTTAGATCCATCCTCATAACCATGTCTATCTATAACCCTTTGAAACGCGTTCAAAGAGAGCGCACACAAACACACGCGCTGCAAATTACCTTTGAAATAGATAGCATTTATTTGATTACCTATGTTTTCACTGTAGAAGTAAAGTACAAGCGCTGATGATCTCCATAGTGACTCCATAGTAACAGAAATTATATCCATACTTCTTAAAATACCTTTTCAACTGCATACATCAGTACAGATGTGTTTTAAGAAAGAGACAAATTAACTTACAGCTTCTCTCAGTGCAGTAAGTTATTAAGTAAACTCAAAGCTGCCAGGAGAGAAACGTTTTCATTCCTCTATAATTAGAGTTTCTTTGTGTCTTTACAGTAAACAGAGGTAATAAATACTGCCATAGTGGAATTAATGTGAAAAATGTGCTCAGCTGTAAAGACTCATGTTGAAACTTACATTTTGCTCGTACAGCTAACAAATACACCTGAAAACAGCTGTATTAGGTTGGTGGTCAACTGCTCATTAACATAGATTTCTAATCAGCCAATCACATTGAAGCAACTCAGAGCATTTACACATGTAGACATCAACAAGATGACCTACTGAAGTTTAAAGGTAGCATCAGAATTGGGAGGAAAGGAGATTTAAGTGACTTTGAACATGGCATTGTTGTTGGTATGAGATGGGCTGGTTCGAGTATTTCAGAACCTGATGATCTACTTTGATTTTCCCACATAACCATCTCTAGGGTTTGCAGAGAAAAGAGAAAACATCCAGTCCTGTGGGCGAAGAGGCTGCCAGAGGTCAGAGGAGAATGCCCTGTAAGCTTCAAGCTCGCAGAAGGCAACAGTTACTTAAATAGCCACTTGTTACAACCAATCTATTCAGAAGAGCACACAGCATGTTAAAGATGGGCTTCAGCAGCAGAAGACCACACCAGCTGCCACTACTGTCAGCTAAGGACAAATCATCAGATTGCACAGTAGAAGATCTTTCCTTGTGCTGCAACATTCAGATGGTAGAGTGAGAATTTGGATTAAGCAACATGAAGGCACGGATCCACCCCGCCTTGTATCAGTGGTTCAGGCTGCTGCTGGTGGTATAATAGTGTGAAGGATATTTTCTTGGCACGCTTTAGCCCCTTTGCTACCCACTGAGCAACATTTAAATACCACAGCCCACCTGAGTATCTTTGCTGCTTATGTGCGTCCCTTCATGACCACAGTGTACCATCCTCTGACAGGAAAACGCACTCTGTGGTAAAACTCAGAGCTTTTCAAACTGCTTTCTTCAACATGACAATGAGTTCACTGTCTTCAAATGAACTCCACAGTCAGCAGATCGAAATCCAAAAGAGCACCTTTGGGATTTGATGTAACTGGAGATTCACATTATGGATGTGCAGCTGATAAATTTGCAACAACTCTGTGATACTTTTATGTGAGTATGAACTAAAATCTCTGAGGAATCTGTCCAGCACCTTGTTGAATCGATGCCGTGCTGAATTAGGCTGTTCTAAAAGGAAAAGCGTGTCCAAGATAGTTTTTGCAAGGCGTACCTAAAAAAGTGTCAGAAGAACATGTAATTATATAATGTATAATTTAAACATTTAAATTAGGACGTGAAAATGTTGGCTTATCAGCGATGATGGCAGAAATAAATATTGATCACCAAAGATCCATCCATACAGTGTCAAAGAGGAGCTGGAGCCTATCCCTGGTGTCAGGAGGAGAGGTGGGGTACATCCTGGATTGGTCATCAGTCTGTTGCAGGGCATCCCCATAGATGATATGGGATATTACAATATAATCCCATATCATAGAGCACAAAGAAACATTTCACATATCTATTTCATGAGACAGGTGAGACAGGCCAAAGGCTGCACACTGGTCAATGTGCAAATGTACATGTAGTGTTTGAGTGCATGGCAAAGATCTGACATGAAGATCAAGAAGAGCAAACTGGAATCTGCACCCAGATTTAAAAACTTGTATTTCCTCTTTCCGAAACCAGCCTCCTTACAAACATTTAACATGCATACACGCACAGCTGACAGCAGCTTTAAAGAAAGCACACAGTGATGTAAATAACAGAAAAATGGGTAGGGACCAGAAGAAGAATGACATATTATTTGTATTTCTGTATTTCAGAGAAACAGCTTCACTGACAAGCTCTCTAAATGGAACGCCCAAACAGCTGCCCATCACAGCTGGAAGCTTTACATGTCCAAACTCTTGTTACACAGGTGTGGAGTGGGAGCATCATGCTATTTCTGTGTTTTCTTACAGAGAGTGGCATTGTTCTTTCTACAGGATTATCTCCCTTTATTACTAGATTGTAAATCAAGGGCTCTCATTTAATTGCTTTCACAAAGAAGCATATATTCCAACAAAAAGCATATTAGCGGTCTCATGGCTGAGCAGATAGCCCCCATTTATACAGCTGTTATTATTTTGTGTGGTTCATTATTTTTTATTCAATTTAAAGTGATTTAATGAAGGATGGAGTTAATAACAAGGTGATCACATGTAGTGTAAACTACGAGTGGCCAGCACACCCTGAAAGATTTTTTGGGTTTTTTTTTGTTGTTGTAACTTTATAATGTTTTATCACATTAAGAAGCTGAAAGGCCGTCCTGAGTTAAATATGAAAAATGGGCAGTTTCTACCTAACACAGTTTAAAGTTTAAATAAATCCACAGGGGGTGATTCTGACATTCGAGCCAATGTAAAATTAAAGGCTGTTATTCACTGAGAGGGGAAAGTAAATGCTGAAATTTCAGGCTTTGATGCTCACCAGGTTTGACAGTCGGTGTGAAATCTCCAATAAGATTATGACAGTTGTAACCTGCGTGAATCCATCTCTGCATTAGCATCAGCGTGCCTGACCAAGCAGTCTAAGAAGGGTGGGGGGTGGGGGGCTACCTGGACCTTAATTTGCCGCCTCTGTATGAGATGCACTGGCTGCAAATCAAATAGCAGAACTGAACATGTGCGTGCAGGCTGCAGGTGAATCTTGTGAATCAGTTTTAAGTCTTTATCACAATAACAGGCCACAATCAGAAGACGCGCATGCAGCTCTCCTGCGTCTGATTTCAAAGCCGTGTTATATGGAGCTTTGATTTTGTATTTTTATTTTACATTAAAATTTTTATTTCTTCTTTTTTTTTTTAACACAACTAGATTTCAGAAAGTTTTATTACCGTGTCATTTCAAAAAGTTTGAAATGAACGACCAATTATGTTCGCAGGAAGCAAAATTTTAATGCCAGAAGTAATTCTAGACATGACCTTTCTTATGGAGATTGAAACTCGGAAAAGATAATCTCTCCTAAAGTAGACACTAATTCTGCGCTACTTTTCAGAAGAGTGCTGTAGCTTTGACCGAGTTGTTTTTTTTTGTTTGTTTTTGCTGATCCACGCTACTGATGATGATGATGTCATTTAGACACAGCGCCCCCCCCCCCCCTCCTGAAGCCACTCTGCACACTGTGAATAATGGAACAACTCCACTGGGATTTCTTGACAGCAGCCGTAGTCACTTTACTGGGTCTCCATCTATTATCTGCCAGCCTTTAGCATCTTGCACAAAGTAACAACATTTTTGCAAACCAATGGAGACCAAACTTTTAAAAAAAGAGAGAAAAAGAAAGAACAAAAGGAGTACAACTGCCTTCAAAAAGGGAGCTATTTAACTTTGCATGATCAGATTTGGAAAATATTCAGCTGTTTATATGATGCTAAAAATGGAGAATTATTCTTGTCTGTGAGGACCAAACATATTGAAATTCCAAATACATTCCTAAATTTGGTATCTGCAGCAAACACTGCACACACACACACATGCACATGCAAAATGTGTGTCCTGGATCATCTGCTCAGAGGTTGCGTCATGTGCAGCACACTGTATCTGTGCAGAGATGGTAATGCCGTCGTATGTGTGTTTATTGACTTTAAAAGAAGCAGCTGCATGCGTGCAAGTGCGCGCATGTGTGAATATTCATTCTCATTTTGACCAGGAGCATTGATATAGTACACTGGGATTACGCACATAAATTTACACTCCCACACAAAACGGTGGAAATAACTACATCTTCTCTGAGGCATCGATGCATATTTATTAAGGCGTAAACGCCCTTGGCCACATGCTGGTTCCATTGTAGTGGGATGGGAGCGAGCTAACTGTCTGCTGCAGAGGGATCGCCCTGAGTCTCAGCCTGGTCTGCCTGTCATCCCGATGAAAATAAGCATGGAGGAGTTCAGCAACAGGCCGAGGGGAGGGTCAGCAGGGATTTGACGTGTGTGGCTGAATGCGTCTTATCACCTGTGCGCTCTGGGTGGCTGTCGTGGGACCGGAGACGTGGCTCTCTGGGCATGTTTAAGGGATCTACATATTAATTTTGCACTGAATCACCGTGAAGGATAATATGTATGTAACCATGTACAGGCAGAAAGAGTGGGCGCAACAAGAAGACATCATCCTATCTGTACATCAGCAGCATGTTCTTTGAAAATCTCTCCTTCAGTTAGAAGGTCGTGCTTTGCGTTACAGGCTCACTCGCCTGCTTCGGTCCACATTAAGGTCATTAATAGAGGCTTTTGTACGCCTGCCTTCCTTTACGCTCGCAGAATGCTGCATAGTAAAGAGGGGAATGCCTTCCCATATTATTACCTCCTTAAAACATGCAGGCAAACAGCTCAAAACAGTGCTAATCACATGCACAGCATGCAGACAATTACAGGGAGTGCAGAATTATTAGGCAAGTTGTATTTTTGAGGAATAATTTTATTATTGAACAACAACCATGTTCTCAATGAATCCAAAAAACTCATTAATGTCAAAGCTGAATGTTTTTGGAAGTAGTTTTTAGTTTGTTTTTAGTTTTAGCTATTTTAGGGGGATATCTGTGTGTGCAGGTGACTATTACTGTGCATAATTATTAGGCAACTTAACAAAAAACAAATATATACCCATTTCAATTATTTATTTTTACCAGTGAAACCAATATAACATCTCCACATTCACAAATATACATTTCTGACATTCAAAAACAAAACAAAAACAAATCAGCGACCAATATAGCCACCTTTCTTTGCAAGGACACTCAAAAGCCTGCCATCCATGGATTCTGTCAGTGTTTTGATCTGTTCACCATCAACATTGCGTGCAGCAGCAACCACAGCCTCCCAGACACTGTTCAGAGAGGTGTACTGTTTTCCCTCCTTGTAAATCTCACATTTGATGATGGACCACAGGTTCTCAATGGGGTCCAGATCAGGTGAACAAGGATGGCCAGTGTCATTAGTTTTTCTTCTTTTATACCCTTTCTTGCCAGCCACGCTGTGGAGTACTTGGACGCGTGTCATGGAGCATTGTCCTGCATGAAAATCATGTTTTTCTTGAAGGATGCAGACTTCTTCCTGTACCACTGCTTGAAGAAGGTGTCTTCCAGAAGCTGGCAGTAGGACTGGGAGTTGAGCTTGACTCCATCCTCAACCCGAAAAGGCCCCACAAGCTCATCTTTGATGATACCAGCCCAAACCAGTACTCCACCTCCACCTTGCTGGCGTCTGAGTCGGACTGGAGCTCTCTGCCCTTTACCAATCCAGCCACGGGCCCATCCATCTGGCCCATCAAGACTCTCTCTCATTTCATCAGTCCATAAAACCTTAGAAAAACCAGTCTTGAGATATTTCTTGGCCCAGTCTTGACGTTTCAACTTGTGTGTCTTGTTCAGTGGTGGTCGTCTTTCAGCCTTTCTTACCTTGGCCATGTCTCTGAGTATTGCACACCTTGTGCTTTTGGGCACTCCAGTGATGTTGCAGCTCTGAAATATGGCCAAACTGGTGGCAAGTGGCATCTTGGCAGCTGCACGCTTGACTTTTCTCAGTTCATGGGCAGTTATTTTGCGCCTTGGTTTTTCCACACGCTTCTTGCGACCCTGTTGACTATTTTGAATGAAACGCTTGATTGTTCGATGATCACGCTTCAGAAGCTTTGCAATTTTGAGACTGCTGCATCCCTCTGCAAGATATCTCACTATTTTTGACTTTTCTGAGCCTGTCAAGTCCTTCTTTTGACCCATTTTGCCAAAGGAAAGGACGTTGCCTAATAATTATGCACACCTGATATAGGGTGTTGATGTCATTAGACCACACCCCTTCTCATTACAGAGATGCACATCACCTAATATGCTTAATTGGTAGTAGACTTTCGAGCCTATACAGCTTGGAGTGAGACAACATGCATGAAGAGGTTGATGTGGACAAAATACTCATTTGCCTAATAATTCTGCACTCCCTGTAAAGGTCACCGAAGAAAAGATTTTTAGGATTTTCAGTTTCTAAACATAAAAAAAGCGAGAAAGCAAACACCCCGCCTGTGTAAGTCCATCTCGGATTGCTTAGTAACTTCAATACTTGAGAGTGTTATGTCCTTGACCGTATCAGACACACACAAAGCTTTGCCTCGGCAAAGAAGAGGGAAAAAACATAAAAGTCGGTGTAATATCTAAGGCTCTTTCACAGAACCCAGGCAGATCATAGCGAGTTATGTTCACTGAATAATTAGCGAATAACCTGTTAGGGGCAGCAGCTGAACGTTGTTGGGAGCCGCTAATGAATAGTCTCATAATCTCATCTGCCTAGGTTAGATGAGAAGGACACCATTAACATCAACTCGACTGCCTGGACATCTGACGCATGAAAGAAGACCCATCCAACCAGTAATCATCCAGTTGGGTTCCTTTTAAGCAGGGCTTTATCAAAGTCTACTTTCATCTGTAATGTGTGACTTCCTCAGAAGGTGGCAGAGGCCTCACAATGCAGCGCAGCAGGGCTTGGTCTGTCACGTTATGGGAATGTTTTTGTTATTGTCAGTTTCAATTATAATCCTGCCGAAAGGCCTCACAGAAAAAAAAATGTTGTCTGATGTCTCCGGTCCCGGAGGAGTATCCAGAACGCTGCAGGGGTTCTTGAGGGGAATCCAGTGTCATTTTGTCCACCAGACAATGAACACAAGGAGAGCGTGTTAGTGCCACTGTTGCGTTCCAAGCTTGGATGCTTCGCTCTTAATGACAGATCGTATCTGCTTTAGTGGGGCCAAATGCAAAAGCTGAAACAATCTCTTTGACCGCTCTTGTGGCTGACACAGATCCAGTATGTAACGCAGAGATATTTATTATGGGTCATTTTACAGTTAGATCCATAATTTGTTGGACAAAGACACAATTTTTATAGTTTTTCATCTGAAACATTAACACAGTCAATTTTAAATCAGTGAAAAATGGGTTTTTCATGATTTAGTTTCATCTCGAGTAACTGGCCTCTAATTAGGCTGAGATCAGGTGACTTGTTTATTTAAGAATATCCCATTTCTTCACCTTAATAAAACTCTTGGGTTGCTTTTGCGGCGTGCTTTGGATGGCTAACCATTTGCACAGTAAAGTGCTGATCAGTCAGTTTTGCAGTGTTTGTCTGAATCCGAGCAGAGAGTACAGCCATATACACCAGTGGTTTCCACAGGCAGCCATGACAACACCTCCACCATGTTTCAAAGATAATGCGGCACTCTTTAGATCATGAGCTTTTTCTTTTGCCATTATTCTGGCACAATGTCATCTCAATTTGAACTGTCCAAAGAATTATTTCCAGAACTGTGCTGGTACTCCTGGAAAAGCCCGATCTGGGTGCAACTAATGGTTTGTATTTTGCTGTGAATCCTCTGTATTCACAATCATTGGGGAATCTCCTAAAGTGATTATTTAGGTTTATTGTTTTTAAACCTAATGACGTCATCACTCACAAGCAGTGAATCTGATATTCCTGCTAGTAAGCCTAATTACAATTATTTCTGATCCTCTGAAAATGGACTACTATGTATAAAACTGGCCACAAACAAGCAGTAATTGAAGGCAGCTGCAGTAAGTGCCTGACAGAGTATCTCAAGGGAGGAAACACAGCATTTTGTGATATTCATGTGTTCTAGATTGATTTCTATCCAAGTATTAAAAGCAATTCTTATATTTAAGATCACATCAGTTTCCCCTGTTAATTTTGAGCCTTTACAAAAATGGGGCCTTATGTTGTAATTATGGATTTGTAATATTTTATATGCTAAAAGTTTTAGTGGTTTTTGAAAATAAATATTTTAAATGAAAGCCAGCAACTCATTTCAAAAATGTTGGGGCAGATTTACGCCTTTTTGTCCTTTATTTAGTGATATTGTCTTAAAGTAAGCAAAGCGCTCCTTGAGAATGATGTCATCCAGATGGCAGCGTATTGTTCCTCCAAAACGTACAGGATAATGTTCTTTAGCATTAATGGAGTTTTCCCACACTTGGAAGTGACCCATGCCGTGTGCACTACACCCACACGCCACCACAGATGCTGTTTTTTTTGAACTGCACACATGTATAGAATGAGCGTGGAAGCAATTTTTAGTCCAGCTTTACAAGATGCAACCAAACTTTGTCAGAAATGTGATTGTTTAGCAACCTTATGTCGAGATCATAAGGTGCTGAATGTACTGAGGTTTATGTCAATTAAAAAAATGCAATTTTAAGATATACCAGATTTTTGTTGCTGAACTGAGACAATTTAGTGATACGTTGATGTCTTGAAGGGCAAATAAAGCAAATATAAATATAGATTAATGCAAATAAAATTCAACTGTTATGCTAGCTGACACGTTGAATCGAGCAGTGAGCGTTTAAGGCGAACATTTCATTCATTTCTCATTAATCTGAATGTTTTTGGAGGTCAAAGTAGCAAAATAAAGACAGCTGAATATTTCTGTAAATAGCCTGATTCACTTTCTGGCAGACGAACAAAAAGCCTGAATCCATTTTCTGTCACATTTGTACATGAACGTCGGCTAATCTCAACCCAGCAACACCTTTAATGAGTTTAGACACCTTTAGATTTTAATTCATGATCAGATTTTATCAACTCCAGTTTTGTATTGCACTTAGATTCATGTTATGTGTTGCACGACTGAGAACTGGTCTGGCATAAAAACAGCTGCTAAACAAAACATATAACACATGTATATATTTTGTACTAATTAAACAAGACATGCTAATTTGCTGTAGCTTTAAACCACATATGATTTTAAACGTCTCTTCTAACCCTTTTGGGAAACAGGCACATTTCACAACTATTCCTTTAAAAAATAAAAATCAATGACTAAGAAATGTGCACTGCTCTGAGTGTCATCTTGTGATCGCTCTTAGACGTGTCAACCCCGATACCATGATAGAAAAAATAAATGCCTATAATCTTGTTTTATACATCGTCATAGCTCTGAAATTAAAAACAGAACAAGCATATGGAGCCGACATCATTGTTATTTAGAGAAAAGCCAACATTTATTAATCTGAATTGTACCAACACACCAACATAGTCCAAAGCACTATGAAGCAGAGTGTGAAAGACACCCAGTGATAAATTTCTTCATTTTTAGATAAATTATAGCAATGGTCCAAACAAAAAAAATGCTTCGTAACTAAAGCAACCCTCAGAAAGAGAGGGTGTGTGTGCACTGTCCGTCTTTCCAAATCTACACGTAACCTTCACACGGAAAGAGTCTTTACTTTGGTCATACACTCAAAAAAATATCAATCTTCCCAAATAACTGCATCAGAAGAGGCTTGTCAACCAAGGCTAAGGGATATGATGGTTAAAAAAATGCTTTTAGGATGTTACCTGTAAATGAAGCTCAAATTGTAGTGAGACCCGTCCATGATTTATTAGAGTTCCTTCCTCTTAGTCTCAGTGTTATGCTTACATGAAAGTGACCGTGACATACGAGCAGTTCACGGGGGAGCTTTTCAGTGTTTTTTTGAGTGCCGCCATCTAAATGATGTACAAAGGCCTTGACGTTCCACAAGTCAGTTTTATCGTATAATTGTGTGAACAGGATAATGAACTAGTTTGCACAAAATAACTCGTGCAAACAAGATAAAAAATATACATATATCGCCTTCCACTGGGATCAGATCATCTGCACATCTTCACATTTTCAGAATAAATGTCGAGAACAACGTGACGGGCAAACATACTGCAGCACAGCCTGCTGCACGTATACACCCTTCATATATAAAAACCAAACCTAAGTTTCATTCCTTTTGTAAAGAATTGTTTTTAAAAATCATATCAATACAAATTGCATCAATATCAAGGCATATGCAAGTCATTACATGTACGCTCATCTGTTTCCAGAGCAGAGGAAGATGTCAATAAACCTGATGTCAAAAAAAAAAAAAATGAGGAGGAGGGGGCAACCATGTTGACTAACAGATGTCTTGCACGCACGTATGTGATATACAAGGTCTCTTATGCTTTGCTTCAGCTGAGACAACTGGCATATAAGCTCTCTCTCTCTCTCTCTCTGGACATCAGCCAGTGCTAAACACTCTTGCTCCCTGTTCCTGCTCCTCCTCCTCCATTTTGGCGAGCGCTGGCCTTTATTTCCATGGAGAGGAGGAGAGATAGTCATTATAACAGGGTTTTGGCTGGAGTGGGTAGTGGGGTAGTGGGGGATGTACCCGCCTGCCCAATAGCACGCAGACCAGGGATTCCAGTGTAGGCCATCTGTGAGGGATGAACAAACATGGTGGGTGGCAGCTTCTCTCAACAGGAGCAGTTCCCACAGCCTTTCACACTGTTGAGGATCTCCTCCTGCAATTTCTTCCTCTCCTCCTCCTTCTGGGACAGCCGCTCGGCCCGCGGCTCGGCCGAGTTCTTGCCGCTGTTCAGGATTCTGCTGTTCTGAGCGTTCCAGAGGTTTCCGTATAGGCTGCCAGCGGTGCTGAGCAGAGCCTGGTGGGTGCCTCGCTCCGCCACTTTACCCTAAGCAGAGAAAAGGAAACCAAATTATATGGAAAAAATAAAGTCTAAATGGGGGGTGGGGGGTTTCACAGGACAATAAAAAGGGCTGTTAACACAGAATCATAGCTAGCATCTCTTCACGGCCACTCTCTCTGCAGACACCCCCCCCCCTCCAATAAGAATCCCTGCCGCCTCCCCAACAACTGTTGCATTCCTCTTGCAAAACACGCAGACACGCACGCAAATCCACACACATGCCACACAGCCCTCCCACACAGTCACACACAAATGAAAGCACCCCCCTCCCCCCACCGCCCATGAGCATGCAGAGGTGTTGGCATCATCTTTAGTGCACCCAGGATGAACATGTGACTGCTTCCGCTCGTTATTTTAATGAGCACCCCAGGCAGTCCTCTGCTGGTGACACTAGCAAACGCCGTGGCGACATCACACGCAAACATGCCTCCTCGCCACGACCCTCTGATCCCCGCCATCTGACTCGGGAAACACGAACGGCACAGGCTCAACTCGCCGCAGTTCAAAGAGAGCCTCTTCTCATTTTATCCCATCTGACTCGAGCGCTGGCGGAAAATGTCACTTCACCTGTGTTACATTTTATTTGAACTCTTTCTTTCCAGATAATAACTGACTTCACTGTGTTGTGCTCTGCAGCGTCTCCGAGCCCAAGCAGCTGGGACAGCTCTGTAATGCAGCACACAATAGCAAAGCACACCAAGTATCGCTGCTCACCTCCACCCTGACTTAAACGCATCTGACCGAAAAACCGCATAAAGCCATTTGTATGGCGAGCGCCACGGAAAGACATGTTTAGTCGTGGATAGGGCCTCATCAGTGTCTGGGAAGCTGGCCCATACATTATTAGTCACCGAGACAAACAAGACACGCCATCTGACCAAAACACCCAGTTGAGTCTGACTGGTTTAATGAGCCCTTATGGAGAAAATAATACATTCACTTCTACCAACAGTGTCCTGTTGTTGTTGAAATTAATGAGAGAAGCTAAACAAAGCATGTTTTTATCACGTACATTCAAGAAAGGTAAATAAATGAGTGCCAAAAAAAAAAAAAAAAGAAAAAGAAAGGAGAGAGACAGACGACTTGCTAACTTATTTCTAGTTGCTGGCACAAGCGGTGCACTGGGGGTCACGCAGTGCGGGTCATCATCCTTCAATGGAAAATCGTCTAATTGGACTGGCAATTAACACACTGCGTGTTTATACTTGGGCACACTCAGCAGTCGTATGAAATTGCATTACACCTGAAGATGTTAATCAGGGCAGAATGAGATCAAGTAAAAAAAATAAATGGCTGAGTTCTCACCTCATTGAGTACTATAATCTCATCTGCGTCTACGATGGTGGAAAGCCTGTGGGCGATAAACACAGACGTCCTGTCCTTCACCATCTCCTTCATTGAAGTCAGGATGTTCTGGATGCACACAAGGACAAATAACATTACTACACTGTTAAGCTTTACAAGAGTACCCCCGTAATCCAAAGGAAAATATTTCCAAGTTTGCAATAACAAAGGTCTGAAAAGAAAGGGAGGAGGGGGGGAAAAAGAGAGCATGAATGACAGGAAATATATGAAATGTACTCGCAAACTTTGATTTGAAAGAGAAGCTAAGTCAACACAATGTTGCTCAGCAACATCCACCTCCATATGCTTTTTTCTTTGCAGTGTTTACATATGATAATTTAAAAACACCATCATGACGAGAAGCAAGAGAGAGAGGAAATAAAAAACTCAATTAACAACCACGTCTACTGCCCCACTCTTTTCCCTGAAGTTCAGTGAGGGCGCGCTGAACTTTCTCATTAAATGTAACATTTACAAAGACTGTGTGGTTTAAGCTGAGCTGGAGATTAAGTAGGAGAAAACAGTGGCAGGTGGCAAGGGAGAACATGGGGGTGGTATGCGTGCGTGTGTGTGTGTGTGTGCAGCGGGTGTATGTCGCAGCAGGTATGTGACGCAGGAATGAGCTGAATTATTGTGTACCTACAGCAGGTGACTGAGTGGGTGTTTGTTCTGTTAAATGTGTATGCAGACATGCTAATGTGTGCGTGCAGCCGGGAGCGGGCATTTGTGGGTATATTAGAAATTGGTGCTAGTGTCTGTCACTGTCAGACTGACCTCTTCAGTGATGGAGTCCAGGGAGGAGGTTGCTTCGTCATACAGGAGGATGGGCGGATTCTTTAGTATCGCCCGTGCGATTGCGACCCGTTGCTTCTCCCCTCCTGGAACAAACCAGACGTCATAAATAGCAAGGCGAATGCCAAAACCTTTGAAATACGCGTTACTGCAAGTCTCTGTCTGACCCTTCTCGCTAGATAATTACCTCAAACTGAGGGCCAACACCTAGACTATACCAATGCTACACGTTTCAGTCTGGTAAGAAAATGAAGGGAAAAAAAAGAAAGGAAAAAAACCCAGACCTGATTTAATTGTGAAGAAAAATCAGCAGGACGCAAAGATTTCTCTCCCGCTGTGCCTGACTTTGCCTTTATTACATATGAGCCGTGTGCGGCCACTTGAAAGCGAGCGGTGTTAGGGGAGAGTAAATACTGCTGGCAGTGGAGAACAGAAATGAAGAAAGTTAGGAGTCTGAGAGCCCAGACTGCCTCCTTCCTCGTCCCCCCCCCCAGCCCCCCCCCCACTCCCTTCCTCCCTCCCACCTCTCGCAAACTCACAGGCAGCTGTCACGTACAGCCGCAGTGAAATTAATGAGAAGTTAGTCATGTCTTTATTTTGTCCATTCTCTCACTCACTCTGTCACTCCACATAAAGAAATCTGTGCTGCCAGTAATTGCATCTTGAATGCTGAGTGAAAATGCTCACACTATGTGTGTTTACGTGGGCTAAATGAGTTGCACAGTGATGCTAGGAACCTAATACTACACAGTCATGTGTAGATCAAATGAGGGTGACTAACTGTAAGGCAACATGCCATTAAACAAGTTCAGACACTAAATTGAAGAAAATGTTGAAGTAATGACAGTACAGCGAGAGATTAATCACAGTTAAAACTATTTCAAAAAGCCATGCTCAGAGGCGAAATGTCAGGAACGTCAGCTCAGCAGCTATATGATACAATGCTCCTGGTTCATTCATGGTACTTTCATATAAACATACTATGCTGAAACTAATGTTTCTAACAATGTGCTCATTTCATTGAATTTGATAACAAAGACAACAGAATTTATTTGAAAGAAAAGCTACAACATGTGCAACTCTTAAATAACAATGAGAACTTATTGCTTCATCTCTTTATTCTGCCCTACTTCACGGTCAAGATGACCTGCTGAAGTTCAAACTGAGCAGCCGTTACAGTGAACGTGGCATGGCTGTTGGTGTCAAATGGGCTGGTCACAAATTGCTGATATATTGAGAATTTTCCCACATAACCATCTGTAGGGTTTATAGAGAATGATCTTAAAAAAGAAAGAGCGAGAGAGAATATCCTGTGTTCTCTGGATGAAAATGTTGATGCCAGAGATAAGAGGGGAATAGTCAGACTCCTCTGAGTTGATAGGAAGGCAACAAAGAGAAGAGCAGCACAATCCTGACTCGTATCAACAGTTCAGGCTAGTGATGGGGTGAAATGGTGGCAGATTTTGGGCCTGTTAATACCAACACAGCATGGTTTAAAGCCACCAGTCTACCTGAGTACTGTTGCTGACCTTATCCGTAATGTATCCATCCTATGATGGCTGCTTGCAGCAGGATAACATGTGCCATGTCACATAGCTCAAATCATCCCAGACTGGTTTCTTGAACGCGACAGTGATTCCACTGCACTTAAACAGCCTGCGCAGTCACCAGATCTCAATGCAACAGAGCACCATTGAAATGTGGTAGAGCGAGGGATTCCAATCATGAATGTACAGCTGAAAAATCTTTAGCAGCTGTGAGATCTTTTCGTGTCAATATGGACCAAAATAATGTTTCCAGCATGTTTCTGAATCCATCCCATGAAGAAATGAGGCAGTTCTGAGGCCAAAAAAAGAGGTCAAAGCTAGTACTAGCCAGGTGTGCCTAATGATGTGGCTTCTAAGTGTATATAGTCAGTTAAACTGTGTTACGTTTATATTTTCATCTTAGAAAAAAATCAATTTTTCGCTATTAATTAAACATTTATAAAGTTATACAATTTACAATCCAGTGAAATAACATAAACAAAAAGTAGTTGATAACTGATTAAGCAAAATAGGGCTCAAAACATGTATTGTTATAACATTTTCCAACAAATGGTTTCAACAATGGTTTTGATTTTGGACTTTTAGCTGTTTGAACATAAATAACTAAATAAGAAGCCCATTTTTTTGTTTCTTCTTAGAAAATTCCATTTGTTATGAATCATTCTTTTTTTGTGTGATTTTAAAATAAATGAATGGAACCAGTGGATACTCTTCAGTGAAAATAATAAAAAGCAAACAAACAAGAAAAACAGCCAGTCTTAGATTTCTGTATAACTACTATATTATAATGTGGAACTATTAGCGCGCAAATTATTAAGAGAATGGGTGTGATTTTCTTTTTTCCAGTGTAGTATACCATCCAGAAAAAAGCAAAACAAGGCTTTTCCGTGGCTTGCATGGAAAGAGCGTACTTAAACAGCAGGCATAATGATGCAGCTAACCTGACAGCTTGAGGCCCCGCTCCCCAACCTGGGTGTCATAGCCATAGGGCATCCTGAGGATAGCGTCATGGAGGCCTGCTAGACGAGCTACTTGATAGACCTCCTCTAACGTGGCGTTGATTTTCCCGTAATGCAGGTTGTAGAAGATGGTGTTGTGGAACAGAACGGCATCCTGACAGAAACACAGTTAAGAAAAAAATAAGGCTTCAGAGATTATTTTTTTTGTTTTTTTAATTGCAGCAGTGAAAGAAACAGAAGACTGCAGTTACAAAGAGGGAGAACGTGAAGGAAGCAAATGACAAAAATATGTGCATGTACCATCTGTTCAGATCAGCCTCTGAGCTCACTGCAGTGAAAACCAAACTGAATTCAGCTCATTTCTGAATGCTATTGTTAATGGTTAATGTTACATTGTTCTTTGCTGCCCCCTTGTTGTGCTTAATCACTAACAATATATTATTACCTTTACCACTTAGAGACAAAAGGTCCATGTGCTTCTTCTGAGGAGGAGAAGGTTCAGACCCCACCACCCCACCCCCGCCAAAAACACAAAATAAAATAAATAAAAATCTCTGTGTGGCTGATAAAAACACTTTTTCATTTCTGTTTATTTCTGTGATGGATTTTCTCATACCTGAGGAACAACCCCCAAAAGCTTCCTCAGGCTGTCAAGGCTGACGTCTCGGATATTCTGCCCCGCTATGTAGATGTTCCCCCGCTGGGGCTCGTAGAAGCGGAACAAAAGCCGCACAATGGTGCTCTTCCTGCAACCAGACATGGAACCAATCGTCAGCATCCTTCTGTCTGTGAGCTGGGGGGAGCTACACCCCCCACTCTACTGATGATATGTGATAAGACTGTCTAAGACATGCAAATAAGATGACACGGGCTGGGTTAAAGGTTTAACGTACAGCACAGATCTCAAAAAGGTTACCTACCCCGACCCGCTGCCGCCAACTATAGCCACCTTCTTCCCAGCAGGTACTTCGAAGGACACTCCGTTTAGGACTTTCTGGCCCTCCAGGTATTCAAAATAGACATCCTCAAAGCGGATGGTGGCCTCCTGTGGTGTGATGGTTAATGGTGGGGCGAGATCCTTCTCCTAGAGCGCACCATCAGAGGGTTAAGACAGGCAAAATGGAAAAAGAAGAGAAGGATCCAGAACAGCCACTGGCAGAGAAGGCTCAACATGATGCAACATTACTCCAACACCTTGTAAAGAGGCATACTGCTGGAGCACGGAGCCTACATGGACTGCATAAAGCGAGACATTCACAGCAAATTTGAGAGGTCGTTTCAAAAAGGCCGTATGAATCTTCACACGCTGCCCTTCACAGTGATTGAAGGATCAATAGGCGTGAAAACTTTCGGTACATACTGAGCTCAGTCACAGTGCGGCGATGCAGCCAAGGTCAGCAGTGAATAAAACGCTGTCCTTAGCTTCAGAGTAAAAGCATGTTCTGCTCAATGTCTATACCACCTAATAGCAACATAATCACACACTATCCACCTCAGTCAATTAATACAAATAACTCTCAGTCCATTAGTATAAACAGATGATAATTTCACACCCTGCGACATGGGAAAAAAGCCAAAATAATTTGTCTTTTATTTAGTGTTGCAGCTTCAAGAGAGGGAGACTTTTAAATTTTTTTACATCTACATAATTGGCCAGTGTGTTACCAAAAAAAGACCCCAACAAAACCCCCACATACTCAGACAGTAATGGCCTGCTGGGCAGCGCCATTCCACTGGGAATTACAATGGAGAGGAATATTACTGATGAGAGAAAAGTAACTGGACAGATTCATTTCTCTGACTGTAATTACAGGCTGCAGATGAGAATGGCCTTTGTATTGTTAGGGAGGAGGTGCCCATTTGCACTTAAGTGCACTCTTCTGACGCAACATAGGCTGTCTAAAACAAAGAAAGGAAAACGATCCATACAATGAAACATCCCATGATATAAGAAAATCAAATAAATATGAGGTTTGCAGATTAGAAATTGTACAAATGTTGGGCATTTTATAATTTAAAGAGCAGGATCTGTCTAAACGTTCCTAATTTCTATAGGATGAAATTGTGCACTGGTGGTAGATTAATCCCACAATTATTTCATTATTTTAGTCATTTTTCAGGAAGTACTGATAGAATTGTTATTTGCACCCTCAGCTGGCAGGGGAACAATAAAGGAGACACTGAGAAAGCTGCACTGCAGGCAGAAGTGGCTTTTGTTAACAACAAAAAAACATTAACAAGGCAAAAAATTAACTTTAAGAGGCTGCCAGCTTCTTCAACCTCTCCTGTAACCACAGGATGAGACAGACCAATACCGTGCTTTGAAAGCGCACTCAGTAATCACTAATGACCAAAATTATATGAGTGTAGCAATTTTAACAGAAAGCCATTCACTTAAGTGCAGTTTGACCTTTCATTTCTCCCCACTGACACTCCTTTGTTTCTGTCTGTTTTGCTACCACTAGTCATAATCAATAATTGCGCTGGAACACAACACAAATATTAGGCAAGTTAACAAGTTTATCATTTGTATAGTCCAACAGATAATTGCAACACAACAAATTAACTGAAACACTGGAGTGAAATTAACTATAAAAACAAGGGAAACAAGGCCTAGTTTTTTTGGAGGGGGTTTAAAGAAAGCTTTTAATATACTACAAAACTCAGACTAAATTATGGATGCTCTAATTAAAATGACCACTGTTTAGTAACTAAAAAACACTGAATAAATCACTAAGTAAGCAGCCGATAGATCCACAAGAAATTCCCATGATATCCCCAAACTGATCGCATTAATGCAGCGAGCAATGTCATGCACTACAAGTGGCAATAGACGAGGAAGCACCTGAGTCACATGAATCACGTAATTACTATGTTTGACTGCAACCTATCATTTTTTTTTACAACACGTGCATAGGTTAGTCATGCAGCAATAAGAGAAACTCAGTCTGCTGTTAAAATCTTTTACCGCTCGCTTTTTTTTTTTTAAATCTGCTGGAGAAAATGGATGGGTAACAGACTTCATCACATTTTGGACTTGCCTTTATCTTCAATTTTTAAGATTCAACTCTGTGGAGATTCATTTATTCTGCTCTGATTCACCTATTCCGTTCTCTACCGTCAGGAGGAGAAAAAATAAATGTGAAGAAGCGCGTGACAGGCCGATAAGTTACCTTTATCTTGGTGTCGACGTTGAGCAGGGTGAAAAGAGTGTTCATGTCTATAAGGGCCTGTCTGGTCTCTCTGTACACTGTACCCAGGAAGTTTAAAGGGAGGGAGAGCTGAAAGAGCAGCCCGTTCACCATGACCAGGTCTCCCACCGTCATCGTACCTATAGAAAAGCAACAGAACAGCTTACAGCGATGCACATGCTCTTGCTCTACTGTATCATGTATGCATCTTTGGATGCAAGATCCAAAAAAATAAATAACAGCCAAACCTTTTTTTCCTCCTTCTCTTTCTTTCAAGCTGAGAAAGTAGACAAACCATCTCCACCCCCTGTGATTTCAATTTCTGCATCAAAGCTATTTTATATCCTATTCATGCCACTTTTTCATGCTTGCTGTGTTTTGTTCTCATTTAGTTTCTATTATGCAGTTCAGGCAGAGTTTACTTTTCGTTTCCAGTTTCATCGGTCCATTTGATTTTATTTTGAGATGTTTAAACTTATTTATGTCTAAACCCTATTTCCATTGTGTTCTTACCACAAATCATTGGCATGAAGAGTTATATTCAGCTCAAGTCAGTCTAGCAAGTTTTTTTTTGTTTTTTTTTACCTTTACACATGGATCCAATTCAATTTATGGCTCAAAAGAAATCGGAAGCCCACAACAGACATTTACGTATCACCTTTCCAAGCTCCACACTCACCTGCTGCAATGCCCTTGCTAGCGAGCAGCATGATGGCGGTGAGGCCGACGCTGAAGATGGCACTCTGACCAAAGTTGAGCATGGCGAGTGTGGACGTGGTTTTTAAAGAGGATGACTCATAGATCTTCAGGAATCCATCATACCTTTCAGCTTCGTACTTTTCATTATTGAAATACTGCAGCAGAGATGAGAAGTATTAAGACACAGAGCACAGGCCACGGAGACAATGAGAACATTCACAAAAGGAATGAAAGAGTAAGTCGAGAGTGAAAGAGGGAGAGACTCAAATATGGTAATGGTTAAAGGTTAAGGAAGCATGGAGAGCCGTGTCGGCCAGATAGACACTTTTGCGCAGCCTGCCTCGAGGCTGCATTTGTTCTCTGTGACCGCTCTGGGCATAGTCTGGGTCTCAGTTGGCCTCTAAAGCACTTTTTCATGTCTCTGCCTCTTAATCTGCTCCCGTTAGATTTTAAAGGATGTGGAAAGCAATACAGCTGCCTTATCTTTGCATGGTGAAGATTTGGCAGTAAAACGGTAATAGCAGAATCACAACAAATGTTACAATTATTCGACAACTGGAACAAGAAAAAAAAGAAAGAGAAAAGCCTAAACATCCCGTGCAAGTTAAACAAGAATTGCTGCAGATTTTTCATCACCGACATTGTCATCATCCTCTGTGTTTACATCTGTAGCAGCTTACACAGACACCTAGATTACTAACGGAGTGCACATAGCTCTTTTAAGTGTTACACCACACAAGCAGCACTAATTCTGATTAAGACATACAGCTATCATTTAAAGGGGGGAAAAAAGAAAGAGCCTCAGCTACCAGCACTCTCCTGCACATCTCTTAAATTCGGCACATAAAACAACAATATAATCATAACAATCCTCCTCAACTCTGCTGCCAATTACCTAATATTGTTGCTGCACGGCTGTTTGTTTAGCTTGCATCATTGTTTCTCTGCTCTGGTTAAGTGGGCGATTTGCTTCTCTAGCTAACGGCAGTGGTGCTGTGCGGACACAGACCTGCCACTGATTTGCATATAAGGAAATGCACCGAATAAGCGAGACTAGAAAGTAGCGCATGGAGGACAAACCGAAGCAGTGCAAGGAGCCGTATTCAGGTTCTCATCCAGCCCTTTGTGAAAGTGGAACGGATTTCTGAGTGGGCGGAGATCTAATTACATATGCACACTCACAGCTCAGAGTGATGCTAAATCCGGCCGCATTGACACAGATGACACAAAATAACACAGAACAAAACGTTAAGAAAAACAGGACGCAAAATAATACGGCAAAGAAAATAACATGGTATCCAAAATATATCTGCAACGGCCAACGAAGCAATGAAACGCGACACTGATTATGTTTGTGTTTGTGCTGTGTACTAAAAGATTACCTAAAAAGAGATTTAAAACTGAACAAGATAGAGTTTTAAGGTAATGTGACCTTGAGAAAAGTTTACAGTAACCTTTACTGATCACATCAGGCAGGTGAGACTCTTTCTCACTCATAAACCACCCAGGACTTCAGATGACATTTCTATTATATTTTTAAAGCCCCCAGTGGCAGATACCTTTCAGTCCAAAACTATAATTGTGACACAATTTGGGCCATTGACTAAACCGTGAAAATAGTCCTGAGTGTCCGGTGATAAATGTCTCATTGTTTGTAGCTACTGAAGTGACATTTACAGAAATGGTGGACAATTTCATACTGAGAAGAAGAGTGCCGCAGAGAATTAAGAGGAAGAAATGAAGACAAAGAAATATGAGAAAAGTAAAAACACAGGAAATTATGCTTTTATAATGTGTGAGAGCTGAAAAGAAAATAGCTGATGGAATAACCAACAGAGAATTAATCAAATATTTTGATATATTCAAGTAGAAATGCAAAAGAATTCCAAGTCTATGAATTGGGATAATTTGAGGTTTTTGGTCTCATGTGACAGATAAAAATGATTCTGAAATAATTAATCCATGTTTTACAAACATTCTGACCTTATACATATATAAAAAAAGCATGCTTTAAATCATTTTCCTGAAATTTCGTCTAACATAATAACAACCATTCTCCAAGCCAAGGTTTGAGTGCTTTTGCAGCGTTTTTCTTATTGCTGGTGTTTGGCCTCTCAGGGCCACTGTATTATAGACCTCAAATAGATAATATAAATATTTAGATGGTGACATACACATTTGTTAATATCGATGTGCCTGGCCAAAGTCAGCTCAAGGAGCAGATTTGGTAGGTGTGTACAGGTGTGTGTGTGTGTGAGGGGCATTTGAAACTCACCTTAACAGTCTCGTAGTTGAGCAGCGAGTCAATAGCTGCATTGCCTGCTTCGTTGTCTGCTTTGTTCATTTCTATTCTGAAACGAGTCCTGTGTGCACAGACACATGAACAACATGGCAGTCACTTGCATCAGTACAAAAACCCGGGTCATGGACCTTTCCGGACTGTGACACTGGCAGTTGGAGCTCCATTGAAGTAAATATTTGAAATTTATTTGGTTAAGTAATTTACATGCAACAGTATCAATTAAATGTTCACAGGAGTTCTTTCTTAATAGAGTAGAGTCTTGCTGACTCTCTTCCCTGGGAGAAATCTTCCTACTTTGAAATAATAGCTTCAGTGTGACTGGTAATTCCAGTCCTTAATGTGAGTAATGCACAGCTTGTAAATTTGGTCTACTCATTATTGCCATGATGAAGTTGCTTTTGAATATGAAATGCTATTACATGCATTTCATTATCGACAAACTGAAAATCAAAACAGTGACTGGATTTTTTTTTCTCTATCAAAAATGATAGAAAACGGGAGTTTGGTGCAAATTCTGGCGAATCCTTATGTGTAATGGGTTGGTGTTGCCACGGATCAGGCTTGTTTTAATACATCTCATGAGCATTCGAACAGACTGGGCTCTGAGAAGTTTTAAAAAGAGGCTCTTTGTCATGTTCTAGCAGTTAATGAGCAGTTTATCCAACGTGGGTGGACAATGTGAGGCCGTTACTATCAGACAGAGGTGCTGACAAGGAGGCTGTACTTGGCTGGCGGCAAAATTTAGGCAATTTGGGAAACCATCGACTATCGTTTGATGGCTTAGCCTCTTGGAGCAAAGAGCTAATATTTCATAGCTTTCAGTGTAGCCACAAAATATTCCAGTTGTGTGCTCTGGTCTTTGATTACCACTTTGTAGTAAGTCCTTTTAACCAACTGCATTTGTGCAGACTTTGTTTGCAAATAGATAAACATTGTCTGACAAACTGGTTGTAATTGGAAATCAAAAAGTTTCTGGTACCAAGAAACATTTTTTAACATATTCATCCAATTTCAAAAACATTCTTTAGGTGGTTGATACTTTTCTAAGAAACAACCACATCGATGAAAGGACCCAAGGTCTCAAAGCAGAACACTGCATTGTAATCAATCTTATGTAATTTGTCGGTGGCTTTAATCGTGGCTGATTTGTGGATTTCAAAGTGAGCATTTTTACAATGCAGAGAGCCACAGAAATGTTAACCTTTGAAGCGATTACAAATCTGAACAACAGGCAGACACAGGAAAAAAAGCAGAAAAAACATCAATCCTACCTCCACTGTGTGACGAGAATTGTGAAAATGGTATACGCTGATAAGGTACCCAAGGCCACTGCTGCAAACTGTCCGCCACACTTGTAATACTGCAGAGGAGAAAAGCACAGGCAGGAAGAAGCATCTTTTACATGCTGTAACTCAACAGCACTGTGATAAAAGTCAAGAGACCACATCAGACCAATCTATTAGCGTCACACGGTACTTTCAGAGGGTATTGTTTTTGATCATTCCACTGTGAAAGCAATGGTTACAAATGAATAGGAAAAGACAAGAAGTACTCATGATAACGCTTTAGCTATTTGGCCAGTGGAGTCTGCACTTGTTACAGGCAATCTGATCATCCACAGTGGAGTAATAGCACGAACTAAAAGATGAGCCCATCTTTCAGTGGAAGAAGGGGCATCTGTTTAGGGCACACTCCACAGGAGGACATTAAGATGCAAGAAAGCTTTAGGTTTCATCATTAGCACTAATGGGCCCACCAAAAGTTCACAGGGATTCATATTCCATTTAAAATGTAAATGAGATAGTATCTGTGAAATTAATTTCCGGGAAATCGGCTATGAGGAGTGGCAAGGTGATGTTAACATCAATCACTGAAACAGCAACACCAATAAGAAGTAAAAGCTGAAAAAGAATGCATAAGCACACTGTGTGGTAGTTTGTGTCTTCATTTACACCTATAACTCACCAAAATGGCACTGACGAGGGCCATCTCAAAGACCGTGGGACCGAGATTGAAGACGAGTGCGCTCAAGACAAAAGAGATCCCCCGTGTGCCGCGGTCGATGGCCTTGGACAGCGCCCCTGTCTGTCGGCTGAGATGGAAACCCAGATCCAGATTGTGCAAGTGCAGGAAGACGTTCTTTGCTATGCGTCGGATGGAGCTCTGGGCCACCTTGCCGAACACGGTGTTCCTCAGCTCGTTGAAGAAGGCTGCACAAGCCCGTGAGGCACCATCTGGGATAGCGGAGGAGATGGAGAGTTTAGGACACCTGCTGTGAAAAGCAGGGAGGTTTAAACTGCAGAAAGTGAGAAACTATTGCCATCCTGACCACGGGAGACTGTTAAAAGGCAGAAAAACAAGAATATGACCCACACTTGTCTTGTCCTATTAAACAGAACGCAGCGCATTGAGGCACTTAAGACTAGACAGGTTTTAGGCTCATTGACTACTCTGAGGAGACGGATCGTATGAGGTGGCAAGACAAGTCTTTCGCATCATCTCTGGTCTGCAAGCCCTGCAATGCTACAGCAGCAGTCTCCCCTCTGTAATTACAAAGCAGAATGCTGTCTGAAGCCTCACTACTATAGCGGGCCAGCTCACTGCAGACTGAAGGGAGGGAGGGTATCCGAGTGTTCAGCAAGGCATTGAGCGTGTATACCGACAGAACAGAGCAACAGAGACGAGGTTTTATAAGAATGAAATGTAAAGATGTGATCAAGTTGTCAATAAACAGGCTTAATTTGAATGCAGCGTCTAGACTTTCAGTGAAGGAGAGAAGTGGAAGCAAGCATGTCTTCATGTTAAAGAAATTATCCAATAATAAGATTTTTTTTTCAAAGGATCATTAATATACAGCAAGAAAACTGAGCTGTTCAGTCCGATAGCAACTCCAACTAAATACTAAAAAGAAAAGTCAGTTCATCTGAGCTCTCATACTGCTCATAAATTGTTTTACAAGCAGATGGCTAGCATGACTGTCACAAATTGATATTAGCCTGTGTTTGAATGACATGTGGTCTTCCTGTGGTGATTTCACTGAGTTGTGTGAATACATGGCACATCTGCTGAGACCAAAGTCAGGGCAATAATCGCTCTGTCTGCCGCTCTTCGTGGGGCTGTAATGTGGCGTTAAATAGGAATGCTCATCTAATGAACAATGTGTCCACATCTGACAAGGTAGGATGAGCACGGTGCACCCTTTTCAGCCAAATTACACCAGACACTGCAACCTACAAGCACTGTGTCCTCTGTGTCACGAAGAAGAATCTTAAAAAAATGAAATCTCCCTTTTGTAACAGCATCCTCATTTTCTTTCCTCATTCATTTTTCTTTGTCACTCCAATTCATCTCATCTTGAGCCCCCGTCATGTGCTTCAACTGTAGTATTAGTGTATAAGACCTAAGTGGGCTTATTAGAACAAGTGGCTACAGGGCTAGCATACAGAGCTTACAAGCTGATCTTAGTGAAGGCCACAGTGACTTACAGTGGTTGTTAGTATTGTCATGTTTATTCATTTTATACTGCTTTCCAGCAGCAGTTCCCAGAAATCCTACGCTAATCAGGAAGGCACGTCACATCTCACATCTCACTCCTGACTCTTTTCTTGTACTCACAGAAGCATTTAGACAAAGAGAAGAAAAAGGTGACCCCAAAAGAAGAAGTGAAAGAAGCAACCCTGGCCTCGCCACAGCACGAAAAAAATAACTACCTAACCACTTTCAAAGGACATTGCAATTTCTTCTCCACTGCTTTATAAATCTATTCACCTCTGTTTGCCTTGAGAGCTCACAGGTATCATACATGATCGTCCTCAGCACTCACGAGAGGGTCGTGAGGATTAAAAGGAACTCAGACACAGAACGAAGCTCATAATGTAAATAATGTGAGCGAGTAGCAGAGGTTGTGCCGTGGCATTGATATGAATGTGGTGAGAAAGGTCAGCCTGTAGATAATAGGCAGTCCCACAGTCCCATCTGATGAGCGCGGCACCTGCCAGTGCAATACAAGTCTGGGACTTACAGCCAATCAGCACGGCCGTTGCCATGGTAGCCACAGTGCTTGGCGCGTCATTTAGGTTCAGCATGTGTCCCGACATCTGGTTAAGCTCGTCCACTGCATACTTAAACATGAAGGGCACCATCACATTGGTGATCTGGGAAGGGAGAGAGAGAGGGACAAAACACTCAGAGGAGGAAACAGTTTCAAATAGCCTATTAAACTGACATATGTGTCCAGAGTCTTCTTTTTCTGGCTTTCTGTGGTGTCTCTGTGTGTGCAAACCTCACAGGTCTAGAAAGTAAAACTCCACTGTTACAAAGTAAAAACAAAGATTACCATTCAGGTGCATTCAGTTATGTGTATGCATGGTATGGTATGCTGGGTAGTGTGCATGCATGCATATGTTTTCATTTTGACTGGCTGTGCTGGTGCTGGAGAGGAGGCTGGTGCTTCCTGCTAATGGAATTGAAATGGTTATTAGGGCTAATTAAAAGCACAGGGACAGCTGTGTGACTCAGGCTGGGCGGTCCGCTGCGCATTAGGACAGACAGAAAACACGGCATCACAGAGCAAAGCATTTTCATTTTTAAAAACCATTTCATTTGAACATCTCAACCTCTAACACGGGGGTTACTTTATGTTCCTTTACCCCATCGAATTCTGTGGGGTATAAATTTAATAAAATATGACCAGCATATATGTGAAATAAACCTGTGCCACCTCTGATGTATGAAGGACACCTAATAATGGCCCATTTAAAGTGCAAAAGCTGCATCTCTAGGGTTCCTGCTTAATACTCTTGGGTATTATGCTCAGACAATAGAAGTCCTCTGAGTCCCTCAAGGAAAAACAATATCTGCCACTTTGCTACCAAGACAACAGAACATGACACAAAAATAGCCTGAGCCTATTATCACAGGGCCAAAACATGTCCTCAATTTTACCACTAATACATGATAAGGTTGGATGCGCTCTTCAAATCCATTAACGAGCAATGCTGGAGATTAAATTGACACTATGTCAATCTGTACCTCGCAGTATGTCATCCCATAATAGAGATGCTGTGTCAAGTAGCGGAGAAAGGCTTCGGGCTACAAAGAATTAGCTTAAGCTTATAGCAAGGCATGCAGACAGAGAAGGCTTTCTTTGAGGGCAACAAAAACAAGAGCTAGTATATAATCATTTATTTGAAATGAAAATGTCACCGATAATGTCCCTTGCAGAGGTGTGATGCACTTTAACCGCATAATTATTCTGCTGATTTAAAAATTGCATCCACACTGCTGGTGCTTTTAGTTCAAACAGACATACTGCAGAAATCAAGGTTAACTCCAGCCAAGCAGGAAAAAGGGAGGAGAAGATTGGATTGCATGTATGAGCTCTCTCCTCTTTAGCACACACTAGAGGGAGCCATGCTGAGTGGCAGCAGGACACGGTTATTGAGGAGCTGTGAATTTCTGATTGTTTTCCAGGGTGTAAATTAGAGACCATCAACAAATGAAGAGGGAATGCATCACGCGATGATTGGTGCATGCCATTAATTATTTCATAAGACGCTGTTTTAAATGCATGACTGTTTTAGTTTCACATGGGATCTTTACCAAAAGGTGATCACCCATCGTGAGTGCTCATGATGTTTAAACACAGGGTGGTCAGAGCAGAGAGGTTAATTGATTAAGCAAGAACATTTTTTTTTTCTTAAAATAAATAAATATATATATGTCAAAAAGATTAGCGTTTTAATATGCTTAATTTGTGTTTCAGTAGAGCTACCTGCTGTGGCGACCCCTTGTGAGTAGCTGAAAGTAGCTTTTAGTACACAACTGCAGAGTCACTTGTATCTCGTAACACAGCATCACTGTAGTAAATTCTCAAAGAAAAGTTAAGAAGACAAGCTGATCAAAGCAAAACTTCATCCTAAAAAACTACCAGTACAGCTGTTTGTGTGCCAAAAATGATACAATTTTTAAAAATCCTAACACTCATTAATCGAATTGCTTCCTGGATGACAGAAAACCAAAAGCAATAAGATATATAAACAGTGACGATACATCAAATTTACACAAAAAAGCATAATTTCCTGCAATAAACTGAGGACCTGTTCAATGTGTACCCTGCCCCTTGTCGCACGACATCTGCGATAGGCTGTACAGGCTCGACCCCTTGACCCTGAACTGGATAAGCAGTTAAGCAAATGAATGGATGTGCAAAATCACTGTATACAAAAGTGAAGCTACAGGTCAACTTTCTGCAAAGTAATGACATGCTGGTATAATTAATGACTAATTGACGCCACCCTTGCAAGAATTACATGTTGTAAATGTTTATTTGTTGGGGTTTGTTTTCATTAAAAATGAATGAAGCAGGTCCTGAATGCAATACTGAACGCCCCAATTTCATCTGTTGGGCTTCAGAGCACTTCACATCCACATTATCAGGCTTTTCACTTCAGTCTCATCCTACAACAACAGTGCCAAAAAAAAAAAAAAAGCTGGTGGCAAATAATAAAACCAAGCATTTCCTAACACAGAGTTTGTTAGACCTATTCAAATGACTTGGCTTGACACTGGCATTTTTTCATGACACTTGCTTCACAGATCTTACATTTTTGCACGTACTGAATTTCAAAAATTCAATTTTTCTGGAAATCTGTGAACGTTTTTTAGTTTAATGACAGCATAACTTTTCAAAAAGAAAGTGTGGATATGGCACGTTTACCCTTGTGCCCTCTCTTAAGCCTGAAATCAGCAGGAAATCTAACTGGTAACCCCTCTTAACCTGACGCCATAACGCTCCAGGCCAATCAGAGTGTGTCGAGAATGTTCAAGCATTGCTGTAACACCAATAACATTGGTTTAAAAACAAAGGGCTTTTCAACACTGGTTTTGCACACAGATTTCCCCAGGTTCTGTTAATATTTTAATATCAAATATTTTGGATTTTATATATTGAGAAACATTTTTTTTTTTTTAAACTTCTTGCTTGAACTGCTGTCAAAAAGCCAAATTAGTATTTGTGTGAATTATTTTTAGCATTCATTCAAGTTTTTGCCCATGTTTTTATACATTATATTGAAAAACGACACATGCATGCATAACAAAGCAAACACAATTTCTCACTTTTTAAAACTGATTTCTTGTCTTTAGCATTTTTAATTAAACAGAGCTGAAATTATTTGCAAATTTGATTAATCTTTTTTTTTTGGTAAAATATAATACTCATTTTTATGATGACTGTTATAACTAATAATGGTGGATTTAACTGAAGCCAGTGGTAACCTTGGATTATAACCTCTCTTTGTCACTGTGTTTCACTGTGAAAAGCCAAGTACATGATTTACAGAAATGTTTCTTAACATACTGATGATGTCCTTGCCTAAAACATCTACCAGGGGAGAAATTAATAATCCTCATTTCCAATTACCAATTCTCTAAAATGCATCTCTTTTGAAAACAGTAAGAAATTAAAATGAGCAGCAACATGCAAGAATGACTCTGAAGCTGTGGGAATATATGATGAGTGAAGACTGCAGGGGTTTTGTGCTAGTTAACAACTCTGTCTACAATCAGCTGAGTTTATTTTGTCAAAGTATCTTGCTTTCATCTAAGAATATCTGGCTCCTAATGTCACAAGGGAGGGCATTAGCTGTTAGCTAACCTTCTTCTTCAGGGTGGAACAAATCCACAAAGCATAAAGCAGAAGTAATGTGATAAAAATATCAGTTGTTGTTAGGTAAGTCCAAGTAATGTGGCTAATCACCAGTCAAACTAATTAAATTCTCTTTATATGATATATATAAAAATAAATAAAAGAGAAATTAAGCTTACCTTGGATCCAGCGAGCAGGCCCAGAGAGAGAGCAACACGGGCTCGCAGGTCGGGTCTATCCTTCGGCCACACATAAGACAGCATCGCAGACAGGATTTGAGCTGAATTCACCTCCTTTAGCTGTGTAAAAGACACAGCAGCAAACTTTATTTATTCAATAGAACACCTTGTAAAATATGTGGGATAACTGCTATGTTAACAGTCTAATGTGCCTCACTGGGCAATACTGGCAAACACCATACATTTAGCATTCAGTGTTGACAATCCCAGTAACCTAAAGATGGCTCTCTGGGCACGCACGTAGAACATCAAATGTCAACAGGAGTCCCCAAGGAGATATGGCAGCCACGATGACAGCAGAGTCTCCAGGTGGACTTGGGGATCCAGTCTGACACTACAAGTCCCACGAGATACCTGGGCTGTCATCCCAGCTGAGGCCGAGAGCCCACTGGTGCCAGCATAGCTGTTTACCCACGCTCCAACACACATCTGCCACAGGGACTCTCCACAGGCCGGAGAATATGCAGTAATTCCTCTAATCCACTCAATATGGTGGCACCATGTTACGACGCTGCTGTATGGCAGCACCTCCTAACAAATTACAGTGAAAGTGCACCCAGCACCTGCTTTTAATCAAATACAATCAGCAATGTGTGAAACTGCTGAGGGAGGATTAAAATGAACAGTTTAATGCACTACTGAAGTTTCTGTAAGGCCCAACTTCGTTACAGTTACTCGTTTTATCTGGAAATATTAAATGTAACTCAGCTTTCAGTTAAACTCTTCAATGTGGAGTTAATATTAATACCTAACCCAAGTTCTTGTAAAACGAATGTCTCTTTTATTCAAGTCACATAACATATGTGAAATTCTCAGGAGTCTTATTTTAGCGTTTCGCCCATTAGGCAATGAAGCCATTAAGAGTTTAAGAGTTCAGCCCCCTAACCCAATTTGACAGAGAAAACTCATTTGACCAGCAATAAGACAGTCTGTGTCAACGCAACATGCGGTTACATTTCCAGGTAGGTGTACATTAGATTGCGGCATAAGGTTTCAGAGGGATTTGCAATTATGATGTAACTACAGCTAGATTCAATGCAGCAGTTTAAATCAGCTTTAAGGCTGCGTAACACCAAACTGATTCACAGATATGACACTGTTTAGTTTTGTCATCTTAAGAATAACAATGGTCAGCATTTTCAAACAAAAAAAATTAAAGGTTTCATGTCATCCAAGCATGAAAAGTTTCACTAAGTAATCATTAAAACAAGGTACCGTACTCACCACATTTTTTGGGTCTGCGCTTAGTCCCCCGCCTGCATTTCCGTGCCAACATGTCCGTTTGTCTGTCACCTGTAAGTGCTGTGGAAGGGGAATTCACTGTTACCCTATATTAATTAATTTGAATAACAGGACGCCAATATGTGATTATTTCTTAATACACACTTACTTTTGCAGCTTCCAAAATCTGACGACTTTTTTCGCTCCTGTTGGTGCTCCATGTTGCCGTTCGTAGGTGTGGAGGTGAACTTGACTGAAACACACAAGAGCACTGATTTTACCAATGTTCCTAAATTTTTCAATAATCATGTTTACCACACAGAGAGAAAGTGTAAAACAGTAAATAAAAGCAAGTAAAATTTAATAACCCAAAATTCACATCATGTAAAACAAAGAGCAGCGGTGCATGTTTGATTTGTCACAGTTTTTACTCCGGATGCACTTCCCTTCTATATTCGATTCCTCCCAGAATCAAATGGAGGATTTTTTACCTCTTTAGGCAAATGGGTAAACTACTACGCTCACATCATTTAAACAAATAAGTACTAAATATTTAATTCATTGTGTGATTTCAGCAAATTTTTTAAGCATTCATAGTCGGAGTTCAAAGGTTATGCAAACCAAACAAACAGAAGAGAAGTTGCCTAAACTGGTTTTTAAATAAAGGTTTGGTAAACGTTTTGAAACACCGAGAACAGGAAATACCACATTGAAGCACAGTAATGGATCAAGCAGGACCTGAGTGCTTAAAAACACAGCATCTGTATGGTTCATTTAAGATCAAACTGAGCGTAAACCTACCCTGTAATAAGACTCCAGTGACTATGAGTGAAATAGGTTAACATGTTTGATACTTTCATTTCCTATAAGATACAGCACGACTGTAAACATCCCTCTTATCTGTTTTGACCTGCCATGTGAAGATGACAGATGAACGGCATACTTAACATGAGGTGAGAGTGAACCATTCTAGTGTCAGACACATTAAATGGCAATGTGACAACTTGGAAGAGTTGGAGCTAAGAATGAATAACTTCTAAAAACAGTAAATGTGCCAAATAATTTATAACAGCGCGTTTACGTGACATGACAGTTACCCTAGGTTTGACAGGGTGGGACGGTCTTGTCTAAGTTTTCAGTAAAGACCGATAACACGTGACTGGGACCTTTGACAGGCGTCAGACTTTGCACGCGCACACACACACACATATTGAACTGTATTTTTAAGAAGCCTGTTTGACTTTGACGTGCTTTCCGTTCAGCTGACATACATTCAAAACTAACAACGACGTTATGACATAACATGAGTAACCTAAGTCGTTAAGTTAATGCAGGGTTAGCTACTTAGCCAGCTACTTAAAGCAAACCCAAACAGCTCTTTTAACAGATGACAACCGCCTGTCTCGCTAACAAACCAGAAAACAAGTCATCTATCTAGGTATCATTCCTGAAAGTTACTTAGAAAGACTTTTTCTCTGCCCTTGCCTGGTGGCTAAAAGCACCGTGTCCTCTCTGACCAGCCCCGTCCTCACTCACCGGATATGTGCTTTGGCGTGCATGGCCAGCCCCCGGCTCATTACGACTTTTATTCCATACATGATACGAGCTCGTCTGCCGAATGAGAAGCGCTAGTTTTCGTTTTTGAAAGTGAATGCCGCATTTCAGCGATGCCAACATCAGCGCCATGTTGTATGAGGAAGGAGGGCAGTTAGTCAACACGCCGGGTACGTCATATCCGGCCTTCTTTAACGTCGTGTCAAAGCTAGCAGGCAAGCAGGTTTTCTAATCGCTGCGTTTTGGCAAGGAATTGTTTTTAACACGACCTGTTTCGGTGTCTGTACATCTGCGAGTGAAGTCCTAACGCGGGTGTCTGTGCAGTAGCTACTCGAAGTTTAAGAGTTGAAGCTAACGGCAGAGCACGTTGTGTTCCTTGTGACACACCGTTAGTACGTGTGTGGCGCGGCGGAAAGAAGCTAGCTGACTTTAGCATAGATATCTCTTGCTTTTACTCAGGATGCCATGCCACAATCAGCAGCTGAACAATGTGAGCAGTGGCCAGGAGCACCCAATGAAGCAAGTTCGGTTTGCAAACAGTAACAGCAGCGTGCCTGCAGTAGTATCCAACTCCGAACCAAGTGATGCCACAACACAGCCTGACAGCCAGGACAACCTGGGACCCCAGCTTAAGCTGCTTCCTCTGAATGACCAGATCCGTGAATTACAGACAATAATCAGAGACAAGTGAGTCCCCCGCTCTTGTTTACTGACACACAGGCCATATGCATAGTGGTTGTGGTACAAAAGCAAGTAACGAGCCTTATATAAAATATAGACTTGTGTTTATGGTCTCTGTAGAAAACTATAATTAGTAAATGGAAAAACGTAGCTGTTCATCATTTCACTGAACTGGAACTATAATAGAAAACCAGGAAGGTATGTAATTTAAAGGATGCCACTAATCCTAAAAAAGGCAGCTTACCAAAAATCTAATGGAATGTAAATTTCCAGGGGAAGTCAAAGAGTTTGCAGTGATATTAGATAGGTCAGGCAAACGTATAGCACATCTCAGATCTTGATGTAATATTAGAAAAACAAAGCGTGAGGTTTAAATAACTCACTCTTTAAACATATGTCAAATGACCAAATGGTAAATGGCCTGTATTTATATAGCGCTTTACTAGTCCCTAAGGACCCCAAAGCGCTTTACATATCCAGTCATCCACCCATTCACACACACATTCACACACTGGTGATGGCAAGCTACATTGTAGCCACAGCCACCCTGGGGCGCACAGACAAATGCTTTCAGCCTGACCATCTCCAATTTCCTTTCAAATGTTAGAAGGGGGGGGGGCACGCTTCTTATTAAAGAAACTGCAACATTTTACCTCTATATTGTTATAAGTTTACTCATAAAATAGATATTTTTTCATATAAATATTTTTTATTTTTTAAATGTGTATATATAGATATAGATATATAGATATAATTATATATATATAGATATAGAGATATAGATATAGATATATATAGATATCTATATCTATATAATCTAGATATACGATATAATAGCATATAGATAGTAAAAAAAATTAAATAAAATTAAATAATATAATACAATTTTACATATAACAAGAAAGCTATACAATATACAATATAAGGGTAAATCTTTTGTGACTAAGTTGGGGGCATTTTCAAACAGCTATATCTACAGAGCTACTTAAATTATGTAAATCATAATTTTTAGGCCAAATATCTCCGACCTTCACTTTATGTAGCAAATTTGAGTTCATGATCACCCTGGGAATTTTTCAGGCTGGGAATTTTTTCCAGATTTAGTCAGTTGATATGAAATGACCCATATAGCTTCAATGATGACTCAACATGGTGAAAGAAACTACAGTATGTGCAATACTGTCCATGCCTGTGACTAAAACAAGTGATGCTTCTTCAAGGAAACGTCATAGTAACTATCATAACAGGTTCAGCTACAACATTTTTTAAGCCTTTCAAGGAGAGAATAATTTATTGTATCAAAAGAACCAACATATCTTACAGTTGTTAAGATGTCTTGTGTAGTTATAACCTTGTATTACTTTACCTGATACAAACAGGAATAGTTGTCATCTGTTCACACAAAAAGAGATGAAATTGAAGCAGTAATAAGATTAATTGAATCAGAGCAGTGCTGAGTATCAACCAGCTCAGAGACGCATGTAGCTTAAAAAATAGATCATTAGGAATTATAAATGCAACAAAAATGATATTATTGTAATGAAAACGAAAAGTTAAAATACTAATTATGAATACCCCATTTTAAAGTAGTCACATGTAGTAAAAGATTTGCGTTTTTACTGTTATTGGTATTTTGATGGGCAAACATCCAAATAATAGTTGGTGCCTTCTTCATTAACACATGATAAGAATTAAAAAATGACATGCATACAGTCATGTAAAAAAGAGTTTCCACAGGACTATGCAGTGCTGATAGTCTGATCATCATCAACTGTCAGGATCTTTGTAAAAGCAGACATTTTGGCAATTTGCTGGTCTGGAGCATTCAGGTGTGTGTTAACAACCATGCAATGCTCAGATAATCTGTAAAAACTCCCAAGAGCTGCATCTCAGACTCTACAGGCCTCAGTTAGCATGATAAAACTCATGACAGTACAATCAGAAAAAGACTGAACAAGTCTGGTTTGTTTGGAAGGGTTGCCAGGAGAATACATCTTCTCTTTAAAAAATAACCTAGCAGAGGGGGTTGTTTCAAAGTTGATCTGAACAAACCACAAAATGTTGGGCCAGGGTTCACGTTTCCGAAAAACAAAACACGGCACATCAGCACAAATACCTCATACCAGCTGTAAAGCATGGTGGAGGAGGGGTGATGATTTAAGCTTATTTTGCAGCTATATACCTAAGCATATTGCAGTCACTTAGTTGACCATATGCCAAAGTATTTTACAGTGAAATGTCAGGCCATGGGCTAAAGCTTGATGTCACACAACAGGACAATGATCGCCAACAGAATGACTGAAAAAGAGAAGAATAAAGGTGTTGCAGCAGTCCAGTCAAAGTCCAGACCTCAGCCTTAATTCAATTCTGTGGCAGGACCTTAAAAATGTTGTGCATATATGAATGCCTGCAAACCTCAATGAACAAATAGCACTGTAAGTGCGCCACAAGTGAGCCACAATTCCTCCACAATGATGTGAGAGACTTAAAACGCCATACAGAAAACAATTACTGCTAAATAATAAACTATTGAATCATGGGGTATCCTTTAAGTTTTCAAAGAAGTACATATTGTCATGGGGAAACTTACTTTTTCACATGACTGTATAACAAATGGCTTAAATAAATAGGCATTGCAAATATCAGATGTTCTTTACAGGTTAAGAATTGCTTGAAAATGACCCTTTTCATAGTAAAAGTTTGCCAACCCCTGATCTAAAATGATCTAATCAAACTCATATTTACGTTTACAGGACAACCAGCAGAGGAGATTTTGTGTTTTGTGCGGACCGACTGGTAAGATCATGACTTTAACACAGTATGCTGTAAGAGTGTGAAGATTTTATAAATAAAGTCTGTTTGTGTTGTAAAAAACCAGATCAGGCTTGTAGTTGAAGAGGGCTTGAACCAGCTCCCCTACTCTGAGTGCACAGTGACCACACCGACAGGTGAGGAGGATCTCTCTGTAATAACAAAGTCGTTATTCAGGTGTAAAGACTAGGTTAGACAAAAACAGAGTTCTGAATTCTGACCAGTGGGCTCCAGTGTTTGAGTGGTTTAACTCCCAGCATTATATGACTGTGTGGGCTTTTTCTGAACAGCTACATTTTGTGACTGTTTCTGCTTCATTTTTTCCCTCAGGGTACAAGTATGAGGGTGTCAAGTTTGAAAGAGGCAACTGTGGAGTCAGCATTATGAGGAGTGGTAAGTTAAACCTTCTCTAGCACACCTATCAAAACAAATTTGTGTCTTTCCTAGGTACACATAAGTCTTCCATGCAACCGTGTACTCATACTGTGCATCTGTTTTGCTCTTGCTCGGTTATCGTTTGCGCTGGATCATAGACTTCTCTCTTGTTTGAATACTAAGTTGTGTAAACGTTATGTTAGGCATTTGAGACAGCTATTTGTCTTTAGTTTTGTAGAGAGCACAGTCTCTGAAGGCTTCGCTGTCAGCAGACCACACAACCAGAAGTGACACTTGTTATCTATCCTTTTGGTTTAATGAGACTGTTACCATAGCTGTCTGCAAAGCCTGTTTTGCCTTTTTGACAGTCATGCTAGAATAAAACACAGGAAGTATAAAACTCAAACACTGTACCTTAAAGGTAACACATCAGCTAAGTCAAAACTATTGTTTTCCATACCACAGTCATGTCTTGACATCCTCGTGGGTTGACTTTGAGCATGTCATGGTAGAGCGCTGTAATGTAATGAAGACTGAATGCTTTACAGTGTGACCAGTGTGTGAACTTTTCTATGTGGTTGTGGAAAATCTGGAATGTGTTTTTATGATTAGCGCTGCTGATAATTATTCTTGTAATTTCAAACAAACCGATATGGCGTGAGCGTGTCTTACTGGAGAAATGAGACGCAACACACATGTAGGTGCAGGTCTGCTGGAAATCCCCGCTGATGAAGACAACACTAACCCTAAGCAACAAATATATTTGTGTAACCTTTCAACCACAGTTGCGTTTCATGTGCTTTCTCACAGGCGAGGCCATGGAGCAGGGTCTCCGTGATTGCTGCCGCTCTATCCGCATTGGCAAGATCCTCATACAGAGTGACGAAGAGACACAGAAAGCCAAGGTCTACTATGCCAAGTTCCCCCCAGATGTGTATAGAAGAAAAGTGCTGCTCATGTACCCCATTCTCAGTAAGTAACAAGATGGCTGAGCTCGTTTTTTCTTGCTGGTGACTCCAGTTTGTCACCTTCAGTAGCACGTAAATGTCAAGAGATGTTCAATTCTGTGCAAGTGTAAAAAGAAAAAAAAAAGTTTTTTGTATTTATTCATTTTGGAAAATCTCCCTTGAGTTGACCTTCACCACCAAGTCTGCATTTCCACATCATGCCGGCCCATTCACACTGCTCTGATAATTATAGTTCTCATGGGGCTAATTATACATTGCCTGGGAGATAGCCACCAGGCTGCTGAATAACATAATGAGTGCCAACAAAAATAGTATCTTAATAGCCCCGGTTTCCCTGTGTCACAAAGCAGCATTTTTCTGTTCTCAGCTTTAAAAAAAAAAGTGACCAAGCTAGGCTCAAGGTATATTTTATAATGTCAGAATGATGGAACATATGGTTTCATTGATGCATGCTAACTGGATGTGAAATTAAAGCCTGTCAATTGTCCAGACTCATGGGCACATCAATCAGCACACAATCACTTTCCTTTCCTTTTAAGATGCTCATAATGCATGAGTTGGATATATTTGAATTGGGAAAAATGCAATTATGTAGTTTGTGTTGGGAATCTGTTACGACTTGTCACATATTCTTGAGATGAGTCAGCAAATTTGTCATTATAAGCAGGAATGTGAAGCAAACCTTATTTGTTCTGTGTCTGCAGGTACAGGGAACACCGTGATTGAGGCTGTGAGGGTGCTGAAAGAGCACAGGGTCCAACCCAAACATATTATCCTACTCAGCCTCTTCTCCACACCTCATGGTAAGCCAGACAGCTCAACACAAGTGCAGTCGCCACCAGCTCGGTTTTGTTTACCTCCCAGATCACACACTTTGTCCTCTATTGCTCCTCCACTCATGTTTCTGCTGCATCAGTGTCTATATAAAAAATACTGTTGCATACAACAATGAGGTTTTGTGGCGCTGCTGATCTGAAGTCTTGCTCAGCAGTCACCAGTAAACTATGGTAACTTCTGCACGTTTATAGTTTTCTCTACTTTAGCTTGGGCCAGGTTGTCTTGATGTTTAATGGATTTATTCCACTTAAATATATGAAACGTTGATATATTAAGCACATGTTTCCATTAAAATATAAAAAGCTATTTAATCCTCTGAAGGGATGAAGCCTTTTTAAAGACATTTCCTTTTACCAGGTAATCAAACCCTGGTCTACACTATATACAGAAGTGGCCGCTTTATTAGGTACAGGTGCTCAACTCACAGGTACGAGTATGTAATCAGCTAATCACGTCACCAACCCAATGCATGTAGACATGTCAAGTTGGGCAAGAAAGGTGATGTAAGTGAACATTCCATGGTTGTTGGTGTCAAGGAGGTTGGTCTAAGTGTTTTAGAAATTGCTGATCTATTGGGATTTTCCCACACGATCATCTCTAGAGTTTCAGAGAATGTTCTAAAAAGGTAATAAATCCAGTCAGCAGGCGTTCAATGGGTTAAAATGCCTTGTTGATGTCAGAAGTCAGACTGCTTTAAGCTGAGAGGAAGGAACCACCAACTCAAAAAAAAAAGACATTTTAGAACCAAGGTATGCAGAAGAGCATCTTTGAATGTGCAACACATCAAAACTTGTAGCAGATAGGCTACAGCAGCAGAAGACCACACTGGGTGCCACTGCTGTCTGCTAAGGACAGAAAACAGAGGCTACAGTTCACACAAGTTCACAAAAAATGGATAATAGAAGTCTGAGAAAAACATCACCTGGTCTAATGTCTCTATTTTTGCAGCGACATTTGGATGGTAGTGTCAGCATTTTCCATCCATTTATAAGCGCAGTGTGCACATGTTCTGGTGGCTGCTTCCAGCAGGATAACACAGCAGGAGCTCAAAGCTCAAGTCATCTCAAGCTGGTTAGAGACAGTGATAGTGAGTTAGCTGTACTCCAATCTCTGATGAATTTTTCCAGCACCTTATGCAAAAGCAGCTCCAACTTAATACTAGCAAAATGTGTGTTACCATTACATTATTTTTAATAATCTATAATTAGTATTTTTTATACTAACAGTGTATCTGACAGTGCTAAAGGAGTTGTAATGAACTGACAGGATCCCCTGCAGCTCTGCTTAGTACTTTATAGTGAGTTTCAGTTCATTGTTTAGTGTTTGTTCATTCTCAATCCATTTGCAGCTACAGCAGACAACTGCCTTTAACAAAAAAGCACTTAAAAGCCACAGTAGGTAGCAAGTGGAGTAGCTGATGAACATAGTGGACTTAAAGGTAGATTATTCCCCTCGGGGGTTGGTAGAAACAAAAACAGTGCCAAATGCCAGATAAATAATAATTTTGTTTTGGAACAGGTGAACATGTAAATATGCATCTACTTTTTAATGTTTGCTGTATAAACCTAAAAAGTGAGGATATGTCAGTGTTGTTGCTTCTTAAGCTCTAGGCCCCTTTATCAGCTTACCTGAGCTGTGCTTAACCTCACCACAGTACAGCTGAAGATGGTGGGAAATAAGATGGTTGCTTTTTTCCATCCTGGTCATGAACTGGCATTTCATAGCAGTCTTACCTCAGAAAAGCTTCAGGTTTTGGCTGCTAGTTGCTTTTGTTAATTCAGCACATCAGTGGCTTAGGTTTCAGACAAAGTGAACCAACTGTACATTTTTCTTCTAGGAGCAAAATCTATAATCCAGGAGTTCCCAGATATCACAATTCTGACCACAGAAGTCCACCCAGTGGCTCCAACACATTTCGGACAGAGGTACTTTGGCACCGACTAAATGGAGGACAACCCGAGGAACATGATCTGCAAATAGTTTTGGTTGTATTTTTAATATATTTTGCAATGTATTCGTCATGTTCTCCTCATTGTGCGAAGTACTGCTTCTCATTTACAAAGTTCAAAAACTGATATCAAATTAATCAAATGTATATATTATTCTATGCTGTGTATAGTCATACTATAAAAAGACTACACAGAACCATGTAAAGAGTTCAACTTGGATCATTTTATTCTGCATGTTACAACATCTGCTGGATCAATAAAGAATATTTGTTTACAAAGAACAGCAAATGAAACTATTGGTAGTTTTGACGTGATGGAAAAAGGGAAGCACCACAATCACATACTCCAAAGACAGGTTAAAGAGGGGACCACATGTGCTCTAGCAACATTGAACTCCTGCCTTCTCAAGTTGTAAATGTTCTGTTTGATTAAAGTATGTTACTTCAATAGTTCACTTACCGGTAATAGAACAAAATATACAAACACTGCCTGCAGCAGGTATGGTTCAAACTCGATACACGAGAGAAAAAAAAAAGGCAGACTTTTATAACAATAAATAGACAAAAGACTAAATGATACACTCAACAGCCATATCCTTCTCAATGTTTTTATACAAGCTTTCACATATCCCTGATAAATAACCTACAATTTCAGTAGAATGAACAGAAGCCTTTCTTAGATATGAGCAGCATTTAGTTTAGGTCACTCAACTTGGGGAAAAAACTGATCTGACAAAAAGTTTAAGCTTCAACATACAACTGTACACACATCTGGTGAAAACCCAACTTCTTATGCATGACTGAATAAATGGGTTTACTTCGTTAAAGAAGTGGTTTTCTGCCAGGTGCGCTGTCTAAATACACAAAAGCAGTGAATAAGATTAGCTTTCATTGGTATTAAAATACATAAACACAGGTTAAAAAAATAATAATAATCAGAACGTTATATTGCAGAAGATCACTGCCCTCTACCAACCTGTTGATGAGGATCAGTTAATATGTACAGTGTATTTATCTAAAAAGATCAAAAACAGACATAGAAGAACCTATGCCCTCTCATATGCATGTTTATGTGTCTATAACAAAAGCAATTTTTAATCCCCTGCATCCAAAGTTATCTTCCCAGGGATAGCTAATGATAAAAAAAGACTGATTAGATTAAAAAAAAAAAAAAAAAGTCTCAGTAAATCTCATATGCTCAAACCCCAGACATAAATCTAACCAATCACTGCATCCTTCTTAATCAATGTAGCAAACAGCTTTTAAGCCATGATATACAGTGTATTCAGAATATGACTCCACTGATAGATAGACATATCAAGTTTGCCATAATACTCAGATGTAACATGTAATCAGGTCTAACTATGACCAAATTTATGCTTGTCTTGTTGTTACAGTCACCATTGTGATTAGACACTGAGCTAATGACATTCGAACTGCAACAGGGAGGATAAAACACTCCATAATGGGGGAAGAAGTGCCCAAGATGTTGGTGCAAAGTACTCAAAAGGATGATGAGGAGCAGGAGGATACATTCCGAGGAGATACTGACTCCAAAAACAGGAATACTTGTTAGTAAGGCTCAGGTTAAGTTAGCTTTTTAATAATATGTTTAAGTCAAATCTTATGTTTAAATGCTGTAAACCTCAAACTTGTAGACAACTCAGTCACTATGAGACTTCTGGAGCCTGACGAGTGCGAGTTCCCTTCCCGTCCCCCACCAAAGAAACCATAAGGTGCAACACTGTAAGCTTAACTCTCAAACAGAAACCTGTAAAATTGCACACTGCCAGACAGAAGCTGTAAAGGTTTAGTGCTCTGTCAAGAATAACAAATACAGGCAAAATATTTTCTCTGTAATTAAAAAAAGAAAAATAAATCAGTTGCTTTTCTGTAAAACAGGAAACACTTGACTTGCCCCGAAAATAAAATTTTATGATGACATGAGAGGCGATGCTTCCACTGGTCATCCACTGAGTTCCTTTTTTCATCAGTATGTGAAGCATCGGGGTAGAGTTGGCAACGACAGTCCAAACGCAGGTCTTAATCCTCTCGTTTGGGCCCCTTCGGTGTGTCTGAACGTCCTTGCGATTTGGAATGCATTTACCTCTCAATACACAGTGTGTGCGATACAAGTCCAGGTCTCCACCAGTGTAAATTATTCCTCCATCTCTATGGTAACAGAGGGGTCCACATCCTCTGCTGGAATGATTTAAAAAAAAAAAAAAAAAAAAAATCAGCATGTAAATTAATTTTTTCTGTGGTTTTGTTGTAAACGATGCATCTGGTAGTGAACAGTGTGGTTCATGTGACCAGCAGGTGGTAGCAAAATATAAACACAGCAGCAGTTTATAGTGAAGCCTTCAGGTCATTTCAACTGAACAAATATTGAACTAATCTGCCGTTGCATGGTGTCGTTACTGTGTCCCATCCCCTCCGCCGTTAGCCCAAGGTTACAAACCTTGCCCATCTTATTGCTCCTACTGTGTGTCCTCCAACAACGTTTGTTTTTGGATGTTTCAGTGCAGGGATTCCATATTTGGAAAGTCAAGTTACAGAAAAGTCGGGGTCTCTGAATGGATATTTTCTCTGTCACTACACTTGAGCAATAAATATGACTTTCATAGGAATAAAAAAAACATAAATAAGAGACAGGCACAAATAACTTATAAAGCACAAGTATTCACTGGACACTATTACTTGTTTTTATAAGACCTGAAGGTGATAGAGTAGGTAAAATATTTGTTTAGAAAATACAGTAAAAGTCACCGGATGCCTGCCTAGCATTTGCCTGTGACTCGCATGACTCACCCTTTATTTTTGTTTTTAAATTTCACAGTGCAAAGCAACTACAAAGGTCAAAATGACACAAAAGATAACTGTAATTAGATACTAACAGATTCTGGAGAAAACTCAAGCATTAAGTCTCTTAAGAGGTTTTTAATGGATTAAAAAAAAATGCAAAACTATTAGAGCCAATTATTTTTGGAAGGAAACTACTTGTGTCTTTAGCACCAGCAATCTCATCTAGAGTAAATAGAAGCCAAGAGCCATATATTTCATGGATCAGGTGCTACTGTGAAGATATGTTGACCAGCAGGTCATGACAGCTGTCCTGGATGATATAAGTTGAATAGGATATACAGTATATTGGGCATTAATGAGAAAAAGGCGTTTTCAGCTCTGTGTATTTTAAATATGACAGAATTTAAATAAACTCACCCAAGCTTCCCTCCTCAGACCCATCATCAGACTCTTCCCACATGTCCTCGTTAGCTAATAAGGGGTTCTGGGATTCAGAGCTCCGGTTCTTCAAAGCAAAGTAGTGGCCATTCCCTTGGCTGACATATAAGAGGTACAGAAACAGATGGAAGCTTGTTAAAGATCCAGTTAACTATTAAATAAGTTCCAACCATTGATCAAATTCTTCACTATGCATGTTATTCATTAGCTCCACTGCAGCTTGATGTAAAAACTACTCTGTATTCTGAAGTCAATGTCATATTGTTCCCCATCAATTATTCATATCCCTTATACTTCAAATATTCAGTGTACTACTTAAATCATTATACTGATCTCTAACTCTTCCTCCACCATGGCAGTAAGCTGAGGTACAGACACTTGCTCAGCCTCTTTGTCCACAACATTATGCAAAAACTAACAGGCCAAATTCCATGAACCTGGTGGAGAAGTGGTGGTGAACAGAGGAAGTATCCATTAGCTTTTGGTGAGGATCCAGATCATGTTCTGTGAGTACTGGCTTTGGCACACGTTGCACTCTGAATTAATTCTGTGTATTTCAACACTCTGTTGCAAACTATAGGGCCAAGACTTAAGTGTAAAGATGCCAAAATGCCATCACCTCATTATAGAAATCAACGAGTTGCCTCCTGACAACAAACTCACCTCGTAAAGACGGGGATGAACCACAATCTCCGATTCTCTCCAAATACCTGCTCCAGATTTCTGCGCGTGCCGACGTTAAAGCCGTTTTTGTCTGGTCCGTTGGCAAAAACCGGAGCTGAGAAGGCCTCTGAAAACAGATATGAAACTAGTTAGGTTTCCCCTGTCAACCTTTCAATTCTCCATACCATATTTAATGTGTGCTTAATGTATTGAATAAATGAGATCAATTTCTTAAGGAGGAGGGTTTAATCAGTAAATGCGTCAAATTCTCACCTAATGTGGATCTGTTCTTGGCCACAAGCCAACAGTGGTAGCCAAAGAGGAACATGAGACTGACAAAGAACATGAGAGCCACAAACATGAGGAAGAGGACGTGGAACTTTGCAGGCCCGTTTGGCAAGACCCCCTGGGAAAGAGAGAAATGGGAGTGCTAGAAACCTGAGAATAAACTATGACAGAATGCTTGAATCTTGCGGAAATACAATACTGCTGACTATAAGGACTTCAAAATGACATTATGACAACTTGTGAATATGAGTCATAAAGCAAGAATGACACTCACTTCCCAGAATTTGAGGAAATACTGAAAGACTGTTGCCGCAATGAATATACAGTACACCATAGAGTAGGCAAGGAAAAGGAGAAAAAACTTGTAGTTGGAAAAACCAACACAGTTGTTCACCCTTAAAAGGAAAAAGACATTCTGGTTTTAGAACAAAACATTTATTTCACCATTTAAACACTGACGAAGAGGAAGAGATTACAACTTACCAGGGACAGTGATGGTCCATCTTTAAGACACACCTTAAAAGCAAGACAAGGTTTCTATATCATTTTAATGGCATTTGTTTCATGTTAGGCAAGCTTTTCTTACAGCTTTCTTTAACATGTACACTGGCAGCTATCGGCTCGTTCCCTTTGCTAAACCTCTGCACTGATTGATCTTTGGAATAATGTCTTCAAGACATGACATGGCAAACAAAAGCAACATCCTCTAATTATCACAACAGTCCCTGGCCAACAAATATCTAATTGCCTCTCTCCATCTCCAGATGAAGGGATTGGGGAGGAAAGGGTGTCTTACATTTCACAGACGGAGCAGTGGTGACAGCGGTCAGGCTTCAGCACCTGGCAGCGGTCGCAGAACCTGATAGCTGGAGACAAGAGGATGGCGAGTTGAATGGACGACATTTGAGCTGAGCTTGCCCTTCAAATACTTCCTGCAGCCCAGAACTTAAGTCTTACCAATCAGCATTAATGAAAGAGATACACTGGCTGATTACTCTGGATGAAGATGCTCCGGAGCGCACACAAAGCTAATTGCCCTCACCTATTTCCTTTCACCAAACACAGATTATGTGTGAGATGATGGATTGCGGCTAATATACCTGTCTTGTTAGTGCCGCCCCCCCACAACTCTATATCAAATAAGGTGGACAAAGAAAATTAGAAGAAAAAAAACATTTCACATGCTTTCACTGCTTACCTCCAGATTGGGCTCGAGTGAAAATAGGCAGCTTCTTTGCAATCTCAACCAGGATTTGCTTCTGAGCATCTGGTCTGTCCTCCATTTCGTACCTTTGCTTGTCTGAGTATGACAGCTGAAACTAAAGCAGACAGACAGATATTTGCATACAACATATTCAGCATAGGCCACAGTTAATTGGTGATATTCAGGTTAGCTCTCCAGACCTTTTTGCATGGAGACGCAGGAGGGGTGAATATTGACTTCCAGTAGGTCCAGGAGAACATCACAAAGCAAACATGAAATAAAAGCAAATAGGCCACTGCAAGCACAAGAAATAATCACCATAATACATAATATATCAGAAACAAGCCCGGTGTTATTCTAGTTCATGGTTCAACAGTGCACATTACACTGAGACGAGAGGGTAGCTTACCTTTTTCCAGTGTATTGGTGATTGTAACTGTTAAAACAAGAACATGATTTCAGAAATACACCCAAGTTGGCTGACTGACAACAGTCTAGCTAACTGTTTCGGCTAACACTAGTTTGTTTATTGTTTACTGAAACAGCATTTACCGGCTAACACGACTAGCCAGACTGTCAGGTTGTACTTAGCTATGAGGAATAACAGCACAACAGTTTTGGTATAAAACCAGGAATTACCACTGAGCTTGTAGGGGAAAATGGGAAATTAGTTTAGGTTTAAGGAGAATCTGATTGTATATTAAGTAAATGAACGCACACACCCGAAGCCACTTCCTGCTCTTTCTATAACGTTATGTCAACACCGCTGTGCAGTAGTCTGCGGTGTCTGTATCTAAACGATCCAAGTCGCGGGAAACCAACACAGTTTGCCATACTTACAAAGACATAGTTCAAAGACATAGGCGTAATACGACCACAAGACAACGGCGGTGATAATAAGAACAGGTATCCACGAGAAAACCCTCTGACAGCATCTCAAACCTCTGGAGAGAGCCATATTCCATCTGAGCTCCGCTCTCTTCCGCGTTCGACTACTATTCCTGGGATTTATCCATCAGTTGCATCGGGGAGCGATTCACTGCACTGAAGTTACCGTTTGGCTAGTGTTCCTTCTTTCTTTTTCTTTTTTTAAGGTAAATATTACTTTTACTGTTGTAGAGTTACTCAAATATGCTTGATGGGCACATTAACATGTTTTTTGTTTTGTTTTGTTTTGTTTTTTAGGAAGGAACAGCTGTTGTACATGGCGAATTCCAGTCAACTCAGGGTTAGGTTTGGTTTATTGGCACTGTGCAATGTTTTACAATAATTAAAGAACATAAAGCCTATTATAAGAAGCCGCATTAAAAAGCAAAAATACAAAAGAGCACACATTTTAATGGATACCCTCGGAAAAAAAAACCCGGCCCAGCTGAAAACAGTAAAAAATAATGATGAAACAATTGTGTCTTGTTGTCTCGGTTCCAGGGCCCTTTTGATGTTAATGTTATCAGTAACATCTGGACTTTTACTTCTGTCACAGGTCAGAGTGTCTGGAAAGGTCTAAATTTTCTGCAAGCAAGCAAAGAACTAAGCTCAAATTAGCACACTTCAGAAAACCTGGGAAAAATACATAACCATGTATTTTCCTTATGTATCCTGTCAAAGTACCCTCAGGTACAGTCTTAGTAAGAAGACAGCTATGTCAATTCTAAGGTTTCACATTAATAATAAAAAAATAACAATTAAAAAAAAAAACATCTGTAGCTTAACCGGGTCTTAAAATGAGATAAATGGAACCTGAGCTGGACAACAACATGTGACGTGACACTGTACCATTTTGTTTAAAATTAAACAAAGTTGTGGAAAACTCAGTAAACCCAATGACTCAGTAGCTCATAGAATCACTTTTAGCAGCAGTTACTTGAAGTAATCATTTTCTGTATGGCTTTATCGATGTCTCACTTCGTTTTGGAGAAGATGTTCCCGCACTTCTTTACACCATTGTTTCAGTCCATTGAGGTTTGTGGACATTTGTTTGAGCACAGGTTTCTTAAGCTCCCACCACAGCATTTCACTCAGGTTGCTGCCTGGACTTTGACTTTACTATTGCAGTACATTGATTCTCTTCTTTTTTGTCCATATCCTGCACCTGCAAAACAAATCCAAATCATCACCACCGTGCTTCACAGCTGGTGTCAGCTGTTTGTGCTAATATGCTGTGATTGTTTTTCACCAAATGTGGTGCTTTGTGTCATACGGACATATCTCCACTTTGGTCCACGAGGGACATTATCACAGAAGTCTTGGGATTTGGTTAGATATGATTTGCAAACCTAAGCCATGACGCTGTGTCCTCATAACCCTTCCCAGACTATTGGGTTGGAAAAGTTGCCTCATTAAGATCAGTCCTGGTGTCTTTCCTCTTTGGCATTTTTTAACACACGCCTTAATGCTCCAGATCAGACTAGAGTTTCTTACACTTGCTGATAATCAATTACGTTAGATTAGCAACACCTTCTTACATTCTTAATTCATATGGAAGCAGCAAGGGTGAGTTTTTCCACCCACTGCTTTGGCTTAAATAACGTTGGCTTAATTGAAATAAATAACAACATGCTGTAATATGTCACATTTTGTAGTTCATCTGAGGCTTTCTTTACATCAGATGACTTAAGACCTCTTTATTTTGTATGTCCTGATATGAAAACCTTAAAAATGAACGACAGCATGCTTTTAACCTTTATTTATTTAACCTTTGTCTTCATCAGAAAATCAGTTTATTAATACTACTCAGAAAACACCTCCAGGATGTAGGATGATTTTACACTTTTCTTTTCCCCCTGATTTGAAATTAGGTCATAGAAGCTGATGTAGAAATGAAGGGAGTGAAGTTTGCGATGACACACACCACAGGTCCCCAGCTGGACCTCACCTTAGGAATGACTTAACATTAACGGAGCACTTTCTTCCAATTTAGCCCCCTTGTTACTCTGAAGTGTTTCAATTATAGGGTGTAGAACAGCTGTATCTTTGTCAGAATAACTGCAGGCCTCACACATGCTTACACGAAATTACTTAGGCTAATTGTTTTGACCTGCCAAGGCCGAGTCAGCCTGCATTGTTTGAAGGTAAGACCTGACTGCTGCTGCAATTCATTAGCTTTTAACATAAAGAATAATGTTCGCCTTCTCTGCTAAACAAGGCTCAGTGAATGACTTCTTCTCCTGCTGTTTCTTATTAATGTGTTGCTTAAAGTGTTAACTTTCCCATAAAATAAAGCTGAAAGTCATGTCGTGTATTTTTGGAAATCATCCGAGGAGTATTCCAGTAAATACGAGCCCGCTGATCTCCCCCTGGTTGCCTCGGTGTGCGGCCATTAAGTCATAATTTAGTTTCCTGTTACACAATCAAGGTACGAGGTGGAAGTTGTAAGGGTTTACTGCGTTGGCTTCTCACAGGGGAGGTTAAAAAGGATTGTCTCCAGGGGTTTCAGGTTTAGCCCTGTAAGAGCCAGCCTTTCCACTGCTTTGTTTATCCCACTGGTCTCTCTTTACTGGTGCAGTTGATGGGCACAGGCCGCTGTTTTATAGTTTTATTAGCTGGACAGGAGTGTGGCATCTCCAGCTTTCTCGAGGTGTTGACAGATGTCAGGTGTTTTTTCTGTTTTGGAATTAAGTACTTACAGCTTCTTCATCACATTCTTGCAGTGAAACCAAAATAAAAGATAATGCAGTGTATTGGAGGCAGAAACCTGCTGCACCTCATCTGTTTGGGCTTTTATTTATTAGCATTGTATCTGTGATTGGTTGTTGCAACACTCTGAAATATATGCAAGACACAGAAAATAAAGGTGAGGTTTTCAATTCAAATGGGACAAAAGCACCAAACACCACATGCACTTTGCAGGAGTGCCCAATAGGAGGCACTGCACGACTACTTTAAAACTGCAGACATAATCTGTGTGTTTTACTACACTACAACTTTTAGTGATTGCTCTATTTACAAGCTCAAATTTGCATGTAGTCAAATGTTGGTTTAATGGGAGCTCATTAGTCGTGTTCATCGACTGCAGGTCTTGGCATCAAAGGGCACTAAAGCTTTATAATGAATGACTGTGGGTGAACATCAAGGAATCCAATTATACCAGGAATTAAACTTGTTTGAACATAGATTTGTGTTTTTCAGCCTCATCGTTGTGAGATATGAAAATAAGAAAGTTCTGCAGAAACTGATGTCTGTTTATGAGTGTGCGAGTCTCATCTACTCCTCTTCATCCACCCCATCACAGAGATGCTGCTTCAGCCCTTTACGCCTTTTCGCCTCAGGTTTTATGGCATGCCGTCATCTTCTGACGTGTCAGATCAGCACAATGCGTAATTGTCTCCCCATTTTCACCATGTTATGGGACCCCCAGATGACTGGAGCATTTAACTGTGGACCAAAAGCCACAGCAGGACTGCGTAGACAGTACCACCTGCTTTCCCCCCTTTTACGTAATGCAGACTCCCTCTCTGCAGTGCCTTCTGGGATTGGGGTGTGAGGTGAGCTGCACCCAATACTGACCTCTTCTGTTCCATCCCACATGATCTTCCCCCTGTCTCTTTTTCAAGGCCTACATCTTCTCCTTCCCCTAAATTTCTTCGCCCGCTTCAGCACATCGTCCTTAGCCGGCTCTCCATCTAACTCCTGCTCTCTTTGCCCCCCCCACACTACCCCGCCCTCCTCTCAGTTCAAGCAACAGCGTCGGCAGCCCGGTGATGACAGCTCCTCTCTGATTCAACCGCTCACTGGAGGCAGGGAGCGGCCATCCATCCGTCAGCACGGCAGCAAACCCCTCCACTACAAAGTCATTGTGACTAGCAAAATAGTAACGGCCTTTTAATCAAAACATTTACCCCTGTGTAAAAGTTACAACAAAAAAAACCCCCCAGCTCATATCAGCAAGTCGAAGCAGACTCCTCATCTAAGGATGTGTGCGAGCAGATCGTATTGGAAGTGCATTCCTTGCCGCCCTGGTGGTAGTCTACATAAACAGACAGTAGGGGCTGGAGAAGAGCCCATTTGGGGAGAAGTCATGCGTGGCTGGAGAAAAGTGCTAAAGGACCACGCTTCACAATGAGCCACCATGCAGGCTTATTAAGTGGCGAGAGGAGCACAATGGCTGACACAATCCAGCGTTATTCGAGTTCGCTCTTGAGCCGCTGCTCACTGTTATGCCTTGAAGATGAAGTGGCACTTAGAGTGTGCATTTCATTTGACCCCTGAGACTCTCATGTCATGCAGTTGTGCTCTGCAGTCACGGCTGATTCAGGGAATGCTGATGATGCTAAGCACTTGGGAGGGTGATTCATTTGGGAGGTGTGTGTTTCCATGTGTATGTGAGGGAGCAACAGAGCTTGCATATATGCGTGTGTGTGGAAGAGCGAGAAAGAGGAATGGTGGTATTATTAGTTTTGTGTGTTTGCAGGCTTCATGTCTGTCTCGGTTTTTAAAACGCGACGAGATGATGCAGTATTGAGTTTGATTTCCATTTCATTCCCTGCATGCTTCAGCGTCTGGACGGGGAGTTCATCATGTGTGCATCCGTTTGAAGTCAGTAAGGAGCAGCGCACACTGGAAAGTCTGCATTCATCTTGACATATTGTCATTGGTGTGCGTCCAGGTGATTGAAGAGTTGTTGGTTTGAGTTGCCCACATTCAGACAAAAGGTATGTGTGCAAAAGTCAGCCATGAGCACAGGAGTAATTAGGGAGACAGACCAGTACAAGAAAACACAGCTATGACTTCACAGAACATGGTCATGCACGTCATCTGCAATTTAGTTTAACACAACCCAGAAAAGGACTTAATCCAGTCCACTATTAGCCTATTAACACCAAAGCACTGCAGTGAAGAATGTCTAGAAACTTGTTCTGATGCATTATGCATGTATGAATAAGCCAGGTTGGAATCGGGGAGAATAATGCACGCCGTTTCTGCATTTTGACGTCAGACTCAGAGGACAACTGCACAGCCTCAAGGTCTCGTTCTCACCCCACCGATGGATACGGCGGGGCTCAGACGTCTGGAAAGCTGTTGAGTTGGTGTGACATCAGCAAACGGCACTCAGCGGAGCAGGAGAAGCCCTCAAAACAGAGCTATACTTCTGCCTGGCCTCTGCTCATATTCACACTTAACAGCAGAACAAACAATGACAGAGCAGGGAGGAATTGCAGACACCTCACCCAGCATGTGTGAAAATAAATCTGCTCAAGGGTGGAGACCTCTGTGTCTTTAACAATCATGGAAATTTCAGTGGCCACGCCACAAAGGAGGACCGCATGCGTTTTAATAAAGGCATTTCATTACACACCGTGTGCCTTGAAGTCGTCCGTGGAGCTCTTTTCATTGCCTTGATGCTGGCAGGATTTAAACAAAAACTGTTTTTCACCATTATCATTGTTCGTGATCTCCGTGCCTGTCATCAAACCAATTAATTGAATTTCATCAAGTGATAAAATAACAGCGTGTTTAACCACACGGTAATATTGGCTGGGGAAATCAAAGGGGCACTGAAGCAGGTCTGTCACTTTGAAGTGCCCTTTTTTTTGGAAGCAGTCAGTGTAAATGTAAACACCTCTACGCCACCGAAAGTGGAAAGTCTGATGGGGTCCTCTTAGATAGTGAGAACAAAAGGCAAGCCTCTTATATCTAAGCTCATTTTCATCACCTAAGGTTAACTTTCCATAATGACAATAGATTGTATCAATATGTTTTATTTGACTGAGTGAAAGGGAAGCGGTTGTTAAGTGCCACCAGTGAGATACAAACAGAAAAAACAAAGTACTGCACTGGACACCGAGGCCAGCTGGAAAGTCTATCATCTCTCAGGGTTAGAAGCTGTTTGCTCTGCATTGTATGCCCACCTTTCCATGCAGCGCACAGTCACAACATACATAATACAAGGAAAAATGTACTCATTAATACGTTCCCCTTTTGGATGTTTTGTATCCGCTTGTTTCAGATTCCGGGCATGCGGTGAGAACGCATGAGAGCAATAGCAAGAGCATCTCCCGCTCCCCTCAGAAAACAGATTACTCACTAATGGTGCAGCAGGGAATAGTTTGAGGTAGACAGTGGAAGGCCTCATTGGGTTCTGATGATCCAGTCCTACTGATGCAACTACGTCAGGTTCACATGGGACTGAATCAGTCTTCTTCCACCATTGGTGTCTGTCACTCATCCTAATGAATAAACACTGCTCTGCCCATATATACACAGACAGAGGGAGAGAGTGACTACTCTCTGAATTAATGATATGGAACTATTCATGAGCTTTACAGACTCCTTGCCTACTGTATAAAAGGCAGCAATGAAAAATCCAGGTGGCACTTGGCAACAATGAAGAAAATCTGATTTATCATCTCTCTGACAAGCTAGTCGCTGTCTGTGCTCACCTAAGAGTCTGCTTGGAAGGTCATCTCAAGTGTCTCAAGCAGTCTGGTACCAGATGTGCTCAGATCCATCCGAGCCAGATCCTGCAAGGAACGGATCTCAGGCAGAGCAGTAATGTGGCATAAAAAGAAAATCTGGGTGACAACAGCTCATCTGTCTCCTCTGTAGAAGTAATTTATGAGTACCCCCATTTGAACCCTTCACAAATGAATTCTATCCAAAATTATATGCTCGTAAATATTCCGATGAACGTCGCGAGTAAAGAGGTGACACCGTCTAAATTTTCAGCAATTTACATTTCAAAATAGTCAAGGAAAGTCTCAAACTGGAGACTCGAATTTGAGTTCTGACTGTTTTTCCCAGCTCTGCATGGAAAGGGTCTGGAGTTATCATCGTGTAGGAGATTCCAGAGTAGGTACTTAAGGGAATCTGTTTCCATGCTCCAATTTAACACACGGGGACAGAGAGGCAGACTGTGAGAGTGGAATAAATAGAACAGACAGGGATGAATGTGGGAGAGAGATGAAAAAAGGACAAGATGGCTGAGGAGCAACGAGAGCGCGGAGCAGACAGCAGGGTAAACAAAGCATAGGTGAAAGAGATTTAGAAGATACATGAGCGTCGGGGCGCTGACAAAGAAAGATCCAGGTACAAGGAGCAAATCGAAAGCATATGGGAGTGGAAAGGGGCTTATTGATTTAGTAATGCAGTCAGAGCTCCCAGCTCAGCGAGAGAAGGCAGCCAAAGGTGGTACAGTTACTGAGTTGTAAATGGCATTAAGTAATCCCAACCTTTTGCATTTAAAGCCTCCCGATGTAGGCACTAATGTGTTTCATGCTACGGGTTACCAAAACAGACTCGGTGACCGTGTTTTGTTCTGTTTCGCAAGGAATGTAACAGATGCAGTCTGGAGCCGCAGGGGGCTGGTTAGCAGTCATAGCACATGTTGTTGACCTTGTCTGCACCCCCAAGAAACCTGGACCGGTCGCTCTATCTGATACATACATGCCTTTGAAGTGGAGACAGACAGAAAGACAGGCAGGCAGGCGCAGAAAATGGACCCATGTGCCATTTCAAATCACTGCCTGTGCCAGCAGGAACACTTCATTAGCTGACATTGCTTTTAAAAATAGAACATAATACATAAGCCATGTGTCTTGGAAGTTACTCATATTGCTAAGAAATTTCCTCTCAGTTTGTACAATGCAGCTTCATGCCTGAGGGTTCACACTGTTGTAATCAGCTGTAGCCACCACCAACAAAAATCTGCATGATGCCAACAGCAGCTAAATTTTTCATTAGTCGAGTTTATTTGTGTAATAACTTTAAAAACAGCAGATGTAGACCAAAGGGCTGTGCAGCCGGTAGAATCAAAAAACACAAAAATATGTCGATTTTTTAAAAATAGAGACATACAGTGAGAAAACACGAATAAAATAAAAACAGAGTCTGGTTTAAAAACCAAAGAATAAAAATGGGGTTTCGAATGGGTTTTTAAAGTGTCTAATGTTGGAGAGGACCTGATGTGGAGGTGCAGTTTGTTCCACAGATTAGGAGCAGCTACTGCCAAGGCGTTGGGACAGCTAGGAGCATTTGCTCTGCAGACCTCTCTTGTCTAGAGGGAGTGTGCAAAGTTAAAAGATCAGAGAGGTAGGGAGGCGCCAACCCATGCAATGCCCTACGAGCAAACAATAAAATCACTCCTGACTAGCAGCCAGTATAAGGATGCCAGTATGGGGGATATGTGGTCTTGAGTGCATGTGCCAGCCATGCTGTAGACTTTTGGACCGGCTGCACTCGACTAAGCAACGGCAGACTAACACCTGCATTTTTGACGTTTAGGTGTATGTGCAACTAATATTTAATAACTAATAATTTCCTCTGGGATTAATAAAGTGTTCTGATTCTGATTGATTCTGATACCTGTCAGCCAAAAGTTTAGGTTTAAGGGTTTAAGACTGGTTGAACATTCAGCTTTGGACAGTTTTTTATTCCGTGTTTGGATCTGTTATTACAGAGGGGACATGGAAAAAAAAGTTTGGTTATGCTGTTTAAATAATGTTTAGTTGGTGCTAAGGGGTTCAAAGTGTGCCAAGAAAATTTCCCCCACACCATTACACCACGACCAGCAGCCTGAACCATGGATCCAAGACAGGATAGGTCCTTTCTTTCTGAATATCACAGCAGAAATCAAATCAATTTTGGTGAGCCTGTTTTTATCTGACAGGTGAGACATCCGGCGTGGTCTTCTGCTGCTGCAGTCCGTCTATTTATGCGATCAGAGACGCTCTTCTGCACACCTTGGTTGTAACAAATGGTTGTTGAGTTTCCCCCTCTTTCCCCCCATTCTGATGCTCAGTTTGAACTTTACCACGTCAGCTTGACCCTCTGATCATCCCTAAATGTGATTGGCTGATGAAATATTTTCATTAGTGAGCAGTTGGACACATATAGTAGCCTGTGAGTGTAAATATAGCTGGAAAAAGAATGCTTGCATTTTACTGCAATCATTTCAATAGCTGTTGAGATATTTCAGGCTGGGCTAATTTAATAGACAAAGGAGTTAATCAAAGCATGGCAATTATATTATTTTATTAATTAATCTATTTTATAAATACCACTTGTCTCGCCTCTAATTTTGCCTAGCATTGCCACAGGAAAGCCATTAATCAATGAGAAATTTATAGCGGTGTTTTATTGCAAAGTGCCAAGAGCTTGTTTTGTTTGCAGGTTTTTTCAGCACCTTTTATCAGTAGGGAAAGCTGGTTTTACTGCTGGTGTTTCCACTGATGTATTTTATTTTAAATGCTCCATCTTTCCATTGGCAGTGTCATGTAAACCCTGGCAGCTGCATCTGTCTCCCCTGTACTGGATCCAGTGTTACAGTCCCACTGCTGTCAGGAGCCACCGGCCAGACCGACAGCTGCCTGGAGAGAGATTCTCGCGGGTCCAAACAGAACCTTAGTTGGGATCCTCCGAGTCTCGGCATGGCTGTAAATCCTCATCTAGTTGGTGAAGTCCAAAATATTCCCGTTGCTCATAGATGCACACATTGCAGACTATACCTACTGTAACCCTAATGCCTCCTATGGCATGCCATTCCGAAACGCTATTATAAATTTGACAACATAAGTAATTACTGTCAAAAGAGTGCAAACACAAATTCCTCGTAATGTGTGTGTGATTCATTGATGGAAAACAGTAACTCAGCGGGTAGAAACATGTTTCTCTTGGATCGTCTTGTAAGCCTAATATTCTGAGCAACTGTTGTACGTCTGGCTTGGATTGAATTCAGGCTACCAAGAGTGGCACGACTGCTGTTTTTCTTAACTTATCTCCACTTTGCGTTTGTCAGTTATTGTTTTAGCGATAAGCTCCTGATGTGAAGCATTTGTGCAAAATTCAAGCCGTGAGGCTTGCGTGTAAAGTCCCACCAGGCTTTGCTGTCCTGTGGCCAGAGATATGCGTTGTATATACTCCAGTGTTTCTGTCTCCAGGACAACAAATTCAACTTGCTCACATGTCATCAGGTGGCTGATAATGAACGTGTCTTGGAGTGATGATGTCACTACCTCCATACAAAGGACAGCTCTAGCATTAGCTAGAGTGTGGAAGAGACTTCTCATTCGCAAAAGAGCTCTGTGTTAAGTTAGGGATTAGGGGGGGAAATTAGAGTGCCAGTGTCACCTTCAAATAGCTCCTCCATCTTTTAAAGTCACATAAAAGCTAAATCTATGCACTTGGGCAGCGGCGAGAACTTTGTTACATTGGATTTTCCATTTGGATTCAATAGCCAAGAAAAATATGGCACAACCAGCAGTGCTACATCAAAGTCGGAGACTGCAAACAGGGGGGAGGAAAGAGAAAGCGACACAGAAAGGAGGGGTATGGTTCATGCTGCTCCTGTGTACCCTCAATCCCTCTCCCCACCCTCTGGCAAGTAGCAAGCATCCAGTGCAACAGTGCAACAGGACTGAGTCCAGGAGCTGGGACAGCAGCCGAAATATTTAGATTTTTAGCCATACATCCATCACACTTGACACTTCTCCCTGCAGTCCCTCAACACATTTGCATAACAAACTTTCCACTTGAGGTAGTCCTTTTTTAGTAAAGCAGGGTGTGTGAAGAATGTCTGTTTTCTGATTAATGGCTGTATAGGACAGCAGTGATGATCAGAACTGTATGTGACACAGGAGGCCAGGCTGCCTTTGTGCTAATGAAGGCTATCATAAAAACAAAAAAAAGCTCAGAGCAGCGATCTGTGGAGCTTTTTATGCTTTTCATTCTCGGTGCTGAGTAAATTGATTATTAAAGCTGCTTTAATAATCAATTAAATCCAAAGAAATTATGGACCTGAACTCACCTGAACTTCAGCTCTGTGGAGATTTTTAGCACCCTTAAGCTCGTTGCTCTATGTTTCCTGCCCCGCAATATTCCAGTTTAACCTCAACACTCACAAATAAAAAACAAAAAATGTAAAGCTTTCTACCTGCAAAAGGTTAAAAAAAAAAAGCCTGTTGCTGGATAAGGAAGCAGAACTTCACATTTTTAATTTTTTGGTTGATTTTGGTTTTTTTGAGCATGGCTTTGTTTAGCTACAAGAGTATAATTTATAAAAGCTCCTGATTTCAGCTACAGCTTTGAGCCTTTTTGTATAGCTTGAAACTGAAACTGTGGAGTTTTCTTTCAGTATGCTGGCTTCCTCCCACAGCTGAACAACCTGCGTGGGGACTGGTTAAACTGACCTTAGGTGTGAATGGCTGTTTGTCTCTATATGTTAGTCCTGTGACAGCCTAATGACCCATCCAAGCTGTATCCTGTTTCTCACCCTATACTTAGGTGATAAAGACGAAGCGGCACCAAACTTTGAGCCTTATTCCCATCAGTACCTACTGTACAGTCACCATCATGATGGGGCAAAATTTCTCCAAAGCTGTCTTCTGGGTAAATGTCATTTTTTTTGCACTTTGGCATCATTTTGCAGAAAAAGAAATTAGATTACTGTTACTTTCCTGTAAGCACACTGCATTACCATGTTACTAAACCGTGATTTTGTTTGTGTGTCTCATGACACTCCACGGCAGCAACAGACGTGTGTAGGTCAACAATGGATAATATGGAGTGCGGGAGAGAGTACGACCATGCAGCGTTTAAAGCTTTGAGTTTGATTCTGTAAAAAGTGTCAAAAACATTAGTGTCCGCTGTACTCTCTGTGTGGGAAGAAAACATCTTTCTACAGCGAAAAATAAACCTCAAATTAGAGCAAGCATCAAGCGCGCTGCCACGGGAATGTGAACTTCATAGAGAATCCCCCGGATCCCCCCACTGACATGACCACTGCGGCACCGGGCAAACCTCCGACATCCCCACTCCTGCTAAACAGGTGAAAATAGATTTAAGAGTGACAGGACTTAGTGCTGAATCTTTGATTTTATTTAGCCTTTGCTGTGTTTTCCTTGCATCTATTTGAAAGAGTGAGTGTAAACACAAAAAATGATTTTGTTTTATATGCTGGAATATGCAGAAAATAGGTTTAAATAGTAAACCAACTTCTTCATGTCAAAGACTGTTACATATAATTTCATTTTTGCTCGATGCATAGAGTTAAAAGATTAAAACTAATAAAACAAGTTTTAAAAAGAGACTTGATTCAATTTTATATGATGGATTATGCCGAAAAAATAGAATAGGGCTGAAAGGTCTATTGCTTTCTTACCTATTCAGGTTGTATATCATGTGTTTAAAAAGTAACTAAGTAATAAAGTAACTAATAACTTTTGAAAATAAGCAATCAGTTAAGTAACAGGATTACTTCCTTGGAGAAGTAATCAGTAATTAGTAACTAATTACTATTTCCAAGTAACTTGACCAACACTGTTGGTTCCAAACATGCTAAATCTTGTTTTGTATCTATTAGATGGAAACTGTTTGCTAAGGTAACGTCATAATTACGTCAGTGTTCATGTGTGCTTCCACCAAGTAGCTATATTAGCAAACATAGGCTTAATGAACTTTGTGTGGTGACCAAATGTCATACTCATAATGACCCCACTGACAAAAAGAAAAAAAAGGAAGTGGAAAAGTGCATCACTCACAGCTGTCGAGACAGCCTTGTTCAAAGGAAGGATGATTGCTCGTGTTTTAAATCAGATAGAGGCTTATATCATCACCCTTCAGAGTGAGCACTACTGTTGTGTCTAAAGCATTTAAAGAATGCCCAGGACATATCAAGCAGAGTAGAAACAGCATCCCTGCGTCACACCGAGCTCTCACAGACGCCCTCAGCTTTACAGTTGCACCTGCAGGTGCTCTGCTGCAACCTTGACAGACAGAGATGAGGCCGTGTTATTTTGTTCTTTTGGGTGACTGGTGACCGTGGTTTGTGTGAACTCTTCTGCATGTTCCACTCTGAACCCGTATGTTTGGTCGTGTTGAGGACAGCCGGGGTCATAACGCTGCTCAGATAATCCCCATCTTTGACGTCTGTGTTCGGCCTCTAATAGAAAACAGACACCATTAATAGCAGATTCCAGTCTGTGATTAATGATATTGCTTCAGTTTTCCAAGCCTGTGTTTTTCTTCTTCTCTCCGTCTGAAATATCTCATCAGTGTTGCCATGGCCAATTAGTCTGATTGCTCCGCACGGGCATCAAAGCCGGTCGAGAGAACGGGCCTGATAGGTCCTGGGCTGAGTGTTCGACATGCACCAGTACTGGAAAACAAGCCCGATGTCTCTTATTAGAACCTTTCTCACATAATCAAACAAGACATGTCAGCTATTTCAGCTATGCTTTGCTTCTGCTTACACAAACGGTTACAAGGACTAAAATCTACACTAAATAGCCTTCAGGGGAGTTGGTATAGGTAACTCAGACAGACAAAGGAAGGGGATAAGAGGCCCGTCAACCTGTTCAAATCACCTTTTATTACGCAAATTCAAATGCACTGTTCATTGTGCAACACTATCACTGGGGAGATTAAAGTGGAAATCTTTTCATAATGAAATCCCTCATGAGGAAATGTCATTCAAAAAGAAAATGTCATTCAGCGGGGGATTTATGATGCATCACCACAAGGGCAAGTGGAAACAATCAGAAACCAGGAAAAGAATGACGACCAATAAACCACAAACACCTACAGCATTCTTCTGCTTTTAGCCTTCACATTAGGCTGAGACGCATGACTGGCCGCACCTTAGGCCACGTGATGCAGATACAAACCCTCTGTTCAGCGTACAATTTTCCTATTTCATTTAGCTTTAAATGCGTCATACTCACAAATGTTATTAAAACAAGATACCCTGAGTTGAGGAAACATGACCACGGTAAATGATTTCATGGCCTTGCTCAATGCTCAGTGACCATTGCTCTGTTTTTTTTTCTAATTTGTCACACACTGTATGAAAGCATCATAACTAAATAAGGCAGGTATTATGTATAGTTGTGATTAGAAGTTTTCCAATGTAATTTCGGGGCTTTTAGCAATTTCTTTGAATTGTTCTTTTTCCAGGCTGGAACGATTGTACAGCATACATCTTTAAAGACTGAAGAATTGGGTGTAAAAATGTGGATTTTAAGTATTCATACAGGCTCAAATATACAAAAACGCTCACTTGAATCTTTTAATAAGTGGTGCTGATGATGCTACAATATCTTTTAACTTGTCAAGGTCAAAGCCTACAGTGGAAGGGAAAAAATTATATTATCCCCCACTGAATTTGGGAGTTTGCTCACTTACAAAGAAAAGAACAGCCTCTAATTTTATGGTAGTTTCATTTTAATAGAGAGGCACAGAATCCAGAAAAAAACACAATGATTTACAAGCTATTCAGTGGATTAAGTATTTGATTCCCAAGCAAAACATGACTTAGTACTTGGTGGGGAACCAATCATCCTGATTGAGGTTGTCATAATTCATGCATGAAATGGTTAATAAGCTCCTCCCATATAGTTTTGGGATGATCCACCACCTTTCTCTAAATCATCCTCACCTCACGTACGCTCTTGCACAGAGCTCCAGACTGAAGGCGATTGATGGTAATTTTATATTTATTTCATTTCCAAATAATTGCACCAGCTGTTATCACCTCCTTACCAAGTTTCTTGCTCACGCTGTTGTTGCTCATTCCAACCATATGCAGGTCTACAATATTGTTCCTGGCATTTTTTGACAGCTCTTTGGTCTCATCCATGGTGGTGGAGTTGCTGTAGGGGAAGATGTGCCTGCTACACATAAGGAGTTGATATCGGGAGTGACTGTGATTCACCGATTGATTGTAATCTTTGTGTCACAATTTGTAGGAGTCAGATATCTGACTGGGTTGTAGGGGATCAAATACTTATTTCACTTAGTGACATGCAAATCAGTTTATAACTTTTACGTATGTTTTGTTTGTTTGTTTTTTTTATTCTGTGTCTTTCCATTAAAATGAAACTAGCATAAAAAATGAGACAGACTTTTGTTTTCTTTGTAAGTGAGCAAACTTACAAAGTTAGCAGAGGATGAAACGATTATTTGCCCCACTATATTTGAACCTGTTTGTATACGTTTGACCCTTTGTGGATAAGATAAAATCCTAAATAAATTCCAAATTATGCAACCAATTCTTGATTTTAAAGTTATCAAAGATGTACACTTTACACTCGTTCCAGCAAAGAAAAAGAACACTTTAAAGAAATTACTAAAAGCTCAAAATTACTATGACATTAATTCCAGTGAGTGTCTGTAAACTTCTGACCACAGCTGACCCTGCAGCTGTCTTCAGAAGTTTTAGTATCTTTCAGTAAATTGTTCTGGTCTTACTTTCCATATTCGTACTGTTTTTGTTTACCCTACTGTAGGCTGTACAAAAAGATGTAAATAGCCAGTGTAAAATCTCACACAAGGGTTTGTGAACTCATGGTCGACAGTTTAATATTATAGCTACAGCCGTGTTTTGATTTTGGAGGCAGGAATGATTTATTTGGATTATTTTGAGTACTCTGCTTTCAACTAAAGCAAGCTTGGAAAAGAAGGCCATCCATAATATAAAAATACTGGAATTTTACTCAGAAATGGAGCACAACATTTTAGTACAATGAACAGAAAATCATATTATCTGAGTCTGATCTCATGTCTGATCTATCTGCGTTTATAAGTCGGACGGCGATTATTTTCAAACCTTGGCCAGCCTGTCCGAGAACGATTGCACTCAGTCTGCATTGTTTAGAGGCAGACAACCTGTGAAATCAACTTACCACTAACATGGTCACGACAACTACTTGTAGTCAGTAGCTGAATGTACAAAAAATTTGATGCAATCACCAGACAGCCACCAATTTTTCCCAGTCACAGGGAGGTTGATGTTCTCTTTGTACTCTAGGTAACCAAGTTATTAAGAGGTCACCTGTGGAAAGGAAGTTGTTGGCACTTTTGCCCTGCCTACATTTTTCAACACCAGGGATTGCTACTTTCTCTAAATGCTGATGCCAGCTTCCTTCTCAGCAGCCACAAGCTCCTATGAACATGCTGAGAGAAAGCTGACGGCTAACTGGTGAACACAGCAGAACACTTAGGTGCTAGATAATTCCTTTAGGAGCTGGTTAGGGACAGAAATGATGGTGTGAAGAGACATTCTTGATATTCATAAACATGCTATTGTTGTTTTATGATTATGACAGTAAGAATAAACAGTCGTAGTGCATTATGGGGCAAATAATACTGTACTAATACTGGAGTTTTCCTAATTGTATTATCTTTAAGCACATATTAAGGTAACACATCCTTGCTTAAATATGCGATATATGATCAGAGGCTCTTCTGTGCAGATGCTGGCCTCGCAGTTCAGCTCATAAAGATCTTAACCAGAACACTGTTGCCAGAACGTTGCTATTTTAGACACACAGTGCAAATACAGGACACCAGCAATTGTCATTACTTAACATGACTTCACAGAAATTGTCATTAGAGATTTTGCTTCTGTAATGTGCGACCAGTTACACACTGAATTAGCCTAGCATATGCAGAGTATGGGTCTTGAGTTGTTTCCACTGAATTTGCTGAATGACTCTGGAAATATTCCTCAGAGATTTTGGTCCATATTGACTTGATAGCATCACGGCTGCTGTAGTTTTGTTGGCTGCACATCCTTGATGCTAATGTTCCACCACATCCCAAAGGTGCTCTAATGGATTGAAATCTGGTGACTATGGAGGCTATTTAGATAGAGTGAACTTATTGTCATATTCAAGAAACCAGTTTCCTTTTACTGACAGGAGTGCCACCTGGTGTGATCTTCTGCTGTTCTGTTGTGCTTTCCGAGATGCTCTTCTGCATACTTTGGTTGTAACAAGTGGATATTTGAGTTGCTATTGCTTTCTGGTCAGTGTGGCCATTCTCCTTTGACCACTGACATCAATGAGCCATTTTCACTCAGAGAACCACCGCTCACTGGATGTTTTCCCTTTTTCACACAGTTCTCTATAAACCTTAGAGATGGAAAAAATCCCAGCAGATCAATAGTTTCTCAGATACTCAGAACAACCCGACATCACTTAAATCACCTTTTTTTCCTCATTTTGAGTGCTTGGTTTGAACTTCAGTAGGTCATCTTGACCATGTCCATGTTCCTAAATCCATTGAGACATTTGTATTAAACAGCAGCTGGACAGATTTACAGATTTACCTAATGCAGTGGCAAGTAAGTGTTTTTCTCTCATCGTTGATTTATTAAATAGTTCCAAAATACTGAAGATATCGAAATTTCCTCCTTCCTGCCAAAGTGATCCGTGCTTTATAGCCTACATGGCTCTAAATCAGAGGACTGTAAAAATTTGTGCAGCATTTGGTTCACATGTAACATGCCAGGACCAGGAGCGAGCATGCAGCAGAGAGGAAAACAGGCGTTTTCTGAAAGAAAAATGTCACATGATCGTGTTCCAGTGGCTCCTTCTCGACATATATCTTAACCGAGAGATGTGCATTTGTTGCACACCGTGCGTCCAAACATGCTAACGACGCTTTATCAATTCAGCAATGACATTCTCGTTCACTCCGTCTCCACGGGGTGCCCCGCCCTAACTCAATCCAGATGAGCTCCATCATGTCATACTTGGAGGGGAACCAATCTTACATGACAGAAGTGGGTGGGTATTTCTGTACTTCTGATAAAAATGGGGGAGAGTAGGAAAAACATTTCTAAAGGGACACTCTATTAAAGAAAAGGCATGAGGCCTTTTCCACAGCTGTTTTGCACATTGGCCTGAGTCGAGCAGCACGGCTGGTAATGGAGTGATAGGCAGTGTGAAGGCTTGTTCCACTGAGGGCCATTTTATGGTTTTCAGGGTGTTGAAGAAGTACACTGGGAGGACCGCACACACTCACAACCTTTTATATTTGTTTCTCACACAAACCTATACATGCCAAGAGGCATGTCAAATAATAAAAAAATAAATAAAATAGTGTATGTATGAATAAAGAGAGCCAAACAGAGTGTAATCACAAAGTTCCACTATTATTCTCATACAAAGCAAAAACAAAAACCAAATATTACCTGATTTAAATTTGGCTGATGTCCCTTCAAAGGTCCAGCGTCCAGATCCCACTGGGTTAGCGCTATTTTGATGGCATGAGAAGTTTCGAGGCAATAGTAGCCAGGTGGTTTTAATGTTGTGGCAAACCATGCATCAGCAATCTGGTCTGAGCAGCAGCAGAACCTTGAACAGTCCAGCTCACAAACACCTCAAACAGCCACTCACTTAGATGATCTCTGTCCACCAGTTCCCACAGTTTAACTGCCTGGCAACTGCCTGGTAAGAAAAACTCATTACATGAATGCACACTTCAAAGTTCATTTGGATTTGTGAGCATCACGCACACTGATTGCCTCACTTGTACATTAGAGTCAAGAGCAATACTAAAACAGGCTGTAAAATTACAATGGGACTGTAATGTTTAATGCAGTTTCTGATGTTTGCTGCGCGCTGCAAGACTTAATGTTTCCTTTCCACACAGCCAAGCCTTATTTCAAAGCCTGCTCCAGTAATCGCTTTGCATTTCGGTCCAAAGGCAGGTTGCACGTTGAGAATCATCTTTGTCACATATAATTATGTGAACAGATGGAAAAAAATTATGTCAATTTTCCTCCATATGTTAAGAAATAAAGAATGACATGTGAAAACAGATCCAACGACATAAAAAAAACTATCCAGGTAAAAGCAGCAAAGAGCTGTTGAATCTAAGTAACCGCAGTAAATACCAAAAGCTTTATGTCTTCTGTAATGCCCAAAGCCCATTGACTATAAAAGATGTAAGGGCATAGCAGCTGTACTATGTCACCCACTGGTTTATGGACTACACATTTTGCTATCTTCCACTTTATGGCTGTTGATATCTTGATTTTCTGGAGCCAAAAATGACTATATTTAGATCAGAGGCTGGAGTGTTAACTCATCAGCTACTGCTGGTGTGACTGGTGTGTTTCTGCATTGTGGTTGGCAAAGAAAGGTAAAAGAAAGAAAGACCTCCAAGTAAATAACTTGCTCGCTCCAGCTCCTCTCCCACAGGGGAATTGTAGAAAAGGGGCAAGGCCAAAGGGGTACACTGTATTTATAGGGTTGCACCAAAGAAGAAGAAGAACAATGAGGAGGGGCTCTAACTGATAATGAATATAACTACAGGCTTGAAGGTCCTAACAGTCCGGTATAAAGAACACATTTTGTGTAATTATAAAAATGTGTAATTTATGGCCAGGTTACACTGGCAAGTTTAGTTTGAAAACTGAATCCAGGATACAATTTGAAAAATTTTAAAATGTAAAAAAAACAGTGAGGGCTTTTTCAGGAATATAATTCAGGAACCAGAGAACTCTTATATACTCTGAAATGTGTTAGAGTAGGCTGTTTGTTACTGCTGTCAATATAAGATTTAGAGAATGGCTATAAACTTTGACCAAACAAGTTTAGAACTTAAACTTGTTTAAAAACCAATATGTGAGGGGTTTTCACTTTCATACTTTCATGTTTTAAATATTGCAGAATTAAAGCCACTGCCTATTTATCTCTATTTAGCAAGCTGTGAAACATGCAAGGCTCACCTTGCATGTCGTCACTTAGTTGAAACATCTCTAAAAATATGACACTATGAATCTTTTTCATTTGTCTTTTATTTAGCTAGCAATAGTTTTCATGCTGAAACAGCAATGACTGATGGCATAATGTAATGCTGGAAAAGAATGGGATCCAGATCATTACCTTCTGCGCTGTGTCGTCTCTACTGATGCGAGATTACGAGTGCTGAAAGTGAAAGTCCATCAACCCATCATAGAAATCAGAGGGAGGTATAAGATTTTATTCCCATTCCAGTTCAGTAAAAACAAAAACAGTACAGCTGTGCTTTTTAAAGTCATGTGAAAGGACAAATGCAGGAAGAGGATGCTCCAACTTGGCAAACTAAAGGTTCTTGTTAGAAATGTCTAAAAGGTTACAAGACAATTTATTAACCATCTATATAAACATGAGTTAACTCGTAGCAGTAACTTCTTAGAAGGCGCCAATTTTATTTTATTATTTTATTTGTCGATAATTGATTGGGTTTGACAAAAGTGATTCACTGGTTTTTAACCATTTTTATACATAATCCCCATTTTTAAAGTCTCAAAAGTAAAAATTTTACTGGCAAAAAGTTTCATGACCTCATGATCTTTCTTCATCATGACAAATGAACAGAGGAGGGGAAAGTACAGACTTTCTTTACTTAAGTAGAAGTACAGATACCTGGGTTAAAATGTACTCCAGTAAAAGCTGAAGTAATGAGCCAACTTTTTTACTCAAGTAAAGTGAAAAAGTACAAGCTCTGAAATGTACTCAAAGTAAGAAAGTAAAAAGTAACTCCTTAAAGGACAATTCTAAACATTACTTTTTACAAAGGTAACTGAACCTTATGCTATGTTAATATAATGTTTCACTCAACAACCAGAAGGCCAGATTAGACTTTGCCAGAAAACATCCAAAAAAACAAAAACCCTAAGCTCTTTTAGTATAAATCTTTGGACAAACTTGTACCAGAATGGTAGTAAGAGAAAAGCACGGAGAAAGAGACAAACAGCTCATGATCTAAAAAATGCCACATATCTGTCAATCATGGTGAAGGTAATGTTATGTCATAGGCTTGAATGGCTGTCAGTGGACCCAGGTCACTACTGTTTATTGATGATGTGACCGCTAATAGAAGTAGTCGATGAATTTTGAAGTTTACAGAGCCATGCTCTCTTTTCAGATTCAGCAAATGTAGTTAGAAATCTTTTTACAATGCAAATAAATAATGACCAAATCGTCCTACACAGAGTTTCACAAACAAGCAGCAACTGAAGGTGGCTGCAGTTAAGACAGAACGTCTCAAGAAAGGAAGTTGTATGTATGTGTGCATATATATATATATATATATATATATATATATATATATATATATATATATATATATATATACAGGGAGTGCAGAATTATTAGGCAAATGAGTATTTTGTCCACATCATCCTCTTCATGCATGTTGTCTTACTCCAAGCTGTATAGGCTCGAAAGCCTACTACCAATTAAGCATATTAGGTGATGTGCATCTCTGTAATGAGAAGGGGTGTGGTCTAATGACATCAACACCCTATATCAGGTGTGCATAATTATTAGGCAACGTCCTTTCCTTTGGCAAAATGGGTCAAAAGAAGGACTTGACGGGCTCAGAAAAGTCAAAAATAGTGAGATATCTTGCAGAGGGATGCAGCAGTCTCAAAATTGCAAAGCTTCTGAAGCGTGATCATCGAACAATCAAGCGTTTCATTCAAAATAGTCAACAGGGTCACAAGAAGCGTGTGGAAAAACCAAGGCGCAAAATAACTGCCCATGAACTGAGAAAAGTCAAGCGTGCAGCTGCCAAGATGCCACTTGCCACCAGTTTGGCCATATTTCAGAGCTGCAACATCACTGGAGTGCCCAAAAGCACAAGGTGTGCAATACTCAGAGACATGGCCAAGGTAAGAAAGGCTGAAAGACAACCACCAGTGAACAAGACACACAAGCTGAGACGTCAAGACTGGGCCAAGAAATATCTCAAGACTGGTTTTTCTAAGGTTTTATGGACTGATGAAATGAGAGTGAGTCTTGATGGGCCAGATGGATGGGCCCGTGGCTGGATTGGTAAAGGGCAGAGAGCTCCAGTCTGACTCAGACGCCAGCAAGGTGGAGGTGGAGTACTGGTTTGGGCTGGTATCATCAAAGATGAGCTTGTGGGGCCTTTTCGGGTTGAGGATGGAGTCAAGCTCAACTCCCAGTCCTACTGCCAGTTTCTGGAAGACACCTTCTTCAAGCAGTGGTACAGGAAGAAGTCTGCATCCTTCAAGAAAAACATGATTTTCATGCAGGACAATGCTCCATCACATGCGTCCAAGTACCCCACAGCGTGGCTGGCAAGAAAGGGTATAAAAGAAGAAAAACTAATGACATGGTCACCTTGTTCACCTGATCTGGACCCCATTGAGAACCTGTGGTGCATCATCAAATGTGAGATTTACAAGGAGGGAAAACAGTACACCTCTCTGAACAGTGTCTGGGAGGCTGTGGTTGCTGCTGCACGCAATGTTGATGGTGAACAGATCAAAACACTGACAGAATCCATGGATGGCAGGCTTTTGAGTGTCCTTGCAAAGAAAGGTGGCTATATTGGTCGCTGATTTGTTTTTGTTTTGTTTTTGAATGTCAGAAATGTATATTTGTGAATGTGGAGATGTTATATTGGTTTCACTGGTAAAAATAAATAATTGAAATGGGTATATATTTGTTTTTTGTTAAGTTGCCTAATAATTATGCACAGTAATAGTCACCTGCACACACAGATATCCCCCTAAAATAGCTAAAACTAAAAACAAACTAAAAACTACTTCCAAAAACATTCAGCTTTGATATTAATGAGTTTTTTGGGTTCATTGAGAACATGGTTGTTGTTCAATAATAAAATTATTCCTCAAAAATACAACTTGCCTAATAATTCTGCACTCCCTGTAATGTGGAGACAGAGAGAGAAATATGAACAAAGAGAAAAAGAATCAGCCGTGAAAGTGTCAGTGTGGAGTTTGTGACGCATTGTCGGTTCGGGGTTTGCCTTCTCATGCAAATGGGTCTCAGGGGCTCTTTATTTTTTAAGCTTGACTGCAATTTGGATAAGCGAGCCAGTGGTCCCAGGGAAAGAGACGCCAACCCTGACAAGCTGCTGGAGGAGCCGTCCACAGGGTCACAGAGGCAACCCCATCTCCTACGACACTAGAAGACACCTTATGCACGTGCACACACTCGCTCGGCACACATGGTGCACACACACTACATGTCCTCGTGAGCAGGGGAGCTCATCAGTGTGTTGTTGTTTACTGTGTATTATTTCCACTACACTTATTTCTGTCTTATTCACTCCTCCACCATAACAAAACCCCATCTTAAGCCATGGAAAGCAGCTGCGAGACAACTTCAAACGAATGATTTTCCAACTATTATCCCGTTCAAGTGGATTCACAGAGACACAAAAATTGTTTCCCTCATACTGGACAATGCATGGACTAATTGTCAGGCTGGTACTTCATGTAATGTAATGAGGGCAGCGAATGTTTTGATCAGGAAATTCCATTATAACTGCAAAGGTTAAACCTCCAAAGTCTGGCTGCAGACTGGTTGATGGGATTAGAGAATACATAATTATTTGCCAGTCACATGTGTCATAAAAAGACATGCCAAACCCTTTGTAATGAGGATTATGTGTCTTTTCCATGGATTCATTTCTCCACTCCGTGACATTATTGTGTGAGCTGTGGGGGCCTGTATCTCTCCCATCCTAACTGTCTTTCTCTGAATGCACACGCAGGCCAACTACCTTGACTTTCCACTGTGCACTCTGTTTTTTACTGGTCAATGCAGATAAAGAGCACCACTGGCCAAAACCTGTAAAACTAGCACAAGCATGTTTCATAGCACTACAAGGTGTGAACTAAGAGAGTCTTTGAGTTTGGCAGCAGAGAAACCTTGAAGCGAATCCTTGGACCTTGACTAATAATTGTCTGTTATTTAGCTTTTACTCAGGAAAAGTCACGATGGTTTATGACGAAGGACACTGGAGGAATTTTCTGTTAAATACACGTGTGAAGCTGTTTATTGCTCGGTATATTAATTGACTGTAAGTGCTCCCACAGGCGCCACAAAGTCAAATTAAATAGCCACAGTTGTATAAATTCTCCATCAGAAAGTGAATACAAAAACAAAAAGAAACCTCAAATAATCAAACAGACAGAGAGATGGGAGGAGATGGTAAGAGAAGCAGATATGGATATGAATATGAATGGATTATTTAATGTTAAATGGTGTAAAGATGAAGAAATGAAAGCTCAGTCCACTCAAAAATAACTCACTGTGGACACACTAAGATCATTTTAAATGTAAGGATTGGTTTTTAATACTTGGATGAAAACCCTGCTCTGCCCGGCCGTTGCTTCAGCCGTCTTCAGTTGCTGCTTGTTTGTGGACTTTCTGCCTTCAGTTTGGTTTCAGTAACTGAAAAGCTTGCTCTTGTGAGTTTAGATCAGGTTGACTGACTTGTCTTTGAAGAATATCCCATTTATTTGCCTTGAGAAACTCTTGGTTGCTCTTGCAGATTGCTTTGGGTCTTAATCGATTTGCACCATGAAGCGTTGACCAATCACATCATCAATAAACACTATTGGCTCATTTCCACTGGTAGCCATACAATAACACTGCCTCTACTATGTCTGCAGATAGTGTGATATGCATTTTATCATAAGTTGTTTCTCTGATTATCCATAGTTTTCACTTCCTATCCTCCATCTTGGTTTCATCTGTCCAACGCATGTTTTCTTGTTTTTTTTTTGGAACTACGCAAGTGCTTTTATATGTTTTCTGGCAAAGTCTGGCTTCTTGGCTTTCTTGTTACCGAGTGTAACCAGTGGTTTGCACCCTGTTGTCTTGTTTCCACTCGAGAAGAAGTCCGTGTTTTGACTTGGTTAGATAAGTTGTTTTTCTTAACCATGAAAAAAGTTCCATCATCATCCGCTTTAGTTCCCATCTGTTGTCTTTCAGGCCTTTTGGTGTTGGCCAGCGTATTCCATCTTTTCAAGAATGAACCAGATTGCCGATTTGGCTGTTCCTAGCGTTTTTCCTGTCTCTCTGGTGGGTTTATTTTGATTTTTCAGCCTAACGATGACCTCGCTTACATCAACATCTCTTTTGCCTCATATCGAAAGTTCCAGTGAAGAGCAATGAAATTCAAGTTCAATCAACTCCAGATCTTTTTGTAACAAGGGACCAGGCCTGAACTAGCTGTGAAACTTCTTGTCGGTCAATTGTCAAATTATCTTTAAGCCTCTGAAAATGAGGAACTGCGTATAAAAATTCAACAAGCAGCGAATGAAAGCTTAAAGTCTTCACTCCAATTACATGTTTATTGATTGATTTAAAACCCAGTGTGGTAGTATAGAGAGGCAAAATACAAAATAAATGTATGAATATGGACTGAACTGCACTTGTCTGCTTTGACCTTTTGAGAATTTTCACAATTGTATCCTGTCCCCCCTCCCTGTTTCTGTTTTTTTCTCCCACTTCTCTGCCCATTATAGCCTACTCCTTTTTTCTCCTCACAGTCTGTTGTGTTGTTTTTCTGTTTCTAACTCCTGATTTCTATGGTGACACTGCACTTCCCAGGAATAATGGAGGCTGGGGGATTGGAAGGCGTGAAGGCGGATGGATGGCTTTCTCATAAAAAAGGTAAAGAAACTCCAGGAGCTAGATGGATGGGATCAGCAGATGTGTGACATGAGCTCAGGCTTCTAATTGGAGACTTTTCCTCCACTCTGAGGCACAGGAAACCAGGAAACATTTTCACAGGAGAAAGACAGACACCTACCTTCATGACATCTTGTCTAAACTAAGAGGCCACTCTGTAACACCACTTTATCCCTGTCATAACCAAACACGAGCAATACACACACCGAATGCGCATGTACACATCCCCATGTGCTCCAGCAGGTAATGACATCATCAGATGCCACTTGCAGGTTTCATCACAGGGAGGCTGCATGCTGACAGGATCCCATCCAGCACTGTTCCAAATGTTATATGAACCGCACACACACACTCACACTGCAAAAACCTCAAGTCAAAACACATCAAATAACTCTCTCACACACACAGAGGCAGCAGGCAGGACAGGGGGCTGAACAGAAAAAAAAAACTGGGCATGTTTAAAATCCAATTTGACTTTTCGGTGTGAGGAATTCGGGCTATTGGAGAATTTGTATGGATGTTTCACTGCACTGTGCAGTAAATCTTACACAGTGTGAAAAAAAGGAGTTGAATTTGTGGTTATGTCAAAGGAAATGCCAACTTCTGTGGTGTAACACTACTGGCCTTTAGAAAGTGAGAGGCAGAGACAGTGTAGCTACTGTGTGTGTGTTACTTAGAGAAGGTTTGTGTGCTTTAGAGCCTAAAACATCCAGTGGCTGCTCTGCTCCATATTTGCCTGACCGCGGTAACCACAGGCGAGCCACAGCTAAGCCTCCAAAGCCAGTTAAAATGTTATGAAGTGCAGTTCGCTTTATTTATTTATTTATTCCTCCTGGCGGTGGAAACAGCCAGACAGTTATTGTAGCTACACAAAACTGGCTGTGAGCGTCAGATCTCCACCTCCTCCCGCCGCCTGTGGGAAACCTGCGAGTGGAGGTCCCTCTGAGGTCTGGCTGGACACACCAAACCTCCAGAATTTTTGAACAGGCCGTCAGACAGAGTTACAGCAGAGAGGGGAAGGCGTGTGGAACTGGTTGCCGTGAAGCAGACATCAGACAGAGGCCACAGGAAAGGCCTTCTCGCTGCTCTGAGACTTGCCTGCTCTCTGCATACCGAACATATTGCGCAGTGACGCATGTGGCATTGACCACGTAACCCTGCGCCATCAGAACTAAAGCCTGTAAGCACCTGTGTATGTGTGTGTGTGTGTGTGTTTGAACATTAAAGGAAGAGATCGCCTCCCTTACAAAAACATCCTGCAGGTCCAGCTGAACCCAAAGAAGGGTCCCCAGCAGCTCACAGCTCCACACACCGCACTGCGCTGGCAAACACACACACCCCCCAACCCTCGTCTCCAACTCGCCCAAGGGAACCACAACCACACTTTTCCCAGGCTGTGCTCACTTTGTGTGTCACAGGTGTTTGAGTGCAGAAACAGCGGCGAAGCCTCAGAAATAGTCCCGCCGCACACGCCGTCTCAGGCGTGAGAGAACATGCTTGATATTGCCTTGGCAACATCTTTATTTCTTTGCTGTTTTACCTTCGCCCCGACAAAATGCTTCTCACCTAAGTCCATGTACAACACCAACACCCTGCAGATGACAAGGCATCACCTGAAGTAATACCCAAGTCCTGATGTAATCCACCTGGCCTCGCTCTGCAGCACAAGTATGCCTCTTCTGCTTGTGTGTGTGTGTGTGTGTGTGTGTGTGTGTGTGTGTGTGTGTGTGTGTGTGTGTGTGTAGGTGTGGAAATGAAGAGCTCTTATTTCTCTCTCTGAGTTTGACAGTGTGTCTGTGTATGATAGGCACCACAATCAGAGGGATTACACCTGATTGTGTCCACTATCTTGCTCACTGTGAACTCCTTTATCTCCTTGTTCCCTGTCTCTCTCCCTCTGTCATTCACACACACACACACACACACACACACACACACACACACACACACACACACACACACACACACACACAGAATCCCTCAGGGCTCCTCCACCTCCTGATTGAGGAATGTTTTTCTCGCTCAGCCATCAACATAGGGGGGAAATTGTTTGTGCATGCGCCCATGTGCACAGGCTCAAGAGAGACAGCTCGTAGAATGCCTAAGTATTAGCAGCAAGACAGTGTCTCATGTCTTTGCAGGTCGAGGAGACAAAGTAAACAGCAAGCAAGCACAGTGGGAACATGACATGCTGTGCCTCGATCAGGCGGAAAGTTCCACTGCGCACGCATTGTTTTCCGTCCGTAATTGTGCTATCAGAATAGATCACATTTGACTCATTATCGTTCCGTTTGATATGTAAGATGCATAGCATGAGAAAATCAGCTGCAAACCAAATTACAGAATGGAAAAACCTTCTTTTTTCTTCTTCTTCTCCGTATAATGGCTGAGAAGACATCTTTCATCTTTTAAATCACATGTCAAATTGTTTTTTCTGGTAACCACTTGAGGCTGTCATTCGCTCGGAAGGACAATTTGTCAAAACAAAATACAAACGCCCAGTGGATGAGGTTATGAGAAGGATGCTCTGAAAGGAATGAAGGAATTCAGATTGCATGTTCTGAAAGAGAAAGAGATCCAGCTCTGTCCGTCGCTTGGATGAAGAATGATGATGTTAATGGTGCTCTTGTGGGATGATGAATGTGTAAAGACTTGTGTTTCTCCAGCGCCCGAGAGGTGTGCTTCCTCGCTTTCCGAAACCTTTGATATCACGACTTCCCTGCAGCGTGTCCGACCCTGGCAGGAACACCAACACTTATCCTCCCCTCTGGAAGGAGTGGGAATATTTGTATTTGTCAAAATGGTAGGAAAAAAAACTTTGCAAGCCAGAGAAAGACTTTTCCCACAGATCTGAGGTGCAACCTGGAAGCAACAGCCCTGCAGCAGCTAAAACTGGACACAATGGTGCATGTGTAATTGTGTGTCAATAAAGATATAACAGATGAAAACCAGTTAGCGTCTCTGGAAAAGTCAAAACAAATACTGACGACTGTAAAAGTGTCTGAAAAAGAAGGGAGTTCCTCGGGCTTTGGGAGAAATTCTAAGATTCCCAAGTCCTCCAAAAACAGCTAAGTGTATGATCCAGGAAATACCACAAAGACATAAAGTTGTGTGAGGAGTTGAGAGGCTTCATGTGTAATTAGCTCTGCCTGTCCACGCTCCACTTTTGAGTTCAAGTTCTTGGATGTATGCACCAATTCTCAAACAAGAGGTAAATATTTCAGTGTGACCGTAGAGCCAAACCTTACATCTGACTTATTTCACATAAATAAAGATACTCAAGCAAACGAGATTGATCAGATCTCCGTTTTTCACATTTATCAAAGCTGGTTGAACGCAAGTTGGATTCATATCTAGAAACGTCTTTGATTCGCTTTTAGTAAAAGAAAACATTTTTTTCCCTTTGCTTTAAAAACAAACAGTGGCATTCTTTCCAATCGAGTCTACCGTATGTGCAGGCGCATATTTCTTTCCCCTTTCTCTCCCCTCCCCCCACCAATTCCAATCAATTCCTGATGGAATTACAGCATTATTCCATGGAAACTGCCTAACATGAGCAGGTGTTTCAGACTCTCGAGCTGATTGCCAGGCAGAGCAGGCCGGGGTGCAGCTGACTGTTAGCGCTAATGTGAAGTGACAGGGCCTCTGAAGCTGGGAATGGATTCATTGTGCTTTCCAGAGCCGCTCTTAGAGTTATCAGGTTAACCACAGGTTAAATCGGAGAAAACACTTAGATCCAACGTTGGTGTTTTTTTCTGCCTGACAAGCCAAACTGCAGTTGATTAAACATCAGTGTATTTCATTGCTAAATGCACTTTAAACACTTGATGCTGTGCTAAATCATAAAGAGATGAAAGTAAAGAAGTCTTGGTCAGGACTGCCAGAATAAAGCAAAAGGGTTTATTAATGATATATTCATCTTAGGAGTGTATTCAAGTGAATCATTTTTCACGATAATACTTTTCGTTGCATACAAATTAATGATGGATGCTGTTTCTACTTCAATTATAACGCAGCATCTATGACACACATTTGTCTGTTTTATGAGGATTAAAAAATACCCATAAATCACACGCTGAACAAAAGCAGTTTTTCTTTCCGCATGTCTTTCCATCCCCTTTTTAATTTTTTTTGCATCTGGCTTTCTTCTGTACGGCAACGCCAAGACACGAGAGTATCAACTTTGATTTGACATCCGCAGCAGGTGATTTGAAAGCACAGACACACTCCATAAATCCAATGAAGAACATGTTCACAGGCAAACAAAATGTCATCAATTCGACCAACCACCAGGTTTTCGATCGAAAACAGAAACCAGCAAGAATCTTGCTCACATCTGTTTCTTGTGACGCCAGTCCGACAACAGACATGAAATCACTCGCTAGAGAGGCGGAGTGGGTTGGAGGGAGAAAGAGAAAGTCAAGGTGGTTCTAATAAGAGAGCTATAGATAAACCTTCATTTATCTGAGACTAGGCCTCAAAGAATGTTAAATTCACACCACTGGTGAAAAGAGTCTTCTTTAATGAAAGCTGATACGTCTATCAGTCCTGGGCATCATCATCAGCTGTAGGCTGTTTTTAGCCAGCCATGCAGACAGCATTATGGGTAAACACATGCAAAGCCTGAACCTGCACTCCCTGCACTGAACCCCTGAAAGGGAATAACTGAACAACTGCCATGGCAGCCTGGACGAGGAACAGAGACAGGACCACATCTGTTAGGCTCATGACTGCACCGACTGCAGCCTGTGCCCCTGCGCAGAGAGAACAAAGTTTAAAAGCAAAAAGTCACATCCACCTTCAGACTTCTTTCACTTCGCCCCCTCATCGAAGCCCATCCAGCTCAAATAAACCCGCAGTTCATCCCCCAAAACATGATATCCCCAATAAAGACCATGCTGTTTTGAAATCCGACTGTCGGGACAATAGTATACTGCAAAGATGACAGCACCTCTCAGTTTAAACTTCTTGTCAGCATTTAATATCGCAAGGCAGAGGGCGTATGAGTGAAACCTTATGGGCCAGGTGCATCCGCAGGACAGTGTCACACTCTGATTGAGGCACAGGCAGAGGAGGCAGACAAAAAAATGGGCTTTTGTGAGGACAATGAAAAAGCCATGTGTCTGTGGGTAGCTGCAGATCCCAAGGGTCAGAGATGTAAAATTTCATAATGTGGAGATCACTCTGCAAAACCTAAACAAGGCAGATTTTAACCTTAGTGCTCTCCTCCTCTGGAAAATGCTTCATGTCTGGACCTCTGGAATGTGTTTATGGAGGGCTGTCCACCTGACAAAACCATCGCCAGATATATGAACTACTGTCACAACTCACTTCAAAGGTTATGCTTATATCTTCCGAAGAAGCTACCGCTGTGTGTGTTCTGTCTCCATCATCCTAACATTAAACTCGACAGAAGGAAATGTACTTATCACCACAAATAGAAACCACCAGGCCATTGTCTCTGTTTCCCACAGCCTGGTAAAGTCATCACTGTTTATTAGTATTTTAGGATAACTAGTAAAGTTACTTAGCATCACTGCTAACAATAAGGGGCACATCATTGACCAACATTATGTTTGGGTTACAGGCTATGTGTGGGTAAAAAAAAAAATGTGATCACGACTACACTGCTAGATATTTATTGGCAGACTAGCTCTGTCCTGATCCTTAGTGAATTTTGGAAAATTTTACACTCCAGGTTATCATTATTATTATTATTATGTAACTTGTAAACCCTTTATAAACCGGAACACGTAGTAATACTAACTGCAAGGATTACCTACAGTGGAATATACAATCACTTTATAAGGTACAGCTGTTCAGCTGTTCATTAACACAAACATCTAGTCAGTCAATCACAAGTGGCACTCACTCAATCAGATGAGAATGGATAGACTTTTAGAAATGATAGGAAGACAATGGTAACCATTCATTGCAACCAAGGTATGCAGAAGAGCATCTTTGAACGCAAAAACAAATTGAATCTCGAAGCAAATGGGCTACAGCAGCAGAAGACAACACTGGGTGCCACTTCTGTCCGCAGGAATGAAGGAAAAGGGGTCTACAATTTACACCAGCTCACCAAAACTGGACAATAGACATTGCCAGGTCTAATAAGTCTCAATTTCTGCTGCAAGATTCAGATGGTAGAGTCTCACTTTGGTATAAACAACAGGAAAGCATCGATCCATCCCACCAAAAGTATCAGACCATGTAATAGCACCTATTTAAGTAACTGGATAGTGTACATGGAGAAGCTGTCTCTTTGTTTTAATGTTACATTGCTTTCACTGCTAAATGTTAGTGTATTGCACCAATGGGTATTGATAGTGTATTGCTTCCCATTCAAGTCCATAATTTGAGCTACAGTGGGTACCATAGGACAAATATGTTTTAGCCAGCAAAGAAAGATCAAAAACATTAAATTTAGACACACTCTTTTTTCCTATATCTGTGAAAAACTGTCAGTCCACTGTTTACCTCAGCTGTCAATGCTAGGTAAGAAATGTCACCTTTATTTACTCTTGTTTACTCTTTACTCTTATTTATTCTTGAGGAGGCTGTACTTCGTGAAAGGAAACAGAGATGCTCACTTCTAAACAATGACACACTTTGACATTTGATATCCTCAAATGTCAGGAAGTGCTGCTGTTTTTGCCACTGTTAGCTTATGTTTGTTTCTGTTAATTAGCCCCTGTTTGCTACTGTTAGCTGGGGTTAGTGAAACTGTCTTTGAAGTGGATGTAGTTTTGTTGGACCAGAATGTAACCAAACTGTTTGTCACAGGGAAAGTTTGATTTTTCGTACACTCAAGCCTAAGAATAATGTTAGCTTATAACTAGCTATTCGTTTTTAGCTAGCTTGCTGTCAGCTGTCCGGAGATGTTGCATGTCTAATCTGCTGACAATAAATAAATGCAAAAATGAACAAAGGAACAAATGAGCATGTTAATACATGTTTTCATGTGTTAGAGACCTGAGTTCAAAACTCAAAGATGGCACCTGCTAACTTCAATAAAAGTTGTGCTAAAATGGTTTGTCTTCTAGGTTTCCTTTCATTGACTGAATAAGAAAATCAGAATAAGAACCATAAAGCCCACAATATTTTGTAGTTGCTTTCTATGGTGCAAAAACTCATTATAAGATAGCTTTGTTAACTCAATTAGCTAACTAGCTACTGAACTAGAAAAAAATCCTACCAGGTCTAAGTGATACAATTAACTCTGTACCCTCACACACCCATGCACACATTCACTTTGCTCTTTTCTTCAGTTGCCTGAGCTCTCTGATGAAACGGCATTTTGTGAGTAACACATCACTCTGAGGCACAAAGGTCTATTTCTGTCTCTCTCTTTATATACAAAGCTGCCTGCTGCCTCTATGAAATGCAGCTGTTGCCTTTACTAGAGCTGAGGGACCTTGATAATTAATAACCTCACTTGTGCCTCACACGCAAAAGCCAATACGAGCAAGTTTAAAGTCAAAATACACACAATGCCATGACAAATTGTTCCATTTTTCACCCATGAAGTTGCTGTTTTGGTTTGCAATAGCCAGCAGTGTCTCGTATTCACTATGGAGAGCTTGGCATGGAGTTGATGTTGTGTACTCTGTGTTGATTTGTTTGAGGTTTTTGGAAACGCAAAAGAAAGTTCATGATATCAGAGGATTTTAGAGGGATGCTGTCAGACTTTCAGAACAAGTGAAGGATGGAGAGAGACCAAACCACTTGTGAATTCGACTGCTCTTTTCAAGTTTTGGAAAAACAATATGAACACATACACACAAGCAAACACAAAGCAGATATCATACATGTGTACCTAATCTCTATGGCTCAAAATAGAATGAGATTGTTTGAAAAAACTGTCTGCTGTCTTATCCCACTGACAGATTTGAACCTGTGCACCCTGAACCACAAAGGGCAGACAGAGTCCAGGTTTGATTCAAGTGCTGCATTGTAAAACAAAAGAAGATATGAACAAGACTTAACTACAGAGACAGGGCCAAGAGGGCAGTTCTGTTTAAAACTGATATTCTGTACTTTACCATCCAAAATATTTGACTACTAGAATCGCAGACTGATCACATCCAAGTTAAATAGTTGGACATTTAGGGAAAATATGCTAGGTTAAAAGAGAACACTAATACAACCTCATGTCTGCGTTTTTAATATGTTGTTGGACCCAGCAGTCAGATAAAGTAAGCTTTTAGCCTTTATTATAACAGAACGGTAGAGACCACTGGGGAAAAAAGGACTGTGGAAGACACCCAGTAAACGGTTGTATTCAAGCAGCCCTCTGCTATAGTCTTATGACATACAGGTCACTTGCTAAATCTGGTAAACTATATTGACACCCAAAGTAGTAGTAGTTGTTAGCTTAAAAAACAAAGCAGAACTTTAATAAACTATGAATAAATACCACAAGATATCATGGCCTTTTTTAATCTATTATTACAGCTACTTTTGGCAACCAGGGATCTGACTGCTAGGGTCTCTAGCCTACAACCCCTCCTCCAGGTGTGGGCCTACAGTGGGGCAAGACTGTGTTTTGGTGTAGGACCAGCCAGATCCCTATGGGTTAAGCCCTGGATGCTAGGTGCTGACCCTCAGGTTTTCTGCCAGTCTTGGTTCTTCAGTAACACTGATCCTTTTCTTCATAGGGGTATTATTATTCTTAGTCTGGCCCGTCATGCAGGGTTAGTATTCCTGTCAACGGCAAATTGGCTTTGACAACATACCTCTTGGTGTCATACAGGCACACAAGTGGAGAGAAGTTGGTGCCCCAAGTGGAGTTTAGGTACCTCATTGTCTTGCTCATGAGTGAGGGGGAGAATGGAGTGGAAGATTGTGCAGACTCACCTTTGGACAAAAGCTGTGCAAAATAACAGAAAGAATTAAATTGTAGACACAAGTGTGAAAATGACCTTCCTCTGTAGGATGGCTGGGTCTCTCTTAGAGACAGGGTTGTTCATTTGAGTAGACCCAATACGTCTCTATATTAGAAAAGGTCCAGTTGAGGTGACTTGGGCATGGTAGTAGGACATGGGCATCTCTGCTTAGACTGTTGCTCCTGCGACCCAGAGCTGGCAGAAAATGATGGATGGATGGATGGATGGATGGATGGGTGGATGGATGGATAGGTGGATGGATGGATAGGTTTTACTGTGCAGAGTGTGGTGGGTGCATGCAGATTCAAATGCAGAACACACTAGATGGAAGTGAACATAAAGTTGAGCCTACTTGCAAACCAGAAACAAACCCCACAAGGAATCACTGGGGAAACACCAGAGAGAGCACAGCTATGCTGGCATGACTCAACAAAGGACAAACAAAGGGGAAACTGAGACAGGAGGAGAACGAAGCTGAAGCTAGTCATGAACGACAAGGCAAAATAAGGGAAGTAAAGTGAAAAACCCCACGAGATGCACATGACCAAGGTTACCAAAGTAAAGCAGGAAATAACAAAACCAAGGAACATCCCTGATGGAGACTTGACGCAACAACAAAACACAAATTCAGAGAAGGAGACCAGGAGAGGCAGGAATACACAGGAACTCCAACCAAAACTATGAACAGAACCAAAACCTGAAAATATAAATATAAAGAAGCAAAACAGGAAACGCTGTTCTAAGAAAAATTGTTTTCATGTCTCTGAAAACAATGAAAATGAAAGCATATTGTGAATTTTCTCAATAACGTTTTATTGTTCATTGCATTTATTTTTGTAAGATTTCCTGAAAAGCTCACTTTGTTTTCATTCTTTCCTCTCTCTTGCCAGCCTAATCTGTAATGTATTATGTCTTTTATTGTTTTCTTGCCTGTGTAAATAAATGTACTAAATTACACTTTCAGTTAGAAACCAAAAAACAAATTAGCTTTTTAGATTCCTACGGCATTTACTAAACTTTGTGAACAAATCCAGCCCGAACCAAACTGGAAGTTCACCACAAAGACACCGTTCAAAGCGAAATGGAAAATCAGAATAAACCAAAGAGTCATTGTTCTACCACCGTGTGTCTAATAACTACTTTTATCTTTGCCCACATTTTTCTTTCTCTTTCTAATCCCCTACACGTCGACCCAAACAAGGAAATGAAAACTTCTACTTGATTCCATAAATCCATTTGGCACGTAAACAAAGCCTCCTCTCAGTGTGTGATCCCAAAGAGAGGCAGTGCCTCATCAAATTACCACCGCTATTCATATCTGCCTCTGCCCTACTGGAAAGATTTAGGTAGAGACCAATCCCATCTTTCTTCAGCAATCTTAATTGTCCGCTGTTTAACGACTAGATTAAATCGAATCAGATAAACAGCCGGCGGGAGTGAAATGAGCCTCTCATTGTAAACTAAACGAGAAAAACTCCAAGGCCATTTCACTTAAACTGTTTAATGCTTCATATTTAAAACCTCATCTCTTAGTTATCAGTTATCAGTGTTGCTGCCTCACTCTCGTTGCTGTTTTCTTTGAAGCTTGATGTCAGCCACAAGGGGGCAAAAATATGAGTAAAGGTTTAATTGTACCTTCTGTAATTACAACTTCCTGTTTTATTGAGATAAATATTTCCAGTGGAAGAAAGTCTTGATGCATTCTCAATCATCCAGGAAACGTTTTGTCACTCATCCAAGTGACTTCTTCAGTCTCAGCTGACTGCAGGTTTCCCCAAATCTTATAAACAGTAAATTTGCATAATGACTGAAACCAGCCCACTGAAGGAACAATGGGCTGGGAGGTCAGTTCCTTAATCATAATTATGCAAATTCTCATCACCATTGATCAACAACCACTGACCAAAACCCACTGATCAAAGACCACTGATCAATGGCCATGAGTACCATTCACAGAGAGTTGGGGAATGGCTGCAATCACAGCACTGTAAGATGGCGAAAGATGTACCCTTAGGCCCCCTCCTCGATTCAGAGATGGTCTTTCCTTTTCACGTAAATGGCCTCCTTGACTCCCTTGATTTGGGGAAACCTGCAGTCAGCTGAGACTGAAGAAGTCACTTGGATGAGTGACGAAACGTTTCTCCCACAAAACGTTACGTCCAGATGAACAGAATCAACTTTTGGAGAATGGAAGAAAGTGTTTCTACAAAATACCTAAAAGTCACAGTGGTATTTATAGTGTGCAAGTGTTTAATTTGAACCAAATCACTTCATTAAATTACATTAAATAATGTAATTGCTGGCCCTGACTTACTGTTCCTCAGAATAGAAACACAATCAATCACTGTTGCCCAAACAAAACTGATGAAATGACCAAAACAGCCTTTCTCATAAATGCTGGCAGTAGAGAAGCACACCCTAGAGTTTCTCGAGCAAACATCGCCTCCGCTTGTTTGGAGACTCAGACATTTCGGTTTGTCACAGCAAATATGGGTCAAATCGATCCGTTTGGCGGGATCCAAAACGTGTGCAGGTTGTTATTCTTAGTACGATCTCTGTGGACTGCAGGGACGGAGAAGCTTGGAAGTTTTGAAAGACCTTTTCAGTTGGAGCTGCACAAAAGTCCAACAAGTACATCCTGTTGTCCTCCAGGGTGACGTTTCCGCTTTATTTATTACCTTACTAGAGGCCACCTACAGCTTAGCACTGCTTTACTGTCGCACTCATTTTGCTTCTGATTGATGGGGCGTGGGAAATCATATCTGTTTCACATACTTTCACAAGTTTACTAGGTCTGAACTTTTGTGATTTTGAGTAATCAGTGCTTTGGCATCTAGACAATTCAGCTGGCCAAGTGCAAAACAGCTCTTTTTTTTTTGCTTTTTTTTTTTTTTTTTTTTTAATCACATAAAATTTACAAACTAAATGCAACATGGCATTTGTGTTTGTTTGACTGCAAACACCTAGATTGATTAAGCCTTTGTATGAGAGTGGAACAACAGGTGTCTTTGTGTGTAAAAGGCTGCAGTGAGCAGAGCGCGGTCGGCGCTTAGGGTTTCATGCTTTGAAAGTGATATGGGTGAGCTGCTTTTCTCAGGCCTAACCCCAGATCTGCCGCTGATGGACAGACCACCCAACTCTCGGCGCTTATAGGCGCACAGTGGGGCCACTCACAGCAGAGGCAGTCCCCCTGTCATTCTCCTTTGCGAAGGAAATGGATCAGCCGACTGTTTGTCAAGTACACTGTCAGGGTCTCCTTCAGAATCAAACAGCCAGCATTACACTAATGGATACCACTAGAATGCATTCAGTGCTTTGCAAACCCCCAACATTAGTCTTCCAAAATGGTTCAAAATGTGACAGCAGAAGCAGCAACAGGAAAAAAGATAACTCCTGCTCTTTGTTGAAGTACAGAAAACTAACTTCAAGGGAAAGCAGGACAATGTGACCGAGCAGAATAAAAGATAAATTGCATTTTTATGGTGATCGGTCCCCCTCGCCTCTGCAGCTCAGTCCAAGGTTTCTCTGTTTCACTGTTTTGTGGGACTTTATAGGAGCTTTCCGCCACGTATTCTGATCAGAATAAAGATTCCCCCAGGACGTCACCGTGCCAGAGCGGAGGATGCCAGAGCCATTGGTCAGAGGCGGAGGAACAGGGCTTAGCCTCCCCGGGCTGCTCAACTGACAGCGTGTTGTGGCCAAGAGCGGACTCAGGCTGAGACAAAAGATTCACACCCATCCTCTCCTCTCCAGAAACATCTTTTCCCTAAAGTCTTCCTGATAAGTCACAGGGCGAGGAAAGCCACCAAATACACGTGTTTTCTGTCTGTGTCCTCCATGATGCTGAATTATAAAAACTGAAGAAAAAATAAATGTAAGGTTTCAAGCAGGGATCTGGTTCTTCTTCCCAGGAGGAAAGGCCTGAGAACAGCCAAATGTTGCATTAAATCTTGAGCCAAACAAGCTGCTCTACCTCTTGTCCTGGCACGTCAGACCTACTATCTTCTTGGACAAAACCCCTACCATGTATCTCCCCCGTAAATCTTTTTTTTTTTTGGTCTCTCTCTCAGAAAAATGTTGATAAATACATACACTAAGCGGCCAGGATACAAGTTGTATTTGGCTGGTAAAGGGGGCAACCCTATAAGTCCAAATCCTAAACATATGTTCCCCCCCTTCAGTGGTTGAGATCTGAGATACTGATAATTATTTTCATGGCTTTTGCCTCTTATGAGGGAACCCCTCCCCAATTAAATCAGGGCCCCATGTGTCTCTCCGATGAATAAAATGCGAACTGGACTGAACACTTCAGCCAAAAAAAAAGAAAGAAAGAAAGAAAGAAAATGACAATAGTTGGCCTCAGTCTAACATGGATTAAATCAGCGTAAGTGCATAATCCATATGCATATAAAAGCGTGAAATGTTACAACTATTTCTAGAGCTTCGGCTCAGCTTCGAATCGGTGACTCTCCTAAAGTAATCCAGCCTCCAGCCCTGAAATAAATCAATCTATTGCCACATAAATCATAACAGCGTATTAAACAATGGGGCTGAGAAAAAAATTAAGCCCGTGATTAATTTTTCTCTGGACATTTTTTGTCAAAACGCTTACTTCATCCTATTCTTTATTCATTACTCAAACACATCTGGCTGACAGGTGCCCCGTCTGTTAAGCGTTGAGTAATTTCATTCCAGCAAAGACGAGCAAATGGAGAGCAGCGGAGGATAAGGTACTCTATCTTCTATCTGTGATGACATCAGGGCTCAGAGAGCTTGTTAGAGATGGGGAGGTACAGCGGCGTTGCTCGCTTTCTACAGACAAGAAATAGAGCCCCGCCGCTGTCAGTGCCCTTTCAAAAGCACTGATTACTCCATTTCCAAGGGCCTAATCTCTGTAAACAATCTCTGTTTTCATTATCTTTTAAACTGATTAGCCCGATGAACATAACTTTCCAGCGCTGGGCTCAGACAGAAAAAAGCTTTGCCATATTGATGCCAGCTGTAGCTGCATGACCTTACAAGAGAAATAAAGCTGTGATACAAACACAGATAGAGGAGTGGGCTGCGGAGGAACATATGTGGCTAAAACATTGCTTGAAAAGTATGACAGACATTGGATTAAAAAGAAAGACTTCCTGAGGGAAAATCCTTTAACCTGCTTGTGGTTTTGCACAATTTGCAGCTGGAGATTATGGCCGAAACCTGGGAATAAACAAAGTCTCAACCGTTTTCTCTCAGACTGGATTGACAGTTGAAGCACATAAAGATTTGTTTTTTGTGTGCTCAGTGTTATATATTATCTTCAGCTGTAGGGCTTGGACAAATGCTAAAATTAAATTTTTGATTGATTTCTCTCTTATCTTCCTCTTTCCCCGTCTTTGTATCCCAGCGTCCTTCGTGCCGTTGGAAATTAGATGTTGCTTTCTACCCCGTCCTTGCTCTCTCTCCCCTCTTTCTGGTCAAAGTGAGGTAACGTTTGCCAGCACATGTCTCCATCTGTTAACAAACACTTCCAATATGTTGAGAACAACATCTTGGCCCTCAGTCTCCTCCATCAGGATGTGATGAACATGGTGCACCTGTCTCAGCCTCCAGCCTTGTTTCTGGCAGCGGAGAGACTGTCTCAACCTAACAACTATTCACCCCCGCAACATCAAAGACGGAGAAGCTGAAGGCTTCAGATGAAAACAGTGAGTTTGCGAGCTCTCTTTTCCATTTTAACCTCCCAATACAAATCATCAACAATGAACCCGCTGCCCCCATTAGTTCCTCTGGCGTTTTCTCATTTGCCAAAAATCACTTGAAGTCAATTAAAACGTCTCTTGGGGAGAAACTGTTTAATGTCGATGAGCACGCAAAAGACATGCCTTGTGATAATCTTATTTGGTCCACAAATGGTGCGTTCTGAGGCGCAGGCTCGCACAATCTAAACCTGAACTGTAAATCACTCAGGACACTAAATTACCCCTACAAATATAGCAGATCTAAGAGTGCGCTTAAGTCAACAACCAACCCAACAACAGACGGGAGAATAACAATGAAAACTACGTCAGAAACTGAAGCGGCCTTGATTACAGAAACTGAGAAAGAACTCGACCAATCACGCCAGGGGAGTCGGAGAGTTGGACCCGGCTCCGCTTTTGCATCGTGACACGGAGGAGGAATGTTTAAGAATGAAAGCGAGAAAAGAGAGACGACCTGCATCACCCTGCTCTGAACTCCCCACTTTAATTAACTAATGTATCTCCATTTGTCATAGCGTGACATTGCATGATTCTGAGGCAATCTGAGATGTTGGCTGAAGCTCTGAGAGGGAGGGAAGCATCAGCACCCTCTACTGACAAGCCAGCCAGCTTCAGGGCCCCGGTGGACTTTGATTTCATTTCCTTTCATTTACATGAAAGCTGCTTGTCTAATTATCATCTTGTGATAATGCTGCCACCGAGCTGATGTTAATGAGCACCAGATCCCTCCCAGAGCGAGAAACCTCTTTGCGCTGCTTTGCATCGTTTAAGTCACTGTGACTGTTACTAAACCTTAAGGAATAAGAAAATGACATAAATGCAGTTAAATGACAGAGCCACACAAAGAAAGCACACTTAGGAGTCAGTTCTGGTTGAATGAATGGAATCTGTCCACGCTTGTTTCACTGTGTCTCGCAATGTTTGGCTGTAGAACAACTAATAAGAGGGGGGAAAGAAGGGGGAAGAAAGGAGGGAGGGCTATGCATCTGAATTACAGGGATGTGTCTCTAAACTTTTGTCATCACGGATTTCTTTTTTTCAACTCTTGTGAGCTACAAGGCATAAAAGAAAGTTTGGCCATTTCTCCACCCCTGTCAAAATTTTGCTAACTGAATGTTGCATGAGAACTGTTTTACTAATGTGTTAATATTTGTGCAACCGTCCTCAACTGCTAATGCATTTCGGGGTCGCTGTGGCTCAGGAAGTAGAGCAGGTCACCTACTAATCAGAGGGTTGGTGGCTGCATGCCTCTCTACGCATTTTTTGGTGTGAATGCACTTAAGCATAGATAGATGAATAAGTGGCATATACTTATTCCCTGGTGTATAAATCAAGCACCTTGGCATGCACACTGCTCCTACAAACATTTGTGAAAGAATGGGTCATTCTCAGGAACTCCAGTGAATTCCAGTGTGGTAAGTGGAAGCGAGTGGGAACAACATCAACTCAGCCATGAAGTGGTAGGCCATGTAAAATCAGTGAGTGAGGTCAGCAGATGCTGAGGTGCATAGTGCACAGAGATCACCAACTTTCTGCAGAGTCAACAGCTACAGGCCTCCAAAATTCATGTGGCCTGCAGATTACCTCAAGAATGGTGCATAGAGAACTTAATGAATGGGTTTCCATGGCTGAGCAGCTTAGTCCAAGTCTCATATCACTGAACACAATGCAAAAGGTTGGATGCAGTGGTGTAAAGCAAACTGCTTTACACCTAGAGCAATGGAGACGTGTTCTCTGGAGTGACAAATCAGACTTCATCAGGCAATCTGATACACGAGGCTCTTTAGTTCCAGTGAAAGGAACTCTAAATGCTTCAGCATGCCAAGACATTTTAGGCAACTTCATGCTCCCAACTTTGTGGAAACAGTTCGGAAATGGTCTCTTCCAGTTCCAACATGACTGCACACCAATGCACAAAGCAAGGTCCATAAAGACATGGATGAACGAGTTTGGTGTAGAAGAACTTAACTGGCCTGCACAGTCCTGACTTCAACCTGATAGAACACCTGTGGGACGAATTAGAGCAAAGACTGAGAGCCAGGCCTTCTCATCCAACACCAGTGTCTGACCTCACGAATGTGCTTCTGGAAGAATGGTCAAAGAATCAAATAAACACACTGCTAAACCTCGTGGAAAGACTTCCCAGAAGAGTTGAAGCTGCTATAGCTGCAAAAGGCGGGTTAACATCGTATTAAACCCTATGGATTAAGAATGGGCAGTCACTTAAGTTCAATACTTTTGGCAATATAGTGTCATTTGGCTCAGTTTTATTTATATAGTCCCAAACCTCAGTAACAGTTGGCTCAAGGCACTATATGTTGTAATTTAAAGACTAGAATAATACAGAGAAAACACCAAGCATCAGATGGCTCCAAGCACTTGGCAACGGTGGGAAGGAAAAACTCCCTTTCAACAGGAAGAAACCTATGGCAGAACCAGGACTCAGGGAGGGGCAGGCCCATCTGACGTGACAGGTTGGGGGTGCTTTGAGTGCTAAGGCAAAGTAGAGAAAGAACTCAATAAGAATCAGTCCATTTACTTTGGTTAGTAGTGAAGATAGCTGCACTATTATTTTAGACACTGAGTTTGTTGCCGCTTTTTCTCCAACTGAAGGAGAAGTTATCGAGGCCCCATTCTCTGCAGTCATTTGGGCACGGTCCCTTAAAAAGCTCCAACTTTACAGATGAGTTAAATTAAGCTGAATAACTCACTTTACAAATGGCTTTCCTCTAGCTATGCAAGAAGTGGAAGGCATTTTATATCGCCTCACAAGATTAGTGAGAAAGCAAACAAAAACTCCGATTCCAGGAATGATTCTCATTATAAATCCGTCTCTCCCACATCTGCTTGGACTAGAGGACTATAAGTCAACATAGCAGGTAAAGTTTTTCGGGGAGGTGGATATATTTGGCTTTTCTGTGAAAGCGACCAACTAAATATAAAGTGTGTGGGTAAAGGTTTGCGTCACCCCCGAGATATTCTGAGATATGGGACGCCTGGCCTTTTTCATCTCTGCGTGAGCGAACCTGCGTCAGTATGTCACTGTCTCCTCAGCTAAACAAATTTGTACGTTTGATTGATCAAAGTTTATACGAGGGCAGGTATTTGATTTCAAAATGCGAGGGGAAGGGAGGAAAGGGGGGCAGGGAAAGCGAGGGGATGTAAATGTATAGACGCGGGCAGAATGAGAGGGCAAAAGGAAAGGGAGGGTTTGAGAGCAGGAGAGAAAAAGGAGAGAGACTGAGCAGCTGGATTGCCATGTAAATAGCTGTGCAGATAGGTAGGGTTGGGCTCTGTGCCAGAGGCTCTACAAAGGGCTCCTAACATCTGTTTGAGACTAGATTCCTGCTCTGTGTTGTAGTAAGAATAATAGTCTCACTCTGAGGGCTTGTTCCCTCATCAGACAGGATCATGAGCACGCATATACAATCTCTAACATCAGACCGCAGCCCTGCAGAGCTGAGAAACAGCTTAAACGCTGTTCTTGGTATTCATACACCACACCTCAGCACGGGTGGACAGGTGGAGCATCACTTGGGTGACGGGGACTCGCTCAAAGCAACAGCACAATTAAATTAGCAAGAATCCGGTCCAGTATAATGCTGTAAATGTCCACTCGTGATAAGGAAGACTGAGCCAAAGAACATCGAGGAAGGAAAAAACTTATAACTCTGCTCCTTGTATCATGGATAAGAAGGAAGTTTATTCCACGAAACACAACTTTTATTGTTCCAGTTTATAGTTAAGTCAGGCCTCTGATGAAAAGAGAAAAACCACAAGTTTGGAGTATGGATAATTAACTGCTAAACCAAAATGTTAGAGACAAACTTGAAGTATTCCTACCAAGGTTTTCCCTTCGGTTTAAAAAAAAAGGGACGTCTCTGTTGGTGTCATAACAAGGATCTTTTTTTCCCCTCTCTCAAGAACATATGTAAGCAATTTGTATAACAAATGTTGGTTTTAGACCGTTTCCCTTGCATACAAGTGGCTTCTCAAAACCTACAGGGCTCCATTCGTTAGTGCTTGAAAGCAAAGCAAACAAATTAATTAACACTATCTTTACATGGGGTGGCCAAGGAAAGCAGGCGCTGAAATGTTACACCATTACCTAAATTCGCATCTGTCTGTGCCCCCCCCATGCCTGCCCTAGTCCCCCCCACACACACACGCGCCTGCCCTAGTCCTCCCCCCCCAATGTGTACTCTCCCAACCCTGCCCCAGCGCACACAGCGCCCTTGAACAAGGCTGAAGGACCACCTGTGTGAAAGAGGAGACCCTCTCTGTTATGTCTCTGCTAGGGAATGAAATAACATGGAATCCAGCTCTGCAAATAACTCACAGTGAAGATCATTTTCCACATGCTGGTTGACAAAAGGTAAAATAAGAACAGATGATATCCCCTCTCTCTCTGGATGTTTGTAGCTCTGCTCTAAGGCTTATGCTTCGCAGCCTTTCTTTACACTTACAGTTGTCCAGCTCTGCGTGCAGGCAGACGGGAGGTCCTGACCCCTTTAGCGGCCTTGTTAGCTGAGCAGTATGCGATATGAGGCCTCAGTCTTATACTGAGTCAGCCTTTTTTTTTTAAATGCCCTCACTGGGGTAAAGTTGAGAGGGTTTTGAGGAATCTGATCCTAGATCTGTGTGCCATCATAAGAAGCTGGAGGTCTTCTTCTAAACTGAGCATCCGTCAGAGTGAAGAGGCTCCACTGTGACTCTGGCCAAGACGTAGTCCAGCACGTAACCTCCCATGAACCCTGTGTTATTTTGAAACTCAGGTTTTTGTAGCGATCAAGCAAACAAGACATAACATGGTAGGAACTGAGGCGATGGTGGGGGAAATGGAGCCAGCAGATCTGTTTCTTCTTGTTTCCAGTCTTCATGTTAAGCCAGGGCTGACTCTAGCTGTTTTGATGCCCTAGGCAAGATCAGAAAGCAGTGGCCTCCAACAGCTGTAATGAGCTCATATCAGAACCTGAAGATGTCCGCTGCGTAACAAACGATCGGACTGTAAGATTGGCATTCTGTGTGTGGATCTTACAGCTGCAGGTAACCCCAAAGAAGCTGCAGGTATTTAATAAGCTCAGAAGAAAGACTCCTACAAACAGCAGAAAGCAACAAGCGCTACTGTCGCGTTTAATTTTATATTTACAATCTAGTGATTCTTACCTCCATATTCTTCTGTCTTCCTCCCCTTCCTCTCTCGTTTTTTTTTTTGCGCCACTTTCAGCGCCTTGTGTTTCTGATCATTTTAAAACCTTTCATGAGTCATTTCGCAGATGTGATTCGAAGGCGGGATTAGACGCAGACATGGAGGATAGCGCACATGCTATCAGGAACTGGTTTCGCGTATCACATCACGATAGCAGGCAGTGTTTACTCATGTTGTGCACATGAGACTGACGGTTCAAAAAGCGCACTAGATTTATTATTGTAAATAAAAATCTACTTTTGTTGATGATATTGTTACTGATCTCTTGGCCTTTCAGATCCTAGGCAACCAGACCGGCTCTGTGCTAAGCTAAGCAGCTGCTTGATTCTGTTTACTGTGAGACCTGCTTTAGTCTTCCCACCTAAATCTGGGCATGAAAATGTATCTTGTGTATCATAAGAAAAACTTTAAACTTCAATAATGACTCTGACAAGCATCTCCGGAGAGATTCATAATCAAATTAAGCACACTTCAGTCTGTGCATTTCTTTTCCTTGCAGGCCTTTGTTCACCTCTTGGAGGAGGACACATAAGAAGTTGCTCTAATCCAAATAAACAGGTGAGGTGCTTATTAGCCCCCCTGTTCCCAGTGCAAGTGTAACTTCATTTTCAATTCTGACTCTCTCTCTCTCTGTGACTCACGGGAGAGCAACTTCAAAGCTGTAGCTTAATGCACTTGAGGTCATTATCTTCATTTCTATATCCTCTGCAGGTTCTCAGCATATGGGAACATTTTGACTCTGGATTTTTTTTTCATCTGCAGCCATAAATCTGCCATGTCAACTATAAAATATGGCAGACCAGCAACAGATGTAGCTCTAATAGCTACCAAAAAAGAAAAAAAAAGTAGAAGAAATCAAAATTTACCACCACTACATTTTTATTCTAACATAGATTGATTTCAGTTTTGCACAGAGGTGATGGACACCAAGCGAAAATCAGAGGAGGCCCGTGGGGAGGGAGGAAAAGTGTGTTTCCTTTTAATGTTCTGTTATTCTTGCTCAGTCACTTTCTTTCTCCTCTTCCCCCTTTTCTTTAATCCTTCTCCTTCCACCCTTTTAGCTGAGACCAATTCTCCTTTCATCCTCCTCGGCAGCGAGGGCCCTGGTGTCTGTTCACACAAAGCCTGCCCATCAGTGACTCCTCATCAACCCCTTTTTGCCCAATTCATCAAGCAGAGGCCCATGGGCATTTATCACCCCTACCACCTTTCATATCCTGCACCAGCTGAAAGCCACTGTCCCTCCTCTGACTTCAATGCAGCCATGACACACCCCTAAGATTTATGGAGGCATAATTAGTAGCAGTGAAAAAGGCTTGCATGCTTTGGAAGGTCAATCATACTGTATCCCACTCCGAGAAACTCTCAAAGCCGCTAACATCTGCTTCAAAATAGATTGCGCCAGTGCCACAAAAGCTGATAAATTAGCCCCAAAAAACAAGAAGCCAAGAGATCCATCTAAAGCCTGACAGTGACATCAAAACAATCATACACACTTTGGGTGATTTTAACACACTGTTCGTCACTGTTCATTGGAAGTGAGACACTGTCATAAATCCCCTTTCTCTACAGGGAAGCTGCTGCTGCTGCCTGTGATGAGCAGCTCTGAGGTGAGAACTCCCCCTCAGGACGGGGGTTTCTGAAAGCAGCTTGAGGGAGGTCTAAAACAACACACCTTAATAGTTAAATGATGTTATTCATGTAATCACTCCCCTCTCCTTCCTTCTAAACCCATCCTGCTGTCACTGATATCTCAAGAACAGTGAACTAATTAAAACGCTCCCGGAGTTTAGTTTTGATCTTCGAACAGGAATACAGTCTTCACCAAACAGCTTTGTTTTTCTTCCCCCCCCCCCCCCCCCCCCCACACACACACACACACACAGCTACACGTTAGGACCTGTAGTGCCATTGTGCCCAGGAGAGATGCAAAAATCCCCATTCAGAGCCATAAATTACACCTATTATTCATTAGTCCTGCTTTTCACGGGCACGATGGCAAACATCAAATATTGTGCTCCTCTTGATTTATTTGACAGCTGTAGTTATTAGTTGCTTTTCAGATTGTTATTTTACATCTAAAACATGCGACTGTCTTTAAGACTAATTTAACTGAAGATGAAGAATGCACAGTCTTGGCCAGGCACAGCCTAGAGGAACTTAGAGCAATAATTTAATACATTTTCTACTACTTCTAACAGCTTCTGACTATTGCTACTTTTAGTTAATTAAGTAAGAAGCAGAAATATTTCCTCCCCGAGAATGGCTATCTATGGTGTTTGGTGCTTACTCTCTTGATGTATTTAGAAGTTTTCTGTGCTGCTAAAGTGACTGTTTAAGACTCTGCACCAGTCACATTTAATGCTACATGTCATCAGCATTTGGATTTTCCTTCTTCTTTTTTTTTACACCCCCCTCCACCCCCACCCCTTCCTTGCCAGTAGTAGAAGTGGTTAAGCTCCTGGTTTCGCTGGAGCACGCTGCAAACGTTGTGCAGAGGGGCAAGGAAGCACCTGCTTCCAAGAGGAGGTGGAGAAAATGCTCTCGTGAAAAGCTCCAACTGCAGTGGTTGGCACTGAAACTTGTGCGGGAGGTTGGATTACTCCGAAAGTATGCACAGGTTATTTTGATAATCTTGTGTGTGTGTGTGTGTGTCTGTGTGTGTGTGTGTGTGTGTGTAGGGTGGGATGGGATGGGGGGGCGGGGGTGAATGTTTCTTTGCGGTTTTCCTTTGTGGCTTCCAGGAGTCTGTGGTGTGACTCAAAACCCAGTCACAGTCAGTATACATTATGGATTGGCTTTGTGGTGAAGTAGTTCTCACAACTTATGGTGCATTTTCGGCTTTACGCCAGCTGTCATTTGTCTTTTGGCCATGGTGATCTTTGATTCCGCACCACAAACTTTTACCAGACTTTGCTGCCCTGAAACAAGCGGTGCGGTTTTATCCGAAAGCCACGGAGCGCAAAACGGGGGAACTACGCGAAGAAGATACTTCTTGACCAGGATTTATTTGATCGGAGGATCAGATACGGCTCTCTGAGAGGGCAGAGACACGCACGCACGGACAGCGGCACCATCACAAGTAGAGAGAAAGAAGAAAAAAAAGTTGGACTGAAAGTGCACATTAAGTAAAGCAAACTGATGCGCGTAAGAAGGGATGCCAGCCAGGCGTGGCTTGTGTCTGAACATCCAATGTGAGAATGCGTGGGGAGCATGTATATAATAGAGTCTTTCTATTTGATAAACACAGATATCAAACTCATGATTGCAGCAAAGCACCATCAATAAACTGAGAGGACTGCGCTGATTTGGAGGAGCAACGGCGCGCTGCGTGGTACGCTTTTTGGCGTGCATGGACCGGACTTCTGTGAACTTTTCTCTCCTTCCTGAATTTACCGACTACATCCCAAAATACCTTCGTTTAATTTGACAGCTGTGCACACAATGGCAGAGGTCGTGAGTGTTCTGGGGACGCTCGGCTTGGATTTACAAAGCACTCTCTCTTCGGTGGGGACTATGCCCGTAACAGAGTCCCCCATAGGGCTGAATGAGCGACTGGGGCAGATTGAAGGCAGAGTGCAGCGCGGGTCGCCCACAGATTTCGGCCACCTCAAAGGGATCTTGAGGCGGCGGCAGCTCTACTGCAGGACCGGCTTCCAGCTAGAGATATTCCCCAATGGCACAGTGCACGGGACAAGACAGGACCACAGCAGGTTTGGTCAGTATTTCTTTATTCTTTGATCTATTATTTGGAGACAGAATTTCATTTTAATCTTTACCGAACTATTTTTAATACCCCATTTATCTCCAAAACTGTAAATGAGAAAGGGGTCAACTTTCCCCCATACATATATACCCGGTTAAGAAGGGGTTTTATCAAGAAGTTTCTTCTGAGCGTCCCCGGTGAATACTCGTTCGTGCGTCACTGTCACCTGGCGCGAGGGCACACACCTTTTTCTGGCAATCCCCGCTGCGCGTGGGCCACAGGTGTCTCTAATCAGGCGCAAACAAGCAGCGAGCGCGCGCGCGTCCTGCAGCGACAGCAACAACAGGCTCGCAGGCTCTCGCGCGCGCAGGTCAGAGGGTTTTCTCTCGTTAACAGACGTTATTTCACAGCAGGAAACACGGGTATGTATATGATATCATTAAAAAATAAAAGTACTTCATTTAATTCTAGTCTCGTGGCCTGTTTTTATTATGTTTGTATTAACTTTACAAATAGAAGGTTGAAAAATTGTGTGCGGCTCGCGCGACACGCGAATCAAACAAGGTCAGAGGGCAGACTCGCACATGTCTCGCGCAGACTCGTCACAGGTGCAGGCCGGGCGAAAACGGGTAAGGGGGAAAAGGAGGAATATCTCTAAATTAAAGCGTGACCACTGCGGAATTCAGAGAAGGTTTAATGTTCCAACTTGAGCCAAAACGAGCCGGTTTTAGAGACATGGGTGGTCCGCGTGTTTGTTTCTGGCTTCGCTTCGATTTAAAGTGCAAAGGTCTTTGTGAGATCTGCGTGGTTTTGATTAGAGGGGTATGGGACACACCCCTCTTCAAATAAATAAATAAATAAATAAATGAGAAGGATCTTCTCTGTCATCCTCTGACATGGGATGAACTCGCGGAGATGGGGACCAGGTGGCTGTAAGCTGGCCTCTCTGCCAGTCAGCACAGGCAGCTGGATCCTCTCTGACTAACCTCCGCATCAACAGTGGCTTTTAATTTTACCAGTTGTTTCCCAGCCTTTGATGTAGATGTTCGCTTTATTGTAACTTCCTCCGAGTCAGTGGGTTACTTGTTCACTAAACAAGTAACCCACGTCTCAGCTTCATAAAAGCGACTTCACAGCCTGCGGGGGAAGTCCCAAAGACAGGATGAGCGCATTTATAAGCTATTAAAAATCTCATAGGTAGAAGGAGAGGCAGCCCTCCGATTGCTTAATGGCCTTAAAACGGCAAATTTTCAAATGAAGTCTGGAATAGCTGCAGGATTTTGCATAAAATGACAGTAAGGACTGGTCTGCAGTCAGATTAAAAGAGGCCACCTGCTTGCGTTCTTTAGGGGTGATCACACTGAGTTTGTGGGCTTGTCTCACCAGTGTTTCCATGTTATGTGTTTGACCTCAGGTATCCTGGAGTTCATAAGTATAGCAGTAGGTCTGGTGAGCATCAGAGGGGTGGACGCTGGACTCTACCTCGGCATGAATGAGAAAGGAGAGCTCTATGGGTCGGTGAGTCAAAAACCCCTCCTTTCACTTCACCACCCCTCACCGACAACTTCTCTTAAAGAATATACTATCGCCTAGTCATTCCCAAGGAATTAAACTTTCCTTCATTCATGTCTTTCTTTTTTTCTACAACACATGTCAGTACAGAGCTATCAAAACGTTTAACAAGGTTCCCATATGCAGCAGATGGGCAAAAGCACAGTTAGACAAAACAAGTATGTTTCCTATTACTTACACTTGTTTTCTGTGTGAGGGGAGTCGAGGATAATCAGCTTTTAGAGCGAAAACCGACCACTTCATTTAGTTTTGAGATATGCGGAAATATTTACATATTTTCCCAAAGTGGAGACGGGAAGGGCTGACGTTACTCTGGATGTGAGCTGTGTGTGAATTTGGTGGAGATTGCACCTCCCTGCTCTTGAGTTTGACCTGCAGTGCTGTAAAAAACATAGAAGAGAGATCTGGTAGTTTTTCCAACAGCCTCGCTTTCCGACCGACACATGGTGCATACCTGCAGTCACAGGGAGAGGAAAGGGAAGAGATGAAGACAATGAAGGGGAAGTATGTGAGGCTTTACCTGTATCAGGTGTCCCAGGGCATTACCTGAGGGGCCTCTCAGGGCTCGGACTACCCCGCACCTCCCCCGAGCATTTCGAACAGAGGCTACTTTTAAGCACGGCCATTATGTGGAAAGTGCAGATATTGTTACTGCATACTATCAGAGTCTGGCTCCCATCCTGGAGCTTTGACCCGGGGTGGTGGTGGGAGGCGGTGATTTGGGGGTAATTGCACACCTGACTGAGTCATCTGACTGACAGAGGGAGCCATGTAGACATGTATGAGTCTGAGGGGCCAGGGAGGGGAGGATAGCGGGTAAAAGGGTGCTTCCGTCCAACAACCACCAGACCATGACAAGCGTTTGATCCGATGAGGTGTGTGTGTGTGTGTGTGTGTGTGTGTGTGTGTGTGTGTGTGTGTGTGTTAGGATGGAGCTGGCCCAGTCATGTGCCCTCTGGGCTGTGTTTACAGACAACAGCTTCACCACACAGCCGCAGCCAAGCAGAGCCTGACAGCCAATCAACAAAATTGCTTCTGGAATAAAACACGGCAGTCTCGCACAGAGGCTTCTGAGTGTGTTAAAGGCAGAGAATGAGAAATATTTCATGTTCTGTAGATGTATTTTCTACCAAAAAACACAAAAAAGGAAAAAGAGCAAGCAAACATTCAGAAGTGGTCCTCCGCTGAAAACCTTTTACTTGACAGGGTTCGACCCTCTTTACAGACCAGCAGAGGCTGACTGGTCTTGGCAGGAAAGCAGCTCAAACACTGATGTCTCTTATTGTTCCCACCCATCACCCAGCCAGCATGCTCTCACCTGCTGAACCCACAGCCATCGTTCATGCTGTTCTGTCAGTGAAGGCTGAGGCTTTGAAAGCTGCTCTGTATATGTGTGTGTGCATGTTTGGTTCAGAGGTGGGGGTGGAAGACGTCCGCTTGGCGTTGTCGTTGCATCACAGGGAGGGGAATAGTTCTCCATGCACAACGAGAGGTTAACAGGTCTGCGGAGCATAAAGTGAAAATCCGCTCGTAATGACTTCGCTCCTTTTGTCATAATGAGCACCTGCCTAAATGAGTTTCCACTGGTTCATTTTCACTTCTAAGTGCACAGTGTACAACAGTTAATGACAGACGTAAGCTGGTGCATCAAGAGGAGAGGAATCTGCATGCGAAGCTCAGTCTTGACTGCGTTTTTTGCAAATGTTTTCTGCATTTTCAAACCTGTTGTTTCCTCTCCTGCAGAAGAAGCTGACAAAAGAATGTGTGTTCAGGGAGCAGTTTGAGGAGAACTGGTACAACACCTACGCTTCAACTCGGTACAGGCACACGGACACGGGGCGCTTCTACTATGTGGCTTTAAACAAAGATGGTTCGCCCAGGGAGGGCGGCAGGACTAAAAAACACCAGAAGCTCACCCACTTCTTACCCAGACCGGTGGAGATTGAAAAGATCCCTCAGGAATTCAGGGATTTATTCCAGTACAGGTGACCAGTGCTTACACTGGGAGAGCTGGTTGTTTCTGAAGGAACAGAGATAAAAGAAAAAGACAAAAATGAGGGGGCGGGGGAGGGATATTGCGGATATTTTGGACCTGGTACAGAACTGTTTACCTTCACCCCCCCCCACCTGAGGTTACCATGTTTGCATCATCTGCGGTGGACTTCAGAGAGGAGATAAAACTCTTATAAAACCACTGCTATCATGGACAAAGGAGGCCCTCATGACTGCCCAGCTGTGGCTGAATCAGGAAAATCAAATCAGGTGCCATGTTTTCTCTATAAATGCATAACAGAGGTTCATGTGTAGATACCGAAGAGGCAAAATGGGAGTGGTCGCTCTTGATGGTTTTGGCCGGGACAAGGAACAGTCAACGAGAAGTGACTTTTAGGAGCTAAGGACATAAATCCCTGCATGATGTCACAGTGTGCACACTGTTATGGCAACATTAAATGTAAAGGAGAGGGAAGGAAAGCACATTCCACATATACAGCAGAGACGTGCAAACTTTGTGCTACATGTTTGTTAAGCGGTAGTTTGGGATATGTGACGAGATTGTCTTTGAGTTAGCTACGAGCAAGTTTTGTTTCAAATAAAAGACAAAGGATGGGAATAATGTCTCTGACTCTGGGATCAATCGAACTGCACTTACTGCACATCCCAAGTCTCAGCGTCATGCTGGGTTGGTCTGAGTTTAAACATCAGATTAAATTCAAACAAACACAAAAAAGCTATGGGAATTTAATATGCAAAAAACAAAAGCAGTTAAGCTCGGGCTAAAAGCACTTCTCCGACTGGGGTTGTGAAGACTAAAGAAATGGGTGTTCTTTTTAAGGATGACTTGTAATGTTCAGAGCATCGGGGAACATTATTAAAAATGCAAGCAGCTGAGGTGTACATATGGGTGTTCCTATTTATGAGATGTACAATATATTTATTTTCTACATATAAAGTATAAATGTAAATCTATATTTATTTATTGCAAAGACTTTATTTTGTAATGAACTTGAAGTTATCTGGACTGCAGATTCTACTGAATTGACACCAAAAAAAGGCAAACAAAATGAAGAACTGCAATGAAACGTGACAATAAAATTGTCCTGCTATCGAGACGTCATTGTGAGAGACCATTTTTGCTTGCATTAAAGTCTGTACCAATTAAAACCAGATATGTGAATCCTGCATGTCTTTCCTGTTATTTCAGCCTATTGTGGCAAAATATTTCACTTTTAGATGCTTCTATCACTTTAACATATTTTCACTGACATTAATGCCAAGAGAGAAGGAATACAAGGTTAAAAAAATAAATTAAAAAAACATGTCAGATTCTTTCCCATACCAATTTGCCCTCGTAAACCCCTTACCAAGTGAAGGGTTACATTATCAAGTAATGTGCACAGGCTCTCTCTGTCTCCATGAGGTCTTAGCCAGCCTACATCCACCATACAAAATCAGATTCCTTATGCAACCGGATCCCTAATTGGCTTTACACATCAGCGTGGATTAAGAGCAGTGATTGGTCGTTCACTGCAGGGGCCTCACGGTCTGGCCCTACAGCGGGTCTTTTCAACGGACAGAAACAGCTGCATGCGGTGCGCAGAGAACCAGCAGGGATGTGCTGCAGACCTGGAGTGGTGGTTCTGGAGTTAAGTGAGGATGGGATCAACATTTCAACATCTGCAATAGTTGTAATGTTTCTCCACTGGCAGATATCTGTAAGCTGGGAGAGCAAGCTCCCCTGGGGGGGAGGGAATGGAAAAGTCAAAGACATGCAGGGGGAAAACCCTGGCAGGCTGAGAAATGAAAACAATACCAGCAGAGGGGAAAAATAGATGAAAGATTGAAGGGAGAAGAGAGTGGGACAAAAGGCACTTTGCTGTGGGTGTGAAATACAGGGACGCTGCATCAGGATGAATCAGCGTCCCAGCTGTTAAAGGAATAGCCGTAAATTTTGGGAAATGATTTGCTCTCTTGCCAAGAATAAGTTAAGAAAACGAATACCGCTCTCATATCTGTCATAAATAGGAAGCTGAAGCCAGGAGGCAGTTCATTTAGTTTAGCATAAAGCCTGAAAATTTGCCTTGTAGTAAGTTGACGTCATACACCATATTCAACCTTATAGCCCCACCATCACCTTTAGTGTTTTTGCTATGATAACCTAAAGTAAGTAGCTGCTGACTGTAGCTTAAGATTTACACTACTGTGCAAAAGTCTTGAGCCACACCTCAGTTCAAGGAGCCAGACCACTTTGTATTTTTCTCTGGTCTTGAGTAATAGTTCTCCAGTTTTTCTGAAGGTCTTTTAAAGTTCTTCTTTGGTGTATTATTGGGTTGTTGTTTTTTTTTCCATTTGAAGCCGTTCTTAAGATTGCCAAATTACACAAGAATTTGACTGAAAACCAGTGGCAGCTGATTTTTATGGAAAGATGAATTCAAATTTGAAATGGTCAGTTCAAATTGTTGTCAATATGTATGAAAGCACAACCGCGAGTGTCTCCACAGTGGAGGCTTTGTCATGGTTTGGAGCTGCATTTGACAATGCAGCAAAAGCACACCCGGATTACAAAACACAGTGAAACACTATCAGTCATGGATTGGCCTCCCCAGAGCCCGGACCTCAACATTATTGAAGCAGTTTGGTCTCACTTCGCAGAGAAGGGAACAAAAGGCAGCCAGCAGTAAAAGAAGAGCTTTGAATGTCCTTCAAGCAGCCTGGAGAATTATTCCTGAAGATGACTTAAAGAATATACAAGAAAACTGCCTGAGAGTGCTCAGGGTGTGTTAATGAATAAAGGTGTTTATAACAAACACACCTTGTTAAATAAACCTTGTTAGAACTGTACAAACTGCTTTGCCTCGTTTTTCTTTATCTCTCTTACCCATTTCCAAACCAAATATAAAGAAATGGCAGGTGGCTCGGGACTTTTTGCACAGTACTCCAACAAAGACAAATGTAAGTGGTAACAATTCTGTAACACTTGGCAAGAAAGCAAATATGCACGGTTCACAAAAATGCAATCAAAACCATTTCCTGCCTATTAGTTGTGCATTTGTTTCCTGTGTATTATTCCCCATCAGTCTCCACCCAAACTCTGTCTAATAAGGCATAACATGCAATGATCATCAAGGTGGAGCTAATCAGAGAGAACAAATGTGCAACCAGCATTCCTCTTTGTAAACTCAGCGAAGTGAATCAGTGGCAAGTACTTCAATCCCTTTAATTTAAAAAAAAAAAAAAAAAAAAAAAAAAAAAAAAAAGACTCCAACACATGCACCGGTTATACTTTTGGTCACTTTATTAAATGTTATATTAAATACTTATCAAGATAATAGCAGATCAGATTCAGGGCAAATCATGTTGGTGTATTCGCTAACGTAAGAACATTCTTAGACAAGGGCAAAAAACATTTTCTACATTTATGAAATACACCTTGTGCAAACACAGGAGTCAATCGGAGACGGCAAGTCGTCTCTCCGTGAGAAACGTTCATATTCCTCATGTTCAACAGCTACACCAGTTTAAGCATTTAGAAGCATGAATGTGCCAAAGTAGAATACAAGTAGTCTGGGGGCCTGCCTGGTGAGACTACAGTGTCCAGGAGAACATTTCTCACAAAGCAGAGGACACAAATCAGCCAGGTATAATAAGATTTCCAGCCTTTACTCTGTCAATCCCATCTGGAAACGCATATTTCAAACGCTGAAAGATGCTGAAAGGTAAAAGTTCTGGGCCCTCTGTGACACCTGGCTGAACCGCCTCCGCTTTGCGAGACCCGGCCTCTCACCCAGGCTCGGGGATCAACACAAGTGGAACGTAATGAACGAGACGCACGGTGCTATGCTAGACGACACGTGACAATGAGGATGACGTTACAAAAGGGTCATAGGAACTGGCAGGCAGTTTCTGAACAACACAAGCATTCCGTTACCATGTTCAGCGACAACTAATGTAAACACTTAAAAGCATAATAGAAAAGATTCTCAACAAACCTCAAATCTTTACAGAGCTTTTTTTGTTTTGTTTTTTTAGCAAATCAATAAGGCCATATTTTTTTCCCCCAGTACCCCCCCCCCCCCCTTTTATCAGTTTCTCCCATCTTCCAAAAAGAAAGAAAGAAATAAAAAGCAGGACTTGCAGCACCAACAGCTGTCTGCTTTGCTAGATAAAGGTGGAGGAATCTACTGGAGTTCATCATCGCGTAGCGCTTTGCATCAGAGTCCTGTCACCAACAATACTGGTCCCACTCAGGTGTAGATAGTTAGGCATTTAAAACCGTATAAAAAAACTGAGCTGGAAATAATAAGGAAACCCTTTTTTTAAAAAGGGCAAATCAATACAATGCCTTAAAGCATTGGGGGTAAAACTTTAAATACATGAAAAATGAAGATATAGAACTTGAATAACATTAAGGCGGTATATACATTTTTTCCCCCCTCTCCTAACAGACATTTCACACAGTCATTTATACATTACATCCTCTCAGTGAGTTACAGAATAAAGCACTGAGAGTCTCTCTCACTTGAGGCTCCAGTGGACAGCAGTCCAGTCTCAGTCTCTCACCGACCCTCTGGCTCGTTGCATCTGTGTGTTTTGAGCTTCTTTTTTTGGGGGGGTGGGGGGGACCTACAGGCCCTTGGAGGGGCCAGGATTTTTGCCCATACCCTGATGGCCGCCGAGGCCGTGGAGCTGCTGGTAAAGAGTGAGCAGGTCCATCTGACTGAGCCCGCCGGCTCCCATCATGCCATTCTGCAGGGCCAGCTGGTTTAGGTAGCTGGCCTGATTGGCCATGGCCAGCTGCTGCTCCTGCACCTTCCTGTTGGTAATCAGCTTCTGCACGTACATCATCAACTGAAACACACAGACATTGAAAATTAACACAATTCAAAGGTAAAAAGTACACTTTGCCCTGTCACGGTTTAACACAATGACAACAATTATAGGAAGAAGTGAGGGTGGCGGTCCCTTGTCCTCGTTAAAACCCAGCTCAACAGCTGACATCAGAGGTCACATATAGTGGTGTCTCTGAGCTGTAGTCAAGGCTGAATCAGAGCTTTTAAGAGGTCAAACCGCCTCATGCTTTCACAGACAGACAGTAAACAGAGATACTACTCCCACGCTAACCTTTTTTCTTGGCTGGTGCAGGTAAACCAGTATAGCCCTCTCAGCACAAAATGTTGTGATGCACAGTGATATTATTGCCAGTTTTTGGCCTTTTGACTGTTTGGTCATAATGGATTAATTTACAAATTACCCTGTTTAACCACCATAGATAAAGTAATGAAATTAAACTACTGTGATGATTTGTTGGCGTCATTCAGTTGTCTGTTCTGTCTCATATACAGAGTGGCTCTTACCGACTGCTGCCTGTTGAGGACATCCCTGTAGATCGCTTCCCTGCGTTTAAGCTCCAGCTCCACGGTGGCCTGTCGCCCCAGAGCGGCAGCCTGGACCTGGTTCTCCGTAAGCGCTGGGTTCTCTTTCCACTGTGGTGAGAGGCAACAGTCATTAAAACATCCCTACAGATCTGTAAATGGAAAGTGATTTCGAAGACCTCACCACTCTGCTGATTATATCTTCCAGCGACTCCCGTGATAAAGACTTTAAAGCATTTGTAGCCTCGATGACTTTCTGTCGGCCCTGGTTTATGAGTTCCTGAGCAAAAACAAAACAAGGCAGAGAGAAAACACATGAGACGAAGGCAGGTGATCTTTGCTTGTATTCACTGTGTCGAGTACTTTGTGACCAACAGTAGAGCAATATATTCAGCTGCCTCTTCAGTGAGCCTCTCTCATCCATCACAACTCCCCCAGAATGTTAGTTAGTGTTAGTCCTTCCCTTTCAGCCATGATAGCACCAGTTCTCCACCTGCTCAGGAGCAGACCTCACAGCAAAGACCAACACAGCCTCTTCAACCTCAGGATAACAGAGTGAATGTAGAGGCAGCTCTACATTCACTAGAGCTGCCTCTATTCACACATTCTCACAAAATAATATCACCACTATGACTGATCAGCCTGTCTTTGGGGAAACAAGACAGGAAACCTCTGAGCTAGTTGGCTAATAGTAGCAGAGCTTCAAAATAAAAGCAGGGACTCTCCCAAACAGATGGCAAAGTGAACAAAACATTTAAAAGATGCCAGATATTGTATCCTATGTATGGTAATCTTCAAAATGCGTAACATCAAAAGGTGAATCATCTCCATCTGTGCAGCTCCACAGAAATTCTTCTAGCTTATTATTTGTATTTACAGCCTGCACATTTACTGTAATGTTGAGTCTCACCACTTCCAGCAACAACCAACAAAAAAAGAAAAAAACCTGTAACTGATTAGCTGTGCCCAGCACCGCACAGCAGACAGATAAAGTTTGCGACCGTCTAATACAACAGTGAAAACCAAAAGTAGTCTAAATATTAGATTTTCATTAATCGGATGACCTGATGCACATGAAAGCATGTGTCAGCAAAATCACTTTTGACCTCCAAAACCTGCTTTGCAGAGTCTACTGCTTCCCGCTTACATAATGTCTCATATGTGATTATTTAATTTATAAAGACAGCGTATAGCAGTTTAAATTTCCATAAAAAAAAAACCCAAAAAGTTCTGTTCACTCCATCAGTTGTTGTGCATTAATAGCTGCAGACGTTGAGCAGCGTGGGGCAGAGTTGGGCTGATCTGCTACCAGGACTGCTGTCACAATTAGCTGTGGGGTTTGAGGAATGTGAGTCGCCATGCTGCGGGGGGAAGGAGCGGGACGGGTGTGAGGCAGCAGTGGTGACATGTGGAGCTCATTACTTACCTCCAGCTGCTGGTTGGTCATGGAGGGCAAAGCTCCAATGTTGTAGGTGAAGTAGCTGGGGTTGTTCATGTCCGCGTGAGTGTATGCCGTCTGGTAGTTGGTCCTCATGGACATACCCTGAGAGATGAAAGACAAGAGGAAGAGACAGAGGAGGGAGTGAGGAAGCAGAGGCTAATTACGCAGGTGTTAAGAGCCACTGAGGCCATGATGGGAAAAACTAAACAATCGGCGAGGCTGACGAGACACGACGGCCCACTTTGTCTGTCATATTCAGTCGCACATTGATGTGATGAGGTCTTCACTTCATGTTGAGTCTTCATGAAGTTTTCAAATCTACACAAATAACTCCAAAAGCAACAAGCTGTCCAACATCAGCCTGCTCCCGCGGTATTAAATATGTGTGTGAAAGTAGTGACCTGAAGTAAACAGTCTCGTCCCAGCAAAGGCCAGCAGGATACCGATGTTTGTATGTAATTGAGTCTCTGCTGCAGATGGTTTTCCCGTGCCCTGTAATCTGGCCATCCGGTATGCAAAGGGGGGGTGTGTGTCTGTGTGTTTGTGTGTGTGTTGGGGGCCAGCAGGGATATTTGGACCTGGTCAGAGACAGGTGTGCAAACCTAAACAGTACAAAACTTTCAACACACATTAATCTACGCGCACACACCTCTTTAACTTTAGCAGCATCTTCCGATGCTCTGCGCCTTTCATACGTTTTCACACAGACGGAAACCAAATCTAGCCTTTGCTTCCAAAATTCAGTATCTGAAATCTAAATTTATGGCATGAGCCTCGGTAAGCTTTGTACCAAGCTGAAGTCATCCCAGTGAGAACCAGGGCTCTTGGGTTCAATTTCGTTTTGGGCTTCCAATCGCATTCTCAGTTTTTCCCAGTTCCCTGAGTTGCAAATGTGATATTCATACATGCAGCCCTCTCTAGCCGCCGCCAGGCCAAACCTTAAGTTGTGAAGACATTAGCAGAGCTTGGGTTACGTTCCAGTTGTTTCTCCTGCAAAACAGGGCGTACAACACGATACCGAACAACCTCTTGATGATGACGGTGACCATTTCTGCTCTTTTGCTGAAAGACAGATCGAAGTGATGGGAACAGACCCCTCTCTTTACTGCGACTGGGAACCCTCTGTTCTCTTGAAAAGCAGAAGAGGCTCCAAGGGAAAATCAGCTTAAGGCATAGAGGGCAAAGAAGGGTAGAGTGTGTTGGAAAAATAATCATTAGTGTGAATTAGAATCTAGGATTACTCGAGGGGCGTAGAGGAGACCTGCTCTTGTTCTCTTACAATATACACATCTCAAAATAAACCCCACTAATTGCCCCACAACAAAGTGAAGGAAGAGGGGGGACAGTTATGTGTGTGAAGAGGACAGGAGTCCCTAAACCTCTGTGGTCTTACAGTAAGTAGCGCTGACACTGCTTAGACAGCCTTGGTGATTTGTACAGCAGCTCACTAGCCTGATGGTGGGCCAAAATGACCATCAGCGGAGCAAGGGGGAGCCTCTGTCATCTGCTTACTCTGAGTGATGAGAGGATTATACAGATCCAACACTAACTCGCACATCTTGACAAACAAAAGCGGGGCCCTGGTTCACCTCACACATTAATGTCAATGTTCTGGAGAGTGACAGACCCGAGGCCTAAGTGCTGTACACGTGGCACTTTGATTTTGGATTTTGTGGATTTGCTGGTGCGCGTCTGTATGCATGCGTTTTCTGCTCGCCGCCTACCTTTTTCTCTGCTTCATATTCAGCCCAAGCAGCCTTGCGGTCCTCCTCGCTCAAGGCTTCCTCCTCCTTGTGGTCCAGCAGGGAGTCGTGCTCATGGTAACACACAATCTGGTCCTTATTGTTCTGCAGCATCTCAGCCAGGAAGGGATCCTACATCAAGGAAAGATGAGAAAAAATATGGTCACGGTGGGTTTGAAATCATCATCATTAGAGGGGAAGGAAAGATTACTGTGGAGGAGCCACAGACCTCTTGAGCACTAAAGGTTCCTCTATATTCAGACCGCAAAGTACAAATCCTTTTTTAATTACAGAGGATTTCATGTGATGTGCAAAGAATGCAGCAAGAATACCCATGAACAGAGGTGCATATTTGCTGGATTAAAACAATGTGTTTCTCAATAAAAATGTTCTGTGAGCTCCAAACAGCTCTCTCTCTTTTTTTTAAAAATATCTTTTGCTTAATTGGCAGTTTTTCAACATTCACTTGAAATTAACTTGTTACATTCAAAAGTGACTGGAGCTAAAGCTCTTTTCCCATAAGCTCCATCTTTCTGTCTTTATCCACTGACCTGTGATGTCCCTGAACGGTCAATCTTCAGGACTTTTCTTTAAACTCAGCAACATTATCATCCACCTTACTCCTTACAGTTATTCCGATGACCTGGTCTGCAATTAAATATGGCCAGCAGCTCACAAGACTTTTTTTTTTTTTTTTTTTAAATTTGGAAACAAGAACACTCTTTTCTCCTAACCCCGTGGTTAAACTGGAAAACAAAACGCATGTGGACTCATCAAAGTGGCTACACCAGATCCATCATCCATACAAAGTGTACATGGTCTTTTTACACAGAAGCCATGAAGCATTTATACAGGAAATGACTAGCATGTGCACTTATGTTGCCAGTAGCGCTACCAGCTACCAGTTCCTTTGAGTAAAAGAGCGCACACACCAAAATTGACATTGCAAACCGCTGCTACGCGATGCAATTTAGTGTTTTTTTCTGTTTGTCACGCATTTGACTCTGAATATTTGTCATCTATGATTTAACTGCAACAGCTATATGGAGTTCAATTAGGGTCAGAAGTTTTATGCATGTGAAAAAGTGATTTCAAACTAAAATTCTAAGTTTTAAAGAACAGCAGCTCAAACAAAAGAGTAACCCTCAGATTTTTGACACTGCCCCCTAGTGACAGTAAACAGCTACAACCTGTAGACAACAGTGCAAAGCTGTGAGTTGGCTCTGCAAACCATGCTAAGCCCAACTTTCACAGGACTGGCTACAGGCGACAACCCCAAGTGAAGCCTGGCCATCTTGTTTTGACTGTGACCCACTCAAAGTGGATTCATTCTGTTGCACACACACTACCAAAGCAATGTGCATTTCATGAGAGAATTAAGAGTTAAAGGACTACAAACAAAATAACGTATGGTTAAATGTCACGTTGAGCAGTCAATAATATAATTTTTTTAAACCAACATTTTAGCCCCTTAAAAACAGAAAAGGTTCCAGATGCAATGCTAATTTTTCTCTACAGCACCTTGAATCTGCTTTTTTTGCAGAAACCTCTTAAGTTACTAAAATTCAAAAAACACCAACACTACATTTAAGGCATCAAATCTTCTCTTAAAGCAGATTAGCACGCGCTCAAATGTCACAAACAACTCCAACAGTGACCTGAACGCACAATTCAAGAAAACGAGGAAAATTCTGTTCTGATACCAAAATAAAAAGATAAATACATTTATTTTTTCAGCACATGTGTTTTGAGGTTTCCATGGCTACACTGTTATTGAAAACAATACCTGTGAAAAATTAAGAGTTGGGCCAGGCTTCGCTCACACAAACATGGTTTAAATTACTCTCTGTGCAGCATGTTTGCTTTTCTTTGTCTCAACTTAGCTTTACATTAAACTGGAACCTTGCAATCTGGAGACGTCATACAGAAGTTGCATCATTTCTGCTCCACGCGAGCCAATTCACAGAGGGGCTCGGCCCTCCTCCCTTGCTCTTTGTGCTCTCAAGCTAAACAGTGACAATGGGTGAGACGACACAAACAAAATTAATCATCAATATAGTTAGCAGTAAGGAAAAGGAGGGTAAAAAAAAAAAAAAAAAAAAAAAAAAACCCCCAAAAGCCCCCAGAAACAAACGATAAAATTAATAGTGGATTGCAACCATTTCAAAATAAAAAGAAGAAGAGTGGTAATATGCAAGAGCCTCCCTGACTTCAGAGAGTAAAAAAAACAGGTGGCTGAAACAGGTAGAAGAAGACTGGGACACAGTGTTTCTCAACCCTGCACACTGCAGCCTCCAACACTTGGATCCTGAAGCCAATTGTGCTCCTCATTGACATGTGTTTATGTTTCCCAGCCATCACACTCAATCAGGACAAAACCAGGCCACCCCTGAACAACCAGACATTTCAGAGCAGCAGCACAGGCAGCGATTCAACTGCTGCTTTACTCTCTAATTAGGACATAAAAGCACAGAAGAGCCCGTTGGTCTGACTTGGATAAAAGACACCCATCATGGTTCGTTCTGCCAAAATAAGTCTGCATGAGGTCAAATAAAGGTCACAATCAAGGCCACCACAAACACTTGGGATGCAGCATGCACGGCGCAAACAGCAGCATTTTACCGATTTAAACACCAAACTGAGTCTAGTGATAAAGCTTTTATCTCGCTACAGCCTTGTCTGAAGGGCAGATAGCAAAAGGTACACAACGACTGCTGACAGCTTTGCATCAGTCCTTAAAAGAATTAAAATCAACACACACCCTGTTTTCTCTGCTTAAAAAGAAATATTACTGTGTTGCTGAACAGAAACATAATTTTGAAATTACCCCGAAGGTTTAGGTGGCAAGAAGAAAAAACAAAGCTACCATCTGAGCGTGTAGAGAATGTGAGGTGTTTTTATCCAAATGAATGAAAGAGGAGTTTTTCTGACTGCTGGTCGAGTAACGGATCAGTGGAGCTGCAGGTCAAATGACAGTATAGGCGCTCCCACTGGAACACGGTGCATTCTGGGATACCCAAGTAATCCCTACCAGCAGTGGCTCTGGGGTGGTCCGGTCCATCTCCCATCCTAGTGCTATGTGTGCGTGTATCCTGAGGCGGCACTAATGACTGTAGGTAACCTGACCTATGCTATTGTCATCTGTATGGAGCTGTATGTGGAAGACTATCAATTTACTGCAGGGGGGTTGAGGCAAAAGACTGCGGGTGGGCAGATGCTCAGAGTGGGCGGTAAATCAGCCAATTCAACTCCATTTGAATGTTTTCTCCCTTTTGAGAAAAGCACAGGGGAGACATTTGGTGCGCGTTTGCTCAGACGCAGCACTGGAGGTGGCAGGTAATGTCTGCAGGCGACCTCTAGACGTTCCTCAGTTAGGACACAAACTGCTCAATCGTAAGAAGATCCTGATAATCAGATGTTTCAAATCCAAGTACAGGAAGAGCCTCTGTAAATGCAAACTGAACCAGTACTTTCATTAGAACCTGCATGGTCTACTTACCAAACAAGGTTTTCACTAAATTTACCAATGCATGAGAACCTTTCCCAAGGCATGCATCCTTTAAACCAAATACTTGCACATGTATAAAAACGGCTCTCCTGCCAACAGTTCACAAATTATGTAAAGGAGCTTTCAAACGTGGCTGCCTCACACATCACAAAGATGAAAACTTGGGAGTCCATATAAGTGGGCCTCATGTAGACTTTACTACTTGGCACAGAAGCCTACGTATGCTTTACCAACAGATTTTAGGTGGCGCTTAACTGTAAAGAGGGATGATGCCATTAAAGTGCCGCCTACATAACAGGCAGCAGTTCTTTGGCCACATTATCAACTTTCTGAACATTTTCAAGCATGTTAACTCCATTTCCAAAATCCTAAACGATCAGTTAATATGTTGACAATGAGGTTTCTATTATACCTGTCATTGCCACAATAGTAAGCCTCCACCAAGCCATAAAATATGAAGGAAGTAAAGGGAAAAAGTTTAACATTTAGACAAGAAAAGAAAGCAGCAGAGCAAAAGAAATTCTCAGTTGTTCAGTTACAACAACTATTCCCAAATTGTGCACGAGTTTTTAATGCACTGGCATGGCTGTGTGTGTGTGTGTGTGTGTGTGTGTGTGTGTGTGTGTGTGTGTGTGTGTGTGTGTGTGTGTGTGTGTGTGTCACAAACTGCTTTTGACACACAGGTGCATCGGCCATAGCAACTAAGGGGGCTAAAGCAGGATCGCAACAGCAGGAATGTGAACGTATGGGATATTTCTAATACCTAAACATTAAGTCCAGTCAAAACTCTCTCTCCCCACCAGCTGCACATAAGTGACACACAACTCTACCGAGCTGCACTAAACAGTCTCTTCGCACAAATGTGCTCAACTGCTGCTCTTGTACCTGATATCAGGAGGCCGCCCCTGCCCTTAAAACCATGTTGTTTTTACACCCTCTGGGGCCTAAACACAAGTCAGAGGGTTTATCTAGCTGTCAGTCAATTAACAAAGAAACAAAAATCATGCATGTCATAAAGGGCTAAAAAAAGACAATAAACATACCACATTCCAATAAAAACAAGCCTCAGCTAGCAGCAGTGAAGGGTTCGCTACAGGAGACAGCCAGCTGGAGCGGAGGGTTGAGAGGGGGGAGATGAGAATATAAAAATAGGAATCAGTCTCTGAACAAGCCTGAGGTGAGAAACGGGTGGGAGACGAGAAGAGGCAGACTGCTGCTCTTTTCAGATTCATTCATTGGCTCCAAAGTCTCGCTACAGTCAGAATAAAGATGCCAATGCACTTCGATCAAACAGCTCTCAGGTCAGTCAAACAGTTTCAGACTCAAAATCTGGAGTAGAGAGAAAGACTTTATGCTGTTTCACACGGTGATTTGTAAGCTGTGGGGTGATGAGAAAACAAGTGCAACTCTATGAATGACTGATCAATCTCAAATGAGTCACTTTATCAATACAAGCCTTTAATGACAGATGAATATTCTGCCCATTGACTGGCAATGCCACAAGCAAAGTCAAAATGATTTCCTGTACAAACACCTACTGCATATAAATCATACCGAGAAGGATTGATCATAGAAAAGACAAATAAGTCAGAGTCTCTAAAGGTGGTCCCAAACAATCAGAGTATAGCAACAGAGGTCTGATGATGACTTCTGATTCTCCCCACCACCACCACCACCACCTGCAACCACTTAATTTCTTGCTGTAACTATAATTAGTGCTCTCTCCACATCCAGTACAAGCTCAGGCATGTTTTCTAAAAGCAGGTAAAGGGCACTCTGGGAAGTAAAAGAAACAGTTTATCCAAGGAGAGATCGGCCTAACTGAGGGCAGGTAATTTACAACAACAGCATCACAAAGGACCTCTGTAAACTACCGATCATTCATGTAATGCTTGAAGACTATCTGAGGGAGATTTTTTTTCCCCCCTCCAAGGTCAAAAGTGACTTCCTACCTCTAATGAGACAAGCATGGTGTGCTTTATAGCTCCAGTCTGCTCCTGTCTATACTGTAGTTTAGGCATAGCCTGCCCACGGCCTTTCAGCGTTCCTAGCAGAGCCTAATGACCACTGTAGCCATGACCTGCTGAGAGCACGCCAGCCGGGCCGAGAGCGTCCAATGCAGAGCACGTCTGCACGAGATGCTGGAGACTTTTATAAAAATTGTTCAAAGACTACCAACATAACTTTAAGTACAAGTGGTAGCATGTTAGATGGAAGTGTGTGATGAACAGGAAGTAGGCAAGAGTGTCTCAGAAAGAGATGGGTGGAGAGTAAAAAAATCTCATGTCTGGGCTGAGAGGGCCTTCTTTGTCATTAGCGGGAAGCACGCCTGCTTCCTTTGTCTCCAATTAGTTTTTCTGAAGACTAGAGAGCCATCTTTAAGAGTGGGGTTTAAATAATGACCTTTCATCATGCAGGGGGAGGCCAGGGGGCGAAAAAAGAAAAACAACTTTACTGAGTTCACTTTGAACATTTGGAGGCAGAGAGGCGAGTCATAGTAGCAGATGGTCACAAAGATGGCAGAGAAAAGAAATGGCGTGGATGGAAGAGAGAGCGGGAACATGAGTAAAAGTGCAACTATAGGTACAGTATGAGGGTTGAGGTAAGGTCAAGTTAAATAGATATCCATAACAAAGCTTTGCAGAAAAAGAGCTAAATATCAGCTTCTCTGTGACCCAAGTCTTTTCTGCGTGGAAAAAAAAACCCTGCACTTCACAGTGTGAAGAAATGGGGGAAAGAAAGTACAAGCTCTCTCGTTCTTGGCTGAAAATGATGGAGGGTGTCTGACTCATCTTCACATCATTCCAGATGGCAAATTCCTTCCGTAATACTGCAGTCCTGCTGCCACATCATAGTTAACCCCTTGGCCAAAAACAGGTTGGCTTTATAAGAGCTTGTCAGCTTCTCCGTCTTTAATACTGTGTCATATAAATGTCACTGGGCTCGTTAAAGATCATACACATCTAACAGGCCGCAGCTCAGTGAACACATCTTTCCTCTTCAGATCTCCAACTGTGCTCTGCTGCGCTCTAAGTAGGCTACTCTGGGTTTAGAGGAATATATGTGGTGGGAGAAATTATAGCAGCTGCTCACTGAGGGGATTCTCACACTGCTCCTACCTGATAATACTCATCAAGAGAGTGGCAAATGCAAATTATTCTGTCAATGTCAATAAAAAAAACAACAAAAACAATTTCCAATGAAGGTGAACTGTAAGGACTTTTCTCCAATGAAAGAGCATGCAAGCTGTATATACAGTGGGTTTTTTTAAACCTGTCTGTTTACAAGTTTCTGCAGAGTAACCCGGGTCAAACCAAAACAAAGAGGTAAAACCACTTAAGAAACAGATCTGAATAAACCCAGAGAGTTCAAAAAAGGGAATGAGTGGGAAAGGAGGGGAGTAATTCAAAGATCAACAGAGAAGTAAAAAGCAGCAAGGAATGAATGAAAAAAAGAGGAGTGCAGGTTTATAGCAGGGCAGCAGGAGTGTTGCAATGGGAAGACTATTTAGTAAATAGCAGTAAACAGACAGATCTGTGCAGCTGTGCTGGACTGGATGGCCCATGTAAGGGCTGTGTTCTTATTAAACCCCAGGGGGCCTAAATAGTGACACTGCACCTGCATTAGAAGAAAAGAAGAGGCGAGGGCAGGATTATGAAAGGAAACGAGAAGAAATACCGAGATCCCAGAAAGAGGCTAAGCAGGATACAAGCTGGCATTGGGTTTAAATAACAGTTTATCACTGAAGTGCAAAACTTCAAAAGGAAGAACAAGCTACTCGCTGAAAGTATGGAAAAAAAAAAAAAACAAGCTTGGCAATTATAATAGCATCCTGTGCCATGTTTGCTGAAGGAGAAAAAAAAAAAAAAGCTATTTTACTACTGTTAATAGGTTTCAGCCTGTTTTCAACATTTCCTTCAAAGAAAAGCATGAATTCTCAGTCAATGATTCATCAAAGCCAAATTACATGTCTGATTTATAGTGTCAATTTAACTTAGGGTTAGGGTTGCTGAAAGCCCACCTTCTCGATCTAAATACATACAATATATGCATCTTTACCTTAGGAAGCATGGGTGTGGCTTTCTTGCTCTTCTTTTCAGAGGGATCATCCAGCAAGTCTGGCTCAAAGGTGTAGAGTTCGGCCAGCTCGTTCATCGTAAAGTGCCTCTCAATCTGCTGCTGGTCCACAACCCGGAATGACAGAGACTGTTTGGTTACCTGCCGCTCATAAATCTTCTCCTCCATTGTGCCCTAAAAAGGGAGAATGAAAAGAGATGAACAAAAAACGGAGGTTTAAAAAACATCAAGTGGCCCAGGAGTCAATCAGAATTACACAGGCACATCACATCCACCCTATACTGGATGAACACAGAGGCATCAATATCAAGACAATGCAGCAAGAATTCCAAGTACAGTTTAGTGAGTTCATTACCAATCTGCATTTCCTAATGAGGTAAAATGATGATTTAGGTCATCAATAGTTTGCCCAGCATGAATCCAATTCTATTGTCTGCCATACTCAAAGAGGTGTATTAGCCTAACAGCTCAACACAAATTGGTGCAGAGTTATTTGGAAGTAGAAACCGAACGATTTTCGCCTGATAGCAAATATTAACTGACCAGATTTATTTGCTTTTCTATTGTATTTTTAATAGTCAATAAATTAAAATTGCCAACTCTTCATTTAAAGAGATGGGAGAAATGCCCTTCAGCAATGTTTTGTGTTAATGTTGCATAGTTTGTCCACCAGAGGGCACTCTGCAACAGTAAATAAGTATAAATAAGTAAATAAGTATACAAAAGAAATGTAACAGAAATGTGTCTGTTTAGAATGTTTGAAAGGAAAACGTAAAAATTGACCAATATACTGGAAATTCGGCCAACATCGCTTATACATTTGCCATCACAGGAAACTAACTAGCATGCTAGATTTCTTCGGTCAGCACGTAGCATTTGGCTGATTGAAAGGTAAGCACTTCAAGCTATTTTACACTCACAACACACTAGCTAGACTTTAGAAAAAGTGTCTCATATTTCAGCTAAATTCAAAATGGTCAGAGTGAAACCAAAAGTCAAAAAGTTAAAAAGAGTTGCCCGAACACCACCTACACTTCAATGCCTCAAGTCAGCAAACCCACAACTTCCCAGCCCATCGATGCTGCATTAGTCACCTAATTAGCCATGTATTTATCAAAATCTATATATAAAGTCAATATTGGTCCCAAAAATTCAACAGCAGCTCATCTCTAGCTGAATTTCACAAGTCTTAATTGTTGTCACCTTAACCTTCTAGGACCTGGCGTCCACATATGTGGACATCACATTTTGGGTTGTCTGTACCTAAAAACACTAATGTTTCTCTACAAGGGCCTGATATCCACTTATGAGGACATTCTAATGTCACTGTTCTATCAAAATTTAAAACGAATGTCCTCATATGTGGCTCTCATTTTTCTTAGAAACAAAAATCAGGTTTAAAAAAAAACAAAAAAACAAAACAAAACAAAAAACAAAAAACCCTGGCAATTCTTTGTTTTTACATTCATGAGGTCCCAATATGCCCAAATATCAAAGAGAATTAAAGAGAATTAAAAATGCATGCCATGGAAGAGCTCGGGTCTTAGGAGGTTAAACCATTCTTATACTTTATTGTGGCTTTTCAACGTTTGCTGGCTTTGCTGGTAAATGTTGTAAGCCACAACTTATACAGAGCATCTTGCATGAAACTGTTTATACTCATGAAAGTCTTATAATCTATATACAAAGACCAACCTGCTTGCTGGTTATTGGTGGCTAGTTTACCTGCAAATGTATTGACTTTTATTAAACTTCACCTGGGCAAGCAACCTGTAGACGTAGACAGTCTTAAGCTGCCCAAAGCGGTAAACCCTGAAGATACTCTGGATGTCATAGGATGGATTCCAGGAGGCATCGAAGATGATGACCCGATTTGCTGCCACCAGGTTGATGCCAAGTGAACCAGCTCTTGTAGAAATGAGAAACAAACGGCCTCTGTGTATGAAAATGGAGCAAAAGGAGACACATCACAATTATATCCTGTGTCACGTGCAAAAATGTTGCTTTAAGATTCTCATGCTCTTTTTTTGCAAAGTCGCTGTCATCATTTTGCATTTTGTAAACACAGCAAAGATGTCACCTTGTGTTACTGGTGTCATTAAACTCCTCGGCCCACTTCTTCCTGGTGGTGGCATTGGTAGAGCCGTCCAGACGATAGTAGTCAATGTTCCTGAACCACTTGCCTTCACCTTCACAAACACGAGAGGAACGAAATCTGATTTGCCATCTGCCGTCTACGTTCAACAGAAACTTCAAAAGCACATGTATCTGCGTCAGTGCTGCCTTTTGCTTGTCAAAGAGACTTAGTTTTGGTATTAACAGGCAGCAGATAGATGGCTGTGTTGGTTAGAGGCCAGCCATGTTTAGCCTTCAAGATGGCCAACCCAACCCCTCCCACCAGCCTTCATAACCAACATTTCAGCATGTTTCCAATTACGGCACTGTGATCTTTTCATTACAAATTACAAACCCTTGAGCAAACATTTTTTGTCGAATAAAAAGTCAAGGTCTAATCATTTTCAAAATGAAAGCAAAAACAGCTGCTGAAGTTTAATTAGGAACATGACCTTACACCAGCGGCAATGTGTGTATGTTGGTGTGTGTTTAAGAGTAATAAGCACACCAGTACACATGTAAGAATACATGCTGCATGTGGGTTGACTTATGAGTCGAAAACCTGCATTTCTATGGAAATGCTTCATCCTTATCCAAGGCTCATGTTAAAAAATTTTAACACAGTTTCTCTCATACACACATACACTCACTCACACACGTGTCACTTTAAAAAGCTCAGTGTAAAACCACAAAAATGAATCTTGGGACAAAATGAAGCTTGCCAATCTCAACTCGCTTATAATACTAAACAGTGCTTGGCTAAGTCTAGCAAGTCAGTAACAGGGCATAGGTTCATTTTTGCATAGTGTAATGCTATGTAAAAATGCCCAAAACATACCTTTGTATGGAGAAATTTTCTCTTCATCTTTAGCTCTGCAAGCCAACTCTAAGAAATCCTCAATCAGATCCAGAGAGATGAGAGACTGACTGAACACCAACCTAAAGACAAACACAGAGACACGCCTTGCAATGACACTGCAAACTGACAAAGGCTACGCTTGCACACAGTACAAACACACTTACACTTTGTCCTCTACTTCCTCAGCCATGCGCAGGATCTCAAAAAGCAGCATTATCTTCCCTGAGTGCTCCAGGATCTCAGCGTCAGCCTCCGTGACAAACTCCTTGTGCCAGTCAGCAGTGGGACTTCCTGGTGCAGAGCCAGAGGGCCGAGCTGTTTATAATACAGAGTTACAGGTTAGCCTACATGCATCTGACAACAACAAGCCTGTAACAGACACTAAGCTTCCAAAGCTGAGGCCCACTATTACATGGTTGTCTATTGTGTTACAGCAGTTAAGTGTGTGAAAATTATTCTTTTTATTTTGTTTTAATATGTCTGTAAACTCAACCAAGCACTTAATACGTGGATACTATTAGTGATTCCAAACTCAAGCTTCTACTGCCACTGCTAGATCTGCATATGCAAAATTTCTTTTTTTGCATAACACAATGATGCCAATATCATGCTGATCATTTTGATTTGATACATTTTGACTAAGTGATTAGTGGACCTGGGTAGTAGATGATCATCCTAACATTTCTGGCACTGTCATAATTTTGTCCCAGACCATCTTCCATTACATGACAGTTACTGCTACCTTTAAACAGCTCTCTCAGTATTATGCAGTACAACTGCTGGTGCATGATATAGTGTACCTTTGGAGTCACGGCCAGTCCCACACGTGTACAAAATCAAGCACTTAACCATGCAGTCTGCCTTTACCAACATTTATGAAAGAACAAGTCCTTCTGAAGAACGTGGTACTGTAATAGGATGCCACCAACGCAACGTGATTTTCCCCCCCCCCATTTTCCACGATTAGCTGTAAGTGGTGTTACTGCAAAGTGGAAGTGTTTAGGAACCACAGCAAGTCATCCACAAAGCAGCAGACCACAAAATGCTACAGAGCCGGGTCACCGAGCGCTGAGCCACACAGAAGTCGCCAAGACTCGCACTTAAAACCTGTAGAGTTCCAAAACTCCTCTGGCATTAACCTCAGCACAGAAACTGCCTCATTTCACAGGTTTCTATGGCCGAGCATCTACAGTAGGTGTGATGTATAGATGGCTCTGTACTTTGATCCATATACTGTATCTCCATGAATCTTTGACTTTAAAGGAAACAGAAGATTTTAGACTCACTCAAACCCACAAGTAGCTGCTCATCCCTACCAACCAGTAAAGTTCCAGTTTACATCCAGGTATTTTCAGGTGTGACCCTTTAGGTATAAAAGGTCATCACTTTTTCCATGTCATTCTATTAGGCCTTTAATTAAAACTTTTGCTTAATTAGCGTATTGATTTTTTTTCTTAATAGACATAAAAATTCTCACATTATAGCTAAAAATGTGTTTAAAGACTTTGAATCGAATCATCCTGGATTAAAGTGAGAAATCAAAACATCTATGGAGACATCGGGTTCATGAGAATGGGATGGAAATGCGTGCATTTCATATTTGTTTATACTGAGAGGCGCACTCATCAACAGCTTCTGCCTGTAGCAGCAGCTGGATGTGAAGCCTCCTAATTTCTAAATAAAACAGAAGGATATCACAATATAATCATCATTCCTCAGTATGTGGGAATGAATAAGGACAAGGGCAAATGGATCAGCTCGGAGCCTGTTATACTTCAGCATAAAATAAAAAGGCTGCAATAGGGGCTTTTTTTTCCCTTTTTTTTTTTTTTTTTTTACCTAGGCTCACAGACAAGCAGGTAGTGTGCTTGGTTCCCTGAGGTCAGTTCTGATAAAACAGATTCCCCTCTCACTAACTAATTACTTAGAGAGTAGGAAGGACTGAATCAGAGCCTGAAATGTTATATAGATTTCCAACCATGCAGTACAGTTCATGACCCTCTTAAACCCAGCCAACCAATCGTAGTCCCCTCTGTGTGTTATTGCACACTCACGTTCCTCTACAGACTCCGCTCTGTTTCGGCCCTCGCCGTTCCTGCCACGAGAGCTGGTGTTCCACTCTTTGATGACCTCAACATCATCACTGTCCGAATCGTCAGATCCCTTCTTTTTCCCTTTTCCCTGCTTCTTTTTCCTATTAGCCAGGAGGCACAGCGAGACTGGGTTAGCAAGAGTAAGATGCCGAGTAGAAAAGCAGTTTAATTATGTCATATCTGTATAAAGAAATAAATAACAAACAAACATGACTTTACTTTTTGATCTTCTCATCTTCGGAGGTCAGACTCATTGAGGATTCTTCTGTTTCTGAAGCGATGAAGTCGTCCATGCTGTCCTCGTCAAAGAAACCCTGCGGGAAAGTACACTTGTGTGAGACTCAACTGTGCAGCAATGCAGGTCAGCTGTACGCAGGGCTCGATCTTGGGCAGCAGAAACGATGCATAAGGGGAAAAGTTTTGCTTCAGTAGCAGTATGTGGTGTTCTTGCTCGAAGCGTGACCTGTCAGCAATGTGTTTCTATTGTTTTGCTACAGTGTGCGCAATTTGTGGGAATGTATTTCTAGTTTTTCAGTCAGTGTTTGCTGTGGTTTAGTCTCGTCTTCCCCAGCCCTACCCTGTTTTCTTTACTGATGTAGTCCAGCTGAAGGCACCAGGGATGGGTCCAGATTCTGCTGAGCATCTGGAAATCCTGGAAGAGTTTGGTCCCCGCGCGGCCCCGGCTCCCCTCCACAGCATTCCCCACACCTGCATGCAAGGGAAAGAATATGAGGGAGAAGATGGATGTGTTTGCGCATTACGTACCTGACAGCATGCTCTTAAACCTTTTATACATACAGACGATAAGAACAGGAGCAACTGAGTTTAACTCTCTGTAATCTTTCAAAAAGAGGAAACCTGACAAACTGACAGACAGCTAAACTTAACTAAGAAATTTCTGAGAACACCAATCATAATTTAGTTTTCATTTTAAGGATCACAAACCACTCTTTCAAACTACATATGATCCATTAAGAGCTTTAAATTTACATGTTTTCACAGCCCATCATCAAACAATGTAAAACAATAAATAAACTCTTGTTTTTAATAATTAAAAAAAAATATTTTGGTCATGAGAGATTGTTAGAAACACAATTCACACCTTTGTCAGTATTAAGCCTTTAAGCTGTAACCACACAGGGTTGAATGGAAGGAGAAGTAAGAGTGGCAGTCCATGGTGGTTCAAAATCTCCCATCTGCACTGACACTGTACTGCCTCTTCCTTGGATCTTATCCCTCCTTCTGAAACCTCAACATTATCATTCGCTTCTTTTTTCACATCTTCCTCTACCTTTTCCACCACTACTCCCTCTCTCCCTTGTATCCACTTCATCATCTTCCTTCCACACCCCGTGCCTCAACTCCACTGTCTAAAACGTGCATAAGTCTTTTAGTCGGAATAATTAAACAGTTTGTTACTGTCAGCAGATTAAACATGCATTTCTCCCCAGTAAATGAACTGCTCACAACTAGCCAGCCATAACAACAAATGAGCTTTGACTAACCAGTTTTGGACTCCACAGTAAACAGATATGGAAGCTTCACACAGCTGAGGTAAACAGTAATTTGACAGTTAATACAGATTAATGCTGGCCGGAGTGTCAGAGGGGGATATAGCAAAATATTTAATTGGTACTCAGAGGTTGTTGTTTTTTGTTTTTTTTTTTTCATAGTGAACAAGCTCTAAGCAATCTCAACTCATCTTAAAAAGGATTCAACTCTTAATTTTAAACCTACACACAACACTGAAAAAACAACAAAGCAAAAGGTCTGTGAAGGTTCTCAGTCATCCAGGTCATCGTAGTCTAAGAAGCTTGGAAAGAAAAGCGTCTGGACTTCTTTAGGTTGCTTGAAGACATTTCACCTCTCATCCGAGAAGCTTCTTCAGTTCTAGGAACTGAATTCAAGAACTGAAGAACCTTCTCGGATGAGAGGTGAAACGTCTTCAAGCAACCTAAAGAAGTCCAGACGCTTTTCTTTCCAAGCTTCTTAGACAACAAAGCAAAAACAGCATTTGGAGTGAGACTCACATTTGAGCTCTAATTTTATCAATTATCCTCAAGATGCTTTTAAAAGTTGATTAGAGGTCAGCGCTCCACCCATCAGGCCTTTATAGTAAGAGTAGCGAGGGGGAAGTCGCTCCTGTCTAAAAGACACATGACAGCCTGCTGGGAGTTTGCCAAAAGGAACCTTAATGACTTTCATACAGTTAGAAGAAATATCGTCTTGTCTGACAAAACAAAGATTGAATTATTTGGTCACGATATCCAACAGCATGTATCGTGGAAACCACAATTCAGGAATGCCTCGTTGACACTGTTGTTACAGGTCAACACAGCGGTGGCTGACTGTGACAGTTTTTCTGTTACATAATGTGGGAGATTAGCTGGACAGACGCATAGAAAAAATGGATTTAAAAAAAAAAAAAAAAAAAGTCTAACTTTACTCTGAGATCCTGAGAGCTCTAAAGTGTCCACGTCAACAAGATAATGACCTAGAAGGTGCTGCCAGATAGATACAAAAGTGGCTTGGGTTGAGCTCTAAAAATGTTTTCCAGAAACAATTCTGTTTTTGAACAGTTATGAAAAAGATTATCATCAGGACTATTGTGCTGCATTAGTTATTAATCTTTGACTTCTCTTCCACAGGCTGTATTTTATCTTGTCTTCCTCCCCTCAACCCCAACTGGTTATAGCAGACGGCTGCCCCACCCTAAGCTTGATTCTGCCAGAGGTTTTTCCTTCCCACTATTGTCAAGTGCTTGCGCATAGGGGGGGTCGTCTGATTGTTGGAGTGTTTTCTCAATTATTTTAAGGTGCTTATCTTACAATATCAAGCTCCTCGAGTTGACTATTGCCGACATTTGGTACTATATGAATTAAATTTAACTCTTTTATTTGCTCTCGTCATCTTATAGCATCATGTTTCCCCCTCTAATTCCTAAAAGGGCAAACTCCTTCACCATTTAGATCAAACTGAGCCAAGATGATAAAAATCCCCTCTGAGAGCTAGAGAGTACAGACATCAACGAAATACTCAACAAAGCATGTCCGGAGAGACCTGAAAATGGCTGTGCACATTATCGGCACATCAAACCTGGTTGAGTTTTTTACATTTTTCTGCCAAGAAGGATGGGAGATCACTTTTAATAAGATTTGAGGATGGCTCAGCTGCCAAGACTTCCTTCAACAACAAAGTACAAATGCAAAGGTCGGAATACTTGCAAATTAGCCATTTCATTATTTTTCTTACATTTACACAATACCCAAAGACCTGTTTTTGTTTGAATACGGTTGAGTATTGTGTGCAGACAGACAAGAAAATAAAATAAATTCGATCCATTTTAGATTAGTCTGAAAATGTGGAAAACGTGCAACGGCCTGAAAACTTTGCTTGATTTTGACTGTGCATTTACAAAGTAATTATACAGACAAAACTAAAACCAAGCAATAAGTGCAAATCATTCTTCTCAAGGAATGAACACTGAAACCACAAAAACACAATAAAGCCGATGATTAATAGCTAATTCTTAGCCTTATAATCTGCTCCATCAGCTGCTTCCTAGAGCAAAAAGCAGTCGCTAAAACACTAACGTACCTATTCAGGATGCTGACCTGCACTGACCCCAAGATATCAGAAGTTAGTTTAAGTTTTACATAAGCGGTGGAATTAAAGGAGAGAATATTTATGGCTATTCCCACCACAACCCGTGGTGGTCTTTAGTCTGAAGACACCACTTTAAAACACTAAATCCTCTGTCACAACATCAGCGCTGTGCACTGTGGACAACCCAGCCTAATGAGCCACAACACATACCAACAATCCCTCCAAACACTCCTGTTCTTAAATACCAGCCCTCCTGTTCTTTGCTTTTGGTGTAAAACCTCTGGCCCCTTCTCCCTAGAAATTTCTTTCCCTTCCCTTTATGCCCCACACCCTCTGTTCCCTCACTCCCAGAGCTCTTCATTAGGGAGACGTGGGAAACTGGGCTTAAACCCTGCCTGCGGCACTGTGCCAGCTGCCACTCTTACACACACACACACACACACACACACACACACACACACACACACACACTCAGAGGAAAAGTTCACTAAATGACTTAACAATGCGCCACCAGAAAGACCCTCCATTTATCTAAAAACCTTGTCTGAGCAAATCCAGTAAGGAGAGCACTTTCAAGAGAAACAGAACTCCCGCAGTAGGATTTAACCTAGTCCTAGCCTATACATGTTTTCCAGTCGAATTCCCTAATTTTGTTTTCGTCTAAGCGTGGTCTAAATCTTTGTATGAGCAATCAGATCAGACTTGTCACTGGGAAAGCACTGCTAGCAGCCACAAGAGTCCCTGCTGTTTATAACCCCCAAAGATCCAAATAGTTTAAAGCAGTGGTTGTCAAACTGCACCATGGGCCCACACTGGTGAGGCAGAGAGCCACTGCAGCAGGGCGTGAATAACCATGGGAAAAATATGGGGAGTTAAATTAACACAATTTTAGTACCAAAGAGTTTTCCTCTAGTTGGGACTAAAACTTAGGGTTGTTGAACATCAACAAAGCAAAAAACAAACTGCACTAAAGCTTGGTTCTCACCTGTGAAGTGCTCCAGGTAGTATCTGTAAAGTTTAGCCTGGATTGGAGTCATTCTGACTGACAACACATACTCATGCTTGGGAGGTAGGAACTTGGTGAGTGCAGTGTAATCTTTTCTCTGTAGGAAAAGCAAATGCATTATTTAAGCAGGAAGTCAAAGGAGGCCTGAGAGAATCATTTCAAACACAAAAATGTTTTTTTAAATATATACCTGGACGCATCCAGCAAGCATCTCATAAAGAATGTGAGCTCTTTTCTTCATGACCCGGACATCTTGTAGGGTGGAGTCGGCACACTGACCGTTCTGGATGGGGTTAATAAAGCGGTTCCTAAACTCCTTAACTGAACCAAGCAGGTTTTCCTTAATGAAGTTCACCATGCAGTGGTCTGGTAAGGAGACAAAAGTCAGAAAAGTTATTTTTAAAAAGTAAACAAAAATCATCCATATAAATGATTCACATGGATGATAGCAGGAAGTCTCACATTCAATAAGGTTATTTTGCAGCGGCGTTCCAGTCAGCACAATCCTCCTCCTCGTCCTGATAGAGTTCATTGCTTTGGACACAGCAGAGGCCTCATTCTTCAAGATGTGGCCTTCATCACAGATCACCAAGTCTGGCCCTAGTAAAAATGAACACAAGGATAATTTTAATGCAGCCAATTTCAGATCAGGTCACACCGCTGGAATGGCACGCACATCGAAAAAAAAAAGGGGTTTACCAGTAACAGGCTCAGATGTAAACAAAAGAAAATGAAAACAGTTTGGCTAATTTGGTACATGTGGCCACATTAGAACAGCTAACGTGCAAAAAACAACCCCAGGACTGAGTCTACATTCAGCCAGAGATTTACTCACTTAAAGTGAATGTTTGTTTTAGCTTATATCAGTTTAAAAAAGGATCATTTGGACCACAAGATTGATTTTTAGGAGCACCGAAAGATAACCTAAGTCCATAACATGTAACGTAAAAATCACTCTACCTGGATCTACTAGAGTCTTCTGAAAAGTCTCTTTGAGCTTCTTGCTCTTGATGTTCCTGCCCTGCGTCAGGTTTCGGTACATTTCGTAGCCCATGATCATAACGCCGCCCATCTCCTGCCATCGCTGAAGGGCGTACGCTCGCTCCTGTGGCCTCTTCACTGTGGCCAGCTCAGTTACCTGTTGAGCACACCAAAGGTAAATATGCTAAGCAACGCACTGGAAACAGAAAAGGCTTGAAAGGTCACAAGGTCAACCCATTACCTCTAAACTCTCTTCATCCTTCATTCCTTCTTGCCACTTTTCAAATTCATTGAGCCAGTTCAGGACAGTGTTCAGGGGGCAAACCACCAGTGCTGTGCTGAAATCGAGCTTCTCACAAAGCAGCAACGTGTGAAGAAATGTCACCACCTACAGGACAAAACGAGTCAAATGTTGCACCAACAGCACAGAGCTTAGGAACATTTTTATCAGACTGCCTTTTAATATAAGCACTGATTTTGACACCTGCTTCTCTGTGCTGTTCTAATGTTCCACAGGAGGTCATTTCTGTAAGTTTGGGGCAGCTAAAAACATTGCATTACACAACTGGTGTAGTTTGCACAAGAGTGAAAATGAACAGACAATATAAGGCAAGTAACTCACTTGCAGAGTCTTTCCCAGGCCCATACAGTGGGCAAGGATGCAGCCAGAGCCAGAAGACTTCTCAATTTTTTTCACCGATTCACAACAGCAGTCCCACATAAACTGCACTCCTGACACGGACACAAAACACACACGATAGGAAACATCAGTGCCAAGCACCTCAGGCTTGCTTTGCTTTTTTTTTTTTCTCCAGCTCCTACCGGTTCAAAATTCTTTGTGCATTGTGTCCTTACCATCAACCTGGTGAGGTTTGAGCTTTGTCACCAGGTTCCTGTGCACCTGCACCAGAGGCTCTTTGGTTTCTTCGTCCTCGTCCAGCACCAGCTTGGTAGTGATGGGGCAGACAACCTGGGAAGACTCCTCCACCACAATCACCTGCAAAATGAAGAAGAGCCAAAAAGATTATTTTAATTCTAAAATCTGGAAATAACGTCTTAAGTAAAAGAAATATATCACTAATTCTTCCAGTATGTTAAATTTCTCACTTTGTATCTCCAACAAAATACCTCGCTCTTTTTATGTCTGTGTATGTGAAGGAAGCCCGTTTAGGCTAATGCATGGTCAATTTCACAAATTAAGAGAAAAATCCATCATGCACTTTTGGCAATTCTGACTAAACCATAGCGCATTTTATTCATTTTAATAAAAAAATAAAGTACTTACGGAAACACCCTGCTGCTCGTTACACTTTCATTTTCTAAAAATGTCCTTTAAATGTATTTAACAGCAGAGCTACCCCTGAATTATGAGCACATGGCTGACTTTTTACATGGGTCGTTAATATTGGCAAACAATGTAGCCACCACAACTGGCACTTTGTATGCTGGATACATACAGGCTGTTATGAAACCATGCTAACGCTAATGCTAACACAACCACCAATAATACAACAGGGAGATAATGGAGAACAAGAAACAAAAATGGAGACAGCTGTGAAGCATGCTGTGGTTCTGTGTGGCCCTCGTCTCCCCAACATCTGCTTCTCTCCAGTAAATGTTTGATTTGGACCAGCAGCCTCAACCCACTTACTGTTGGCAGTACTGCTCCCAGAGGCAGCCATCAGCGGACTGCTATGGGCTTCTTTTAGATGAAGGTTTAAAAGAAGAAGAAAAAAAAAAAAAAAAATGTGCCACTGCAGGCAAAAGAGGATGAGCAGAGTGGTTCAAAGGCCACAGCTGCCAGAGAGTCCTGGTACAAACACCAGGAACATTTTACATCATATGCAGGAGTTACAGGACAACAGGAAGCAGTCAGACTTTATTTAGCAGGACAATTTCTGCAAGTTTCATCTGACTGACGACCCCCCCCACCAAAAAAGAAGAGATTTAGTGGTTCTCAAATGTCATGCACCACAAAAAAAAAAAAGTCTACCCCATACACTATAGATCCCAATAACAAAAATGTTATCACAATTAAATTTGGGACTGGTCCACATGGCAGTTTAGCAAATCCCTTTATTGTAATTCTTATTTTCTCTACCAAAAAGAAAACAAAAAAACATATCCATTCGACTTGATTTCACTCTGGATTTTTCTTTATTCGTAGCCATTTACCACCCACAATGCAGCAGCATTCCCACCACTGAGAACCAACTCAAAATCAGCAGGATGAGTTCTAACCTACCAGCATTTGTGCCAAGTTTAAATTTGTAGTAATAGGGAGATTGGTCAGGAAATGTGTTATTGGCCTATTAAACATAAATTTGCATTGGCATACACACCAACCGTCAAAGTCCAGGATCCCTGTTAGTTTCACACCAGTGTATTTCACAAGCTAGTTGACAGCCCATCTTTTCACACTAACCTTTCTGAATCCTTGATTCATATATTTGTTTTATGGTAATTACTATAACTTCCAAAGCAGACTCTCCAACTGCTTGATCTGAAAAACTTAAGACACATGATTTAATTTAGCATAAAGTGCAAATAATGAAACGTACTGCTCATCATTAGATCCTCTAACAACTAATATTCACTGGAAACTCTTCATTTTCTTTCCACTTCCTACAACAGCTCAGGGCTTTGAATATCGAGTCTATACTCCTGATAACAGCCGCACATTTCATCTTTACCTCTCGAAGTTTCTCCCTGAGTGCCTCTCTCTCTGCTATGCGCTTCCTCCTCTCCTCCTCTTCTTTCAGAGCATCCCTCGTCTCCGTCCGCAGCTTGTCATCCTTCAGGATTTTGCGGATCTTCTTTCGGCCTTTGCGTCCTTCTCCATCTTGGTCCTCCCCGCCCTCCTCTCCACTCTGTGGAAATGAACATCAAGTTCAGCCCTCTGATGTTCAGCCCTTAGGCTACGATCAGTAGCTGAGCAGCCCCATGATTGGTTTGTGGCCTCAATAATCCCCACAACACACTCCAGGGTAAGTTGAAATAACATTTTAAGTGTCGTGCATGACTTGACTTGGTAAATTTCACGTGGATCCATTTCCTCTACCTAGTAATCCTACTATGAAAAAAGAAGCTTTGGGACAGTTTAGGAGCACCAAGTGCACTGCATTTAAAACACCTTCTCATTGCTTGAAGAAGAATCCTGAACTTTGATCCTGCGTCGCTTCTTCTTCTGAGCATAACTTCTCTGTTTTTCATCATCCTTCTTCTTCGCAGCTCTGCAGGAATAAAAAGAACAATACTAGATTTGTCCGGATCCACTGGCAGTGAAATAAGTCACCACCACTGGTTTGAGTTCTTTCTTCTCACCTGGTCTTTCGACGCTTGTCTTCATTGTCTGAGTCGCTAACCACCTCACTCTCGGCCGACTCTCCACTGGACTCTGACTTTTCAAAGTCTGAGTCTGCAGAGTCATCGCTGTCCACTGAAATGCAATTAAAAAAAAAAAAAAAAAAAAACCTGTCATCTAACAGCTTCTTCAAATATTTTAACCTCAAGTAGGACGTGGCACAGAGACTGAATTATAATTTCAGAACAAACCTTTCCGTCCTGACTTCTTCTTGCCCTTCTTCTTCTCTTTCCCAGCAGCCTTCTCCTCTCCTGATTCACCCTCACTCAGTGAGAGTTTATGACGAAGCAGTTTATGGCGTCTGCCACTCTTCTTCACTTCGACATCAGAGCCAGAGTCTTCTGTATCCTCATCATCTTCATGGAAAGAAAAAAATTGTTTTGAAAATGTTCATGAAGATGAGCATTATTAAAAAAATTAATTAAATAAAATCCTAGGATTATTTAACAAATTTCTACCTTGCTGCTCGTCTTCTTCATTTTCTTTTTTAACTTTCTTGGAGGACTTCTCCTCCTTTTCTGCCTCTTCATTGTCAGAGGAGCTCTCTGCTCCCGAGGAGTAGTTCGATTTTATTTGGGCAAGAAGCATTTTCTTTGCAATCCTGCAGGTAAAGAGAAATAAAATCATAAAAACCTGATTTTACAAAAACATTCTAGCCCCCCAAAAAATGAATAAACAAATAGAACATTTGTGTGGAACCTTGTAAAGTTAGTGCAATATAATATAAATCAGAGCATTCGAACACCAGTTTCTCCTTTGAGATTGTTTCAATGTAACAACTGAATACTACTTGTACTACGACATCATTATAAACGCTGCTAAAAATACTGATATACCAGTGTAGCCTTACAGACAGTGTCAATTATTTGAAATGAAAGAAGAACAATTTCCTAGCTGTTTTTGTTTGCAATTTACAAAAATGACAAATGCAGCTGTTCGATCTGCTAACGCTAAACCTCGCGTTTCACTGTTGGGACTGAATGATGTTGATACCCACTTGATGCCTAGTTGGAAGAATCAATTTCTTTTACAAGTACCTGTTCTCAGGATCGTCGTCATCATCGTCGTCACAAATCCCAGTAATTCCCTCTTTAGTGTCCACTTCATCTCCTGTACAAAACACCACACATTATAGCAAACCTCTCCGACATTTAAACAGATCAAAGACATTATCAATATAAAAAAAATTGCTAAATTAGAATGATTCCTTCACAATTTTCTTTTATATTGCCATGAACTTGTAGATGACATTAATAAGAATAAAGAGAGTAATCAAAATTATCGCATGTATATGGAAGTATAATACAGAGTTTGAACAGAAGTCAGGGCTAAATGTCGCAATTATTTAGGTTACTACAGCTGGACAGTTCCAGTAAGAAATAAATTGCTGATATGAATCATTCTGGCTGAGGAGATATAAACTGGAGATATCTTTAAGAGGAACTGCCTTGGGTCAAAACTGTTGGCTTTGATGGTAATAGCTCAAAAAGATGCTGTTGTTTCCACTGTGGTTAAAGATTAAATGTTAAAGTAGTTTTCCATACACACGTGTAGCTAACTGAAGGCCATGCAGGTCATTACAAGAAAAGTTTAAAACATCTCTGTCCTCCTGAAGCGCATTCATCAGCACATTTCATTTATTTAATTCATGTTATAAAACTTCCAGGTAGGGCTGCTCAATGAATCGAATTTTAATCTAAATTACGATCTGGGCTTTCAACGATCATTAAAAATGACCTCCCTCGTGCTTTACTCTCGCGCTGCTCCGTGTGGCAAATCGAGCGCACCTCTCTGTGTTTCGAACACGTTACGCGTCACAACAATTAAGAGGACCCGAGGGAAGCTCGGAAAGCTAAGCAGAAGTTATTTGGAGAGGAGAGTGACTGCCGTTGGTTGAAAAGAGAGGTAAAAAAAACCCTTCAGTGGTGTGAAAACATTATGGGTTCGCTGAGTCAGACGTGGATCAAGTAGACATAGTGTGTAAACTTTGCTACGGTGTCGTAGCTGCACCACAGAGCAACACTGCAAAGTTCACTAAGCATAAATGTTTACATTTTTCATTTATTTTTTATATTGCAAACATTTGCACTGTTATCAGTATTTGCACACTATTTTATATTATTTTTTGACAATCTTTAAAGCCATTATTCAACACATTGTTATTGTTAAATAAATATCGTCAAATAATCGAGATCTCAATTTCAGTGAAAATAATCGTGATTATCATTTCTGCCATAATCGAGCAGCCCTACTTCCAGGTGTACCTGACGATTGAATAAAGGCTGCATTGCCTGCCAAAACGTTATCCTCCACAATAGGTTTGATCTTTTGCTCGTCGCTATCCTCCCCAGAGGCACCTTCAGCCTCCTCTTCCTCCTCGTCCTCATCACTAGAGGTCAACTGTAGCTTTGAGGATGTTCCAGAGCCCTTTCCCTTGCACTTCTTTTCATAGGACCTCTTCGGCTTCGTCTCAGGTGAGTTTTTGCTTTCTTCTTTTGTGTCATCCTGCTTCTTTACACGGGTAGATCTCCTCCTCGCTACACGCGCTTTACTGTCCTTCTCCTCAGAGTCCGAGTCTGAGGAGTCTGAGCCGTTCCGTTTCTTCTTCTTGGAAGTCTTCTTACCTTTACTTGCTAGGTCTGAATCGGAGCTTCCAGACTTCCTTTTGCGTTTGGACAATTTCTCTGCGTCTTCTGTGGATGGCTTTAGTTTGCGTGAATGCTTTTTAGAATTGGCGCTTCCCTCATCAGTGCTGTCGCCTGCTGCGGCTTTTTCCATCAGTACATCAGGAACTTCATCCGAATCAGAGTCAGCTGTCTTTTTATCAGAAGCCTTGGCCTGTTTCTCGTCTTCCTTTTTAGTGCTCCTGGATTTCTTGGAAGACTTGACCTTGTCTTTGTGATCTTCCTCTGACTCTGAATCCGAGTCAGAGGACACATTCTTGTCCTTATTCTCAGTCTGCTTTCTCAAAGGAGTAGTCTTCACTCTGCTAGAGCGACGGCTGGGCGGTGGGCTCTTGGTTCCATCTACTTCATCAGAAGCAGCATTTTCTTCCTCCTCGCATTCTTGTTCAGACTTTTTTGACATCTCGCCGCCCTTTTCTTTGTTTTTGGACCTGGATGACCTTGACCCACGCGTTGTAACAACTGGGACAGGAGTCAGTTTCACTATAAGGTTCTTTACCTTGGGCTGGGGCTGAGTGTCTGCTGGGTTTCCATTAGACTGTGACTCTGCATCGGTGACCGAGGTTGTGTCAGCCTGTGACAGCATTGTAGAATCTGCAAGACTCTCCACCATCTGAAAAAGCTCTTCAGGAACCGAAGGCGGCACAGACATAATATCATGATCTAAGGACATTTCACCAGCAGACACCAGCCCATCTTCACAAACTTCTTTTTTAACTGTCCTTTCGGTTGCGTCAGTTTCTGTTTGGTGCTCTTTCATTTCACTCTGTTCTGACACCTGATCTTTTACCACATCCTGCTCCTGAAGCGTCTCCTCATCCGCCTCTTTAGGTGGATCGCTCTCACACACCGAATCTGCAGTGTTGTCCATGGTATCATTTTCTGCAACTGCCTCAACATTAGTGCTTTTTCTAACAACGTGCTGGCCTTCATTGCCATTCTGCAAGTCCATGTTTCTAAACTCAGGCTCCAAAGCCTCCTCTAAAGCACTGTGAGCTTTTCTCAAATCAGAAAGCACGGCCTTAAAGGCTTTCAAATGCCGATACCTGATAGATCTATCTCCCTGGTCCTCGGCATCCTGTTGAATGAACTGAATGAAAGTATTGTTCAACCCAGTTGTAGTTTCAACAAGCTTTTTTGCTTTCTTTACAAGTTCTTTTGGTATGTGCAGTTTTCTGTAGGAGAATGTCATGGTCCCCGAGTCTTCTGTGTGTTCTTTTCCATTGACGACTGCTTTGTGCTCTTTGGCTGCTTTGTTCTTATGCTTCTTGCTCTCACGTTCCTCCGTCTTCTCCGTTTTCTTTTGCTTAAGCTGCTGTTTCTCCATGATGCGACTGCATTTGGAGACCAGATCCTGGAGGGGCTCGGATCTGCAGACATAACAGTGCCACTTTGAGTTCTCATCAGTAATGCCTGACAGCTCCTTCCTGCCCAGGTTGCGCAGAATGCACTTCTTGCAAAAGGCGTTGTTGCAGTAGTCACAGCAGATGAGTTTGCCGCCTTCAGCACACCACCTGGAGAAAAAATATTTAACATGGTTTGAGGGCAAATAGCAAATGAGGTCCTCAAAAACTCCTCCAAACATTACTTTAAAAGAAATTCACTGTTTTATTAGTGTATTGTACCTGCACTGCTCATCCATCCCATCAGAGTCTCTGCTGATGTCATCACTTGTATAGTATTTGTAGCATGACTGGAGGAAGAGGAAAGAAGGTAAATATAAAAAAAAAAAAAAAAATAGTGAAAATGGTAGAACTTGTAATAATATGATGAAAATATGTGAAATGTCCATCTCAGAGTCTCTACCTTGCAAATAAGTACTTTGAGCACAGGATGAACAAACACAGAGTTACGCTGGAACTGGTTCACTTGTTTTCCACAGGCAGTGCAGTTTACCTTCTTCTGCAGGGCATCATCTACAGCAAGAAGGAAGAAAAAAAACATCACTTTCACAATCCACTTCATTTACTTTAAAATCTTATCCAGGTTCACTTTCAACAGTCAACATGACAAATCTGTCTCTCCCCCCCACGCACGTTAAAAAAAGTCAGCATTCTTTTAGCGGCTGTCCAAGCATATATTAATGTTTTCCTCTGTCTGAGAGAATGACACAATTCCAATGCCCTCACCCTTACTTTAAAAGTTTAGTTGCCTCTAACCAGTTAAATTACTGTCTCCAGTTATTTAAATGCAAGCTAGGCAGATCTCATGGTAGTTTGAGGTCACGTGCCTGCACTCTGTGGACTGCAGCTGGCAACAGGAGAATCAGGTCTACTGTTGCCAGCTGCACTTTTGGAGTACGAGTCAATCCACTAGACGAGGAACTCACTGAAGGAGCAGCTGATTCCTATTACCTTATTTATTGTCACAATGTACGTTTACTTTTACACCTCTTTTTGTACCACACCTGCAAAAAACCAGATTTTATTCTGTAAGAAAAACTGTAAACACACATTTTTAATCAGAAATATAATTACCTGTTTTTTTCTGTTTGAAATCCACTCTGAGCTTCATAGCACCTTTGTTTTCATTCCCAGCTGGCCTCATCACTAAAGTGCCTGAAGAACAAAACAGCTCTGTTTGCAACCCAGACATCCACGACATCTTGAATAAAAATTCAGAAATACCTTCGTACAGTTCATACCTTTAGAAACACTCCCCGTGTTATTGTCTGAAGGATTGTCAGAAGTGGCACCTTCACTTTCGGCCGAGGACTCGGATCCATTCTGGTCCGTGTGCTTAGCTACAGAGGTGGGCTTCCTGCAATAAGTCAGGGAATCAACTTTAACATTTCAATCTGCATCATCTCTGCGAGCTATTTTGACCGCATACAAGTGCATAAGCAACAACAAAAGGCTGACACATTTAAGAAATCTGCTCCGCACCTCTTGTTGCGAGAAGAGGAGGGCTTCATAGTTTCTGCTGAGCTACCAGGCTGGCAACGATATAAAATGTGTTTTAATTGCTTGAGAATGAACAAGTTTCAAACATTTAAAAAGTCTAAAACAAACAAGTGGTGAACTTACCTCCTCTTCCTTTTCCGCCATTTGGTCTAGGTGTGATTCTGAAGCAGCCAGACTCATTTTACCTGAAAAAACATTTACAAAAAAAAGTTTGCATTCTGGTACCATATTACATCTGACAGAACAGTCAGAAACTAGAGGAAAAAACACATTTAAAAAAGTACAGCTACATGCATTTACTGTATGAATCTATGTTCACATTCTGCATTTAAACTGAGCTTTTGTCTTTAATTTCAATCTAAACAGTTCATATCTTCTATTGTACCATGGTGCTCTGCTCTGTATAAAGCCCAAGGCTACGTCCACACGTACACGGGTATTTTTGAAAACGGAGATTTTCCGTTTTTGTTTTAAAAAATAATCCCGTCCACACGTAAACGCAGAAATGAAGGAAAACGCTGCTAGGAACATGCCAAAGCAACAGGTGGCGATATATTCCTAACCGTGTAGAAATGTTGGCCAATCAGAAGTCTAGAAGCCTCGGTGGGAAATAGTAAACAAGGATGGGGCATAGAAGCAGAACAGTTGTATGTGTGGAGGGACAGTAACTGTGTGTATATGTAAACATTTAAACACTGCAGAGAGTACAATTAACAGTATTGTAGAAATTCATTTCACCGAAACAATAACGTGGTGCACAGTGTGATGTCAAAAAAGGCGCACACCTTTGATGCTGCGTTTTTCTCGTCCACACCTAAATGCAAAAACGGAGTTTTCAAAAAAATCCACCCTAGCCGGAGTTTTTAAAAATCTGCGTTTTCAGTGACTGAAAACGCCGTTTACGTGTGGACGAAAGGTGCAAACGCATAGAAAAATCTGCGTTTTCAAAAATACCCGGGTACGTGTGGACGTAGCCCAAGACCAACAGCATATCACTACTATAAATATAGAATAACAAGAATATCAACAGCAGCAGACAAAATTATGATACAAAAGACAAACACATTAAATTTTTCTTTAAGGTAAGGTGTCCAGCCCATTGGATGGCTTCGGAAAATGTAAAGGAGGGCAAGAATTTTGGACTTCGATTCTGACGTTCCTGCTTAAGGTGACAAAAAAAGAAATAACTAAATGTTTTTGCCTCCGTCCCAATTTTATAGCTATTGAGAGTTATATCTTGAATAAACTGAAGTTAATTGCATTGTGGTGCTCAAAGTGCCAAAACACCAAAATATGGTCTGTTTACTTCTTTTTTTTCCCTCCTTTTTTTAAGGATAGTCCCACTCCTTGTTTTATAGTAGTTACTATTTCTTTTTTTCCCCCCCACTGTGCATCTACTATGATGAGAGGCTCCAGCTCTTCACACTGTGACAGGATGTACTCTTTCATGTCCTTCAGGTGAAATGTAACGGTTGCTAGGTCTATGCTTTCTGTGGTTGGCGGATGTAGACAAGTACAAGAGAAAAAAAAATAGTTCCCACATAAAGCCACTCGCAACAGAGCTTTTCTTTTAATAACTATGGGGTTATTCTTCATGAGTGTATTGAGTGAGGCTTTAAGAAAGGGGAAAGTGGCATTTAGCTTTATGATATTCAGAAAAGGGCCGATGTCTCCAAAAGTGCGCAACTCAGACCAAAACAATCTGTATTTGTTTGATAGGCCAACTGTTTCTCTAACGGCGATTTTATTTATATATTATTTCCAGTACACCACAGCATGAAAACAAAGCTATGCCAACATTTATGTGCACAGTCTTCCGTAAACAAACTCCGACAAAACTGAACTAAATGCAGCTAAATGAGCTCCTGATGACAACAAAAGCCAAACCGCAGGTTTTGCGAGTCCGCACAATCACGTAATTAAATATACCGCTGTGACCTACATGTTTTATAGGCACATCTTTGGAGCATGCCGCTCTGCAGACAGAGCCGCTGCTGTTTATTTTGCCCCTTTTGCGTCATCATAACGTGCTGATTAGATGCTACGAGATGTGGTGAACAATCACCCGGGCTTGCTAGCAGCAGCCGGCCGTACGATTCTTACTCAGTTCTTCCGCGGGAGAAAGAAAAGAGCCCACCTATCTGTATTTGCAGCTTCTTTATCCTCACCGAAGTCTTTCCGGGTTTTGACAAGTCACAAAGTGTCGACTATCAGGGATGCCAAGTTCAGCTCTGGTAATATTAGCCCGTTTACTATTGGTACAGAACTACTTCTTTTCACTGCCCCCGTGTTGCCCTGGCAACCTTGCAGTCTCGGCCGTTCACACAAGCTCCAGTGCATGGGCATGCACCGCTGCATGCACAGGCCTTTTTCTCCCTGTGACGATGCCATGACACCAACCAGCGCGCTACCCGCCGACTGGCACTGCCTCGTATAGCATCCCGGCTAGCAACATTTAGCTGGCTCCAATTAACACAACGAAAACTACCACTCAATAAAAAAAAAAAATCAATCACATTTAGGATTTTGATCACTTTGACAAACATCCATGTATGCGCATGTGTGCGTCTGAATAAGCGTGTGCGCGAACTTGAGCATTACCGGCCGCGCAGCTAACGGCTGCAACCAAGTTAGCCTAGCTTGCTAACTAGCAAATAGGCTCCTATGGCCCGGCTCGCCGCTAGCGAAGGCAAGCACGGCAATCAATGCAAAACTGACTTGCCTAAACAAACAAGACAAGTGTTCGTACCTACTTCTCGCCGTCGTCATTTCTTGACTGACAAACACGGGTTTTGTCTTTGGCCCAGGCAGCCCAGCTCAGTCGAGCATACAGATTTTCACTAGTGTTAAAGCAAGAAGAAGCAAGAGAAAACCGAAACAACTCCGGTCAGTGGAGACAAAGCAGGGGGACCATCTTGCCGGATGGCTGTGGACGCAGTAAAATGGCGCATCTAGCCTCAATCCTGTGCGGATTCCTATTGGCTGACAGGCTCGTGAGCTTTGGCGCTCTGAATGGTCCAGGCTCTCCGGAGCTGATTGATCCTCCGAGCGAAAGCAAACATTTCCTCCATAAAAAAACAAGAGCGGCAGCTGCTTTTGCTGCTGCTCCTGGCTGGGTTGTCATTCCTGTTGAAGCCTATTTACTGATAAAGGTGTACAGCACACAATTTCTATACATCTTTCTCGAGGACGACAGTTCAAGTAAATAAACATGTAGGATCTAAATACACATACCATTGTAAACTTTTGGAAAGATAATATAAGGCATGTAGCTACAAAAAAGGTGGAAACCACTGTTTAATCTTCAGCAGTAGAACTGACAACTTATATATTATAAAGACATATGACACAATGTTAGAATGTGACAATGTACTAAGTTGAGCTTTACAAGCATCTAATGGTTTAAGTAAATAAACATGACTGTGTTGCACATTTGGTGCAGTCTGTCCTGTTTGACTGTTTAACCATTTATAACCAAGATTCATGCAGACCTTATGGACTCATTTTGAAATCTTGGCTGTAAAATCACTGAATAATTCTCATCTTTCAGGAACTACTTGAATGGTTGAGGAGCAAAGTATTGTGAAGTGCACGTGGTTGTTTTTGTTTCTGTGTTCAGACAGCAGCAGCTTGTGAATGCCTACTGCAATACACTGAATATCCTTAAAGCTGAGTTACTTAACAATACCTAAAGGTGGGGCCCTTTCTCAAAGGATGTCAGCCTCTCCGGTGCAAGGGCACAGCAATAACGAGTAGAAGTGTATAAATGTAAGCGTATTTAAACTGCAAAAAGGTGTGTGCTCGAGCTTCAGCATATATAAAAAAAACATCACACAATAAACCAAAAATGTTGCAGCTATCTCTCAGCTGCACTGGGTGTGATTGGTGGAGGCTGTGACTAATTCTACTAATTCGAGTATTTTTGGCTTACTGTTAATGAAAGCTAAACGCTGTATTAGTTGTAACTAAGTTTTAACTAAATAGTTTTAAATAAATAATAATTTAGTTAAAACGAATACAGTAATACACTACTACTGTGTCTAATAATGACATAATTGGAGAGAGGGGAGCAGGGTGTGTGTGTGTCTGTGTGCGTGGGTGAATAAGGGTGTGTGGGGGGGATTACTATACAGAGTAAAACTGACATTAGGGCTATTAGGAGTTTTCTCTATCAGTCACATTTTCCTCTTCCTAATGTGTGTGGGATTGGCTTAAGTTGAAATCTTGACTCAAAATATTTCCCGTGTGCCTACACATTACACACCACAGTCTGATATGTCACACATTAATGGCTAGACACTAATACTAATAAAAATACTAATAAATGTTAGTAATGCCACTTGCTACCACACGCAAACTCTGCTTGTACATTTAAAGTGCGATAAGTCAAAGTCCCAGTGGTGAAAGTAAAGGGCGCACCAAAGATGCAGTCTCTGTGGTAAAAATATACCTTAAGGTGTGAATATGGGGGGGTTAGGTTCTTGATTAAACTTTTCAGGAAAGGTAACTTCTTAGTAATCGATGGAGTTCAACTACTGGAACATGTAATAATCATCACGCCTTATTTGGTGCTTTCCCCCTGTGACGTGGTCATGGGTGAGTTGTATAAGTACCAACAGTAGTAAGACTATCTAGGGAATTTACCTTATTCTACTCAAGCTGACACTTCTAGCTCCGGAGCTCTTTGAAAGACATGAAGAACTTTGGTATTGAGTGTCTTACACTGTTGATGATAGCTGTGATGGTCTATGCAGCACCAATCAGCCCGTGTGAAGACAAAAGGCTGAAGCTGAAGCAAATTAGAGAACATGCCAACAAGACATTAAAAGATCATGTAAGTAAACTTTATGTTTCTCTGTTAGTACGCCATATATTCTTTGTTGATATACTGACATTTTTATCTAATTATCCTTGCAGCTGCCTGACTTCAATGTGCCTAAGATAGAAAAATGTGTGGTAAGTTGAAAATGTTTCATATTTTACTCTTCACGGTGTTCTTTGACCTCTATAACAGACAGCGGTTACCACGCGTTTGTTATGTTATGTCATTCAGTTTCATCTCCAGCATGTTGGGCACCGTTGCTTATCACTGTTTTCTCTTTGCAGGAAAAATTCTTCTGCTTAGCTGACAAGGCGCTGAACAAATCTCTGGAAAACAATTCAAATCAGAATCTGGCAACACTTGAGCATTCCCTGCGTGTGTACAGCAAGGTAAAGATGCATATTTCTTTCAATGCATTTGTATGGCAGTAATTCAAAAAACTGACTGTGTTTTAGTAATTAACACAGCAAATCGCTGATGTGGTGATAAAAGATTTGTGTGTGTGTGTGTGTGTGTGTTTAGTTCTGTCTTCAACTAAATTTAATGTTCGAAACATAACTGGTAAACCTGATTTTGTTGCAGGATGAAAACTGTCACCTGCACACGCTAAACCAATATAATATAAAAGACTTTCTGGAGAAAATTATCCATTGTGTTGACGTCGCCTTGAACAACAAGAGCATCATATGTCCACATCATATTAAATGAAGAGTTATCCCCAAGTTGATTGCAACTGTAAATATATTTATGGACTTATTTAATGACATATTTATTACTTTTTTCACGTTTTCTATTTATATACAAATAAATTAAAACAAAAAGGAGCACTTGTCATTACTTTCATTTTTACACCTATTGACATGTGTGTTTGTGTATTTATTACTCATTACTGCCATCAGTGTATAATGTTTATGGGATAATTATGAACTTCAGCCAGGCATGTTCATGACTTAGACGTGTGATCACTGGATTTATAGCCTATCTTTATCTCTTTATTTAAAATTAATGTGTGCATCAGTCGCATGCTTCTTACCAATATAAATGATTAAATTATTAAATGTTTTTTAAAACATGTCATTCATAAATAAACAAACAGGGCCTGCCTGAGTAGAGCGTAGGCTTCTATGTCTGCCTGAGAAAGCGGTCTGTTGATGGTGACCACTTCCCACGCAGGAAAGCAGAAACAGCCCATTTGTAGCACCTCATCCCTCTTTGAGCCACCTCTCTGTGGGGCAACCCCCGGTTCATTTACTGACACAAATACCAGACTTTCACAGTTTGAAAGTCAATAAATAGATGACAATGACTCGGCTATGTGACCCGTTTCACATCACCATGAGCCGCCAGTTGTAACTTTTGATTTGATGCAGTGAATGATGCCTGCCTCTGTGGTTTCCAGCAGGATGTCACACAGATAGCAAGCCCTGTTGCATGGCTGCAATGTAGATCGAGGTTAAACTGGGACGAGCCGGAGCCTTCGACTAGTGAGTGAATGTTGAAATCTGCTGTTACATACAAAATGCTTTCTGGCGAGTTCATTTCCTCTGCGCTGAAGCCTAGCGTTGCTTCCAGCTGACGGCGTGGCGATAACTCCTCCATCAAATTCAAAAGCAGTGTGCACATCCTTTTATCCCTTTCATCCCCGTTTTGCCCGATGATGTGCAGATTTTCAAGTCAGACAGTGGATCTGTACATGATGTGTCCCTGAAGTTATTTCACATTAAGAAATGACCTGAAAACAAATTGAATCACTGGAATTTTGTGCTATTGAAATATGGTATTTTAATGGTATTAAAATATGTGGAAATTTAGTGCAGTTTACACTAATGGACTATACTGGACTAGTGTAGAGCAGGATGTGGTGTTTAAGATCACTTTTTGATTAGATCTGTGGTTCTCAAACTGTGGGGCGGACCCCACTGCAAGTGCACTGACAACCATCCATAAATATGATGTAAAAATAATGTGAATAAATATGATTTATTTCTACAAGGAAACATAAGAGTTTGCTGATTCAGTTGCACTGATGACTTTCAGCTTTAAGTCTAAAACAAATTCTCTTATTTTTAATAAGATAGCCGATCATTGTTAGGTGTTGGAGCAAACCTTTTTGGCTTCTGAAATAGGGCGTGTAGTTTTACTCATAAGATTGTACCTTTGATACTGCCTGTGAGCTGGTAAGGAGCTGTGACAGCACATGAAATGCTGAATTCAGACGGTTAAATCCACAAAGAGCAGTAAACCTCAAGGCTGACAACAGAACAGATCAGCTGATCACAGCCTGCACAAAGAATACAAAAAATTCTCACAAATGAAGTTATCGATGGACCATTGTGCTGGGAATGCTGATGCAGATGATCAGGCGTGTGTAACATGTCCGATCATCTTTCATGTGTGGTGCCATCATGAAAAGAGGGATCAAGATCACTTCCACCTGTATTTTGGTTTGTCCCACAGGGGGGTCAAAAGAGCAGGGGGCGGTGGGGATCCTTGGTAAATCACACCCTGAAAGTATTTGTGGGTAAAACTGTTCAGTAAAAAGTTGTTTTATGCAAAAGATAAAGAAAAAAACAAATATGACATCAATTAGGTTAGTTTAGAAATTCATTCTGAAAGCCAGCTGAGCTGTTTCTGGTGTGGTGGTGTAATAATCTCTTCTAGTTTCTAACATTTTAATTCTGAAACACAAAGAGCATCCAGAATGTGAGATAAAACATGTGGAATAATTTAATAAATAACACCCCCCCCCAAAAGAAAAAAACCCAGTGGTTTAGGGATTGTAAACAGTTGACAGTATGATAATACAGTATGATACCAAATAAAAGCCATTTTGCCTCCACTATAAAACACCATGAAATGAAATCATCTTCACAAAAATTCCTACTAGTGCATTATACTAAGGCATACCATATGCATGTAGTATCTCGTTATAATAATATAACACAGTGTCCTGACATCTGACAATAAAAAGATGACTTTCCTATTTTAGCTATTAGCAGTAAGAGTTGACTGACATGCATGCTCCTATGCTCCTTACCTACAGGAACGAGTATAAAGCAAACTTTTCGTGTATATAATTATTTAAATACTTTAACCTTTTACCCAAATGATTTTTGTGAAATTGCACACGCAATCAGAAATTAATCATAACACATCAATATCCGCACGGGCCACTTAACACAAACCAGTTGGTCACATCGCAGGAAATCAGTTTAGAAGCTCACAGCTCTGTTTCTGTCAGCTTCTGTCAGGATTTAAGACATTTTCAAAAGAGAAATGTATATTTTTATGGTTATGGTGCAGCTGAAATATGTCCCAAAGCAACATAAAAATACCACAATACATATAACAGGTCCTCCAGGCCAAGAAGTCTAAAGTCCTATCACAGGTGCAACTCTTTTACATGTAAAACCGTATGAGTTATTTAAAGTATGCAGATAATCTTTTAGATAGTGTTTGGTCATAAACTGGACCAACAGCTTCTTTCACGTAACACGAGAGTTGTCCAGGTAACACGAGAGTTGCAGTGCACTGGGGCTCTCCTCTGTGCTGTCATCACTGCAGAAGGGATTCGATCACAGCGTCTGGCTTTGCAGATCTTTTCCTGTGTGGAGATGGGTGTGTGATAAACGTTATCAAGCATTTCAAGGAGCTTTTCAGCCTGCTCAGTTCTCAGAAAAGCAGCATATCATGATATTGACTAACACCATCATGCTTACAGCTCATATCAAACTGCTATAAATACACTAATTATGAAGAGTTGCTAAATGTTTGAGTTCCCAAACGATATTCAGGAACTCAACGCTATATTTAAATTGATCACCCTGTTCTTCACTTGGACTGCATGCACTTCATATTCATGCAGTCGAACTCAAGAACAAAAAAAACAAAAAAAAGATAAAACATAAGTAGAAATGTCACTGATCTACAAGTACACATGGAGATAACCAGCTCACGGTTTAACAAATTATTCTGAACCCTGCATCTAAAGAACCCATTTACACTTCATCTGTTTTTGCATCTAAGCTTAAACTCAAAGAAAAAAAACAAAAAAAACAATCAGTTTGACCTGATTAGTACTTTAACTCTGCCTCAGTGTAACTAACTGAGGAAGATCTTCCTCTGTGATAACTGCAGCTGGGGTAACAGAAAAATTAAGTAGAAATCAACCATCTCTCTCCATGATAAGCAAGCGCAGGAACGCGATTGCAACAGTCAGCCAGGAGCAATAATCTGATCCAAATTCAGCACTAAGGGAATAAAAAGGCCAACATTAGAAAGAGGTGCAAGTTTGAATTTTGGTGTTGTTGGTTAATGGTAGCTATTAGCTGGCCTGTTAAAAAAAAAAAAAATTATTGTGGAAGTTTTTTTTCCTTCCTTTTTTAACATTTCGGTCATTCATCTTGCAGACAGGATGCAGTCCAACCCATGCAAACCAAACTGGGTCAAATCACATTCAAGTACATTGTACATTCAAGTTCATATTTGTTAACTAAGAGGAAACAGAAGTGTATTACATACTGCTATGACAAATGTAGATGGGGGAGGAAAATGTGTGTGAACTACACAGGGGACAGGTAGTCAATATTAAAACACAAGGTACTGATTTGTGTAGAAAGCTCTCTACCTTCGCCCCGTCTTGGGACGGCCACTCTTGCTACTTTTAGAGGTCCTGGGCCTCTCTAGTTTCATCAGCGACTGCCGCATACTCTCCTCTGTGTAGGCTAGATACACATGAGACAGATCCACCTCAAATGGCTACAGTGACAAGGAGAAAAGAAAAGAGGTCAGAATTACAATGTAAAGAGAGGAAGAGAAAAAAAAATCCACAACATCAATGATTACATAAAAACAACTTTCCACAACTCACATCTTTTTCTTTTTTGTCTGGAGCAGGGGTCTGTTTTCTCATGTTGTTGCCAGTGTAAGCCACACATTTCTAAAAGAGACACACAAATCACCAGAAAGAAGGAGTGAAACTCTTTAAACGGATGCTGATTAGACTGTGCACCAGTGTGTGAATTAGCTGTGCAAAGTGAGCTCACCAGCTGCCACTCTCCAATGTCCTCATTCCAGTGCACATAGTTCTCTATCATCTCCTACAAGCAAAACATGAGAGATTATCAGAAGCACTATCTGGAAGTTGAAGATGAGATATGTTGCATGGTGAGAAAACAGCAAAAGTAACATTTCTTTCTGCTTCTCAAAGAAACACTGGTCAGCTGACAGTTTTGTAGGCTACTTGGAAGGCCATGCAACCTTCCTGTTTGCCTGCTTCTCAATGAAAATGTTTAATGCTAGTAGATGTTGCTTCCCATGTAAAAATGTCATCGTACAGGAAGCGCATTACTAATGTTTGAGTAAAGAAAGAAGCAGCTTTTCCAGTTTGTACATCTGAGTTTAAATACATGTATGTCTACTAGATTTTGAATTGCACCACTTTTGAAATCTGTTATGTCTTTTCACATCTACTATGCACATATACACGACTTGGACAAAATACTTGGTAACCTACACACAACACCTACTAGAGCTGCTCGCCCATGGAAACCCATGCCTAGCTAGAGGCACATTAGTTTCTGTGATGTTATTACTGGCAGAGGAGGCTAGGAGCTCTACAGTTACTGGGTCATCAGAGGGTGTCGTGCCCTTTCAGCACTTGACGATCCTGGTCTGTGACGTTAATTGGTCTGCCACATTTTCATAAACCCCTCCAATTCAAGCTCAAAGTCTGCGCTTCAATCACATATTGACTGATTGAAAATTCACTGTTGTGGTGTACAGAGGCAAAGCTACAGAAATTATGTGTTTGTCAAACAAATTACAAAACTCAGCTTTTTGTCTTCCTGCTGATGTGCGCACACATACTGTGAAGAGCACTATCGCACAGTCTATGTCTTTGTAGGTACTTTGGTAAAAACAAATTTGGCTTGTATATCTGTCACAACATCTCATTCAGCACTACAACAGCATAGCTTTCTAACAACATCGTACTACGCAAACATCCTGTTATAAAATAGTAGATAAACCTTAATAGCTTCTTCTCCTATGGATGCGTGTTGGCCAAAGTAAAGCTGATTAAATCTGACCCTGTGTTACTCTGTTTGCGGTCTACTCTACAACATCTTGCTTGGATGCTCTTCTTTTAATTTCCTGGAATATATGAAACAAAATTAAAATGTATGTTTGTAGATGTGAAAAATAATTATTTGGTCACAACAGTCACTCTGTTGCTGGTTGGCAAAATTCACAAAGGTCCAGCAGTAACAAATCCTCTCTCTTATTAACAAAGGTACAGATCTTTAGGAAAATGCTATTCATTACTGTCAGTGACATGTTATTACAACTGACATCTTCCTACAAATACCATTTCCCCATTAATAATCGTTAATACCATATCAGGATTAAAGATTTACAGAAGTTCACTAATAATCAAAACTTTCATTATGTGGATCAAATATGTGGAATTTCTGGGAAAAAACAAAAAACGGAGGGGTTTGTTGCTACTGTGAGACTTTTGGGGTTTTTTTTAATCATTGTTAAAAACATTGGAAAAAAAATATGGAAAGAACAACAATAACAATAGGGTTTTATTTAGAAGATTTGATATTTCTAAGTATATCCTTCAGTTTTTAATATGGCTTTTATTTTGAAAATCTCACACAATCGGATCATCTTGATAACTTCAAATAAATAATTGGCAGCTATAATTATTAAAACTGACATTTTCAAGCATGCTGGTTAATTCCTGTAAGTAAAAGGAGGGGTCATTCAGCCTACAAGACAAAAATTCATGCCTAAAGATTGAAAACTGTGGGCAGGTTAGAGACAATTGTTTTGATTCTAACATCTGACAGTTAATTAGTCCAATTCAGACCTACCATTACTTTGAGTAAGGGCAGATTTTCAAAACAAATTATTAATTAAAAATTATTAAATAATTCAGAAAGAGTAAAACACATGCACAAGGTGTCTGAACTGTGTCTCTATGACAAAAGATGTAGAGCAGGGGTAGGCAACCTTTCTGATGACGAGTGCAGTCTAAAATTTCCTCAGAAGTCAGTGTGCCATATGATTGCATTAGCAATAAATTTAATAACGCTCTATATTAACAGTTACACACTATATAGAACCACTTTATAGAATTATATTTGTTCGCAGATGTTTGCAGCTATCAGCGAATAGTTATCAGCTATTTTGAAACAAAAAAAAGACACTTTTTATCCATAACAAGAACTCCATAACAGCAAATCAACTGTACAACAGAAAATGCAGATGCTATTTCCTCACAACAATGATAAGAAAAATAAACTGAGCCAATATGGCATGTTTGTTAATACAGGGATACACATGTTAATGTGATCTCTGGTCTCCCACTCAGAGACACAGGTCTCCAAGTGTCCAGCATTCAGACGGCTACCTGAGGACACTCTTCATGTGAGAGAAAATCTGCTCACACAGACATGTAGAGCCAAATACTGTCAATAAGGCCTCTGCAATGTTCTGAAGACAGTTAAACTTGTCAGGTAGTGATGTCCAGCAGGTGAAAATGCAAGCTCCATGAACACGCACAGCTGTGGATTCCAGCTGCTTCGATGTTGCATTAACTCAGCCAGTTAATGCGAGACAAATCCAGCTGCTCATTAAAGCTTTCTGGTGTGATCAGAAAATAAAACATTGGTCCATACACCTGAAAGTCCCAAAACAAGTCTGTATCCGTGTATTTCCGTGGTGCTGATGCTGTGCTGAGCGGAAAGCTCCTGAAGCTTTAGAAGTGTCGGAATGTGGAAAGCTAACAACATCCCTCTCACCAGTAGGCTAAGTTATTTTTAGCCAATTACAAGTTGAATCTGGTAGTTGGGGTTGTTAGCTAAGATACCGTCATTAAGAAGTGGCACAACTAATATGTCTATGCAGCTAATTTCCGATGTGCACCGCTGGCGTGGCCATTTATTTTTTAATGCACCTTCTCAGATTAATTCACTGCGTGTCGTGCCCAGGGCTGGACTGGGACAAAAAAACAAAAAAACAAAAAAAAAAAAAAAACAGCCCGGGCATTTTGACTAGAGACCGCCCCACCAGGTATTAAAGCTATAAAGCCTTTGAATGAAAACAAATGCTGTTGTGACAGTGATGTACAATCTTGTTGGTATATATATGATTTCTATACATTTTATGTCAGATAAAAACTTTGGTTGTAAGCTTCAGATAATTATTTAATAACAGCCAGACATTTTAAATGAGAATAAGAAAGGTTTTCTTTGTGCCCCTCTTTCCCTGTAAATGCCCTGCCTGGCCCCCTAGCAAAACTTTGCTAGACCCGCTCCTGCACAGTTACCAACTGTCAGTTACATAGAAAAGGATCCTGGTGTTATTTGTCTCTCAGAAACCGTTCATAACTTCCCTTCAACTCATTCATGTCACCTAAAAGGTAAACCTGTTTCTCCATCATCTGTTCAGCTCTGATGATTCAGTAAGGACATCTCCTGGTTTCATCTTCATGTTTCCCTCTCACCAGATATCCAAACCGACATCATGACCAGCAGCTTTTACAGCTGTGGCTCCAGCCAACATCAGCTGATACTAGAAATTAATATTAAATAAATTCTAACAACAGCTGATCAAGCTTGAACATGCTGCTGTTGTTTAGCGCGACATCCGGCGGTTTCCTCTTTCTGGCGCAAAGTGGGCGATAAACAAACAAGAGAGAAAAGCCGATCAGCTGATCATTGATCAGTTTCATGATTAAAGTAGCAACAGGAGAGGGAGGGGAGAGAATGAGAGGAGAAGATGCAGCTGACAGCATAAAGATAGAAAAACTCCAGCTTTGTGTCTTTTTCACTGTAGCTGAAGTACGGGACAAACTGTGTTCCTTTTCAGCTCAATATGAAACGCGTAATATTTTCTCTGAACACAGGACGATTCCGTCTTTTTACGGGATGGTTGGCAACTCTACTAACTAACCGTATGAATAAAATAAAGTTCACTATCAGTAACATCAAAGCACCCACCCAGCTGTATAGAAACTCCGTCATGCTAGCTAGTACGCAGTACGAGTTATTGTAACTGACTGTAAAAAGTCAGCACAACGAAAATAAACTCCACCTAAACTTGGTTTATATCTGACCCAGATAGACTGCAGGTCATAACTTCTTACCTAAAGTTCAGTTCACCTGACACTCGGACCGGCCCCGCCTCTGGTCTCTCCTGTTGCCTCCCCTTTCTCTCATCCACCTGCTGGCCACCACTTGCTAATATTACTGAATCTGTGGAAGCTACGCCATAGCCACCACCAAACAACTGAGTTATTTTTACACACCGGCCAGCATCTGGCCAATCTACTACCTTTCATTGTTTATACCGTTACACAAAAAAAAAAAAAAAAAAAAAAAAAAAAAAAATCATCGGCCCACCGAACAAATGCCCGGTATGCCCGATGGCCAGTCCAGCTATGGTCGTGCCATCAGTTAACCCTGGCACGGGTGCCTAGGGTTGCCGACCCCTGATGTAGAGGAAGCAGAAGTAAACAACAATAAATAAAGCCAACAACAATATAAAAACAACCCCACTCAATTCATGTCAGATTTAGATGATGTATGCTTAATGTGTGTATGTTTAAATAACAGGTAAATACAAGTATCAGATTAGCCTTGTAACTAAAGATGTCTAATATTACAGTACTTCTACTGTCATTGCGTTATCTGGACTTCTCTTAAAAGCCCACACATGCGCACGCACGCACACACACCTGGTATTCCTGGGGAATAAAGTTGTCTATGATGAGCATCTGGAGCCGGAGTTCTCGGCTCAGCTGGCGGATATTCTCGAGGAGGCCTTCGATTTCTCTGTGATGCTCTTGCTGCAGATCTGCCATCTAACCGATGAAAAACAACAATGCTAGCAGATCAGTTTCTGCTAAACTGATAATACATCTAGCCACAAAGAGCTATTTGATTAAATCTGAATATACATGCCGCATACACAATTAATAATAGCAATACTTTAGTGTCTCATAATGGTCACCCTTCTGTCCTGACAGGGAACAAGTCAAAGAATAATGATCATTTATGGTGCAACCCTTTGTTAAACTTACTTCAGATTTGGCAGCCATCAGCATGGTCCATACTTTCTTCAGCTTCTTGGTCTTTCCTTGAGCCTCTTCCTGCAGGCTAGTATACTTCTCTTCTATATCCAAACGTTCTTGCTGTTTTAAGAGGGACAAGGTTTGTGATTATGCACAATCAAGGTACTTTTGCAAGCTTTTGTTTGGGTTTACAAAAATATATTGTGTGTATGGTAAAGGACATTATACCATCGAGCTGCAAGCAGGAACAGCCACAAATAAACAGCAAAAAAATCAAAATATCACTTTTAATAATAATAATAATAAAAAAAAAAAAAATAAAGCTTTCAAATATCTTTAATTCAGACATTAAACTAAAAGGACATGAGTTTCAACTTTTATCTGAACATCGATCATAATCAATTTGCACATGAAAGTGTGTAGTATTAACTTCTAACCATATTTCCAACCACAGTGATGCAATAATTTCTCTAAAAAACAAGCAATGTAACTGTCAGCATATCCTGTCATCTCAGTGAAGCACGACAGGATAATGGTTAGCTATGAGTGGCAAAAGAGTCGCAATTTTTTGAAGCAAAATGTTGCCCAAAAATAAACAAAAAAACTAAAACAAATTGTAAAACTATTAATTTAGCTGGTTTTTTTTAAACCACTGGTCAGCAAGCAAACAAACAAACATACATACATGAGATATTCTCTCCAGGGTAACTGACAGATATGGGTTACAGGTTTAATTTCCGAATGTATGTGTTGCTTTATTGTGGTTACAATGTGGTACAACAGGTAAAGAAGAATTTCCCAAGTGGTAATGCTGATTCATTATTGTGACATTACCGTCAACAGCGTGACTATCAGCTGCCAAACTTAGGAAAGGATGAGATAATGCGTGGATTCAGTGACGTTATTTATCCGTACCTCTTTTTCCTCCAGTTCCTTCCGCAGCTGCTCTGCTCTCTTGCGACGCTCTTCGAGTTCATTGTTGGACTCCTCCAAAAGCTTCTCCTGCTCCTCAGCTTTGGCCAAGAGGTCCACCCCACCCACAATCACCTTCTTTTCTAAAGCCGACAATTTCTCTAGCAGGAGGTGATGCTCCTGCCTGACATTTTAAAAGGCCCACCAATTACCAAAATTAGCAAATACCACAAATGATTTTTAATCAAAAATAGAATTTATTTTCTCTTTATTGACTCACTGGGCTTTAAGAAGGTCCTTCTCCCTCTTCTCAAGCTCTGCTCTTGCCTTGTTCCTCTCCTCCTCCTCCATGTCTAGCTTGGCCTCCAAAGCCTTTCTTTCCTCTTCAATCTTTGCCTGCATCTCCACCATCTTGTCTGGGGAAACCTTCTTCCTTCCTGAACAGACACACATAGGACAGCAAAGAGCCTTAGTGGTTGTTTAACAAGCACTTGTCACTGTATAGGTATTGAATCATTTAAAGGCAGATTCATTCCTCTTTAACAATCAGCATTAGTATTATTTAATCTGTGCAGTTTCTGAGCAAACCTGTGGGTCTTCTGAATGAGTCCTTATAAAGGGAATGCTAGTAGGATCCATGTGCATATGTTTCTAGCTTGCTAGTGCACAGTATTAAATAATCAAAGTTAGTATATGCAAAACCTATGAATAAGGGAAACTATAAGAAATGCGAGGATGATATGGTGCTTATGAAAAGAGTAAGTATTAAGGGTGGCAGTCAGACAATGGACAAACAGAAAAATGCTAGCAGTGCTTATACAATGAGCAGTTATCCAATCGGTTAGTGAAAAGCTACTAAAGCACGTGTTGGCAATCTTGATCATTTTAAGTAAGCAACAAACATTGTTTGTAAAGGACAGTTTGACCATGTAGACTCTTACACCAACCTCTTTCTTCTTCAATTAAGAGGTGTATAGCAAGTCAGACAGGCATCATTTGCACCAAAAGGAGGAGAAAGAAAGAGCAACACATTACAGAGTGATTCGGAAAGTCTTACATCTCTATAAATTGAAACAAAAAATAAATTTTATATATATATATATATATATATATATATATATATATAGATATATATATAATATATATATATATATATATATATATATATATATAAGAATGCTGATGAGATGAGAGGCATCTTTTAGTGATGCCGGTCATAAGACACACAGGAAAGAAAAAAAAACCCATAATGAAACATAATGTGGGTGAATTAGGTCTTAAAGAAATCACAATTTGAGCAGGTATAAAGTGAGGATATTGAACTGTCATGCACAAAAACTGATCAGTCGGGTCATCTGTAAAGAAGAATAATAGAAAATATTCTTCAGATAACATCAACCTTTCACAAAGAGTTGTCCAGCTGGGCAGATACCCCAAATTAATGGACTGAGTGGATTCAGGAATCTGCAGCATGAGCACCTTCATTCAACGGACAAACTTGCAATCAGTTTTATGGAAACCCTAACAAGGCCTGGGAGATGACAATGAAGGTGTGTGGAGCAGTCGGGAAGCGGGATTACGCTGTGAGCCTACAGGAGTGGCAGTGTGTCAAGGATAGTACAAAGCCCCTTTTCACACATGTCCTGTAATTCACAAACACAATGTAGAATTACCAAACTAGGATCAACACCCCAAAAGATTGCATGCTTCCTTGTAATCCAGCAATGCAATCCTGATGCTAATTGTAAATATAATAACAAAAGAAAAAATAAAGGGGTTTAAGGCTTTCTCCATTACATCAACTGATCAAGGCTTTTAACACACAAAGAGGACATTAAAAAATATATATGAATTTTCACTAAAAATAGTGAAAATTGAGAAAATCTTCAGAACCCAGACAACTGCAATAACCAAAGTGAAAAATAGTAACAGGTAACTAGGTAAGCTGACCACTAAAGAGGAAATGCAGCAAATTACTTGAGTCATTGACGGGACATCGAGGCCTTAGGAAATCCCCTAAAGAAAACCACCTACATCCACGACATGAAGAAAAAAAAATTCTGTCTTTATTAGACATGAGGTTGGTATTCAGCTTTCATTCATGCTCTTTTACAGAGCATAACAAGAAAAACTATAAACAGCATACAAGCCATCGTTTAATCTTTATTTTAATCCCCATTCGAAGAGTTGCAACAAGCTAATAAGGAAATACGGAGGGCAAAAAACTTAAAAAAACTAGAAATATAGACTATATAATTACGGATCATATTTACTTTACTGTGAAACTGCTTAGGAGCATCTGTCTAAAAAGGTTACATTGTTTGGGGAAACTAAAATGGGAACAAGACTTGTCAAAGAACTGCGTCTAGTATTCATGAAAGCAAACAGCCAATAAAGCGCAAAAGTGCACGGCACAGCAAATGTATCTGTCTCATGTGTGAAAAGGGCTTAAATTTGTAGGCAGGTGGGTTGGTGAGCAGAGTGCTGCTCTAACTCACTATTCTGAGGTTTGTCCTCAGTGGACAGTGGCACTGCGGAGGCGCAGTCACAATTTGAACTGATGTTGTCTGTAAAGGAAAAGAGGAAGTACTATACCCAACAAAGCCCACAATGAGAAATAAAGAGTGAGAGATAAGGTCTAGCAGCGTTTGTTTTGCAGTTTGCGGGTATATCAACTGCAGCTCTGTAATGTGCACATATGCATATAAACAAACATAGCAGACGAGCTTACTCACAGCATACGGACAGTTTGGCTGCTATTAATTTAGAATAGCTTCATACTATATCAAGTAGAAAAGTCCCAACTGAAAAATATGCACACACATCAATTTGAGAGAAAAAAAAAAAAAAAAGGAAGAACAAAGCATCAAGAAAACATCCAGCACTGCAACACATACCGAATTCATGAGTATTTAACACCTACTTTTTAAAAAGAGAAGGTGAGAATACCAGGGAAACTAAGAGGTCTTATGTTTAAGGAAGACTGTGAACATTCAAGCAGCATCAAAGCAACCTCAGTGCTGACTCATAATAGAATGATGACAGTGATAAGGCCTAAAACATCTCTTATGCAGAGCATCACTGTAAGCAGATTTAAGGTTGAACGATCTATGTGCTCATTCACAACTGTTTTTACCTCTTCTTCTCCTTCGACCATCTCCTGCCACCCCTCCTTCATCGTCACCTTCATCCATCTCCTCTGATGCACTGCCATCAGAGCCAGAGATCTCTTCACCTAGATGCGTCACAAAGTGGCATTTCACAAAGACGTGGCGTTAAAAATTATATGCAAATCAAAAAGTGCAATGATTTCTTCAAGCTCTGGCTTTTTACCTTCTTCCAGCTTTTTCTTGAGCTCCTCGATCTCTTTCTGAAACTGACGCAGCAGGGCATCTTTAGGATCCTCGTTGATCCTGGCTTTGTTTTTGATGTTTTTAGCCCTATTGGCATAGCGAAGGGTACTGATGGTCTCATCATAGTTGTAGTCTGCAGGTCCTATATTTGCACACTGGAGGGAATTAAAGTGTTGCATTTAAAGAAGTGAGGCAAAAACTTTCAATTCAACATTTAAAATACTGTAAAAATCCCCCTCAATTTAAGGGTTAGTTGGCTTTTTAGTTAGGTCAGGAGTTAGTTATTTTGTGGTGTTACAGCAAAACAGATCACCCAAAGTATTTTTCAAAAACACATCTATGGTTTAAGCAAGAATTCAAGGTTTCTTTAATTATAATAAATCCTTCCATCCTTGCAAAGACAACAGCACGCTACTTCCCAAATTTAGCAGTACCATCATCGTTTTGGAGTTTCCACCGAGTGAATCCTGGAGTAGTCGGGTCAGTTTTGAGTTCCTGTAGGGAACGTGAGTGCTCTTGCCATCCACCAGGGCTGAGATGACATTACCCAGTGTGGAGAGAGACAGATTTATCTTTGTTGCTTCCTTTAAACGCTGACCTGTGGCTCCAGTCTTGCCCTGTCTTTCTGAGCCCTGTAAGTAGTGAAAGTCTATATTTAATTAATGGCAGTGAGGTATATCATGGACTGTAAGAATATAGTACATACACCCAATATCAATATCATCTCCTTTAGCTTAGTAGTACAAGAGTACATACCGCAAGGTCAACCAGATGAAGTTTTCCCATGCGCACATGCTGGTTGCCGTCTACGCCCTTCTCGCTGCACTCGATGGTGATGGTAAAGATAGCATGAGAGCGCGAGCTATGTTCATTCATGTTTGTGGCTCCAACAGACCCTAAAAATACCACAATAGGGTTTGACCAGACAATATAATTACGGTGATAGATTCAGTAACATTAAAACAGAACCTGAAATTAAAACTTTGAAAATGTTATTTTTGCATATTTCCCATTTACTCTTTAGCAGTCACCATTTTCCATTTACTACAAGTAGGGTGAGAGCCTTTTACTCTGACGTGTGGTTTTTTTTTTTTTAATCACAAGAGATAAATATCTCAGTTAGGAGGAATGAAGATCAGCATTTAGCTTTGTGGCATCTATTTCACTTTCAGTACTGCCTGTGTTCTGCTTACGGTTTTTGTGGCCCAGTGTCATGATCCTGTCCATGTCATCAGCATTGTTCACAACGTAACCAGACAGGTCTTTTATGTACACGCCAACATCTGGTCTTTCTTTCACCTGTCATAAAAGAAAAAAAATCAACACCATAATGTTGAAAAGCTGCTGTCAGAAATACACTAGCAAAACACTGAACATAATCAAATGAATTTAGCCATCTTCTGGAAGGTTTCAGTTCAATTCAATTCTATTTAAAAATCACAACAGTCGCCTCAAGGCACTTTATATTGCGAGGTATAGACCGTGTAATAATATACTATAGTCATATATGAATAAGACTATAGTGTCCTTAATGCCAACTTTATCCGAACAGCTTTGTTAAAAGTTACTCATTGTAAATGCAGTGTTACCTCTAGCCTCTGCAGCTGGTCCTTTCCCAACAAATCCCGCACCTCTTCGTTGTAAATCTCCAGGTATGAAACACGAACTAAAAACCTGTGGAAGGTAAGTGCAAATCAGACACTCACTAAGACTTCAAACTGTAAATTGTAAATATTTTACCTGTAACAGTTTAGGTCAAAACCTTTAAGAGCTCTGTTTAGAGCCCTTAAAGGTTTGGAGCCTTTAAATAATTTGAATTTTAAAAAAACAAAACAAAAAAAACATTACATGAGCAATACATTCAGAGTAAAAGATTCCATCTATGGGAAAACCAGTTTCCAGGTTTTCAGCAAACAGCTCTTTGGGAATCACCTTACTGGTGCAAAAATGCTATCTATGGGAATGATTTCATTCCCATAGATAGCATTCCCAATGATTTCCAAATATTTTCAAACCTAGTTGGATATTTGTATTACTTTTAACATGGTGCATGTCTCAATGCAAGACGTCACTTTAATGCACAGACATTCTACATTACAGTACACATCACTTTTGCACGCTAAAATATGTAATCGTTTTGAAAAATCCCTTCAACAGCAATGACATCAGAAATTTAGGTGTGTGTTTAGGTCTGGTGTTTTACTGTCTTCAGATTAACGTGTGGTCTCAAAATCTTTATGCTCATCTGATGCTAAATAAAAAGAAAACTTGTTAAACCAAAACCGGTAGCGTGGTGATTTTGACCCCATCTTGTAATGACAACAGTAAGGTCAAAGCTTTTCTAATTTTAAGTAATTAAGTTTTTACGTATCTACGTTTTGGGGATTTAAGTTTTAAAAATAATTACAGATAACAAATATAATATCAATATGAGAATTCACTAACAAACAAAGATGACAACAAACAAGACAATAGCTAGCATGTCTGAATATTTCATTATTGTAGGAGAACATTATTAAGGAAAAGCTGACAATGAATTTTGGATAACATGTGGTATCTATAATGCTAAAATAAAGAGGGTTTTAAAAATAAATAAATAAAGGGAGCCTTCGAGCCTATGAGAAAGACATAAAACTGACCTCATAGTTGGCTACAACAATGAAAAACAAACAAACTGTATAACAGTAAAAGTTCATCACACCATCCACAACTGCACAGAGATCTGCATCTCTCATTCATACATCCATATCGATCGCTAAACCCCAATTTTCACTCAGATTAATAGTCCTCACTCTGGAACACCCCCTTTATATTTATTTCTATGGGGTCAAAATGACAGCCTTGGTGCCTCTACATGCCAGTGGTCATCTTATTTTTTTTGTCCTTTTGAATAAAACAATTTTAAGAACTATGAGATGATGGCATTTTAATTTAACAGATTTACATGTACTTTTGAAATGACCTTCTTGTTGGGTCATTTAACAGGCTTCCCCCCCCCCCCCCCCCCTTTTTTTTTTAAACACATTCATTACTCATGCATCAACACTTGAGGATAAACATCGCACTTCACCAAAGACTGAGTTTATGTGAAGCCAGTTACAGACATCCTCATTACACCTTTGACATACACTACAGCCACAATTTATAACAAGGCTTCAGCTAACCATAAATGGATCAAATGAAAGGGCAGATGAATCTCTTAGGTTGTGTGTCAGGTCTATACTAGTTGCCAGGTTTTTGGCTAACAGCTGTTTGGGAATCACCTTGCTGGTGCAAAAATACTATTTTATGCCTGTCAAACAGTGTTATCTTTGTCTTTTGCGTAGACTAAAGAAATGGAAACAAACTATGCATTTTAGTGACAGTGCTGCTACTAACAAAAGTCCTAAAGATGTAACTTGTTCTTTGCCAAGTTGTCTGCAATTGACTGGATCAATTGTGTGTAACAGATTGTGGTCTTACCTTGTGTCACCCTCTGCCTTGGCAATGTGCCCAAAAATATGAGCAAAGGAATTTGGGATTATCCCTCTGAGCCCTGGCACCGCTCTCACACCCTCCATTGTGAAAGTTTTTCCTGTGCCAGTCTGCCCATATGCAAAGATTGTGCCTGAAATGGACAGAAGAAAATAAAAATCATTACTTCAAATAATGCATGTGGAAAATAAGAAAGAAGAAAAAAATGCAAAGTTTACAATCCAATAAAGAGAACAGCAATGGTTTCTTAATTTGAAAAAGCAATGTGTGTAGTCGCATTAAATATACCATTGTAACCCTCTAACACTGAGTCAATGATGGGGCGGGCTGTGAGATTGTAGACATCCAGCTGTTTACTGTCAGGACCAAAAACAGTGTCAAAAGTAAAGGTCTTGGGAGGTTCGTGGGGGGTCTCCAGCTTGTTGACTGTGATGGTCCCACGCATCTCATCCACTATGACGGCCTGTTTGTGGCCCATCGTCGTCTCTTTCTGGTTGAGGGGACGACATCTCACCACGACCTTAACGTTATCGCTGACCTCCTGCTTCTCAACCTTATGGCTCTGAAAAAAAAAAAGGACCACAATACCATAATAAAGACAGTTATTTCTAGTACGTAGCAATAACTTTTATTTTACGAACATGGATATAAGGGCAGAGCTGTCAGGTCGATTCAGTGGAGCTAGCTTATTAGTTTGGACTAAATCTGAGGGTAACATTTGTAGAAGCTAGCTAACGGTGAGGTTATGCTTGAGTTACCTGCTTTGCATTTGCCGCTAGCTTTTTTTGCTATGCAGGAATACGTTTGGACTAGTAACATAAATGACAATGCTAGCTAGCAAGCACCACTCAAGAACACCAAATCTGAGGTGACACGCAAAACTCAACGTCGGAAGAATGAGTCTGTGGGGTGTTTTGTATCCTACAGCAACAACAACGGCTAGGCTAGCTGTGCTAACCGGTTAGCATCACATCAGCAGAGGAAGGGAGGAACCCAGTTTGCAAACAAAACAAAAATGCAAACATGCGTGGGGACTTACCGGCATAGTGATAAGGCCGAAATGCAATTACAGTGCACGTATAGTAACAGTAAAATATTTCAAGCCTTTGTTCATTTGACTCTACGTTATCCGAAGCATTAAAATACCAAAGCTATGCCCATATTACCAGACTCTCACAACCGATCGCTTGTTGTCAGGTCTGCTTGCGCATGCGCTAACCGGTCGTCACTGGCTCAGTCAGCTGCAGTTTAATATTAAATGACATCGGGAATTTAATGTTACGGAGACAAGCACAGGTGGAAAGTATTGGGAAATATTTTGTTGTAGAGTGATTCACTACACACACACACACACACACACGTCTTTATATCTTTGAATAATACCATCTGCTTGCCCAGCAATGTTCCCTCTAATTTTTCATGTGTCTAAGCGAACACACAAACTCCCTGAGCGGACACTTGGATCACTGTGAGCAACAGCAGACGTGTGCACTGTGGTCACGCCAGCATCGAATCCATCCAAGTTACATGGTTTATTAACTCTCTGTCTGCAAAATACAGTATATAATGACCAATGTTGGGCAATTATTTATATAGTTACTTCTTCAAAAAAGTAAAAAGTTTTTTGCAGCTGTTTACCTAAAAAGCATCCAAGGCGGTTTTTTAAATAAACATTTCAAACTATTTACAGAACAATCATCTGTTCTGCATCAAATTTGATGCCACACAAATTATTTGTGCCACTCCAAAAATAATTTCTGTCCACTATGAGATAAAGGAGAACAACAGCCTGATACCTGCAGTCCTGACAACAGGAGATGTATCACTCCTGTAACACCTGTAACATTCAGCAGTCGCCTCATTGTTCTGACACACACAACAAAACTACTGACTACACTACACACTAACTACACAAGGTTTGTGCTAAACGTCGCAAATCTCTCACATTTCAAAACACCACCGTCACTCCTAAAACTTCCCTCTTCCTAAACAACTAAATGCCTTGTTGCCATATCATTTTTTTGATTGGAGCGTTTTCCTTATACGCCGTTTTACCGTTTCTTCCACAGTAAATATAAACAATGATAATATTCAGGAAGAAAACCAAACATTGCATATATTTGTATCATAACTCTGGTTTTACGTGGCCTATCAACACAATTTAAAAACTGGTATAAAGTCCACACTTTTCCCGTCAATTAATCCGTCTGTCCTGCTCACATCTCCAATGGTTGTACACGTTGTCATTAACGTGGATTCACTCCACATCAGCCGCTCTGCTAGCTAAAACACCGGTGTCGGCACATAAGGACGCTGTCATAGCCTGTCAACGATTAGCTGCATATATACGAATGTGAATCGCGTCATTGGCTGGACTATGGGATAAGGTGGCATCGTTCTAATCCCATACGGGAGCAGCCATTCACCTACTGACTAAAACTGCAAAACAGAATTGTTAAAGTTTTAATTTTAATTTCAATTCAGGTTAAAAAATTTTTTGTGCGCAACGCAGATTTTCTGTGCGCAGAGACCGTGCCAGCAGTGCGCAATTGCGCACGCGCGCAGTTTAGAGGGAACATTGTGCCCAGTATCAGCTTACACTTCATCTATAATATGGAAGAAACTGGCTACATTGTATACATATATTTGGGCAAATAGTGCATAAATTTCCCTTTGTGCAGTAATGTCCTCACTGTTTTGGAGGGTAATAAGTTGTCAGGAGTGGGAACTGAGATAGGCCTTACAGGCTATAAAAGCAGGTCCAGATAAACTGCTCATGGATCTATCTTACATGCCACTTGGCATTAACCCTGTGTGGTGTTTGTATTTGTTACATTTTTAATTTTACATTTGTTGTATATGTTAGTATTTTTTTTATTAGAAAATGTCCATGTCTGTGTCAGCAGTAAAATCAAGGCTTTAAATTTCCCTAACCCTAACCCAAGTTTTTTGGGACACAAGATAGTGTCTAATTTTGGCTTGGTTATTACATTGTTAGGATAGTAATAGTAGCGCTATTTTTTGTTTGATTTGCAAACATATTAAATTCTTTTAGGATAAGTAGAGCCGCACAAATGTCCCTTTGGTAGACTTAGGTAGGCAAACCAAGCTGTTTTTCAATTTAATGTGGCAAAGAACATAGCCAAAGATAATGTTTTGGAAGTATTTCCCTATTTACCAGAAAGATACCATTTTATGGTTGCCCTTTATGCCAGTGGAATCAGTGTATCTGCCTGAAGACTAGGGCTGAAACTAGTCTGGAATGGTTAGCTCATTAGTTGGGCCTTTTACTTCACCTTTGAATTTTCAGAAGTAAATACACTGGTGTTTGTCCATGGGTTTATGGCCTTACAAAATCTATGGCTAGTCTTTAAAAAACATACTATATGATATGTTGGTATTCAGTTAGTTAAGCAATGTTACGTACAAAATTTTTCTTGCCAAGGGCTAATTTGCAAACCCAGTCCTTGGTTGGACTTTTTTTAAATTTAATTTTTATTTAACCTAAATTGCCCTAGTGCCAAATTGTTTATTAATAGTGTCAACTATATACATATGCTGGAACAGGCAACATATTTATTTGGCTCCAAAAATGAGAAAAAATAGTTGGGAGAAATGGTGTTGTTATATTTTGGCCTTGAGGACTCTTAACACTTTGGAGAGTAGCCTTTTCATGTCCATATGTAGAATATATTTGTTTCTTCTTCAAAATATGCAATTCTGATTAGACTCTTGCATTATCCTATGAACTCTTGTTCTGTATTTTTGTAATGTGGATAAATTATAAATGATAAATAAAGAAATTATATATACATATGTATATTTATATAATTTGTGCTGTAGATTTCCACTACATCCTGGGTCAAATTTGACATTTCCTTCAATTATAAAATATAAAATTCCATTTATTTAGTGAATGCATACATGTCCATGTTATTGTTTAGTCAGAGATTTTACTCATATATTGGGGTTACTACATTTGCTAGGAAATGTGATGATGTCAGAGGATGAGCAGCATTATCATAGATGTCAGCTTCAATCAGGCGTAATGAAAGTTTTTGGGTGAAAACTGCTAACATGATACGATGCTTGTATAAGGTGTTAGGTGCACAGCTAGGGAACATGAGAACCAATTCTCTGATATAGATTAAACAAAAAACAAAAAAACTTCCGGTCTTAATATCTGTGTTCCCATCTTTGTTGCTCAAAATCAGATTGTGGAGGTTGTCTTTCTATGTGAGCTCTGCAACACACTGGTGAACTTTCTAGGGTATACCCCACCTCTTACCTTTTGACAGCTGGGATACACTTCAGTTTCCCCAAGAGCCTGAACTAGATAAGAAGAAAAAATGGATGGATTACTGATTGTGTAGGTATTTTTTACAGACAAACAAATATAGATTTTGTGTGGTATCATCTAAACTATGATCTAACTATCATAAACTGACACTTTGCTCAGTCCTAAAATGGAAAATTACCTTAATTGACAGTCTATCCTATGTCAACAGTGGAAATTTCCTTTAGCCCTAAAACAAAATTGCTATCATGCACACTCTATCCTGTGTCATCAGTGGAGAATTCTTACATTCAGTTTATTTTAGTCTACCCTATATGAAATTCACTGAGACTGATGTAAATCCCAAAGCAGAAATTTCTGATTACATCATATCCTCAGCATTTGTGTCATATTGACACTAGTGCAATGCTTTGTGTGGTAAAAATGACTAAACAACTGCTACACCAACACGAAGAAATACATTGTGATTCTATACAATTTGAACAGGATAAAGCGGAAGAAGATGGATGGATGGTAAGTAAATAAGTAGATAAGTAAATAAATAAAAAGTAGATACTGTTGGAGCATTTTACACAACTGTGTTATCTGAGTCAAAATCAATCAGCAGTCTATAAAAACTACTATGACTAAAAAGTAAATACACTTTTTCTGTTTGCTGACATCATTTGACAGTCATATGGTTACTTCATTAGCCTTGTGTCATTATGTGAAGTCCCTCACATTATTTTCTTTGAATAAAGTTCAGAAGTTCTTGTTTTTCTATCTCTATTTTCATCTCTTTTGTGGTTGCTCTAGCTGTTGTTGCAAGAACTGACATGCATGTTGCCTCCACCATGGTTTAAATCCTGCAGTGGGTTTTTTTTCCCTTTTTTTTGCTCAAAAATGATCAGACTTTAAACTTTGAAGAAAATTTAACTCAGAAGGAACACAAAAAGTGCACTTTTGATGCTGCAGCTCACCACCAGCCTTCTGCTTTGAAGTCAGTGTGATGTGTATAATCCATATATAATCTATTTTGTCTGACCTTTAGCACATTTCTGTTTAGAGAAATGCAGTTTCGTTATTACTGTTTGTCGCCACAGACTACTAGTTGTCTGTGCATGTCTTCTAGAATCAGTGTTTCTGCGAGGTACGTGTTTATTTTTAACCAACTGTTAAAAGCTTATCAGGGCTATACATGGCAATTTCCTGGACATTGATACTAGAAAACACTGTCCAAAACACTGCTCCTGAACTGTACATGTATGGTTTTTGTCCAGATATCATATTTTTAGCTGTATTAAAATAGTAGACAGTTGAAATATTCGCTCATCGACTCAGTATTTGCTTTTTATTTTTCAGAGTCAGACACATTTTGAAAAATAAATAAATAAAACAATCTGTTAAGCACCACCTCATCTTTTCCGCCTGACCTCTTTATTTGTCTTTCACTGTCTATTGATCAAAAATGAAAATTCAGTGATAACTTGCGCTCGGTACATGGGTATATCTTATGCAAGACATCTTCTGTGCTGTAGCTCGGCGATAGAAAAAAAGTAGAGAACAAGAATCTTTCTGCTGCTTTCTAACGGTTATCCAGGAAGTGAATATGAAGAGCATGCATTTTACTTGACTTAAACCAAGAACAAAGATCCACCTCCCTTGCCCGTAAAATTCAGTCATAAAAGAAACCTGCACAGCAACAACGATCATGAGGACCTGCTGCAGGAGCAGATGGTTTGTGCAAAAGTTAGCCTGTGCTGTTGCCGTATTTTTAAAACAGTAAATACATAGAAAATTTATGAAACAGCTGCAAATAGCTTTTTTAAAATGCCTTTTAAAGCTTGCCTCACAGCAAGAGGTTTGAATCCACCATCTGGCTGGGCCCTATCTGGAGTTTGCATGTTCTCCTTGTGTCTGCATGAGTCTTCTCTGGTTAGTCCAACTTCCTCCCACAATCTACAGACATACATCTCGTGGGGTTAGGTTAACTGGTAGATTTCCATTATATCATGAATAAAAATGGGCATTTCCTTCAACTATAAAATGGAAAATTGTGTGCACTTACTATATGAGTACATATGCATGCTGCTCTATTGGTTAGTCAAAGATTTTACTCATATGTTGGGCTGCTACAGTTGCTAGGGAGTGTGATGATGTCAGAGGATGGGTGTCAGCTTCAATCAGGCATGATGAAAGTTTAGCATGATATGATTCTTTTATAAGGGCTTAGGTGCACAGCTCCTACAAATAGGTCATTTTACCCCATAAATAAGTGGTTGCAAGGGAACACAAGGTCCTAATATCTAATATAGATAAGAACCTTCCGGTTGTTTTCTGTGTTAGCCCTGCAACAGGCTGGCGACTTTAGTTTTGAGTTTACCAGTGTCACATCCGAGACCAGAATTTTTATTTTATTTCATCGGTCTCTAAAACAGTTTATAGTGTTGCTGTGCAGAACTTTGAATGGGGAGAGGATGACTCACTTTGTTAAATGCTTGTTGCCTTAAAATCTCAGAAGCAAGGAGAAGAATCTGAAAAATTGAGAGAGGGGCTTGTCTCTGCTTTTTCCCCTTCTGCCTAACACGACCTGCTACAGCACGGGTGTCAAATGTAAGGCCCGGGGGACAGAATAAGCACAGTCCACTGGACTGCTTTGGAAAATGCCAAGAAAGGCATACATTTTTTTCACAGGTTTTACAGCTTTTACCATTATTAGAGACCTCTTCCATTCATACACAAAAAGTTAAACAGTTAAACTGTATACAAATTTCAGTTTGTGTTGTTTTTTTTGACAATGGGTTCACAGTTTTGTTTTTTTGTTTTTTTAAAAAGGTACCTTTTTAGCTCCAGGATTAAATGTACAGTTAAACCTCTGCATAATGACAGAAAGGAGAATTTACCTGGTCTGGCTCACTTAAAATTAAAGTGGGCTGTATGTGGCCCACAATGTAACATGAATCCCTGTTCTACACCTGCAGAGATTCCTCTGGGCTTAAAGGGTGTTTTTAAAATCTCCTCAGTCTTGGAAAGTTCTTGCTTACAGAGCACCAGTGGGTTTCTCTCTTTAATATTGAAAGGTTTTTACCTTATGAACAGATGACTGTTATGAATTAGTAGTACATGAATATAGTTGAACTGAACTATTGTGCCACAAGAAAGTTGCAGTCAAAATCCAGGCTGCAAAGCAAGGTTTACATATAGAACAGGTCACTACCAAAGTAACATGCTACAATGCGCTACTGTTGTTTTGTATTGTTGATGTCAGTTCTATGTCTGAAAGATGACATGAAACTACTGATGTCGAGGAAGTATACTTTATTACCGGAAAGGCATTTCACCTCATAATTTCTCTAATTATGTACAGATATAGTTAATACTTTCTTCATGGGTTTTGACAAAGGCACTCACAATGCGTGTAACATGGGTATAAAACGAGGAACAGTCGTTAAGTGTTTTTTTTTTGTGTGCAAAATCTTGTAATAGTACATGTGTAAACAAACATGCATGGACATTAAAGGACGCAACAAATATTTCCAGAGAATTTACCCATACTCTAACTCAGAACAAAAATAAACACCTTCCACCTTCCAATTGTCGTTTGGCAGCATTAACCTTTGCAGCTCTAGGCGCGTCACCAGGTCTATCAAGTCACTTGGCAGTTTTAAAACATGGTATTTAGAAATATACATCACTACAGAAGGAATGCACGGTCAGCTGAGGCGTTCGAGGGATTGAAGAATACTGCTCTGGAAAAATCCTGTCTGCCCGCTGCTCTCCTGAGTAACGAGAACCCGCCCATCAAGTCGCGGTCTGTGGACGAGGACAAGCTCTCCTTGAAGCAGACTGAGCTCTGAGTCTGTTTGGGCTAAATGTGTCGCGGCAACTCTGTGTCTGTGGGGGGAAAAAAAATCAGTAATGACTTTCAAGTCTGTATGATCAATCACTGCTCCAAACCCATAAATCCAACATACCTACTTGGGCTGAACTGTGCTGACACAGCTGACAACGTCGGCTGTGAGGTTGTCGGCTTCTGGTTAGTATAAAAATCTGTCATGGCCGTTTCAAGCCCCTTCCGGAGAATAGGACCTTTTCCATCTTTGAGGATAATCCCAGGTCCGTCCCTTCCCAATGTGAGCGATGGGGCCCACACTTCTAAAGGAAGGGGCCCGGGTCGGCTGTTGGAGAGAACCTGATTTCCTGACGACCATGAGGCGGTCCGATGTCTTGGGGGAGGGGAGCCTTCATTTGTGACAAACCGCACAGACTTTGCCGGCTATGGAAATAAAACAAACTGTAAATCACACAAATAGTAGCGTGATTTAAGTGTGTGTATATATGTATATATATATATATATATATATATATGCAAAAGCAAGATCAACTTTAATGACACTGATTTCATAAGAATGGCATTACCTTCTCTGTACTGGTCTTGTGCATGTCAGGCTTTACTAGAATTGACTGAGGGGTAGTGCTGTCCCTGTCCTTCATGAACACAGCAGAAGAGGGCGCTGCTGGATCAGTCATCCAACCCAGCGGTACGTTAGCATTGGATACAAAGCTGCTGCCCTTCTTCCTCTGCAGAGCAGGCGAGTAGCCAGATGCCTGATGTTGTGCAAAGTGCTGCGAGTTGGAGGGAACGTGGGAACTGCCCATGTGGGACGTGCGATTTGAGCCTGAAAAAAAAAAAAAAAAAAAGATCGTCACATACCTGACAAAGTGCATAATTCAATCAAGCCAAGAGAGTGTGGTTGTTTGACACTCGCCTCTGTGTGGGTGAAAAATGCGCCTTACAGTCTCCCAACCCTGTGAATCCCCGTAGAAGGAAGGTTTTCCAATCCCAGTGGGCGACATTGCATGGTGTGCTCCGTTTGGCACAGATGGGATCTGTCCTGGTGAGTATATCGCTCCATCACCATTCACCTTATCAAGAGCAAGGAACACAGTAGGGTTCTTGGCAGCTGTGTGTTTCTTTGCAGATAAAGTGCTGTACTGCGAGGGCACATTAGGCGCTTTGGTCTCCAGCAGTCTGGCTGAGGTTCTGTATTTTGGGAACAAAAATATTAGTATAGTGATAGTGATGAATGTCTACTTTCACATTGTTGCTATATATGACAAAGAAAACAGCAGCAGGCCGTGACATGCAGCTTTATATTTCTGATTCATAAATAAGTGTACAAAATAGCTCATCTTCATGCCCACACTATGTTACTATCTGAACCCAAATAGCATTTAGCTCCCATTTCCTGCGGTCAGCGATCGCAACCTCTCACCTGAGCACAGGAGTGACGTAGTTGCCGGGAAGAATGCCCACTTTGCCTGTTCTCAGCGATAACCCACGCAGCCAGCCTTCTTTGAATGTTCCGTACACGCCGACCATCTCCCCTTTCCTCAGCTCCAGCTCCTCCGGCCGGCGTGGTTTGTAGGAGTAGAGGACGGCACACCTGAGAAGTCAAAAACAATATACATCCAGATTATTCAGCCCTTTTTTGGCCACATATAACTGTTTCTTATTCTATTCACACCTCATAGATGTGACATTATACATTATAATACCATTAACACACCATGACTTTTCAAAACAGTGACTCACACACTGATGGAGAGCTGCTGTGTGGAGGAGTTTTTGCCATCTGCAGAGGCAGAGGGCATCTGGGGGTTCATCAGAGCCATAGAGATGGTGGGCGGAGTCTCGCTGGTCATTTTCTTCTCGCTCTAAAATGGGATAAATTCAAAATTATCATATAGGAAGCAAAGGACACCTCATGGTACATCGTTTATTATTCATCCCGTAATCACAATCCCAGCAAACTTAACAGTGTGGGCCAACAGTGGGCAAGTGTGGGTGAACAGTGGGGCTGGATTTCTATGGGCAACCTAGAAATCCTATATAATGACCCCATAGGGCTAGAAGTGCTGTCGGCACCGTTTAGGCACTCCCAACTGGGGCCTGCTTGGGATAAGTGTGGGCTTGCCCTGCCAACACAGCCCCACAGTTCACCCACACCTACCCAATGTGAGCCCGCATAGGCATGTTTGTTGGCACATTAATAAGGAAATATCATACAGGGAAATGTGACCGTTATGGAGATACTTAAACGACAGACCATATTCTATTATGCGGTCAGAAATATGAGCCTGGGAAAAACCACCGATTCAAATTGGAAGTTAAACTGATCCTATTAAAATACTGCAAAAGAAGTCAATTAGTGAAAGAAATCAGGACCTATTCCATTTTCTAATCGTCTATGCAATGACCCCTATTGATAAAGAAGTCACTAAAAGTAGCAACATTCTGGTAATAATGTACCACAGAGCACATCTGGGCCCCAGTAGGACAGCCCACACTGTGTGGGCATACCGTGGGTACGATCAGGCCCACAATGGGCCCCACTGTGGGCCTCTCTTTGCCAAATTTCACACTGATACTGTGGATGTGTGGGTTTGCCCACAGCACCCCCCTCACATAGGCCCCAAAGAGGGCCGCTTGCTGGGATGGCTGTCTATACCGAATGCAATTTTAATTCACTGAACAGTTTAATGTCAACAATGTGGTAAAATGATCAGAAGAAGGATAATTTACTCGATTTTCTATTTTAGAATGTTTATTAACAGTACAAAAACTTCAGGATGCTGATTTTTTTAATGAACAATGGCAAACATGTAACATGATCAAAGCAAAGACGAACACTTTTAAAAGAATAAAGAGTTTTTATCTGCACAGACCCTGATCTCTGAATCTATTGTCTTAATTTCTTCTGATTTTGTTGTGGTCAGCGTGTAATCCTGACTAATAACAGCCAGAGTTTATAAGGATATAGCAGCCAGGTTACATTTCTGTCTCCAGCTCTCTGCTCTGCTAATCTGCGTCATGGATGTATAAAATAATGGACTCAAGAGGTGCACATCAGCATGTTTGTTTGACTGGCCACACACACGTTGGCTGCATTCACACAAAATTTTCCAAGGTAGTGCCTTTCTGCAGGGCTGTGCAGAGGTGTGGGCCCATTTATTTCTCATGCTTTAGAACGTTACAGCTACGATGCAATCAGGAAATAATGTTTGATTTTTCTAAATCTCTGCTTTGTTCTGCTCAACACCGCTCCCTCTTTCGCTCGCTCCCCTGTTGAGCCAGGGAGGAGAGGTTTAAATGTTGTTGTGTTGTTAAACAGCGGCCTACGCACTTTGCTTGTTATGCCTTTAAGACAGGCATAATGGCACGTGAGCCTTCTGATAATATAAAGCAGTATTATGTAACTTTTACACCTCCAACGCCTCATATTTGGGCACTACGTAATATGGATGAGAGGGTGTGAAGGTGCATTAACAAAGACCTGCTGCCATAGCTCACCACACACAAGGCTCTGCAGCAGGGGACCGATGTAAAAAGCTGAAGATATAAGAGCGTGCATGGAAGCAGGTGGCTATCAGCTGAGAACCTTTTACTCAGGCACCTTTCACTAAGTGGGGGAAAAAAAGTAGATCTGCATCACAAAAGTTGAGTGCACAACAGGAGCCGAGGATGTGTTGAGCTTTGTCCGACTGGCAGCCAAGCTGCTACTCTCTTTCTGCAAGCTGACACTCCTAACACTAATTTACCTGTTGTTGTGTATAGTAAATTGCTGGTTTGTATCTAATACACCAATACGCCGGCTATGTTAACTAAATTTCAACTCATTTGCCCAGACATTGGCAAATAAGTTGACATTTGGCGTATCAGTGGTGGATGTTTATCTCTTACGTCAAATCAGTTTGTGCCAAGTGTTCAAAGACAGTGTGATTAACATTCATGACTTTGGTATGTTGCCAGAATTTCACAATCTGTTCATTCCAAGAATGCAGCGCATTCAGTCTCTACATTTCTCCTCATTTCTTTAAGTTTCTCTTTTAATCTGTCACACGTTTGCACATAAGAAATGATTCATTGGATTTTCCTCTGAAATTCTTAGTCATACTTTGAAAAATGTAAACATAGACTTCTTTTGCAGTGTATCTTTACAGATCAAAGCTTGTCTACTTAAAGCTTAGAGCAAAGAATAGTTTACAGTGATGAAATCAGCAGGATGTGAGTCAAACAAGACTCAAATAAGGTGTGTTAGGTTAACCTTTATAAAGCCTGGCCTGTGTGCTGCTTTTTTCCCCTTTAATCAAACACATTAATCTTTCTTACTTAAAACAAAGATGCAGAAATAACATTGCTGCGCCCATCTTCTCTGCTGATTTCTGCTTGTATTTACAGCATCACCACTAAACTGCTGCTCGAAGCTTTAACGATAGCCTTTGGGCTCAGAGTTCCTGCTATTACAGTATGCGGCTGGATGTTGCAGCGCTCTCACACTCTGTAACTCAACAGCACAAAGACAGATGCATCTGACAGACGCATCCAGCACTGTAACCGCAGTCTCGCTTTTTTAAAGGCAGCGCTGTGAGGCAGAAGTAAAAAGTGTGAAAGTAAGGTTACGTGCACCGATTCCTGAGGACACGATAGACTTCCATCATATGTGAGAGGCCACGAATGAGCATCTCTGTCATAAAGAAAACAACCATGTTTTTAAATGAATGAAGAAGCAGTATACATTATATTTGGACAAAAAAAAAAAAAAGAAAGAAAAAAAAGATGCAAAGCACTGACAACAAAGAATAACTTAATGTCTTAAATTATTCATCTCTTTCATGACTTTGTGTCCTATTTCTATTCTTAGGTTTTTATTTTAGCCACAAAGAGCCGGCTTTATTTATACTGCAGTCACGCTATGGCCAGGTGCACTGACCCAGCAGCTGCAGCGGCTAAAGGATATTGAAGGATACTTACACAGAGAAACTAACTCTGATATTAGTCAGGCAGAAAATAAAGTCTTATTTAGAGTGAAAGGCTGGCCTGCTCCTACAGTCTGAATCCTGCTAGCACAAACACGCGCATTAATTTAACAGGATATTAATCTGCAGCTTTTTGCCAACATCCTTTGACCTCACATGAAGTGAGACAGTTTGTATGGATGCCCAAAAAGTGTAAAACTAAATAAATTAATGAGCTCTTGTGAAATATTATAATGAATAAATGTAAATAGTTCAGCAGTGAGGTTGCAGACGTAGAAATCACGTTCATATTTTTGACGGGGATATTGATAACGAGCTTTAATCTCATGACCATCCAAAGTAAGTATGAGCTACTGTGTGACTTTGTGAAATAACGTCAGTAAAGTCATCAGCCTTGTCTTAACAAAAAGCACATTTTATTACATTTTATTGCCATGTTGTGGAAAAGAACTACTCTGCCTTCAAATAGTGTTGTTACTATGGAAATACCTGAACTCCAGGTCACTTTGTAAGAATAATGAGGAAATTACTTCTGGAGCCCTTAAAAACAATATATTTTATTATATTAAAAAAGGCTTTTTGTTATATCTGCAACCTGTATCTTCTGAAATGATCATTTTACCGTCACAAAAGCAAACACTACCAACACCACGTCATAATGTGTGTCTAAAAATTATGATATGAGGTGAAAACATTCACAAAAGCAGGTGTTTTCAGTTATTATGGATAATTAAGACTTCTAGTCAAGCTGAAGCTGGTTAGCGGATATTACATGATGCTTAACTGTGATCAAAAGGTGCTAGGCCTGCACAGAATCAAAAAACCACCAAACAGCACATGACACGTTTGACTTCTATCCAGCTTGATCTCGAGTCACCGTGGCATCACGCCGACATCATCAGGAATTACCTCGCGGGATCACTTGCAGCTGCACTTTTCTGAGGTTGCTCTCCACTCACTGCAACCCCATGTCAAGGGCACGATAGAAGGCACAAGGCTTTTCCCTCATCCAACCAGCTCAGATGTGTGACGTTGTTACGTCTTCTGCGTCATTTTCAATATTAACATTTTATTTGTTAAAATTGCACTATTCAAGTCTATTTTTTTCCTGCTAAAAATTATTAATGAGGCCAAAATGAGATTCAAAACAACTGCAATTTATAATTAATTTAAAGAGACATAGAACTGTTGTTTAAACATGTGAAGACATAAGATCTGTGCAGACTGATTTCAAACCTCATTTGATTGATAGATTTGATTGATTTATTGGTCTTTGGATTTTATTTCGAGTGTTTGTTTATGAAGTTTATATGTATGACATGTTGGGAAGTATAAACCCTGTCAACTCATTATCATGGATATGTTCTCTTACATGTTTATGGTTATGGAAAAGTTTTTCAATTGGGTGAAAAGAAGAATAACCTTGAACGCAGCTTTTGTCCCCCACCCTAGTGTACTCACTAGCTTTCAATCACTTTACAGGTTCGGGATTTTATTCGAGTTCAGTTTTTAAGCTTATGTCTCCACCCTGGATGTGTTTAATGAAAACTCCAATCAGACAACGTAAATTAGCTGTGCAGAGGGATGAGTAAGCTGAATTTCAAACCGCCAGTTAGAGGGTGAGGCTGATTTATATTATTGACTAATCTCCCTTTTTAGTAACCAATTAATGCTTTGGTTTTTTTAAGCTAGAAAAAAAAAAAAAAAGAAAAAAAGAAAAAGGGGAAAAATGCCTCTTACAAATGTACAATTTGTTTTAGTCAAAGATTTCTGAATAATAGAGTAACAAATTTAGGAAATCAATGACGAGTGAAAAGAGGGGAAAAAAAACTTTGTGGAGAAAAATAGTATAACTTCCACGCACTGTCCCACTTACCATTATTTTTTATTCAACTGCAACGTGTCAGTCTGTGCAACCTTCGCCAGGTACAGAGAAAAAGTGTTCATGCAAACATTTGCACATATATACACATTCAGAGAGATTCAGCCAATTAGGGACTCCTCCATGTATTCTTTAGTCAACTGAGTGATGCACAGTGTTTTTAGGAAATGCAAACATCACAATTCAAACCACAAACACCACATACACCCCAAAAAAATAATATAATGGAGAAGCCACTACATAACATTGAGTGCAAGTTCATCATTCAGTCCTTTAGGTGACAATATCTGCGAGGTGAATGCCTCTCTTCTCTTCATTAACAAGTCATGGTTTCCACCCCTTGGAGGTACTGGAACATGCTCAGTGTCACAAAATCATAAAGATGCAGAGATCATGTGTCATATCATTAAAAAATGTGCTTCTACTGAATAATTTTGTCACATCGGTGAATCGCACTTTTATTGTTAACTTATTCTCCGTGTGGTTTTGCTGATATGTGCAAAACCACAAGGGCAATGTATCATTTATATATAATTTGAATAAATGCACATGTAGTCACACTTCTTATCGGAAATTTTTTTCTGGTATGCGACTGAAAAAAGTATGTAGTTTTACTAGTGTTGTGACACTGGACGCAGTGTCCACACCAGTAATTTCCATTTGCAAGGGCATTCAAAGGGGTCTGACACGGTGTTCTGGGAATCCATCCTACATCACAAGCCATCCTACCCATTGTTTCTGCGCATGTGTACAACACAAAACCCAAATTTACTTCCTTTTTTTTTTTTTAACCCATTGCCAATATTTCTTATGGTTATGGTTAGGGTTATGGTTTGGATTAGTCAGAAGTCACCATCAAATTATAATACGGGTAGGACGATTTGTGAAAGTAGAACGGTTTCTCAGAACAACGGCTGACTATCTCGTGTTTTAATGGAACCACGTTGTCCTTTAAATTTCGTTCTTATTTATATACAAACAAAGGTGGGAGATTTAAAATGGGATCTGATTTCAAAATTTGGCAGTGCTTAAAAAAAAAAAAAAAAAACAAAACAAAAAAAAACCTGACCTCCCTCACAGAAGAATAAGTAGTTACAGGTCAGTTCTCTATCCCTTGCAAGAATTTAGATTTTATCTCTATTGCTCTTTCAATAAAGTCCTCTGTGGTTTTGCACAGTTGGCGCAATCTAAAAACTGACTTTTAGGAAAGCCTTACTTAAGTAGGCACAAGTTGCTAATAATAATGTATGTCTATCAGTATCTTGTCGACATTCTTACACATAACCCATGTGTCAATGAAAATAAGTGTTGTACTCAAAAATAAACTGAAGGTTATTTTTAAATGTACAGGGGGGGCCATTTATATGGATACACCGTAATAACTTGTAAATAACTCATGAAAGAATAGAGTTACGTTGAAACCAAGCACACCATTGTTTTTCTTGTGACATTACCAGTAGCTTTGATGTGTCACATGGCCCTCTTCCTATTGAAAAAACAAAAGTTGTATCCAAGATGGCCGACTTCTAAATGGCCAACATGGTCACCACCCATCTTGAGGAGTTTGCCCCCTCACATATACTAATGTGCCACAAACAGGACTTTAATATCACCAACCATTCCCATTTTATTACGGTGTATCCATATAAATGGCCCACCCAGTATATTCAGATCCCCTTCATTTCCTTGAATGAATAATAACAGTAGAAGCAAAGCTGTAAATGTAAGAAGCTAAAACACATTTATGTCAAAATGAAGATTTAAAATAATTAATTCATACTTTCATGTAACTTCATCTAAACTAAGGTAATACCCTCCTTGCTGCATTAGCTTAACAATCTATTTTGCCTAAAATGCCACTAAGCTTTTGACCAGGTCACCTACAATCCATCATGTGTGACTAATCAAAATCTGAATTTAATTCGAGTTTCCCGTTTTGTACCTCTGCACAGTCAAACAGTGAACTAGATTACAGATCGACTGCAGTCGTACTCAAACACAAAGCCTCAAAGCTCTTCTGATCTGCGTTTACCTAAACTTTTATCTGTCTATTTTCGGTCTTTCATCTCCGATTAAGCTTGAGATTTGAAGAGAACCGTCTGCCACTTATCTTGCTTTTACTTTTAAATCTATGTTTTCTGTTTTCGGAAGCACTTTGTGACTCTGCACTTGAAAACTGCCGTATAAATAACTCAGCCTAATTATTTCTGCTCTTTTATGCAGTCACTTTGCAGGCTGACTGCATAACCGCTGATAAAAATTACAATGATGTCAGATATTCTGGTGAAGTATGATAGGGGAGTGAACTTTTTTTTCAAATTAATCCTAAAGTTTGCTCTTACATAACTGTGCAGATATTCACACTAATATGCATTATTTCATCCACAGTGGGAGGGAAGCTGCAAAATAAAAAAAAAAAGAAACAGGCGAGAGTCAGAGGTAAGAGCCGATGGGAAGCGGCACCAAGAATAGCACAAACATGCCGTCTTGGTCACTGGAGAGCTCAGCCTCAGCTTCAGGGACACGGCCCCTCCGCTCCCTTAAAAAGGGGGGAGTGTGTGGCTCGTCTGCCATTACAGGCTCGCTGATGTGAAAGGGAGCGTTACCTGCTTAGTGAAGAGGAAGGAGTTTGAAGGAAGGGCAGAGAGGGAGAGGGGTCTGTTATGTAAGCAACTTCACTAGTGACTCATCATCATCATCAGCATGAGAGCGATAAGCAGACACACTGAGGGACTCTCTGAGCCTCCCACTCTCCACATCTATTTCTCATTTTTTCCTCCTCCTTCTTCCCACTTCATGTGTTTTTTGTTTTCGCAGCCTGAAAATGTGTCGCGTTTCTCTCCCTCGCTCCATACCATTTTCTCGGACGCTCAGCTTTTCCTCTTCCTGCCTTACTGCCCCGTTTCCTCATTTCTTATCGTTCCCCTCTGCCTCCCTTCCTCTCCTGTTTCTCTCCAACCTGCATGAGGTTGAGCATTTCTGCGCTCTGACATGTGTAATTGCAGGGCAGAGCCGAGACGTTTGAAAGGAATCAAAGGAAATCGCTATTCTGAAGGGCAGGGAATTTGGCAGCGCGTTACATTATTAAGCCTTCCAGAGGCTTTCATGCCAGCACTGTACTCTTAGGCCCCGTGACTTGGTGCCACATCACCGCTGTTTTCTAATGTGAAATAACAGCACTATGTCCGGTTATTTACTCCAACGTGCTAATGATTTATAGGAGCTTTTGGGTCATTTCCCGAGTAAGTTTTAACACAAGCTTTCTCAGAAATGAACTCTTCTTGTCTTGGTTAAAGCTATGTGCAGGGACATGCTTACCAATCATGCCTCGCCCTGATATTGTTACACATTCTTCATAAAGTATGCAGCAGATATCATGTTAGTGCCGGAAAAGCTATGAACCCAATAGCCTGAAACACTAACGTTCCCAAACTCCAGCCTCACTAAACAATGAAACAGCAAAAATCTTCAGTTTCAAGACTGTTAATGACTTCTAGTCTTCTAGAGGTCATAATTAATTTAGACAGCAAAATTGACCTGCTTTCTTCTGTGCTCCCTCAGAGTTAAAAAAAAAATAACTTAATGAGTCATTTTAACAATCCCATCAAATCAGAAGAGATTTCCTCTTTTCTCTCCTGCTTGACAGTTCTCCCTGTGAGGATTCAAACTCGCACAACATCACAAACCACATGTCCCTGAGATGAAGAGAGAGAAAAAAGAAAACCCACCCTGTGGAACTATAATTCATCTCAGACGGGAAATCCTGGCTTTTGTCCCAGGACTCATGATTAAAGACCTCTCAAAAGTTACGGTCCACTCACCTCCACTCCTCACTTCTTTTGTTTCCCTTTCCCACATGTGTCTCGTCTTAATGAGAACCACTTAATCACAAGGGCGATCTCTCATTCTCACTCATTCCTGCAGCTTACAGTGTCACGGTTCCCTCCCTTAACCAGAGGCCAACTTGATCAGTGACTCAAATAAACACCTCTTATTATCGCACATAAAACCATTTCACCTTTTTGCCAACAGCATGTTTTCTGTTATAGCAAATCACTGCGAGCAAAGCCAAACCCAGCTTTAATTAAAAGATTAGAGCAGAGGTGGAGAAAAGAATAAATAAATAATAAGAGAGTTATGTGACTCACTTGTAACAGGTGTCTGTGCGAATCAGAGTGGCGTCTTCGCTGAGAGTTCACTCTGGAAGAATGAGAGTGGCCCCGGGTGGTAGTGGGCACAGAGAGGCGCTGCGTCTGACCCTGACGGTTGTAGCTGTTGAAGGTGTTGTTGTTGTCTTCTGTCTGATAAAAGTTGCTTCCTCCGGCTACGGGCTGTTTCCGTTGGTTGGAGAGGGGCAACGTGCTGATGACGGGCGTCTTAGCCGGGGCTTGAGGGACTCCGTAATGGGCAGTCCTACTGGATGCGTCAGTGGCCTTGTCTTTGCCCCCGCTCGAAGTCTGATGGTGAAATTCTGCTAGATCCCCCCCCCTCCGACTCTTTCCCTTCAGCAGTTTGGCAGCCACGGAGTTTGGCTGGAATAGGATGAATGCATAAAAACGAACCACAGTAAGAAACGTAACACAGGAAAATCCCCAGTCAAGAAAAACAATTCCTCTCAAACTTGCTCTAACCTGCGCCTGCCAACCTCTGCTCCTGCTGACCAGCTAAAAATCTGTCTAAATACACCCACTTATCACCGCTAGACTCACCCCTACAACTTGTTGGACAGGCAGGCAGCAGAGAGCGTGATAAGTACCAGCCAATAAGCCGGGCAGGGTTGGATACTGCTGAGAAATGAGCTGCGCAGACAGACAGGCAGGCAGACAGGCATTGGCAGGGTTAATGCTTTCACTCTCCACAGTGATGTGCTGTTATGCCACCCAAGCAGAGAAAGCATTACTGTGTCTTTACGCCTGGCTGCACGACACAGGAAGAGGCTGGCTCAGAAAGGAGAGGAGGAAAGTGGAAAGGAGAAAGATAAAGAGCATCACTGAAGCAGGGCTCGAGGAGAAGACATGGGTGACTGGGAGATAAAAGTATGCATGCATTAAAGAGAGGACTAATAAGAAGAGGGGGTATATTAGTGAGGAAATCACAACAAAGCAGATGACAAGTTAGGAAAGTAAACAGGAAGTGAATGAGGCATTGACCCCAGCGACTGATTGAACAAACACAGCCCCCCCTCCAGCATGGGTGAAGTTAATTCCTGGAGGCAGAAAGTGCAGAGGAAAACAAATGACAGTCAGCCAGCTAAGCAAGCCCCGTAACCCTGAGTAAGCCACATAGTCACAAACTAATGAGCAGCTGCAGACACAGCAGGGCTTCGCAGATTAGCTTTCTGCCTCAGCACTTTACAGAGCAGGAGTGACATTTACTGACAAATCAGAGATTTGAATGAAAAGCAAGTTAGCGTCCCGGCAGTGACCTGGAATTAATGGCATCCGGCGACGACATCTGCAGTTCAATTGATTACACTACCGGAGAAAAGTGGCTAACGGCAGGTGTCGACCTCGATCGCGCTGAAAAGGTCACAACTCACATCCAAGGAAGAAAAGAAACTCACCTCTGTAAACTGCTCAGGGCAGAATCCCACTTTCTCCCCCAGCTTGGCCTCGATCCAGTTTTCATCCGCCCGCCTGATGAAAGTAAGAATGTCTCCCTGTATGAAGTACAAAATAAATAACAGAGACTGAAAACCACACACAAGACGGGACACAAGATGGATTTAACAGAGTGCGCTTGCCCCAGAGACTGAGCACTCAGCTCGGAAACTCTGTGTTTCTCCACGAACATGTGACATAAGCTCCCTTTGTGTCTGCAGGCCTTGTCCTTTTCTGTGGCCAGCCTCTTAAAAAAAACCATTTGACCACCTAGATTGAGAAACAAAAGAGGCTCGGTTGAGGGCGTTTTAATGGAGGGCACAAAAGTACCCAGGCCCTTATATAACTGCCTCAGAAATCCAGGGTAAGTAAGAACTGCTGCAATGGAGGTCTGAGCCTCCGTTTCCACAAGTCTCAGTTTTCAGTCTCTGAAAACAGTGAAAAGAATAAAAGCGGTGATCCTTATGTAGCAGTCTTTGCTGGGGACTTCCTGCGCTCTTTGTATTCACAGATTGCTACAAACTCAGGTTTAATATAAAAGAAAGCAGGATTAAGTTCAAGGGGTTAAGCATCAATTCAAAACTGCTGTTTCCCTGCCATGACAGAAGATAAGTCAATACACCAGTTGAAAGGCTTCTAACATCCTAGCCGACGGCTAACTGACAGATCTGTCCTTTATGCATCTATGAAATCCAAACTGAAGCAAGTAGTCAAACCAGCAGCTAAAACTATGACCGTATGACTTTATCGGTGTCTCAGATCATTGTGGAGGAGTTTTGGTCCACTTTTTGTTTATGCACAGCTTCAGTTACTCTGTTGTAGATTTGCTGCTGTGCTTGCTGCTGTACTGTCCCATTTTCAGCCAAGCTTTAGCTGTCAGCCACATGGCCTCACATTACCTCTCCACCATCATCTTGACAGCTGGTATGAGGTGTTTGTGTTGATATGTTGTGTTTGGTTTCCAAACATGGTCCTGTGCATTATGACCAAACATCCACACACTGGTCTTCTGAACAAAGCATAAAGTCTTATGCTTTGTTCAGAAGCAACTTTGCAAACCTCAACTGTTTGGTAGGGTTCTTCTGGCAACCCTACCAAACAAGCCTAACTTGTTCAGTCTTTTCCTAATTGCATTGTGGAGTCTGAGATTTAGCTCTTGGGATTTTTTTTTTAGTTGTTTCCCTTGGGTGTAAAGTCCTGGAAAGGACTTTCTGTTAAACACACACCTGAATATATCAGACTATCAATGAATAAAGAGCATTTGACTATCAGCAAATGGCTGCTGCTTACACTCTCTGGACCAGATTTACTAATATGTTGCTCCATAAACTGGGTTTTGGTGTAAAAAAGGTGTTTACAGGGAGAACGCAGTAACAGATTTGCGACTGACGCTGTTAAACATGTGTGTCGCAAGGTGACCTCATAAGGTGCAAAACGTAAGAAGGAGAATATTTAAATCAAGCACAAAAACATTTACTGATATTTGCGACACACAATTTACTGCTAATTCTGCAGATATTTAAAGCATGTTCCATTTTTACCAGTTGATATTGAAATGAATCAACTGTGCCTGTGTTTAGAAAATAGCAAACACCTATCAGCGCTGTCTGGGGATTGAGCTCAAACGCTACTTTGCCCTGTTTAGTAAATCTGGCCCTTAATTCCTATGGAAGCATTACCGACTGCACGGACCCCTTTGAAAACTGTCTTTTTCCACATTACTGGGGAGCTTACTACTCTTTACTTCATAAAGAAATAAAATACAGGTGCTTTTTAGCCACAATAAATATGTGAAGTTTGGTCCATTTGTACCACCATGGTGGTCTGTAAACTTCAGTGCATGTGCGATAACTGAATTTCTAAAAACGAGGCTTATAGCATATTTTTTGCAGAGGAACCTTTATACTTTTTCCACTCTAGAGGTTCACTGAAGTAAAACCGATGCTATTTAAAAGGTTTAAAACTGTGCACACACAATGACCCCATGAACACTATATTGCCCTGCTGCACTAACAGTCTGAGTGGCTCACCTTGAGGAAGCTGAGAAAATATCTGCTGTCTTCCAGATTCATTTCTTCTGGTTTAAAGTCACACAGTGCTCTGCACAGAGCTGGTGCTTGGAGCTGCTGGAGGGGCTGCAGCTGAGGTGTCTGGCTGACGACCTGCTGAGCACTGACAGACGCACTGCTACTGTCGCCGGCGTGCCAGTTGTCATCCCCTTTGTGTTTTGGTGTGATAGCGTTACCAGCCGAGAGGAACAGCTCTCCTGACAGATCACCTCTGTGGCTATACACTGATGCTCTGTGAGCAGCCTAAAGTGTGGAAGAAAGTCAAATATCAGCTTCTTTATGTTTGAATAATTAAGATTTCTTACATAATGCAAGGTTTTAAAGATCCCACACTCTGCAATTTCATCTGTAAAAATCCCCGGCTCTGACACATTTTAAGAAAATAAGTGACAGTTGGTGTGTCTGCTTCACAAACACTCTGCATTTAATTTGTGCTTCATCTTGTAATAGGAGTTAGATTGTGGGATGACAAAACAATTTTGCGCTGAACCAGCACTGATGCACCACTGAGATATGAAGATGACTTTTATATGACACATCCTTTCTTTTTTTCCCCCTTTCAAGATTGTATCAAGTTTACACTTCAGTTTGGACTTTTTCGAAAACGGCACAAAAGCAGTTACGCTGCCTGAGAGGGCACAAAATCCGATTAATATGGACTTCAAGTCATACTTAAAGTAATAATTTCACAAGTCTCCTTGTGATTTCTGTAACTAAATGCAGGCTACACCCTGAGCTTCACTGATTATTACCAGTGGAAAATGTCATATGTGTAATTTGAATTGATGGTTTGGGGATTTCGTATCAAGTCTGTAGATAAAGTGTTTACATCCACTTTACGGCCAATCATCGTAGCATCGGGTTACAGTTAATCATCTGACACATACTGTATCCATGACAGCATTCGGAAGAAGCCAAAATGATCACTAACTCGGTTTAACGAAACAGGCTCAGCTTTCTGAACTGTGACTGAACTCAAATCAGGTTTCAAGTAGAATACTGAACTCTTCTAGTTTAGCTCGCACATATGAGAACGCAGATTTGTGGACTGTAAAGTTTTTGCAGAGGTGCATATAATACTACTAATTAAAAAAAAATGCATAAGAAATAGTCAGTTCACTGGGCTTTGTATAATTCCCTCTTCATCATCTTCTTCTGCCTATGGCAATCTCTAAATCTGCATGCTGAATTTGTTTTTCGTTTTTCATTTTGCACACAAATAAAACTGTCGTCCGATTTTTTCTGGTGGCACCCAAAAGCCTGCATCACTGCCAGAGAGCCAAAGTTGGAGGTCCAATTGGGTTCATAAAGTGGGAAAACACAGATTTTCTAAATTTACCACCACCACCACAGAAAACAGCAGACTTTCAGCATTAATTAAAAGGGTTTTACAAAAGCATTGCATTAACTGATTAATTTCACTGACTTTTCAGCTAAAAGTCTGAACTTTAGTCACATGATGATTGTTTGATTTCAGATCCACTGTGGTGATGTGCAGGGGCAAAAAGTGTATAATTGTCCAAAAAGGCTTATGGATCTAGCTGTATTCATGTGCACTTTACTTCACTTTCTGGCATATAGAACATTTTTTCCCCAACTTGTTCTACGGCTTGGCCCACCTTCCTAAGAATGCCCATCATTTGTCCCCTCAGGGGCATTGCTTTAAGTAGAAATATGTTTTCTTCTTTAAACGCTTCATTTCTTTATTTTTAATATATAAACACCAGAATGCTAGGAATATGAAGTACTCTGTTTTGCATGAGCCACAAACTTTCAGATGTATGGAGATTAGTCGAAAAATATCGCTTAGCTACTGTTGGAAATATAACCGAGCAGTAAACCACAGCTCTCCATCTAGTTGACACACATTATCATCTGGTTGGTTTTTCCCTCCTGTTGCCCTGCATGCGTGTGGGTGTATCACTCAGCAGCACTTCTATAGATTAATGGCATAAAGTGCTATCTGTTTTTCCCCCATCACTTGATAATTATAGTATTTTCTATAGTTTGCTTAAAGGATCTTATCTACATCCAAGATTGATATTCCATCATATTAAAAATCCCCAAAGTTCAAAGGTTAGGTAGTACAAGTGAAAGGGCAAACACTTGCATTTTTACTACTGTGTAAAACCCTTCAGCCTGTATAGTGTAGTGTAGTGTAGTGTTAATAACAAATAACTATACTTGTCAGTAGTGATGTGCAACACTTGAGTTTGGGTTTCACATATTAGTTTTTACAGTTCCACTTTGTTTCTCATATAGCTGTAGATGACTGGGCTGAGGCCTTACTCACCTCATTGTTCCCCTGCTTCTCTCTGTTTGGACTTTCCTGGTACTGCTTATCGTCCCTGGCTGTTAAGCTCTCACGGGACACGGGCACTGCATAGCGGGATTTCTGTGTGTTCTTGCTGGGGCCCGAGGGACCGTTGAGCCCCTCCAGGAGCCGCACCAGCAGGAGGTTTGTCGGCAGCTCCTCTGCGGTCCTGGCCGGGACAGGAGCGCGGCACTCAGGGCAAAATAGCTGGTACTGGTCAGCCTCGTGCCTCTGCAGGCAGGGCAGGCAGAAAGTGTGCTGGCAGGGAAGGACCTTGGCTGACGCATCCAGCTTCTCCAGACACAGAGGGCACTCCAGCAAGGCCATTAGAGCCAGCTCCTCCATTTTAAAACTGTTGTTTGAGAATAGGGCTTCTGGTACATCGGAAACACTGTAATCCACCATTCTGAGACAGAAACACAGAAAGGAATGAAAAGATGGTGTAGTGAAATAAGTTACTTCCACAACACAGTGAAGCAGTTACAACACGAGTGACCAATGTCCTCGCACATGACAGCCAGTAGAACTCCATGTCCCACCACATACCTCCAGACAGCTTTGATAAGGTCGAACTACAACCTAATAGAGCGCCCCACGCGCAGCTGCTCGCCCGCAGTGCTTTACACAGGTGTCATGTCGGCTCACCTGACTCCACAGGTAGGACAGAACCAGGAAATAACACAGTTCTTCCATATTTGTTTACAAGAAAAACCCTCAAAGAACAAAAAAAAAAACCCCACACGTGGTACTTACACGTTTGCTTCCTGCCAATCAGAGGGACAATCCATAAACTTCGACTATTTGGAAATGCGCAACTTCTTCCCCGCCGTCGTCGAGACGCGGTGCGCCGAGCACGGGGCACAAAGGGCGCATCAGCTTCACCTTAAACCCGTGCCAAATATCACGACGACATTAAAAAAAAACGCACCTGGAAGAATTCTACTCAAAACAAACTCCTTAAAATGTCCCAGCCGCCTTCGGGCGCATCCATCAGGAACTGTCTCGGGTTTCAGTGTCTTGACTAAGTTTAACCCTTTACAGCTGATCAGCTCGGCTACACCGTTCAGGGTAATGACACGGAATATTTCAAGGTGATGTCATGCAAAGGATTAAAATGGACGTTTAAAATCAAATCTCCTGTAAGACAAATGCTTTTTGCAATTCCTACATTTAAAAAAACATTTATTTATTTATATATTTATATATTTATTTTTTAACTGTATATGTTTTGCATAGTCTCAAACAAATCCTTAAAAACACTAAAATTAAACATGGCAGACATTGAAGCTTTTAATTATTTTTCCCTTCAAATGAACCGTCTGAGCATGCCCATCTTTATTGATTAAAACATGTATGAAACGGGGAATTTTGGGCATCATTTACAGCGCAGTCGTGTGACTTTGGCTCCCTCTGCTGGTGCATACACTCACCGCACTCCGCAGCAGTTTCTAAAGCCCCACAGCAGTGCACATCAGTTTGAATTGAGTAAAGGGAATATCAAGCATACCTGACATTCACCGGCACTCCTTTCCTCCACCACAATTTTGCCAAAAGGCATTTAAAGCAGTTCACAGTTAACATGTCGCACGACTTTTAATTGTTGCTCGGATTACAGCAGCACAGCCCAAACCCCAAATTCCCTTTCTTGCATCAAAGTGTTAAATAATTCACCAGTGTGGGCTGTGTACTGAAAGTTCAGGACATCAGTTTGAATTTTTTAAACAAACATGAATCTTTCATCTCTTTCCTCACGTCAGCAGAACTCGGGGAATTCTAAAAATGTACATATGGCTTTTACAGAGAGAGAGAGAAGAGGAGAAAGTGAGGGGGAGAGATTAGCCATGACTTATTTACATGCTCACCTCAGTGTTGATACAGGGCCTTCCTCCTAAGAACCTCATAAGTGTAGACATGAGGGGGGTCGAACTGCACTTGATTTTAGTTTATTTTTAGGTCTTTTTTTCCTTACTGGACTGAAACGTAACCTCCTGATGACTGTAACACTCTGGCGTGTGAGTGATTGATCTCCTGTAATCCTTTGAAAGATGGAGGAGGGAGTGTGTTTGTTTAGTTGTTCAGAGGGAGTCAGTACATAAGTGCTTATCAGCTCCTTACAGCCGACGATCAGTCTGGCCTCCACTGTGGAGCCTTGCATGTTGCAGGAGTGGGGATCATGTCTGATGGTTCTGATATATAGTCTATCTGATGGAGAGTTGAAGGATCTCCCCCGGGGACAGCTCTGAGCTGGCTGCCTTGTCTCTCAGAATATCATGGCTTGCCACGAGTTGCTGTATATAAAGTAGTGACTTCTTCTCCAGCTTTCATGTTTTATTTAAAAAGCTGTCTTGTTCAGAGAGCGCTGCTAACTCATTGAGTGTGATCTGCCTCAGCATTGCCTTCACCCCCTCGACTTCTTTTTTTGTTTCTCTCTTTCAGGCCTCTTTCTCCTCCTCTGTCTGCCGCTGTGTTTGATCATTTCGGTGTGGTACATGTGCAGATGTACTTCCAAATGCACGAGGATGTGTTTCAGCAGTTTCACTCGAAACAAGGCACCGGTAAAACTGCGTAATCCTCGCGCAGCAGTTCGGTGAGGATTAGCCACAAATCGAACAGCACTTTAGGTGCGTCACAGCCACATAATCAACTTCTTCCTTTCAGAGGGGAACTAATCCTCCACTCCAAACCTAGTGGCTCTCTTAGCTGCGGCAGTTCTCAGGTGCTGATTTGATGACTTATTTTTTGCTGTTTTTCCACTCTTTAATGAAAGATCCACGGACAGGGCGGGAACCGGCTCTTTTTCCCACGGAGTAACATGTGAGATGTGAGATGAGGCCGCCGGCTGTGTTTGGAGGAAAAACACAGTACTCCAGTCAGACTGGCTCAACCAGAATATCTGTAGTTTTTTCCGAGTCTGCATTTCTGTGTATGGCACACAGACACATCCTCCTTCTTTTATTCAGGTGCTCCCTTCAGTTGTCTGAGAGAGAAAGTCCAGCTGACAAAAGAGTGAGATGTTTTTGGCCCGCAGTGCATTGTCACTCTCGGTCTGGGACTGACTCAGCCGTGACTGCTTGAAAGCCCAGAAATGTAATTTAGGTTGCAAATGTATGCAGAACAGCAGGCAGCCCTCCACCAGATGTTTTTTTTTTTTTAATTTTTAAATTTTTATTTTTAACATCCATCTGCAAAGCAACTTCACAACAGTTCCTCCCACAGTTTGTTCTGCCTGGTCTTCCTCTACCAGCAGATTGAATCCTATAAATATTTTACATTTGATAAATAAATGAAACAACCTCTTTTCTTACTTCTGGGTAGCGCACTAAGTTGCTCTCCTACCTATGGCTTATTACTGCTGCTCTGACATTGTTTCAGTCACTGTCAAAACGAGGCTCTGCTCAGGGATGTTTTGCTTTATTTTTGAAATGAACATGCACTCATTCTGCTGGGAACTACACAAATAGTTTTTGACTTAGTCTGAAGCCGTTATTAAGGTGGAAATTTTAGATATCCTACAGCATTTCATCAATGAAATGTTCTCTTGTGTTATATTTTGTACATGCAGGGGACACAACAAATACACTATTGATATCCCTGAGTGACATCCCAGCTACTTCTGTCATTAATGACCCCCTTTGGCTGTTTTCTCAGCCTGTCATGGCCCTCCATACATTACTCACATGGGAAACAGGCTATTTACGACTGTCTTGCTTCTCAGGCTGCAGGCGGTATGTATCAGCCGCGCTCTCTGGGTCATGTGACTCTACCCTGCACCCCACCTTTGTGTTCGCGTCTTAAATTTAACAGAAGCGCAAATCGGGTGATGCTGGCGGGATTTTAAACTCTAAGCCAATAACAGCTGAAACACCTGAGCCAGGCTGAAGTTTGAGTCTCCCTGTTGCGTGGATGTGCAGGAGGTGTGCTGAAGTTTTTGTTTTTTATTCGTGTGCAAATGCTCCAGCAGCTGTGTGGAGTTTGAGATGTGCATGAGGGAAACTAAAAATAGGACGCACACACCTCCGAGCCAGCTGCTTCTTCTCTGCCTTTGGGACTGCCTTTGCGTCTCCCCTCTCCCCTCTTGCTTGCCTCCTTCTCTCTGAGTAGCTCTCTGTTCCCACATTCATCTCTATTTTCCCACTTTTCTTTGTCCCTGAAAAGGCCTTGTGTTCCCGGCCAGTCCTGAGCTGACATGAAAGAACTGAAACAGGACACTGCCTCCCCCTCACTGTGGTCCATTATTCAATCTGAAGAGAAACTAGAACACGTGAATCAGTACTGAAAATATGAAGTCTCGATCCCACGAGTCTCAGAGAAGCACCAGTAAATTTAAACCCCTAAATAAAGATCTGCAGGTATATCAGAAACTGTGTGCTTGAGAAGGATCCTGGAAAACTCGAAAACATTTATACTTGTATTCCAAGACTGGCAGGACATGAAGCATGCTTTGCTGCAGTTGGAACTGCAGCTTTATTCTCCATTCCTGCTTAATAACACTTCTTTCCAACAGAGAAACTTCTTATCTCGCATGTGACAATTTTTGGTTTTGGCATTTTCATGGCTTGTTTTGATGTAAAAGAAAAAATGCTGGCAATGCATTTCTGTAAACTAGCTAAAGCCTGAGCTTTTTCCCTCCTGCTGAAAAACTTCTCAGCACTTCCCAGCAGACGTTTTCCAGGCAGATACATTGTTTGTGGACAATTTTGCAAGACCCTGTGTTATATTGAGGACTAAATTCATGTGTCGCACTGCTATTATTTTCATGACTGATCACGCATAGGTGTGATTTCTTGGAAACAGTCAATCATCAAAATAAAGACATAACAGATTCCAGAAAGCATGAAGTTTTTTTTATGCTGTTGTGCAACCACATGCTGCTAGAACAGCTGCAGTGCATGTTGGCATTGATTATGCAAGTCCCTGGAAATGTACTGGAGGAAAAGAGCTGCAGTTTGCTGAGAAATATTCCCTCTATTAGTGTTTCGATGCTGCTGGTGGAGAATGCTGCCTAAAACGTTGGTAAATAATATCTGTGGCTGTTTAGCTGGGCTGAGATCTGGTGCTCATGGACCTCCTTGTGCTCTGTGGATGAGGGGATTACCCATCGAGATACAGTCCTGTGATAAACTAAGTACACCCTTACTGCTTTAGGAATGAAGAGGGTAAGTAGCAGCCACGTGCTGCTAATCAAATGCACTTGATTAACTGATCATCAGCAGGCGAAAATACTTCTTTAAAAGCAGAGGTTTGGGCAGTTTTCAGGTCTGATGCATTCATATGTGTGTTAACACAGAGCCACAATCTTCCCAGTAGTGGATGTCCCAGATGATTCACCCCAAGGTCAGACTGTGTAGTGCTCAGGAGCTGCAAAAAACCCAAGAGCTCATCTGAGAGTCTACAGGCCTCAGTTAGCATGTTAAAGGTTAACGCTCATGACAATACAAATAGAAAACGACTGAAAAGAGAAGCTCAGCTTTGCAGGGCTGGCAGAAGGAATGTGGCAGCACTACTCAGGAGTGCAGTTGCATCTGAACAAACCACAAGATTTTAATGAATAATGTCTTTTGGACTGAGACCAAAGCAGAGATGTTTGGCCTTAATGCACAGCGCCACATTCAAAGAAAGCCTAAAAGAGCATATCAGAGGATACACCTCATGGACAGCTGATGATCTATGCTTGTTAGCAGCCACAGGACCAGGGCACGTGCAGTTGGCTTGGCCTAAACCATTTCAATGGGTCAACAATCCAAAGCACAGCAGCAAATCTACAACAGAACTGCTGAAAAGGAAAAGAATCAAGGAGTTGCAATGACACTGTCAAGACAGGAATCTGATTGAAATGCTGAGATGGGACCTAAAGAGAGTGATGCATAAACAAATGCCTGCAAACCTCAATGAAATGAAGCAACACTGTACAGCGGAGTGGGCCAAAATTCCCCCCAATAAGTGAGACTGATGAAATCATTAAGAAAATTAATACTTATATTCATTACTTTCACAACTGTAAATGGTTCAAGAGGATAATGATGAATGAATGTCTATAGATTTGCTGTTACTCTTCTTCAAAAAGGAGCCAAATAGCTCATAAGCATGACAGTCAAATGTACCCGACAGCATAACAGAGTTATCTAATACCCACAGCAAAGAAGGGCAATAACCTTTGACCTATAGGCCCTGGTTATATTAATTCTCCTACACCTACTTTAGTTAGTTATAGCAAAAACAAACAAACAAACAAACAAGAAACCCATAAGAAGATACCCAAAGATAAGTTTAGCAAAGCCACTCAAGCTAATAGTTGCTAAAGGGAGATATATTTTGCAGGAATAATACAGTATGTGTGTGTGCTCAGGGCAGCTATTGCTCAGGAGAGAGTAGGAGCGAGTTACCTACTAATCTGAAGGATGATAGTTCGATCCCCAGCTCTTATAGTCTGCAAGTGAAAGCATCCTTGGGCAGGATACTGAGAGCTGCTCCTGATGCATCAGTGTGAGTGCTTAAATAGTTGAAAGTGCTACATAAGTACCAGACCATTTGCATCACGTATGCTATGATGTGCAGTAAAAATCTGTTTCCCCTTTTTATTATTGTTTCTTTTTATTCTTGTTGCACAGCTCATGCAGTTGTTGCAGGATGTAGGATGTAAGAATTCTAGCCCTTATATTTAATGAATATAAAAAAGTATTAAACTGGGAAAGAAATTAAAATAAACCCCAACAACTGAGTGATGTTTGCTAAAACCTTCAGTCCCAGACCGTCTTTGAAACTGGGTGAATTTCACAGCGTGGCGCGTATATTTGTGACCTATTTTTTAAAAAGATTTACATTTTTAAATTGAACAAATGGCTTTGGGCTGAGACAAAAGAGAAGTTGGAAAGTATTAGGAAATGGATTAGCACACTGTTGGTTTTTGTTTAAAAAAAAAAATAATGCTGTCCTTATCCTATAAGTAGACTGACACGCAAAAAGCTTTTTGTTCTCTAAGTTCAAAGGTGAAGCAGCGTAAGAGACGAGATTTTCCTCTAGCTCCGTGAAGTGCAGACATCGAGCAGGTTTGTGTGCATGAGTGTTCCTCGGGCTATGAATAAGAAAAAAAGTAGCCTCTGTTTATTGTCCCTGCAGACTCCGTGAACGGGAAAACTCTCTTTCACCGAGTAAACGCTGTAACATGATTATTATGGCCTGCCCTGTGTGCGCGGGTGATGAAAGTAATTCACATTAGAAATGACTGGCTGAGTTTCTTTCACTCATCTCCCGTGGAACAAACCCCCTCAATCACACCCTTTGATGTGCTTCTGTGTGTGTCTAATTCCCATTCAGTAGGCAGATACATGTGTCACACTGTTTGCTTGGTATCAGTTTTGGAGAAAGACTGGGAGCTTTCAAAATAGGTTACGCAACCCTTCTCCTTTCTCCCCTCTGCCTCATCATTATTCATGCACGTTCATCACAAACATATCTGGGATGCAGCCCTCAAATCAAACGGTTGTTTGGGGTATTACCTGCTGGGCTGACCTTAAGTGGATGATTGGCGAAAAGAGAGTTGAAGATACCATAAAAAAAAGTGAAGTCTGTGTAAAAAATATTAAAAAACACGTCGGGATCCTCTGTCCTGTGACAGTCTTGGATAAGTGGTGCATGACAAGTGTGTCACCAGTGATTAAGGTGACACTGAATGCCATCTAGAGGCCGGATCACGGCTCCTGTTAAACCATGGAAATAATTTGTATGGTGCAGAAAACCGAGAAATATCACCAGTTCCTCGAAGCGGTTTATGTATTTGCTCAAGGCTCTTCTACACACACACACACCAGCAGAATAGCATTTTGTCAGACCCACTTTCTGTCATGGCTTGAGTGTTTTTCACTCTGATTTACCAAGAGTTCTGAATGGTTGAATCATACATTTCTATTCAGCCCGTGTGTGTTATTAATCTAAAAATAAATAATACATCATGGGAGAGTGGCTTTGTCAGGTTTTTTAGGGTAATGGGCCCAAATGAAGCTCACAGAGGTAGAGCGACAAGAAGGAAATGAAATATAAGGATCTTTAGTGAGCAGCTGAAAAACATACAGGATATATGTGAGGGTAGCAGGAGCCTCCAGCACAGACAAACACGGGCAAATAACAGCACAAAACATGATCCCAGTGTTCACTCTAAGGCTTAAATGACATCACCTGCGTGTGCAGGTTGAGTTTGAGCTGGTAGGGATTGGAAATGGTATAAACAGAAAGTGGACTGCGCTTTATGACTTATGAAGTGATGTTATTGTAAGGTTTCCAACTTATTGCAGCTTTTGGATCATTTGTTTCACTTTATTTTGGTGCTTCCATCAGCTCCCAGTAACTTAAAGGGGTAATCTTCCAGGGTCTCGCTCTATACCGCGAGGATGAAAGTTAGAATAATCTGTTTGTGGAAGTACTGTACATATGAATGGGTAGGGCTAAAATCCAGGAGGATTTTTAGTCTTTGAATACATATCACATTATATTTATATCTAGCCGTATCTTGTGTCTTGAATATGTATTTCTATTTTATGCCTTAAGTATTACTGCCTGCCTAGGGACTGCAGATGGAAATTAGCATGAGATCATTGTTTCAGTGTGTGGTCCCTGACAAAAAATAAATAAATAAATAAAAATGAGCCTTAAAATAAACTATGTAATAAAAAAAAACCTTTCATGTAACTTTTTTTTTTGTCTTCTAACTTTTAAGTTGTTTTCTTCTCCTGTCCTCGCTTGTTTACCATTTTTTCCCCCCATGCCTTTTTTCTAAGGCATCCCCTGCAACATATTTAACATCACAGTGCTGTGAAATGTGGGTACTTCCCTTTGGCACAAGTCGACAGAAATGTCGACTTACTGACAGTGTGCATAAAGGGCTCAAAGGCCCAACTTCAATCCGTGTCCTACACCCTCCAACTCCACAGTGAATGTAACTCCATGTGGAGTCACATTTGCAGCTGCTGAAGGGTCTCTTAATTAAAGGGCAGAGTGGAAAATAACTCAGCAAGCTTTGGGATAACTTCGCCTTTCTGCAGTGGAAAAAGAAATTTGTAATCAGCGTCTTTATTTGTACAGCTGTCGGTTTCATGTATTAAAGGTTATCACTTATTAGAAAATGGACCAAGTCAGATTTGTTTCCATATATATCTTTCTTGGGTTATCAATTCAAAATACACGCTCACACAGGAGAGATATGTTTATCCCACACTTTTTCCCTTAGTGACACCACACATGTGATGTTCCCTGTCCTAATACACAAATCCCAAGTTAATCATACTTTATTTATGTAACCCTGATACTATACTTAGTGTTTTAAATGTAGGAACAACATTAAATCCAAATACTAATATATTACTTATATTTCGTACTTATATTACTTATATTAAACGATATTATTACCTTCTCCTGTTGGTGAAATGTGTAATTTTTTCAGATACTGTTTACATTGTTTGAGAATACGAAGATAGAGGTCCAACATGAACTTGGTCTAGGACAGGAGAAGAACGTATGTGCATGACTAGTTTGTGACAACAGCAATATGTTGAATGCATCACTTGTGTTAACTGTTTTCTAAGTGTAATCTTTGAAAATTTACCTGTAGAACTTTAAACTGAATTAAAGTCAGACAGCACAACGTGGAGTCGCACTAACCCTCTCTGTATCATACATTTGCATCGAGGGTGGCTGCAACTGACTTTACTTCATTCTTATCCTACCAGCATTTTTAACAAATAAATAAATAAAATTATGGAGAACTTTTCAAGAACATTAGAAATCATGTACAAAATTTCCATAAATGCTATTTCCTTTAGTTTCAGTTTCCTCCATGCTGGACACAGATGTGCTGCACATTTTGCTGGGATTTATAAGCCTGCACTAGTGCAGGCTCTGTGTGGGAGAACTTCATAAAGCACTTAAACTCAAGGCTAGGGTTTTAAAACAGCATTTTTTTTGTGTTGGACTCTCCATATGAGTATTGGTTTAGGTGCCAGACTGGAACTATAATAATAATAATGGATTGGATTTATATAGCGCTTTTCAAGGCACGCAAAGCGCTTTACAAGGCCACTATTCATTCACTCTCACATTCATACACTGGTGGAAGCAAGCTACAGTTGTAGCCACAGCTGCCCTGCCATATCGTGCCATCGGCCCCTCTGGCCAACACCAGTAGGCGGGAGGGTAAAGTGTCTTGCCCAAGGACACAACGACGAGGACAGAGAGCCCAGGGATCAATACGACAGACGGCAGAGAACCCACACAGACACTTGTCAGTCCTCACAGTGGGAGGACTGTCTCTGTGGCACAGTTCAACTCTGTGCCACAGAGTGGTACACACCTGGGTAATGGGTGGAAAATCACAGGTAGACTCATTTGGATACTAATGAGGGTGGGAAGACGTAGGAAGGAAGTAAAAACACAGGAGGAGAATATCTACAAAATAAAAGATTGAGTAATAAAAAAAGAATAAACTTACAGAGAAAACGAGAAGAAACCGATGGGTGGAAGGCACAGGAAAAAGTAAAACACTCAAAAACACAAGGAGCAATCACTATGGAAACTATCACAGGTGTGTTTCATCCTGTATGTAAGTCTTGTCTCTATTTCCTCGAGCAGCTCTGATCCTGCTCGAGGTCTCCTTTATCTAAAGTTAATCACAGAGCAGACCTGCTCCCGACTCGAGGCTGTTGCAGAAACTGCAGATTTATCACACACACACACACACACACACACACACACACACACACACACACACGCACACACACACACACACACGCACACACACACACACACACACACACACACACACACACACACACACACACACACACACACTCCTGCCCGCAACACAATCACCTTTTCTCCACTTTCACCTTGGCTTCGCTTTCTCAAACTGGACCTCCTATAACTTAATAAAAGACAAGAAGTTAATAAAAGAACGACTGTCCAGATGTTGATATTTCTCCTGGGAAAAATGAGATTCGAAGCAAATGACAGACATCCTTGTGGCAGAGATGTAATCAGCCTTACTTCTGAGGCTAAGCCAGGGTTCAGTTGTGTAAGATCCTTGTTAGGGTAAAGTCACGCGGGTGAGCTCTTTGATTGGACCGTGATAGACCGCAGGCTGTCTCTGTGTGGGTGACTAATTAACAGCACCCTAATTTGGAAATCAGACTTTCTTTGGTGTAGAAGCAGGCCGTGATTTAATACCACAATCAAAATCAAACCCAATTACCCAGGCGTTCAGGGAGCTGCAGGATTATTTTTAAGTTTGTTGCCATGGAAATCAAGTCCATGTCATAATGTAGTGAAGGATTAGATGGTGATGTCAGACATCTGTGTCAAATCCCTCTCCAGCTCATTTCAGCCGTTTGTCATGTTCTTGGATGACAGATGACAGGCTGACACTTGCAGAGGAAGTCAGCACGCTGCAGCTTTATAATGAGTTTCAAACTCCTGTTTATACCCCTTCTTGCTTTACCCCTATCTTGGCGTCATAGCCTCCTATCCCTTCACCCTGAGGTAATGTGGCCTTTGAGGTAAATACCATTTATTTTGTGGATTTTCTTATGATGGCAGAATAATGGCTTGAAGTAGGAGGCTAAATGAAAGTCCGAGGCCGGGGATGGGAGTAATCTCGCCTTTCTTTCTGAGCGCTGACACAGGCCAATAGAGATTAATGAGAGTGCCATGGTCTTAACACTTTCACGGCTATAAGACAAACAACATCTGCTTTGTGTTGGTTAGACTTTTACACTCACCACACTCACATTCACCAGCTCCACATAGTTGCACTATTTTAGCATTGAAACAAAGTTTTGATTAAAAAACTCCACCTTATATAAGATACAAATCAGCTATTCAACTCTTTATTAAACATTATCTGGTTGTTGGCTAGCACTGAATGCTAAATCTTCAAGAATAAAATGAATGTGGGGAACTGACAAGTCATTTATTTGCTGTTGGCCTTAAATGTAATGCATTTAAACGCCTGTCTCCTGTTCTTAAAAGCAGTGAAAAAAATAAAGGACATGATCTCATTATTCAAAGTGCATTAAGCTGTTTAAGTCACATTGTATTAAAACTGGGTTTTTCTGAAGAGATTTAAGCATCTTATTGCAGTCAAACATATTTTATTGACGTACTTTTTAATTATGTCATCATTTGTGACCTTTTTAAACCAGCCTCTGCTTACAGGTGACAGCACGAGCCGCATCATTTGCGAGCAGCTTCATTCAGCTAATTTGATTTTTATGCACTGCTCATAAAATTAAGGGAACACTCAGTCATCACAGTATAATACAAAGTCAGCTGAGGCTGTGCTGGGAGGCACACAGCAGATTTTTCTTGCAACAGCATGTGTGGAAGAGCCGTCCTGGAGGAGCTGGACCACGTGTGAATGTGCTGCAGGTACCGTGTCACGCTACCAGCAGGGTCTCTGAGCAAAAAAGCGAAACTGGAGAAGAATCAGTCAGGAGGCATAAGGTGGGGTAATGGTCTGTGGCTACCACCTGCTAAACCATTTTGGGAGGTTGTCTTGTTGCCTCTCTGGTGCACCTGTTGACACTTTCACTTGTAGGAAAAATGGATTTGAAGGGGTTCATGGGAGGAATGAAGCGGTCTTTGTGGTATACTGTGGTGTACCAGTGTTCCCTCTATTTCTTTCAGCAGTGTTCTCTTAGTTAAGCTGCTATAGGTCTTGGGTGTTGGGGACTTTCAATGATGCACTGAGGATTTCTTCTTCAGTCACCTCTTTTCAGTTCTTCTTCTCAATGTCACAAAGTGACATTGTTGGGGTTTTCTGTGTTATTGTATGGTCTTTACTTCACAATATAAAGCACCTTGCTATATAAATAAACCTGAATTTCAATGAATTGAATTGAAACCACTAACATACTGATGTAATGCTAAGAAATCACGAGTTCATTTAATTAATTATTACTTTGTAAATAAAGCAGTTTGAAATAATGATATGTTTACTAGGTAATGGTGCAGAACGAGAAGTTAGACTTTTACTAAAGTTAGTAAACCATTATTTTATTTTTATGTGGACCTTTCAGCGAAATCTACAATTGTTACCCTCCACATCTGTGAATCATCTCTGAATTTCCCCCTCCCGTGCCTCCTGACTTCAGTGGTTCCAACTTTTTCAGCGTTTCAAGCAATTATGGAGTCCTGGCACAAGCTTTTTGGCACAGACACTCCATGGGCTGCATTCAAATGCATGAAAACAATTCTAGAGTTGGCACCAGGCACTGGTGAAAAAGATATATAGTAGAAGTCAGTGAAGTTTTTAGGATGTATTCACTGCAAAAAGTTAGAAGTTAGAAGTTAATTGTTTCCACATCACACGCCGAGAGCTTGGCTAAAACAGTAGCTTGCTTTATTGTTGCTTCATTGAAATAAAAAAAGAGAAGACTTTCTATCCCACTGGTGTTTTTTGTTGAGATGGGCACTGCACAGAATTGCATTGTAATTATTGCACTGTTATCTGACCCCAGAAGCTGAGTGCTTTGGCGTAGGCCTTCAGTGAAAATATGTGCACAATGTACTAATGTTTTCATGTTTTTAAGCAATCTGTGTGGATATGTTTAGTCCACTGCTGATAATCGCAGAGCAATGGTACCGGGTCAACTGATGTGGATGCAACATGCCCACCATCTGTGTGCAATGTTTAATCTCTGGAAGGATTAATCTGGTCCTCCATGGGTGATATGAGCTCTTCCTTACATGCACGACGCACTCAGCTTTGGGAAAATAGTGCCTAATACCCATAAAAACACATCCCGCAGACCTGCATTGGTTGAGTTAAATATCTCTCCAGAGAAAAGAATTTGATTTAATGAGTGTAGCTGGGAAATAAATGCATTTGGCATTAATACGTGGCTTCCGTTTTGTGGTGCTGCACCTCCCCATCCTTCAAAAACAGATTACCACTGAAAATAGATTGGATTATATTCAAAGAACGCGGCATAGTGAGAATGAATCTTCCTCGCCGTCCAGTCTGGATGCCACATGATAGTTACCTCCCAGCTGTGATTTGATCTGACTCAGTTTTTTTAATTGCATATATTTGTGAAGATACGCGCCAACAATATTTATTTTTTCTCCCATCAGTTAGACGTCACATAAAGGCTTTGTTTGACTTCAACTTGAACCTGCTCCATCGCCTTAGAGTCAAATTGAATTCTCCAACTTAATACACAGATTATTTTCGCTATACACTACCAGCTTTGTAATGTATTCAGAGAAGGGCTTCTCCCTGGGCCCTTGTTAAAAGGCATGAAAGAAATTAACAGCCAACAAAGTCTTTATCGCGCTCGTACACTGAAAAGGGTTGCACAGATGGAAAAGTGCTCGGAAGCTATTTGAGGATGTTTTAAAGAGCGACAACACCTCAAGGTATGGTTAGGGCATGAAATTCTAATTGCACATCACTGGGAAAATGTTGGGAGGAATTAAGACAAAGTTCGCCTACTGATTACTTAATAGGCCGACACATTAGCTGAGCGCAGCATAATTTAAGGTACAAAATCAGGTTTAAGGGGACTGTGAAATCTTCCCTTGTGTTTCATAACATCTTGACAAAAGACAGCTCTCTCTCTCTCTCCCTCCCCCCCCCCTCTCTCTATATATGTAACGATATAGATATAGACATATATAAGCAGAGTAAGTCCTTGTCTATTCTCTCATAGCTTCATAACTGTTTACCTGTCTTGCTGTATTCATTCTCTGATATCAAACCTCACAGACAATCAGTGATTATTTTCCAGATTTATGATACGGTGTCCTACAGTATTTTATCCCCTGCAATATTCTCTGCTCTCTTCCTTTGATTTATAATACCCTGTGCTCTGCGGCACACATCATAGCGTGCTGCTTTATGCTGTGGCACAGCAGCGCTGATCAGTAGCCCTTGGAGGTGATTTATGAGCAATGAGATTTCCGGTCAGAACAGCTTAATTGAGCCTGTATATGCTAGCAGAGCAGTCCTTGAGGAAGGGATAAGGTAATGAGGTGGAAAATGACGAGTGGGAGACACTTTGGCTGTAAATCAGCCTCCTTACATCCGCCAAGAGGAAACGTTTTAAAAAAACCAAAACAAAGCATATACACCTGTGCTGATGCTGTGGAGCTTCAAGTTCACTTGACTGACCTTAGAACAATGCAGTGGGGTGACTTCTTGAGTGCACCCTCATTTTTCCTCTCTTTCATCACCTACTTATGTCTCGGATGGATCCCTGGTGAGCCTCTGTATGTAGTTAGCGAGCTTTTTTTTGTGCAGTGGGAGAGGCAGGAGGGATCCCACAGAGGGTTGGAGGAATATCCAAGAATGTAGCTGAGCACATAATCCAGACACAAGCTGCAATGCTGACAATGGTCGTCTGAGGTGGGCGGGAGGGTGGGGGTAAATTTGTCGAACCTCACTACTGGCGCCAGAGGGGAGAGCTGAGGGAGGAGATAGGGTGCCAAAGAAGTGCAAAAGAAGACTCGCATTGGACTCAGTGACTGCTGAAGTCAGCGGTATTGACTGACACCTGTCTTTGCAGTATTCATTGTATGTCTATGTGTGTGTGTGTCTATGTTTGCGTGTGTGTGCATTAGTGTGTCTATGTGTGTGTGTGCATTAATGTGTTTGTACCTGCAGTAATGAGAAGAGATTGCAAGGGGATCTAGATCAAGCAGGCTCTTAAGGTTTTGTGCTGGTCAGCAGTAGAAATCTTGGACATGTTAAAACCTGGACACATAAAACTAAAAGTCAAAAATGACTCGGTAACATGGGGCACTTTACTGTGTGTCTTTGCGTTTTCAAAATAAAGTGCTTCAAAATCAAAGAGTGTGTGGGTGTGTATTGTTGTAGCTTGCACAGGGCGATCGTGGCTCAAGAGTTGGCAGTTCATCTTGTAATCGGAAGGTTGCCGGTTCGAGCCCCGGCTCGGACAGTCTCGGTCCTTGGGCAAGACACTTCACCCGTTGCCTACTGGTGGTGGTCAGAGGGCCCGGTAGCGCCAGTGTCCGGCAGCCTCGCCTCTGTCAGTGCGCCCCAGGGCAGCTGTGGCTACAATGTAGCTTGCCATCACCAGTGTGTGAATGACTGAATGTAGTGTAAAGTGCTTTGGGGTCCTTAGGGACTAAGTAAAGCGCTATACAAATACAGACCATTTACCATTTAATAATCATTAGCTGTTGGCAATGGTGAAATTGAAGTGAGTTAAAGGAAATGGGAGGCATAAAGATTTAAGGTTTATGTTTGAACCACCACATTCTCACAGGGAAGTCCTGCCACTCAGGGTGTCGCTCCCTTTTTTTGCTGGGGCTATGGTGATGATATTTATTGTCATCCTGTCACTTTTCCCCCAGAATTCATTGGTAATCTGCTCCGTTGGTATTTCTACACATTGGACTTGGCAGAATCAGGCCAGTTTAAGACCCCCAAAAATGCACTCGGAAGCTCTAAATTGGCTCCCATTTCTCCAAAGCTACTTCCCCGCAGGCTCTCTATGCATGTGCGAGACAGTATGTAAGTTCAGTATAATCACAGCTCGCAGCACAATGTGGCATGCAAGGGAAAATCGGCCCCATTTACAGTCATAAAAGACAGTGAAATCTTACATATATCAAGTAATATGACACTGAAGGGAAATCAGGGCTCCAGGGTGGTCTTTCCATTAAAAAAAAACAAACAAAAAAAGCCCAGTATGAGCTGCAAGATTTTTTTTTTCAGTGCACAATCATATTGTCAAAGGACACTGTGGCGCAATCCTGAGAATACCCTCTTCTGCCATAGCAATGAGGAAAGATGCAAATAAACAAAGATACGTACCACAGGAGATAAATCCTAACTTGGAAACATTTCCATTCACTTCCCCATAAAACCCAGAGATGTCAGTCATCTAAAATTAGACGAATGAGTTGAAAATGGATATTTATGGAAACACAGCGAAACCTCTCCCTTAAGAACTGTTTTTTGTCAGAAGAATGAAAAATTGCATAATTCATCTTTTTATGCCAAGCTTGTAAAAAAAGAGAGAGCATAGGCTTGTTTATTGTATAGCTGCCTACATCTTTCTTGTTGCAACAATGACACCAGTTATCAGGTTGGATTTATAACATAAGGAAGAACAACATAGCCTCATCTAAATCTCATACAATGCAGAGCCTAATCCTCACAGTCCTTGTGTGAAAAAAAATATATGTAATCCCGTTTGCCTGGTTTTACATCATACGTCCATTATTTCTTTTGTGAATAACATCCTTTCTCTGGTCGCCTAATATCTGATAATCAGGGTAATTCTCCCACTCCTGAATCCTCACAGGCTGTGCTGTAATTTTCTAATACAAGGGCTGTAATCACACTGTCAGACCTGCCTTGTGCTGAAGAAAGCCGCTGTGTGTATTGCAAGGCCTGCAGGCAACCCTGGCAGATAATTGAGGGTAGTTAGCAGTGGCAGGGATGCTTTTTGAGTGAAGATTTAATGTTAGCTTGCATCCTTGAGGAGGATGTTGGTTATCGACTGTCTATAAAGACTAGAAAGGCCCGGGCCAGGATCTGAGGGTATTGATCTGTAAGGAAAGCAGAGCGATGCCGGCCGTGTTCAGGTGGTTCTGTGGGATATGTCAGCAAGGTCACCTGTGCAGGGCCAGGCTCGGCCATGCTACACTGTGATGTTGTGCATATTTGATATGCAAAAACAGAATGATTGATTTTCTTTTTTCTTTTTTTTTCTTTCATTGAGGTATTAGGATTCAGATTGTGCGAGGCGAAATGTCATCCAAAGCGGATGTAGTTCTCAAAGTCGGGGAAAGGGACATTGAATTTCAAAGAGATTTCATGCTGCGGTGCTGTTGAATGACGGCTGAGAGGAAGAGATATCAGTGCAGGTGCAGAGTGCAGGAGAGGCGGAAGGACCATGATATCCATGACAAATTCATTATGTCGCCGTCACTGAGTTATTACGGATCTAATGCATATTTTTTTAGTGAGTTTCAGAAAGCCCATTTACATCCTTACCCACATCACTTCTTAGTTACAGAGCAGTTAAAAGGACTTTAATAGAGGCTTACAGGCCTGAATTTTTCTCTAACATATGGGTGTAAGCTGATGGTTTTTTGCCCCAGGATTATAGGTTCCAGTTTGCATTTATGCCTTAGCTGACACTGATGGAAGCTCTTGAGAGGTATTCCCCTTCCTCACTTATAATCTGGTTATTATCAAATGCATTTCTGCAGACAGAGCAAAAATCACCAAGCCCTATAACAAAGCTTTTTTCCTTGGAACTTGTGTTGGAGGACACTGGCTGCCTCAAGAGAGAAGCAGGTCTTCATCTATCATCGCAGGGGCTGTTTTTGGGTTGCAGTGATACGCTCCCTAAGCCTCGCTCCTTACGGATGCAGTAAGGAACACTGCAGAAATCTGTTTGCTAAAAATAGTGCTCTCTATGCTATGGTTTTCTTCGCCTTTCTTTAAGATCCTCTCGAGAGGATGAGGCAGACATTAAAATGTCAACAAGCAGGGATCTATTTCACTTCTTAAATGAAGTCAGTTTGTGTGGGATGAGCAGGTGATGCAGTGCATCTCAAGGGAGCATGGTTTTGTTTCCAGCGCAGACGAGCTTCTGTATGTGGAAAATCTATAAGGCATCTCTGTGTGGAGGAAAACAGGACATGGAAGGCGTATTTACATACTTCATTTTCAGATGTTGGTGTCAGAAGCAGACTTTGTAAGTGAAAACAACTGCAGACATGATACTGTGCTAAACGTCTGTATCTAAAACTATGTCAGCATCCGCCTTCGATGATCTGTGTAGTCGACCTATGAATAACAAACAGTACTGTTTATTGTAACAACCCTGGTATGGCTGCTTAATAAATATACCTGGATAAGCAGAACAGAGATTACATTTAAAGAAAAATGTTTTCAAATCAGTTTGCAGAAATTTGTACAAAAGGAAACAAGTGTACTGTTTATACGCATCAAATACTAGTCTTATCCTTCTTTCTTCTGCTCCCTTTAGGGGTTGCCACAGCAGATTATCATCCATCTCACCCTGTCCTGATCCATGAGTCTTCCCTGTGGTTTTTGTCTTTTCCTCCAGTGTGACAGCTCCATATTCAGCATGTTTTGTTCAGTATGTCCACCATTCCCATTCTGCTCATGTCCGGACCATCTCAGCCTTGCCTCTCTAACTTTGTCTCCAAAACACTCAACCTGAGCTGTGCCTCATTTCTAATCCTGTTCGTCTTCATCAGTCTGAATGAAAGTCTTAACATCTTCAACTCTGCCCCCTTGAGCTCTGCCTCCTTACTTTTTGTCAGTGCCACTGGCTCCCATCCATACATCATAGCAGGTCTCACTACCATAGTTTAAACTTTCTCTTCCACTTTTGCTTATATTGTTCCATCACAAATCACCCCTGACACTTATCTCCACCCACTCCACCTTGTCTGCGATGTCTTCTTCACCTCTCTTATGCGCTATTCATCACTTTGAATGGTTGACCCCGGATATTTTAACTCCATCCATCTTCACTACCTGTACTCTTTGCATGTTCTGTCTCGCTTCTACTTTCATTCCTCTTCTCTCCAGAGAATACCTCCACCTCTCCAGGCTCTCTTCCACCTGGTCACTACTCTCAGTACAGATCACAATGTGTCCATTACCACAGGATACTAATGCTAATAAACAGGAATAGGATTAATAAGTAAAACACAAACAGCTTTGTAAGGGAAATGAAAGCTATACTGAAACAGTGATGTTGCCGAAAAGATAAAAATTTCACACCGTAGTAAGAGTAGTCAAAACGACGATGTGATCATCCTGCCTCAGCAAAGTCTGTTACAGGCAGAGGTTTTATATAATTCTTTCCAGACGTGCTGTCTAACTCTTTCAGGTCTTCACGAGCACAAAGGCCTATGACTGAGTACTAGAAACACAGCGGTCAGCCAAGGACTGAGCACAGCAGACATGACACAGGTTAAGCTGACTTCTAGGGTTGCCCATCAGGTCAAAATTGGGATTCTAAAAAATAGGTAGGTACTCTGGACTAATGAAACTTAAAAATATCCACATCTGACCGAAGGTTTTTCTTTGCAGAGGAGTTGGAAAGAAGAAATTTACGGTGAAACAAGTTACAACCTGCAAATCTGGAGTTCAATTAGTGAAAATAGTCACAGATGTGATCAAATTTATGGTCTCCAGCACAACAAGGACTCTAATCAAAACAATAAAAAGCTATTTTGCAAAAACAGCAATTAGCCCTACAACAGATGGTATGGGCCCCATGAATTGTTGATGTCAACACCATGGCTTACATAAAAAAACTGAAACAGTCTAAGCTCAGCAAGCTGCTTGGAGCAACACACAACAAATGTCAACTAAATACACAGGATACTGCTTTACTTTAGAAGAATTACTAGCTTACAGCACTGAGCTAGCTAACCAGATATATTAGCAGGATAACTTTTGAGGAACTTGAGCAGATGAACAGTTTTGTCAGTTGTGTTGTTTTGACTGTTTGGTTTGTTCTTTTGGATTTTTTTCCATTTCTTAAGAACATGAATGTATTTATTTTTTTAGGCCTGCCACTACATGTCCAATTTCCTCAAAATTTTTAAGGCCACAAAGCACCCTATGCTCATTCGAAGTAAAATATAAAGAAATGAGGAGTGGCTCGAGGCTTTCACACAGTACCGGATGATCATGCAACTTCAAAACCTGAAAGCAGGATCACCAGTTTCAAGGTGGGCATGAAAAATTAACCAAACTTTGAAGGTACGTCTCTATTCATATCTGTGCACAATAGCCTCTTTGTTGACCTCACAAGTTACCAGGTTGCACTACGTAGGTACTCGGGCACTTTCAGTAGCTATACTTGTTAAAGTAAACCACAGACAATATATAAGATAGAAATAGCGTCTCGTTTTTGCCATCAGAGTCTTGGTGCTTTGAGACAGGACATGATGAGGGAGGGGCAGGTTTAACTGTAAAACTAAGTACACACACACACACCCTGGATAATCCTTCTTTCTGACTATAATAACCACCATGAGTTACAAAATGAGCTGCTGGCCATTAGAAGGAATGCAGGTTAAAGGTACTGCTGCGTTGGCTTCTCAGACCCAGAAGCTATATCAATCTCTTAAAGCACTCTTAGAAACAAAATAGCGAGTGTAAGTACTGAAGTAGGTCATCATTTGTTAAAAGTTGTAAAAGTTTTGAAGAAGGCTCATTGTGAAGGAACAGAATTCTTACTCATTTATTTACTTTTTTTATGCACACATACAATCAAGGATTAGATCAGTATCCATTGGCATTATACACTCTACCTACACAACATCAGCTATCCAACACATAATGACGTCAATGGACAAAAAGTTTCACAATGGCAAAACAGATCTAGGCAGTGCTTTCTTCGGTGAAGTCAGCCTCGGTCCTGACACGCCACTTTTACCTGTCACACGAAACGGTGAATTTAAACTTTGCTTGATATTGCATAATTATGATAAGAGTGAAATGACATGCAGTGCTGCTTTCAAAGCGTACTATAAGTATATGTTGCGTCGGTGAAGTATAGTGATAATCCGTTGCTAACTCACAGCACCACCTGGGTACATCCATTTAGAAAATAGCTATTGTGGGCTATTGCACATACAGTATGTGGTGAGTTGATGAACTGAAATGATGTTGCCCCTGAGGTTGCTTTGTTGTCAGTGGTAGTGTTTCCTGCCTCTCAGCTCCGCGAAGCGAGAACAGGGTGTGTGTGTGTGATGTCAGCCCCAGCAGGAGAAACCTGATTTACACATGTGCATATCGTACACAACACTGTGCATACCTCACAAATAAATGACTCACACTGCCTCATACTGTGTGTGCTTGGCTAGTCATCCTGGCAGGAAAGTGGCCACAGTTTTGTTTTGTTTTTTTTCTAGTACAGTATGTGTCTTAGAGGGTGCAGTGTATTGCCTATGCAGTTTAATGCTCTCCACTGATGGTTAAATGATACTACGGCACCATCTCTCACTCTCTCTTGCCTCTCCTCCACTCTTATATTTAGAGATGGTACTTCCTCAGAAGCTCTGATTGCCACATGTACTTCCTTTCCGGAAAGTGATCGGGAATCCTAATGCGCTGGAAGTCTTGGATACATTTCTCCAGCTCCTGCTCGGGAGTCATCTTCTCCTTGTTCGCTTTCCTTTTCGCAGCCTCTCGCTCCCGCACTCCAAAGGTTCTCACACGGAGCATGTCAGTCTTGCGGCGCATCTCCGCCTGCTGCAGCATGTGAACCGGCCCTTTAGGCACCGGCCGGTCCAGCGTCTGGATGTTGGAGTGCCGGCTCACGGGCCCGCAGATCACTGTTCCTTGAGGGGAACTGGCCTCTGACTGGGTCTCGGAGCAGGACGTGGAGAGGTCGTTGTAGGATGTGCCGCTCTCTCCCTCGCGCTCGCTTTTGTGGCTCTTGCAGCAGCAGTCACAGTGAGAGGACGACCACCGAGAAGGTCCGCCTACAAGACAATGCAAAAAGGTTTGTCAGTGGGGTCCGACCACATGCAGTTTGCAGAAAACCACCGCAAACAGTCTTTACGGAGACAAATCCCCACAGTAATCGACCGAAACAGTTGGAGTGAACAAGCAAATGCTGACAAATGCCTGCACAGCAGTTTCGGTGTCCACACGAGTATCTTTCAATTATTCAAAAAAGGCCACAGCTGTAAGAACATGCGAGGTATTGGCTTTGACATTTAATTGCTGAATTTCAAAGAGCTGGTGGGCTGTGCATATTGCATCCCCTGATAAGGAGAACCTCGGAGCTCAGTGCAGCTCAGTGCGACTCCCTTAAAGACCTTTTCCCAAGGCGAAGCTTGTCTCGGAGCCAAAGCAATCTGCTCTGATGTTGCAGCTTCTTATTGGAGCTGTAACCCTGGCTGCCAAGGAGGTGGCGCATGATTTTTGTGTTTTCGGATCACTCAGTCAAATAAGTCTGGGATTATGTTTTACACCTCTGGGGGAGCCACCGGGCCAGGAAAATGTAGGCAAACAAAGCACAATTTATCTCAGATGGTTAGAGTCAGGTCAGTGCATGTTGCAGGATGGGTGGATGTATGTAGACCTCTGATGTGCTGCAATCTCTTATCATGAATTTTGGGAACAGTGACTCACGCTCTGCAGCGAGCAGCAAACAGGTACAAACTAAAGATTTTTTTGTAGTCTTTTGTTTTTCTGCCCGTACCTTCTTCTTGTCTCATCTCACATCCTCCTACACGGCTAATTATGGACTGTACAGTACTGCCCGCTGGCTTGTGAAGTGTTCAAGTAAAGGCAGCAAACACTGTAGCTGTCTTTCATTCCCAAAAATAGCCACAGTATGTCTCATTTAGGTTGAAATGCGTAAACACCAGCATATGAGGAATAAACTCGTGGACACAGAAACATATTAATGGCTTTCCCCCCAGTGTTATCATACAGACCACATAGCAGTGATATCTCAGAGGGAGCAATAATTTGTCCATTACTCCCTCCAGTGCACGCGCCAATTTAAACTGAGCATAGTTCAAGGGGGATTTTAACCTCTCTGCGCAGACAGTAATAATGACCTTATCTGTAGCACGATGATTGCATTGCGCTGATAGTGAGAGAGTCACTAACAGCTTTTTAATGGCTAATCCATGAGTAAAGAGGCCAATCAGCATGCCAATCCCACCCCTCCCCTTTCCACATAATGAATCCCACTGAATCCGGCAGACAAACAGCACCAGGCAAATGGATGCAGGCTCTTTAGCAAGGAGGATCAAGAGGAGGAGGCTGAGCATTGTTTCGAAATGGATGGATGCTGTAGTCCAGAGGGGGAAACCCGTTTAGGAAACTAGCCAACACCCAATAATAGCAGCATGAAATTTCTGAGCCCATGCAGGGGAATGGATTGTATCAAAGCCGCCGATGAGGTTGAGAAGCACCTGTTTTTGCCTTTTTATTTTTGTTTTCCATAACAATTCATGTTGCTGGAGCATGGATACGGAAATGGGCTCTTGCCACGCAGCCAGTAACACAAAGACAAATCTGAGCGTTTGGGGAGAAGTTGTGAGGTTCTTATTTCTGCTGTCAGAGCCTAGTCAGTAAACAACTAAGAGACTTTCAGGAAACACAGGTGCATTTAAACAACTGGGTGGGTGTTATACACTCTGGTATCTTTTCAGGGAAGCCATTGATTGTAATGTGTTTTTTGTCTTTTTTTCTCAGATCTATACACCCCGTCTAAGAGCTCATATTCCAACCACATTAACTGACTAGGGCTGGTCCTCAGACTTGGGCTGTGCCTGCACTTCTCATAAATAACACAGAGAGAGGGAGTCGAGCTCTGCACAGAGCACGGGGCACGAGCAGGCCTGTCACACTGGGTATCCTCTCCACCTCTGAGGAGAGCGGGAACGCTTGTCCCCGTGCCTGCAGAGGCCAGGTTTACACGGTTCTGGCGAACTGTGCATTTGCTTATAGGTGTTTAAAGGTTTTAAATGGCAGAAAAGTAGGACATGACTGAAGGCACAGCGATCTGACAAACTCAAATGCAAAATGTCAGAGGAATTCTTGCCAGACACTGGGGGGAGGAGGAGAGATGGTTTTAACTGTGCTCCTAAACTGAGTCATCAGGGGTGTCTGATGATGGCAGCTTTAAAGGCAGAGCAGCGCTGTGCTCCAGTCATGCAATCTGAAAGAGACTCTGCACAATCGTGTGGTGAAAGTTGAGAGGCAAAATAATTTTTTTTAAAAAAAAAAAAAGGCAACAAGAACATTGCTATAGTACAAATCCACAAGGCCAGAATGCAATTTATGTCCCGTTCAGATGTGAGTGACCCAGATCTGCTTTTTAAATGTGAATATGGTGTGAACTGTGCCCTCAATCTGCACGGATGAAAGTTTGGAACACACACACACAAAGAGCATTTCACATCAAAGCTGTTGGAGTCAGGCACAAAGATACTTTAAAAATTCTGAAATAAACACGTCTGCTTCTGTTCACTTTCATTACTGTCTGTTATTTGTGCAAACACAAGAGAAGCCTGTGAGACCTGAGAGTATGAAGCTTCAGTTGCTGTGTTTTCTCTTATGAAATAATATTTTCAGGCCAAGACTTTGGGCGTGAAGCAAAACAAAAAAAAGAAAAAAAGAAAAAATGTAGAAAATTGGCCCGTTTATTAACTTGGTGTTGGAGGATGAATGTGTATATTCATGCGTCATGCAGCTATTCAGAGAGTAAGCTCATACAACTTTCTCATCTTATATTTTTCAACCTCTATATCCAGTTACACAAATATATATATATATATATATATATATATATATATATATATATATATATATATATATATATATATATATATATATATATATATATATATATATATCTTCCTGCCTCAGGAAGTAGTTTACATGCTTGTTAGCTCACAATTTAGGTCAGCATGTCCTTGGAGCAGAAAAATAAAGAATTGTCTTGCAAAGGCAGCGATTGTCCTTACACGGAGAGGGTAATCCATTTCACCAAGATAGTCTTATTTGCCGCAGAAGTATCACTTCAGCAGTTTGTGTCAAACCTCCTGCCGTGTATAATAAAGTCTGTAATATTTGCATACATTTGAATTTGTCAATATTAATTACCTCCATGCAGCCACCCTAATGTACTGAAACAACCATTATTGGCAGCAGTGATGAGAAAGAGCTGGGAAGTTGGGGTAACCCGTCCTAAAAAAGGACTACGTGACCTAATTCAAGGACACAAAGCATGGCTTGTTGTTTTTCATTGCTCTGGCTGAAATTATCTCCCTTCCATGAGGACAGTGACAGCATGACTGGCTGATTGTTAATGACAAGCGGGTGCTCTCCCCTCCCGAGTCAGAGGGTGGCTGTCCGCTGAGTGTCTCCCTGACAGGGAGATGAACAAGCATAGCAGGCAGATTGAAATGTCTATATCAGCCTCTCCCTGTAGGCCTGTCCTCTGACCCAGAGCCACACCCCTCTTCTGCACAAGCACTGATGAAGCGAGATGAAGGGAGGACGTGTCCCGAGTAGTTTGCAGTGCTCTATTCATCCCTTAAATGATGCCTCAGGAGAACGTGGGGGGTAGGGGTTTGTGGTCCCTCTCCCTGTCAGGTTGGTTTTAGTCAAAGAGGGAAATCTAAGAAAGTACACTGAACAATGAGTTTGAGTACGAGACTGTGCATACTTTATCAACTACATTCACTGGCCACTTTATTAGGTACACCCATTCAACTGTTTGTTGCCTCCAATATCAAATTAGTCAATCACATGTCAGCAGCTAGGTGTATTTAGACATGTAGACACCGTCTACATGGCATGGCAGCAGATTGGTTATAGCAGCAGAAGACCACAGCACGTGCAAGTGTCATCAGCTAAGAACAGGAAGCTGAGGCTACAGTTCAAACGGGCTCATCAAAATGGAACAATGGGACTTTTTGGTACTCTTTCGGTCCCTTAGTTCCACATGAGCATTGAGTATACAGGGTCTTACTCGATATAGTAACAATTTGTGCATATTTGTACGTATTTTTGTACACTATTATACCTATTTCATCTTATTTTTTTATAATATGTTTCTAATTCACTTTTTCTTCCTGACCCTTGTGCTGCTGTAACAAGATTAAATAAAGTCTTTAAAATGTCTTTAAAATGTCTTTAAAAAAAGACAGCCTAAAGTATTGTTGCTGACCATGTCCATCACTTTATGACTACAGTGTACCCATCCATGATGGCTGCTTGCAGCAGGATTTTCATGTCACAAAACTCAAATAATCTCAAACTGCTTCCTTGAACTTGATAAAGGGTTCACTGTACTCAAATGACTTCCACAGTCACCAGATCTCAGTCTATGGCACGAAAAATGTTCTAAAGGCAAAAGTTCAACCCAATGAACTGGTTGGTGACTGCAGAATGCCACACACCTTCAAAAAACCTATAACATGCCAGTGACTAATATACAACGGTCTCCTTCTGCATACCAACACAGGGGATCCCCTTTTCTTCAGAAAACACTCAGTCCTGTCCATAATGTGAAGACTTTCACACCCGAGCAGCCATTAAGTATCTCTGGAGGGATCGTAAAGGTGTTAAATGTCAGACAGAAAGAGCTGTTATACCTGCTCTCCAGCAGATTCAAAGAGCAGAAATAGCAGAAGCAGAGACTAAAATAATAACTTCTGTGTAAGTGCTGCCTGCACAATTCCATTAAGGGGGGAGAGTCTTCAGAGAAATATGAGAAAAGGGTTAGATACAATCATAAAACCTCCTTAGCTGATTAACGGTTAACAATTATGTCTGAATCCCAGGCAGTGTGCACAAAATATTTCAGAACAACAATCTATTTTATTGGATGAAGTCAGCTAAAAAAGTTGTGTTTCAGTTTGCTGATATAGACTGTAGGGTCTATACAGAGGGAATTTGGGGTTTTATTACTCAATAAAACAGAAAAGAAACTCTCAACAGCTAGAAAAAAAATAGATTTTCACCATCTTTTTTGGAACAAAATGTTCTATAAATCAGGCTATGAATGATGTATGAATACAGCCCATGTGTAATGACCTTCGGAATAAAGATGGGAATAAAACTGGAACGGTTTCTTTCTGGCTCAGAGTATGAGAATGAACTTTTTTCCAAGTAAACAGCATTTAAAGTTATGCACTGTAGAATTTCACACACTTTATGGCAATTTTTCTAACTAATACATGTAGATATCACCAGGAAACCTCCCGGCAGTTATTAAAAATGTGATTATTTGCATATATGTTCGGTAAAAAAGTGATGTGAAGACCTAAATATGTACTCAAATTTTTTTTTTCAGTTTGTCTGAAGTAAAACATGGTAAGTAGCAACAAAGTTTAAAATCTGAAGCTTGACCAGTCTTTTCATTTCAGTGTACAACTTGCTTAAGACTGATTAAAATCCATCATCAATGACAATCTTTATTAGTTTGTCACACACTTGTGTTACAGTATACTTAAACCAGAGGACAATCAGTATGCACAGACAGTCTTAAACATGAACAATTCCAGCTTTCATGTTGGGTTCTAGCTCTTTGTGTTGTAGGAAAATTAGGTTAAAACTGGGTAGAAATCGTAAAAGCTTGTAGAAGGTCAAACATTTAGAAACCATGCGGCAGGGCCGCAAAACAGGCCACAACATAATCTTTCAAAGAACGATTGATTTCAAAGACTCGATTTTCCCTTTGAGATGTTTAATAAACTCATACTTTACTCCCAGGGTGGAGCAGATTGCCTGCGTGAGCTGATGTCACGCACAAAGTTCGGTTACCTTTGGGAGATGGAAAAAAATGGCACATGCACACAAACCTCGCCTTGCTTCCAACCATTTTTCCGCCCAGGTGCTCTTTAAGACGTGTATGAGTTATTCATGGGAACATCATCCATCTCTTGTAGGCGCTGCCAATCCATCCAGACTCCAACCAGGCTCCGTGGGAGCTCAGGGACGGTCCAATCTCTGCCTCCATTACGCCCAAGCAATTGATTACTTTCACTGTCTCTCCCTGCCGATTTGTGGCCATTGTTCAGGAGCCATTATGGGCAAACATCATCTCTTTCACAGCTTAAATGAAGACTGCACAGTTATATTAACAGACTAGAGGAAGTACAATCATCCTCCATCTTTACTGTACAAATCTCCCATTTTGACAAGGCTCTCTGCACCGCTCTTTCAAAGTGGGAAAGATGAGCATGTCTCTGGTTTCGCCGATGAGCAGGCTAGGATGATATTTAGTCCAAGATGACAGCTAGTTTTCATTTATGAATTGGCTGAAAGTTCTCCTATGGTGTAATGGTGCCTAGAGTGTCTCTTTAAATAGGGAGTTTGTTTTTTTTCTTGCTCTGTGGATGACGGCAGTTGAGGAAATATTTTGGGATCACAGATTGCTTTTTAATTAGCAGCAGCACTCCCCTCTTTCCCCGGAGATAATTAGCAGTGAGGGGACCGGTCCCAATTGCCAGCTGGGAGGTTAGAGTTTTTAATCACTACAACGATAATGTTGTCACTACCAGTGGAAAACAGCAAACATGTCTATCATGCTAAACAACCTACGTCTCTGCCTGGGATGTCACTTGACAGAATCGCTTATATAAGGCCATTTCTGCAAGTCAAAGGGAGGGGGGTGAAAAGTGTGTAATGATATAATTAAAATGCTCAAAGTAGGTTAATATTTTGATGTACTGAGTCAAATTTCTCTGCACAGGGTGTAATTGAAAATGTCAGAATATGACGACGTCCACATTTAAATTCCTCACTCAAAAATTTATGATCTTTCCCATTTTTTCTGTTTTTTCTCTTCTCCTTTTGATTAAGTAAGCTATAATTTTGACTTTTATCAAATATTTTACTTATGATTTAATCATTTTTAGCTTTTAAATTGCACAGTTTTGACTTGGGATTTTAAATAATTGATATTTTTCATCTCATGATGACTTTTTATGTATGACTTCAATCACCTTACTGCCTTGCTATTATGACTAACTTGCAAAGCAAGATCCCGGTTGACCGGATGAGCCTCTAAAAGCAAAGTACTGATCCCAGTCCTGTTCGCTCTGTGTGTTCATTAGCAGTTTCAGTTGTTTATTCAAAAGGTGTCCAAGTCATGCTTGGTTAAATGTGAATCATTCATCATGGCTGCAGCCTCCTGAGGAGATTGCCCTTTTAGATGAAAATATCATTTGTTTTAGTTTGAGGAGAAGCTGGCAGCATATTCTACAACGCAGGTGAGGATGACAATAACTGAGATAAGAGTGTCTTAACATGATGAGAGGAAAAAGTCCCCTGACTGTTAACAGAAAAGATTATGAATATGTGGAGTCCACACTAATGCTGCCAGACAGTGGAGCCAGAAAACAACTGACGCATTTAACAAGAAGAGCAACACGGATGATGCTTAGAAACTGACAGGCTGGAAGGAAGTCCTCCGTTTTTTTTCTTCCATTTTCTTTTTTTTCTTACCGCGCTGGATTGCTCTTCTTAGAGACTCAACAAACCCATCCTCCCTCTGACCATTTTCCCCACTATGTGAGTCTCTGTTAGAAGGAGGAGAGGGTATATAAAAAGAGAGCAGTAAAATGTTCAGCTGAAAACAACAAACAACAACAAAGCACATCTGTTTTCTGCCATCCCCGAAGGTGCACTTGTCTACATGCATTCTTAGCTTAGGACTACCTGCCCTAGGCCAGCCAGCGTCCCACATTTAGAATCAGGTTACAGTATTAGTTTTGAGAGTGGATGCAGGCCGCTGTGCTGCTGGGAAGAAAGGCCTGTCCCGCCTGTCTACCTTTGATGTGCCTATACATCACCCTATCTATCTATCTATCTATCTATCTATCTATCTATCTATCTATCTATCTATCTATCTATCTATCTATCTATCTATCTATCTATCTATCTATCTATCTATCGCTGTGCTATCCCCTCATCCACTGTCTTCTAATGAAAACCCAGCCTGTCTCTCCCTCTGCTTCCATGTTTTACCACCCCGTTTTTTTCTTTTTTCCCCCCCCCCCCCCTTCCCCGCTCCCACGGCCTCAATGAACTTCCCTGTCTGATCCTTACTTTAATCTATTTTTGCTCCCACTGCCTCTCTCTTCTTTCTGCCTCAGTTCTTTCTCCCCATGGCCAGGTCTCATGCAACTTTTACTCCCTCATCCCTCCCGCTCGGCAGCTCTCTCCTCCATCTGCCAGCCTCCCCTTTCTTCCCTTCACTTCAGCTTGGCTTCTTACATTGTGCCTCTCTTTTCCCGTTTTTGCTCTTCGCTCTTATTTTCTCCTCTGTCTCTTCCCACCTTCTCTCCACCTCCTGCTGTCCCATGACCCAGAACAGTGTTTCTTAATGGGGAATGGGGTGAACACCTACACCATATGTTGTTGTGCTCCAGAATGTTGAATGACTCAGGAAAACCCTGCTAGCTGCCTGGTTGGATGTTTTCTCAGGTCAAGGCAGAGCCCTCTGTGATAATTACCTCGTATTAACAAAGCTATTGGTAAATCATTACCAAACCATATGTCATGTCTTCCTCAGTCCACCTTGCACCTCCAACTCTGACCCACCAACTGGATTTAATTCAGCTCTTCTAAGGGGAGTCGTTCAGAATAATGAACAAAGTGCTTTTTAATTGGCCATATGCTCCAACTCCTCCCTCCGCAACGGGACAAGCCATATTTGCAGCTAATTAGGTTATTTGCTGATGAACAAACTTTGTCTCCAAATAAAAAAAGAAAAAAGAAAAGAAAAGACAAGCTGATTCAAGACAAGCGGCAGTAGCAGCATCCATGTGATTTCCCCCTCCCCGCTGGTGCTATATTATTCATCGCCCAGCGGCTGGCAAAAATGTGAGCAATAAAACATGTTTACGCATGACGCATGTGTACTTTAAGTGTAGCAGCATTGTGACTCAACTCCTCCGAGGGCCGTAGGCAGGTTTGCCTCTTATCTCGGACCCAGAACACATGTTTTAAGTCAGTCACTGTAAGGGATGCAAATATTTAAAAGGATAATGCTGCAATCCGACCGTGCCTCCTGGCGGTGTGAGCAACCCTTGTAAATCTTCAAATCACACTGACTGTCGTGTGGCAAACTAGCAGGATGGTCTTTTCATGTGAAAAAAACCCCTTCCTGATAGGCATTACATGTGGATGTGAATTTATTAGAGGGGGCGAGAGGGGAGGGCATTAGTTCCTGTTTAATCGTTTGTTTTCTTTATTTTTAATTCGTATTTGGGGTTGTTTGTGTTTTACTTTGGTGATGGTTGCCTTATGATTACTCCTGAAGGTCAGAAAGCCTCCAGCTCAGCTTGTTAGCACTTCTAAGAGAACAGAGGGGGAATAAATCTTCACTCACGGTAGAAGATGTACTGTGCGTAATTGGACCAGACCCTGTCATCCGGGTAATGAGCGATCGGGGACGTGGTCAGGGACGAATTGCAGGCCACAATATGAAAGCCGCTCTCTGACAGCATGTCAAACGCCCTCTCCAGGTGTCTGAACTTGAGGTAAAATCTGCAGGTGTATCGGTCCGGAGGTCTGTCCGTGTCCCTGTTCTCATTCAGGGCGTCTCCAAACACTTCTTTCGCCAAGCCAATTCTGCTACTAATGAAGATTCTCGGTAACTTTCTGGCCTTGGCATCACTTTGATTTTCTCTGCCTCCCGCTGCGCAAACGCCTTTGAGGGCGACCGTGATGTAGCCGTACCTCCTGTCAAAGGAGTAGGAGGGATAATACCTCTGGTCGCTGCCCTGCGACGCATCATCCAAATCGCTGTAGTACAAGTCGTCTGCGAATAGTTTTGACTCCTCGGATGACAAAAGTTTGACTAAATCTGGCAGCTGAAAGTATTCCGCCTCCCTTTTCAACCTTCCTCTTTCAGGAAAGTGATCAGGGAGGACGACTTGCTTGTCTCTAAGGTAATCCAGGATATACCGAAACAGAAACCCATCTCTGTCTATAAAATAGCGTCCTCTGAGGTCCCGGGACAAGTCATTCGAGGACCCCTTCTTGTTAGAGAACAGCTTCCCAAGTAGAGAATTTGGAAAACTTGCCAGTGTACCATAACGAGTGTAATACACCTGCCCACCCACGTTTAGCTCAATCACATCCGATGGAGGGTTTTGCACCGAGCCTTGCTCCTTTGTGGGTTGCGTTTTGCAGTTTTCGCTCAGTGCCATTTTGTCCGATCCTGTAAGAAATCCGAGTCTCGATCACGGAGCGCAAACGTCCCAGAAGTTCAGGGTGTAGGGTGTAGCTGCATACGGTGCCGATGCGCTCAGAGCTAACACACAGTCTCGATGCAAGCTGCAGCACTCGCATCCAGTATCTCATGACAGAACAATCCCAAGGTGTGTCTACAGTACATCCTTTAACCCCGTGCGTAAACGTGCCTACCCACCACGATGCATCCTTTTCTTTTTTTCTTTTGAATGGAATCGATTATCCTAACCAGCGTCGAATTACACGCATCCACCCCGTTGATTTGCTAGTTTGATTCCAGATAAATGTAATATACTCACTTCACTCAGAAATTTCACAGCACAAAAAAGTAAATACATCTCCACTCAAGTTTCAGTGGAGAGCGTCACTGGTTTGCGTTTGTCCCTCAGTTCAGCCAGATAAACTCAAATAAAGAATAAAAAAAAAACAAATGTGCATGCACCTCATCGCTCTGCTGCCAAGCTCCCGGCTCCTGAGATACTGAAACGCGCGAGGAGGTTTCTGGCACAGATGAGGAGGATGGGATCGGGATTCCTGCGCGCATCCATCTCTCCAAACTGCTGAGTGCGGAAATGTTTGGACCGGCGGCAGGCTCAAGATAACGTTGCTCCAAGCTGTGCAAGAGAGAGAGAGAATGGGAAAAAATCGTCCCGTGTAGTAATGTCTTACATCATCTTAAAGGAAAATGACATTTTCAGCTGATGGACGCAAAGCGGGATGATTGGAGAGAGAGAGAGAGGGAGGAGAGGGGGGGGGGGATCTGTGCAATTTTTCATGAAATTCTGATCCGGCCACGGGCGACGTGCAGCTGGCGATGAGGTGTGACGCAATTTTAACATCACAGATTAATCCCCTCTTTCTTGTCTTCTGCTGGAGCGACCCCCCCTCCGTCCAGTCCCAATTTACATTTAACACTTTTAGCTGACGTGCTTATCCCGTGAGATGGATGAGGTGGGGTAAGGTGTCGCTGTGTCACTTGAAAGCTCGTCGTGTGTGACAGCTGCGCGTGATCTACACTCTTAACTACACCCCTGTCCGGTGTTACGCTTGAAAACTCGAGCTGAGTGAGCAATAATTAGAATCTGAGCGGCACTCTGACTGAACCTTTGAGCACCAGGGTCAGACATCACGGTGAAACTGATCTCTTTACTAAAGGAACTAATTAAAAAAAAATTAAGAAATGCATTAATGAACACTTTTACTTTTTTCTGCACGTGTTATAATGGTAATTGAACATGTATATCATAACGAAGTCTCCGTTTAGTGCGCTCTCCCTGCGGTTTATAGAGTTGGAACCCTCATTACTGAGTCATTTTATTCTGGATTATATAGCAGCAGAGGGGGGCTGAGGTTTTGGGGACGTGTGATAGTGCTTAAGGCCTGCTCAGTGAATTTGCCGTAGAGTCATCAGAGTACACTGCGTTGAAGCCAAGTTTTCTTGGGGTGGAAAATCGAGTTTGGATGATGTGAGGTGCAAAGCAGAGGTGAAGGATTGACAGCGCATGTCATCATCTGCATGTGCATTTCTATGTAGGTCACAAGCTCCTGTTGTATATATTGTGCATAATATAAGATGTGTGTAGGAGAAATTATTTAAATGGGGAGAGAGGGCCATTCAAGGGTTCACAATCACCCGAATCTGTGATACCAAGTTGAAACGTACTTGCCTGTTTGCGCTGTGCGTGAAATATCCCATAAATCTTGCTGCCCACATCACACGGAGCCCCCAGCCACGTTTCACACTGTTTTGTGTCTCGTGTTTGCTTTTCATGTTGTTTTGGTTTTGGATCCACGATGTAATAAAGCCGCGGCTTTTATTGCTGCAGTGCTGAGAGAAGGCGTTGGTGATGGGAGAGCACCCTTGACTCGTGGTTGTGAGGAGGCAGCGGTCACGCTTTACCCTGTTAATTCGGAGTATATTGTGCTGGAGAGGGGTTGCTAAGCAGCCGCAGGGGACTGAGTGGGATTCAAACAGTGGGGATTTAGAGCTACAGTGAGCATACTGATCTCCTTTTCTGTCATGTGAGGGCTTTGCTGCTTACATTTGAAATTATATCCTGATGTTTTGAGGCTTGTGCGCCCTCAACACTGAAGCGCACGCCACTATAGATAAGGAATAGCATCATAAGGTGTAGTTTACTGTATAAGGCAGGTTGTTTGCAGTTGCACATGTGCAGATAGGGCGATGTTTGACTTGTATAACAAAACGACTTGGAGTTAATTCCCTAAAATGTACTTGGGGATGACTCTCCTCCTGTGTGTGCTATAGATCCTATTTCTTATTCATCTCACTCATCCTCCCATTAAAGCCAATTTCCCTGCCTCCTGTCTTCACTTTATTTCCTGTTCGTGCAGAGCTCCCAGGTTAGATTCTATCTTTTGAAAGGGATTGAATTTCATGCAACTTCAGCATGAATAATGTAAGACAATATGTCTCTCAGCTGAGCGTGAAGTAGAAATCTGTATGAGCTGTAACATTAAATTCTCAGCTGTGGGCTTCGGAAGCTCGTGCATTGTAATCTGTGGTGTGGGCTGATTGGACAAAAAAATTTTTTGAAGCAGGTCAGCTCGCACTGCATGCACAAAATATCTCTTTTAAATTATTAAAGACTCGTTTGTAAATCTGAATACACACGTATGCTCGGTGATGAATGTCCCCGTTCACTCGTTAAACGCTGTTCTTTTACTGTGCAAATTTACTGACAGGCATTGAATTTATGCACTCTTGTGCAGCCTTTAGAGGGGAAAATAATATAGGACTGATCCTCTCTGCAGAATTATTGTCCCCATGCACAAACAACCTGCCTCACACGATTTCCTCTTCTCCCGCCCACTTTTCATCCACTTGTATTTCCACATAAAAAGGCAGAAGTGTGAACCGGCTTTTTTTTTTTAGGGCCAATATGTGTTTTGCAGCTTTTTGCATAAGCAGTGTAGGAACTGTCTTTTAGCTTTTTGGTAACTATCTTTTTCTTGCTTCATAATAAATTTCAACATGAATATTTTGATTGATGACGCCCATTAATAACAGCTTAACTATTAGCCTACCTAATAAAAACGAACACGCACAGTTCCCTTTTTTAGCCCCTAGAGGGCGGTAAACAAATTAAACCAGGAAATTGCATCTCTAGATATGAGTTATTCGTTTATTTAACTACTAAACCCAAGCATTCCAGCATATTTATAACAATCTGACGTTAGGTGTAACTTATATTGGATCAGGTTCAATCATTTGGACAAATAAAACATGGGTTCAATTTAAAAAACAAAAAAGTGAACAGATATTGCAGTAGTACACTAATAAACACAGTGTTTCATCATACCTGAGTTTACACACCAGTAAACACTCTTTAAATCTTTAAAACTGAGAGGAAATGTTCTTGCAACCACGAATACCACCCTCCACCAAAAACCACCCACCCACACAAACACACGCAAAACATAATTAACTGTACAAGAAAGCAGAACTTTGCTGTGACTGTGGCACTAAGTAAATAAAACAAGCAAACAAAAAAACCCAAACCTGTCGTTCTGCACCCATTTTCTTATATTTGATCGACTCAGTTTTATAGTTTTTTTTTCTGGAAGTTTAAATCGGAACTTCAGCTGCAGTTCCCCGCTGCGGCCAACAGCGGGCAGGGCTGCATGTAGTAAAGCAGGTCAGCCATGGAACCGCCTCTTTCAGTTCTCCATTTTGTATGTTTTTCTTAGAGGTTAGCGCCTACTTTCCTAAGGGATAGCTGGCAATCAGTGTAGTTACCAATCTCACCTTTTGCATGCAAATCTACAGCTAGATTGATTTGGGCGGCTGAAAAAAACGCCGAGGCTGGGTGTGTTGTATCATTTGATGTCGGAATGTAGAGACGATACGCCGCGACAGGAGTAATGTTAGCAGACTCAATCAGGGTGTATCAACCAAAACAATGTTGACAGGCGACCTGTGGACAGATATCTGCAACCACTCATTTCAAGGGTAAATACGATACATTATTCACATTTAGTTGGTTCAGTTAATGCTAAAGCAGCCGTTGTAAGGACTGCGTTAGCTTGAAGGCTAATATTAGTGTCAACGACATTAGCCTATTGCTACCTAGCATGTCAACAGTTAGCAAGAAGCTACCGCTGGGAAATCTTAAACTTGTCTTAACTTTACTAGTCTCTGCATACAGTGTGTAGTCTAATTCGCGTTGTGTGTGTTTGCTTTAATTGCAGTGGATAAGAGGTCGAGATGTGTGCATTCATGTCAATATTGTGCTAATAGCTAGCGTAGTTAGCGGTTGCAGTTCGTTGAGTATCAGGCGCGATCAGGCAACTTTCCTCTGGTCTTGTACATAACTGCAGTTACCTGCTCTGTGCATGTGTTATTATCGAACTCCGTAGCATTTCTGCACATTTATCTGTGTTTGCACTCTGTATCTTATCGCTGTCTGTCTCCTCTCCCCTCTAAAGATGGATAAAGGTGGAGTGAAGAAGATAGCATACAGAAGAGATGACCATTTAAGCAAACTGGTCTATACTGAAAGCCCCGAGGAGGGAGGTCTGTTGAGAGTAGCTCCTCACAGTGCCATGTCTGTCACCTCTCCCGCCTCTGTCGTTCTTCCATCCAGCTCTTTGATGCAGCCAGGACAGGTGCCCAACGGCCTCAACAACAGCACCCTTCCCGAGGAGCTCACCTCTGCCTCTGTCACTGCCACCGTAGGCTCCTTGATCGACAGTCCACAGCCCCGGGGATTGACCAAAGATCAGAGACCCCAGCACCAGCAGTTACTTCAGACGCAGACGACTTTTGGTCATCAAACCTTATCAGAAAATTTGTCCCAGTTGGATGCTAGTATGGCAGACATCACCCAGTCCTCCATGGATTCACTAATTGGGGGATCAGATCCCAACTTCTTCCCTTTGAAAACGGAGGATTTCTCCTTGGATAAAGGAGAGCAGGACCCAATTGACCTTGATAATGCCTTTGAGCCCATTGGGAAAGATATGGACGTGAACCAAAAGTTGTTCAGTGACAACACTCTGGATCTGCTGCAGGACTTTGACCTCGCTGGGTCCCCTTCAGATTTTTATGTAGGGGATGATGCTTTTTTGTCTTCTCTTGCAGATGATTCTTTGCTTGGAGTGACATCCGAGAGGGACATAAAACCTGCTGTAGTTGACAGCAGTAACACGACTGGGGCAGTGCCTGTTGCCCTTAATGGCAGCAGTGTGACCAGTCCAGATCCATCCAGCCCTACCATATCCACAACTACTTCACTATCCCCTACAACCACTTTGTCTGCAATGGTGAAAAAAGAAAAAGATGCAGACTTCATCCAGCTCTGCACCCCGGGTGTGGTTAAACAGGAGAAGACCTCTGGAGGACAGAGTTATTGCCAAATTAGCGGCACGGCTTCTGGAGACATGGCTGGGACTAACGCCATCTCAGTCTGTGGGGTCAGCACTTCAGGAGGACAGACCTACCACTTTGGTGTGAACACACTGAGCAGTGATACTCCGCTGCAGAATGAGCAGAAGCCAGTTTCCAGCCTGTTTCTCCCAGTAACGACCATCGGTGGGATCTGGAACCGAGGCCAGGGTATTGGTAACAACTCATTAGTCCAGAGGGCTGGTGAGGGGTTCTCAAGTTCCCCCTCCTACCCCACCAGCTTTACCAGGTAACAACTGTCGACATCAGCTGTGTCCTATCACCCTTCATTTCAGTATGCCTGAATAACCACTATCTTTTATGTTTTAAGCCAAAAATGCCTTGTTTTTATGATATATATAATCTAGAGAAATTTAGTGCTGAAATACCACTGCAGCAGTGTTAGACTGCATTTTAGCAGCAGGTCTGTGGTCTTCAGAAGTCAGCCTGGTCATGAGCTGACTTGCCCACAAATACTCAAGATCCTTTGCTGAAATTCTTGTTTTTTTTAATTGGGTGTTTTTTGTTTTTTTTTTGTTTTTTTTTTCTCGGTTAGTTGACTCAGAGTGTTAGTGGGGGTTTGCATCTCAGATTTGATCTTACTTGCAGAAGCCTTGCGCCCCCTTGGTGGATATTCATAGCTTGTTTATGAGACTTTTGAGATGAGACTTTCTTTCTTTCTTTTTTTTTTTTTTTTTTTTTTTTTTGTTTTGTTTTGTTTTGTTTTGTAAATGCTGCTTGTGATTAAGAAAGTTGTGTTTGAAATTCGGTTGCTGTTTTTATTTTCATGTGATTTGACTGTTAGTTTCAGTTGCATCGTCTTGTTTATGTCTCAACTTTGGTAGACTTTGTTATCTGCTTTCAGATCGGACTTTGGCAACTCTGGTAAACCAGTCTTACAAAAATGGTTATCAGATATTGGTGTCAGCCCAGACTGTTTCACTTTATGACTTCACACAAGCAGCTACTCACGTCTACCTTTATCAAATAAAATGCTGGGTAATTAAAGCATTTAGTAAACTTTTATTTGTTAAACACATTACATTGACACTATTGATCCCTGGGAGGAAAATCAGCTTCAAAAAGTAAGAGACAGCAAAGTAAAACGCTTACTTTTCAATACCAAGAACAGAAGTAAATGCGTTACAGGTGAAAATAATGCAGTTGTATAGAATTGGATCAGCAATCAAGAAAATATGTGAATTGCTATAGAAAGAGTCGCTGTATTGAGTTTTGACCTGCATCTTTTTCAGTCTGTAATCTTTATTTCTTCCCTGTATTTTAGTTAGTTTCTATTATTTGTGGGTTTTCAGCTAAAAAAATGTCTAAATTAAAGTTTTGCTGTTGATGGTGCTATTAGTGTGGGGCACTGATGTTTAGGTGGATGGTGTACATCAAAGTAGCACCACTGCTGCAGTTTTATTATAGTTCCTGATCAGTACAACTTCCTGCTTTTTTTTTTTTTTTTTGCAGCGATAAGAGACGGTCTATTTTTATACCCACAGTGAGACATTTGAGGAAGTTATTTATTTCTGCAATTTATTTTAAGCCTTTTTTATTTATCTCTAAATACATAAAAAAATCATATTACAACCATATTACAATATGGCACAAATCACAGTTTATCACTCCAGTGTTTGTATTTAAATAAAAATACAGATATGAGAAATGACAATATGATATGTAACATTTACAATGGGTTTTGTTTCTCTGTTTCCTTATTCTGTAGAAGTGGTGACTCATACAATTAGACGTTTTTTGTTTGACTTGTTTTGGTTCAGCATGGTTTAACCTCTAAGATAGTTAACCTACTAATCCTGCTTTGTGAGGCAGACTGATGGTCGCCACAGGATGTGGCTGCACCAGAAGCAGTAAGTGCTGAGATCTAAAGGAAGGATGTGCTGTTAAAGGCTCGGGGAATTCCACTTATATTCGAATCAGACAGGCCATCCTTTTGTTTTCCTTGACAAGAGTGTCAGTATGAGTCTCTATAGCTTGTTTCACTTCCACTCTGTGATCAACTGTTTTCTGATTTGTTGTTTTTATGTCCTAATCCCACTATCTCTTTTGTTTTCTATTACAAGAGTAAGGTTACCCAGTCAGGGAGTTCAATGAGTCATTTTTAGTAGCTCTTCCAGCTGTTTTGTGCTAAAATAAACCTGAGGACAGATAAGTCATTCAACAGTAAGGATCATGGTCTAAACAGATTATTTGAGCCTGTAATGTAATAATCAAATTATTTCTGTGTAAGGAGAAGTGAGGGGGGTAGGAAAGACACCTTCTGTTCCTATGATTTATTTCCAGTGAGCTTGCATTCTGGCTAGTAGGAATCACAGTGTTTGCAGTGCACATGGCCCTACAAAGCATATTTTGTTTTGCAGTTACTTTGCTGCCCTGCAGATATTTTATGATTTCAGCTCCGAGGCTGACATGCAAACAGAGGTGTGTCAGAGAGTCTAACTGTCTGCTTTATTTGCATCTCTTTTACATTCATGCCTGTTTGATTCAGTATCTGATATGGGAGTGATCAGCTTAAAACTTGATGCACCCTGTCAACACAGCCACCGATGTGGTTGTGTTTGTATTGTGCAAATGATGCATGGTGCCATCTCCACAGCTGTCACACTGCTTGGTGAGCAGGAACAGATGGGTTCAGACATGAGATACACCTCAGCTTCATTTCACTTGAGCCTCTAATCGTCCTGTCTTTGTGAGCAGTAAAGGTGTGTTTAGGCATGGGATTATGCCTGTCCGTGTGGTGTGAGGCGAAATGATTTTGTGTGCACCTCTGGCTGTTTGATGACTGTCTTATTAGTGTCTGAGTCTGTGTGTACGAGTCATTTTTGTGTGGTGTTTGTTTGACTCTGGTTGTGTTACATTTACTGGCTTGAAATGAACTGAGCACTGGGCTGTGTTTTGATCGTGTGGTCACCCGGCAGTTTGCATTAGGTAGAAAACTTCTCACGCTGCAATGCCACTGCTACTTCCTTCTAAAATTGTGGCTCAGAGGGCATTGCGTGACACTGAGTGACCGACCTGAAATGGCACATTTTATAAATAGCACACACAGTAGATTTTTGCTGGGTTTCTCTGTGCAGGACTCCTAACATGAGTCCATTGTCCATTAGTTTCAAACGTCTGCTGTGAATTCCGTGCATCACGTTGTATTATAGTATGATGAACTGACTAATAGATAACCTGTTTGTTTGCAGTTAGTCAAGAATGCGTCACTTTAAGAAATGTGGAGCTTTGTTTATTTTGGGAAATATACACCCTCATCATGTCATGACTAGTTTTGACCACCAGACGTGATGGATCGATGGAACTGGTATAAATATATTCCTTCAATAGATAATAATCCACCTTAGTTTGTCTGAGTGCTTCTTCAGCCTTTTTTGAAACCTTAAAAATATAGATGTAGGGGAAAGGACTGTCTTGAATACAGCTTTGAGAGTTTAAAGCTTTATTCATAATAATCTGCAGATACTTGAAGTTTTGGTGGAAGAAGGATGAAATGGAGAGAGATGCTGATGAACCTACAGTAGCATGCAGTTAACCACAGTTGGAAACCTTATGCCTTGTTAACATGCAAGTTCCAAAGATAACTAAAGACACTGGCATGATTGTGAGATTGTTCTGTGCAAATTCTGGGCATAGGTTTGCAGACAGTTTTCTACTTGTTGCAGCTGTCTATACTTTTACCACGGGGCAGTGTCACAGACAGCTGGTCTGTGGGATAGTTGTCTTCATGTTCATGTGGTTATTGGTAGTTTAGCTTAGCTCTCATCTCAGAAAATCAGAGTCAAGTCAGAAAAGAGCATTTGTTTTGCTCGATAGCGTATGGTAGAGCACTCATTAGCAGTACTTGGTGTACAGCAAATTTCTGTTTAGTTTTGGTTTTTTGCACTTCAGAGCATCACCGTTGCTCATTTACAAATAAAGTCTGGTTGGTATTCAGTGTATGGCTTATTTTGTAAGCCACAAATGCACAACAGCGGTAGTACACATTACAAGTTCTATAGTTTTACTGCTTTTCTACTACTTTACTATTGCTTTCATTTTTGCCAACGTTGATACTAAAGTTGGGGTTGGTGGAACCGCTCCAACTTTACAAGTAGGAAGTCCGATTTGAGGGGGCGTTCCAGCTGAAAAGTACGACAGGGAACTCGGGATTTCAGACTTCCCTTCAGATGGAACACAGTTTTATTATACAAAGAACAGGATTGTAGTAAAGTAAAAGAGAATGTTAAAAAAGATGAAAACTGTCGACTGCAGTCACTACCTCTGCTTTTCATTAGGGGTGGGGGAAAAAATCGATACTGTGTAGTATCATGATATTTTGTTTGCTAATAATGTATCGATACAGGGACAGCAGAAATCAATATTTTGTTACAAAAAAGTTTTTGTGGAATGGAACATGCTCTGACTTCAGAGCATGTTGATCAGCTCCTTTTTCTGAGCAAGAATCCTGACATTCCTTCACTGTCCAAATGTGTTTAACTTTTTTTTTTTTGGCAGCAATAAACATGACAGTTTACTTATTTTAATTTAAGACATGTTTTATTTTAATTAAGTTTAAAACTTTTTTTATTTAATGTAAAATTATATTTTGTTTTAATTTACTTTCAAATTCTTCAGTTGCTGAAGGGGCTGCATAGTTTTCATAAATTTCATAGTTCAGAATAGCTATAATTGTACCAGATGGTTGCATTCAGTTAAGTTGAACTAGACTGTAATACAAACCGTTCAGTTTGTCAACAGTAAAACTGACTGAAATGAGAGAAAGACTGAGTGTGAGACTTTGATATTAGATAAAATGAATATTGATAAAGTTTACCTTTATGTACAGAATCTGAATATCGCAAAATATTTTAAAAAATTGCAATAATATCGTATCGTGCGTTAAGTATTGTGATAATATCGTATCGTGGGATGTATGGTGATTCCCACCTCTACTTTTCATGGTGTTTTTTTTTCTTAATTTGTTTGGCACTTCTCCCTGTATCAGTTGAACTTTCCTCACATGTTCAGAAGAACTTCTTAACCAAGCAGGATTTATCCTTTGTGGAGGGTCATCCCCATTGGGCTGTGTGCTTTTTTTTTTTTTTTTTTTTTTTTTTTTAAATCGGACTACACAGAAGCACATCTGTGTAGAGTTGCATAACCAGTCCTTCACTCTGCATAGCCAAATACCATAAATACCACTTAAGCTGTTACTTATAGTCTTCTGGTCATTTTCCAAACTTGTGCCGCAGTGGTTTCTGGAGATTTACTTTTTGCAGGGTGTATCTCAGCAAGTTTTGAGGTTATTCTAGAGCTTAAAGAACATTCAGGCACAAGATCTTTTTAACACTGGTACTTAAAGACATTTGGGATTGTCATTGTTAATCCATCTTTGGTTTTAGAGTAGACAGTCATCAATTTGAGTAATGGTATCTTCTGTGCTGACACACATGGCAATGGAGGAGAGAAAATGGTGAAAAAGGCTCTCAGACTGCACTGAAGCTAAACAACGGCACATAATTTAAACTATCTTAAAAATAATAATGTAAATATTTTGTGTTTAATTAGTTTTCCCCTTTGGCTTATTGGGATCTCAGGGGTTTTCATTGGGTTGGTGTGCTGCTCCCACTAAGGCAAATACACTGGACTAAAGATAATTAATATTTTTGTTAAACAAAACAACAGACGCATCATTAAAATATTGATTTGTACTTTGTGCTTTGACATTATCTTGTCTTGGTTGTAGGATAAAGATGAGCTCTAGTTTTTGTATCATAATCATATTGTCTATCATTATGTTGTTGTTGGTGCATGCTGCAGATTAGTATTTGTAGATTTGTGCATTTATTCAAGGAACTTTGTTTGCAGGCGTAATGAAACGGATTCACTGAATAGAGCCGTTGTCACTTAGTTGTCTTGTGTAGCTTCAGCATCTGCTTTTCACTTTATGTGTGCATTTGGATGATTTATGAGTTAGGTTTTCACACATATAAAAGGCCTTAAATTCAAGTTTCCGCTCAAGCAATTCCTTTAGCTCAGTTTTTCTGTTTATTAAGTAGATTCTCTGGAAAGTTAAAGCAAATATTTTCGTAATGGATCCCTTGTTTAAGTTATTTTTTTGGTCAAAAAAGCCACACTTTACTTTCCTGGAGCAGCCATGGGGATTGGCTGCATTTTTCTGCATGATACTCTAGTGGAGTCTGAGATTTTCTTTCAAACAAGTGATTTGAGAACACATTTGGTGCATTAACTAATTAAAAAGAAATAGTAACAACAAATGTCTTGTTACTGCAACCCAAACATTTGTTACAAAGTCACAAATGTTTGGGTTGCAGGGTTAACCACCTGACTGATGACGCTGCACAGGCAGCATTTAGTGAATCTGACCTTCTGACTCTGAGCTCGTGTGCAGTCAAGATGGGGGCGAATGAAGCAGTGCCTGGACGAGACGGTGATCTCACTAACGTGGTAACTCTCCAGAGAATTTCACATGTGGGAATACTGAGTCTACTGTGGAAACTGACTATGACTCACAGCTGAATGAAACTCGGGAGAGTAAATCTCTTGAAAATATTTTGATTCAACACAGGTGCTGCTTTGAAGGAGCTTCTTCTCTTCCACAGAAAATGCCTTTGTTTAATGTTTTATCATGCATTAAAAAGAAACAAACAGCTAAAGATTCTATGTGAACATTTTAGGCAGTGCTCTTCCGATCAAAATGTTGGTATGATTCATGCCCTCAGGGCTGTGTATTATGATAGCTACAGTGTTTATAAGACACTGCAGAGACCTGTTCAGCTAGTGAGATCCTTATCAAACTGTTGCAGCAGTGGTGGGCCTCAATCTGAAGTTAGAAAGTGTGTTTAAGTTGTGTTGGTGAACTAAAACTGGTGTCGTGAGTGCCAGCTGTGGTTTAAAAGCTGGTTTGATACTTGAGTTATTTGTGGTCAGTCATTAATTTATATATAACTGTGTGTATTTAAATAAAACCTGCTTGTAAGCCTATACTAACCTCTGTGCCTTAACTCTGTGTTTAGAAAGTAATCTTTGGTCAGAGTCCCAGTTCACTGCACAGTCTTGCCGCGGCACAGCCCTCTCCTCGCTCAGCCGTCCTCTACCTCTCGCTCCCTCTTTCTCCCTCTGTCCCCTGCTTTTACTTCCTGCAGTCAAGGGCAGAGACCATGACCGTCAGCAGAAGCTTTCAGCTGCTGTGTATCGCTTCTTCTTGTGTGTGTGTGTGCGTGACATTTGTTTCTGTTGGCTATGTGTATTATTCATGAATGTGTAGGTGCGCGCATGTATGTGTGCATGTGGGTGTGTCATGAGCACCGAGGCAGGAAGGCAGACCGCAGAGCACAGCCGTGAAGCTCTCACTCCTCTGACCTACTTTCTCTCCCGCCTCCCCACATCTGGCGCCGAGTGAATGCACCAGATCAAATGCCAGCCATTCCAGTCTCTTTCACGTTATTACTGCATTCCCCTGTAACCACAGTGCTGCTTTTTCTATATTTACTCTTTGTTGAGTTTTGATGCTGAATAGGCTTACAGAAACTCCCCATATTGAGGATAAGAGGATACAGCTAGGTTAACTCTGTGCATTATGTGTTTTGTTTTTTTTGTTGTTGTTGTTGTTTTTGTTTTGTTTTTGTTTTTGGTTTTTTTTCCTTTCAGTGAAGTTGTTGAGTCAGCAAGTCAAACTTTTGGGAATGGGATCCTCCCACATCCAGTAATACCCAGTTAAAGGTATTACAGTATCCAATTCATTTTGCAGCCAGGAAGTTACCTCCCACCTACACGTACGAACAGCTTCTATTATGGAAACTTGTATGGAAACTCGGATCCTAGGGGGTTGTTCTTCCTATGCTTAGCAGCGAGTTGAGTCTAATTTCCTCTTCTGGTGCTCGAAGCCAAGCAGTAGTTGCTGCTTTGGGCTACAAACTGCCACTGTTATTGAAACCGATTTAACACGAAGAGGAAGACAGTGGCCCTTTGTGGACAGTGACACAGAGGGACAATCCAGAGTGCCTGTATGATGAAACAAAGCAACAGCCATGAAAAAACTTGATGTAGATGTAAAACCGAAATAGTATGCTTTTTCACGTTTTCCCTGTACCTTGACAGCGTGCCTCATGAGTAAAGACGTAGCACCAGTATGTATAAAGACATACTGTTATTATTAGACACCATACATCATAGATATTTTTGAAACGTCTAGCCCAGAAAGAAAAAAAAAAATTCTGCCACTCACTCATAAAACCTCTTTAATTGTTCTGCATATGAGAACGATTCAGAGTGCACAAACCAGTTCTCCTATATATTTCAGTGGTGTACTTCCTCATACACTTCTACCGGCTCTGCTCCAAACGTCTGATGAAGATGAGATGTTTGTGGGATGATGTTAATCCATATTTGTAGCTGCAATTGCCAGTAAAATAAAGCAACCATCACAAGTGAGGCTGACAAATCCAGTAAAATGATTGGTCATAATCTTTTCAGTGCGATGACTCATTTGCAGTGGTTGGTTATAAAGTAGGTCAAGTAGTTTGATTGAGAAAAATATGTGTAAGAAAAGCTTCAAATGATTTATCATCTGCAAAAGAAGAATAACTGATAATCTGAATGGGCAGACAGTGGAGTATAGAGAGTAGGGGGCTGCCAAGTTCCTTGTGATGCACGCAGCTTAAAGGGGATTATGAATTGTTAAGCAGGGCATTGGGACACCTGCGTTAGCACAAGTGTGTTGCCTGCTTAATGCCCAGGCTCATTGATTGCGCTCCTAAGCAGCTAACTTTCTCAGCGCTGCTCGTGTTGAAGGCGAGCCCCCACTCAGGGTGTCTCTGCCTTTGTTCTGCGTCTGAGCTCTGACCGAGAGTACACTCAGAGGGAATGCAAGAACTTCCTGTTGATTTTGAGCACGCACTTCAGCAGATGGTTTCAGAAAGAGGAAATTTGGTCTTCCCACATTGCCTTGCAGCTTTGAGTGGTTTGCATCTGACAATCCACAAAGACAGATTTGCAGCTCATATTATGGTGAAGTTCAGTTTCATCAGCTGATTTCACAATGAGATTTTGAGAGTGTCATAGACAGCCGCAACTTCTCTTCAGAGTTACATTGTTGTCGTTGTTGCAAGCATTTACCAGCAGCAGTAATTGGATTTAAGCCAGTAGTCCAAAGCCTTCTAGTAAAGCTGCTCTGCTGACACCATCTCAGTGGACCAGTCAAGGACAAACCCTCTGACATCATCATCATCAGTCTAGACTCATTAGCAGCCACCGCCCATCGTGCAGGCCACCACACTCTCATTTGGGGGCTTCGTGGTCTTATTTTATTTTTACCCATCATGCAGTACGATCCAGAAGCCTTATAAGTGATCCAAAATGCTGTGGCACAAACCTCAAACATAGACCCGAATCATGAAACATTATCTTCAGTGACAAGTACAACAGCGAACTGTGCAGCAGATGGTATTTCCCCCACACAGCCATGACCTCTCAGATCTATAGGCCTCAGTAAAGCTGTAGTTCAGCCTGTGTGGAGGACTGGTGATGTTTTAAAGGGAGAGAGCAGAAAATATTGATTTGATTTTTAGCTTGATATGGAAAAAAAAAACTGTACATAGCATTGTTGTTCAAAGCATCCTGGCTTTACATTTGGTTCTTTATATTTTTCTACAGTATAGTGTGTTGGTATAGCCACAGTGAAGCATTGTGTTAAACTCTAAAGCTTGGAACAGGCTGTAAATATAATAGCGACGTATTATCACCTAATAACTTTGTTACAGGACACATTTTGGCAAACCGTAGCTTCTTAACACATCCAGCAGGGGTGAAACAATAGCATTGTTATTTGGAGGCATTCTTCTGAATATTTGCATACATATTTCTACATCTGTTAAGAGTTTCTGCTTATTGTTTTTGTTTTTTCTTTGTGCTTAGGTTAGCGCTTTTGTTGAAAGCAGCCACAAGCTGTTATTACTGAAAAGTGCTAAAGGTTAAACTTTTAAGCAATGCACTGGAAAAGGCAGAGTGAGTAAAACATTTTGGAAATTGTTGAGGATTAACAATCATTTTCACATTTGATTCAGTGGTAATGTGAAAATATTGTTTACTTAACTAGGGTCACCTTAACTTTGGTAGGCTATGAGTTGTGCTCTGGGTATAAAGTGTAAAAAGATGTGTGGTCATTACAGGATGAATTTTGGGGTTTACAATGCGCACTTGAATGCATCATGAAGTCACATTTTCTTTTTATTACATGGTTGGCAAATTGATCTTGTTGTTAAAGTAGAGATGGTGCAACCGTCCCTCTCAGGTGATGTTAGTGTATAAATATAAACCAAAGTTCAGTGAGGTTAAAACCAGTCAAGGTCAAGGACATACCCCGACCTTGGCTTGTTTGTGTTTGTTTGGAAGAACTGCAGAGAGGGCAAAGTGAGCAGCACTAGAAAATAACATAACTTTCTGTTGGCTCACTTTGGGATCCCAAATGAATGCAAAGGTTATTCCATGTCAGTCATCAAGTCCCTCAAATCCAACCATTTAGGATTGAGTTGAGAAAAATCCCAGTGGAGCAATCCACCTTAATAGGATTTCTGCAAAATTTCAGGTCCCACTGTTATTAGTTTTGTTTCTCAAAATAAAAGACAAATCAAAACGAATTAAAAGATTATTTGCAACGTTTGTTTTGGAAGCAGAGCAGTGTGGTTTTTGCATCCTGACAGTACATCAAGAAGTTATGGTTGAGAAGACATGATGTGTCCTGGATGTTGTTACAGGACTTTATTGCAAAGAGAGAACTTGCTAATGCCACCTCCAGATCCCGTCTTAAAAATTAACTACAGTTTTATCGTTTTCATATGAATTAAGACGGTTTGTAGCAGCCAGATGTTGCTAATCAAATGTACTTGTCAAGTGTGACAATCCCTATAAAAGCAGACCTTCAGGCAGTTTGCTGATAAGAAACCTGCCTGTCGAATATCGTATTCAATTTAAAATTTTGTTGTTTACTTTTAAAATTACTAACAACACTGCACCCAGCTACCTTAAGGACCTTTTAAACCCTTATGCTCCTGCTAGGGCTTTAAGGTCATCGTCACAGTTACTGCTGGCTCAGCCCAGATCTCGACTTAAGACTAGAGGTGATCGATCGTTTGCTCTTGTCGCACCTGTGCTGTGGAACAATCTCCCGATTGGCATCCGGGCATCTGATTCTATTCATTCTTTTAAATCTCAGCTTAAAACATATCTTTTTAAACTTGCCTTCTCCACCTTTTAATTGCTGGTTTGTTTGTTTGTTTGTTTGTTTGGTTGCTGTGACCTATTGACCTCTTGTATTAATTCCCTCTTATCTTTCTATTGGTGTCTTTTATTATGGTGGTACAGCTTTTATCTTGCTATTACCATGTGCTGTAGTCATTCTTATTGGTAGCTTTTATCTATGAACATAACTCATTATTTTTATTTATCCGTTATCAATGTTTGAACCTTTTATTGTTTTATGTAAAGCACTTTGGTATGCCCAAGGCTTTTAAATGTGCTCTATAAATAAAGATTGTTGTTGTTGTTGTTGAACATTCAGGTGTGCATTAACACAGTGCAACCATATTCCCAAGAGTGGAAATCCCTGCAAATTCAGCACATGGTCAGACGGTGCAATGCTCAAAGAAACTGCAAAAAACCCAAGAGCTACCATTTTCTTTAGCCATCTAGAGCCATTTGACATATTAAAAGTGGAAGTTCATGACAGTAAAATTATAACAAGACTGAACATGCATGGCTTGTTTGGAAGGGTTTCAGGAGAAAACACCTCTTGACAAATGACATGGCTGCACAGCTTAGGTTCACAAAGATGCATCTAGCAAAACATAAGACTTCTGGAGCAGTGTCCTTTGGACCGATCAGACCAAAGTGGAGATGTTTGGTAATATGCAATGTCAAATATGGAAATAGCCCGACACATCATATCAGCACTAACACCTCATTCCTGCTGTCAAGAGTTACTTTAATTAAAATGTTGAAACATTTTGGATCCTCAGTATTTTGGACCCTTGATCTGGAAAGCAGTGAATATCAGAATTTATTAAAGTCTTCAGCTGCTACATAAATGTGACTATTTTAAATATTTGTATTGGCAGATTAAAAGGGAACATCATCAAAACAATGCAAATGTATTGCTGATACGTAAATGGTAATCATGTTATCCAAAATATAAGAACTTTATGCAACCATTTTAGTGTCCAAAATGTGTATGAATAAAAATCAAAGAAGAATATGCTAATAACATGAGAGGGATTATGTGATACTGTACAAACAGGTGAAAAATGCAAAGCTTTTTGCAAAGTGGAGCTCCTTTCAGTAATAAACAAACAAGGTCCAGTGCAAACCGTAAAAGGTCAATTCCTAGTCATTTGACAGCAGTTTGGCGTGTAAGGCAGTATTTGAAGAATAACAGGATAATAGTGCCATCTCTATTACCCTTCAACCAAGGTGATGCCTTTGATTTAAAGCATAACTGAGCAGAACTAGTTTTTATTGTGAATACTTGAAAAGACGGAGGGATGAGGGAGACTCTGTCCTCTGTCATCGCACACAATGAGCTATAATACGGGCATGTAGTTTTAATATTTCTTTTAAAGTGCAGCCCACATCAGCCTTAAATCAGTTAAAAAATAAATATCTCTAGGCTTAGTAGTCACTTCTTTGGTGTAACTTTGATGGATAATGAGAGTGGGAACATACTGCAAAACCATTACCCCACTGTTTGGTTTGTTGAATGTGGATTTGCTGGTAATTTCTTGTTTCCCTTTTCAACTGTTGCAAATGAATGATTGATTGTTTCTTATTTATACAAGTAATGCACCTACTTAAGCTGGGATGCATTGTTTTTTTTTTTTAAGCTGGGACGATAAATCTGGTTTTCAGGGCTTAAAAAACAGTTGTTATTGCACCATGCCCATTTATCATAATGTTCTTTCTGCGTAGTCTACCTCAAACATTTTGAAATCCTGCTCGTGTTACTCTTAAAAACATTTGTTTTTAAGTTCAAAATAATCATAAATGCCGGTTTCCTGGCTTACTCGTGAATTTAGTGGCTGTGTTCACTCTTAAAGCTGCGTTCACCGCTCACAGCTGACCAGAAGGGAGTTGTTTACGTAACACTCCACTTTGCGGCATTCGGCTCTCCTAATTAAAACGAGATTTGGAAGTAAACACTGGTTTGAGTTTGAGGTGTAAGAAAACAGTGCGGTGAAAGACGGAGAAAATGAAAGCTCGGAAACAATCACACAGTTGTACGGATTATAGAAAACTGACATGTATTGGCCACAGTGTGTTGTCAGGGGAGCTTAGCTTTCACAGATCTCGTGCTTCTTTGGTTTTCTTGCCTTTCTTTTATAACAAGATTTATGAATGCTTCTAGACTTGATGCTTTGATGTTTTACTCAGGTTTTCCGGTCCTGCGCTGTCCATTGAAAGTGCATGAATGCCTGCTTTCATCTTAATACCCTCATGTTGTATAACAAAAAGTGAAGTTGAGTCCTCCGCCAATAACCTCAATAAGTGTTTTGTTGTGTGCAGTGATGGTGTTCAGGATAAGCTGTTGTCAAATACAATAGTTTTCATTGCAGCAGCAGATGTGTAAACATATGGACAGAAACAGTTATTGCACGTCTCAGGCTGGATATCCTCTCAGTGTGGGCGTTGTCATTGCTGTGGCCATTGGGTTAGAAAAGTTCATGAATGCAGCAAAGTCCTCTAGTGGCGGTTTTGAGCAAGTGCATTCTTAACCAGTATTGACCGGGTCTGGAAATGTTTGCGGTTCAATCACAGGAAGAAGGGCTGTTTGATGAAAACCACCGGATTTAGGATGTGACCGCAGATGTTGAGATAATTTAGGTTTTAAGGGCTGGGACTTTAAAGTTTTCTTCACTCAAGATGCTGAGATCAAACCAGAGTTTACAAAAATAGTCACTAGAGTGTATATATATATGTAAATTGTGCTGAAGCTTTGAAGCAAATAAAAAACAGAGTTATAAATATGAACTACAGCTCAATTCTGGATAGGACAAGGCTGCATAAATAGCACTGTGTAAACACGCAGTTTGAGAATTTTACATGAATTTGATTGTGTTTTGCAGCTGTTTGATTTGAATCAATTTAAACACTTTTGGCATGCAGTAAAATTACATTAGTGAGATGTCACTGTGTGTGAAATTGTGTTTTATTAAAAAATAAATAAATAAATAAATAAAAATGCTGCTTCTTCCAATTCTATCTCCAGGCACGAAGGGAGCACCGCTACATCCTCCACACAAGGAAAGAGCGGGACTCATAAAATCTGCCTGGTGTGCTCTGATGAGGCTTCGGGCTGCCACTATGGCGTTCTCACCTGCGGCAGCTGCAAAGTCTTCTTCAAGAGAGCAGTAGAAGGTGCAACACCCTAAAATATCATCATTTGTGTATTTATTGCCTCCTGTTACACAGTAATTACTAGTGTTTGCCTGTCATGTTACCTCAAATACAGGGGCTATAATGTTAAAGTTGATGCCTTAATGTTTTAAAAGACCATGAAACACCTCATTAGATTTAGCCTGCAGTGTTTGCCTTAACATTTAAGGTAAATAACACATGGATCTTCTCTTCTGTGTGCTGCAGGGCAACATAATTACCTGTGTGCAGGGAGGAATGACTGCATAATAGACAAAATCAGGAGGAAGAACTGCCCAGCCTGCCGATTCCGAAAGTGTCTGATGGCAGGCATGAATCTGGAAGGTATGCAGCACCCGCATGGATATTTCAGATGCTTTGAGTTGTTTTATTTGCACCTGTTCACCCGTTTTGTCTCCCGAAGCTCGCAAATTAAAGAAGAATCGGTTAAAGGGCGTCCAGCAGAGCAACCCACCAGAGGTTACACCTTCACCGCCAGTTGAGACCCGCTCCCTCGTACCCAAGTGCATGCCTCAGCTCGTTCCAACAATGTTATCCCTGCTGAAGGCGATAGAGCCAGACACCATCTACGCTGGCTACGACAGCACCCTGCCCGACAACTCCACCCGCCTCATGACCACCCTCAACAGGCTTGGAGGCCGACAGGTCATCTCTGCCGTCAAGTGGGCCAAGGCCCTGCCAGGTTAGTGGTGCTTGGTGTGATTAAGCTTATGGTGGGGAATTTGTAAAGACAGGTGATAAGTTGAAGGGTCTTAGCAAGGTGTCGTCACCAACACCTTGAGGCGACTGTTGTGATTTGGCGCTATATAAATAAAACTGAATTGAAGCAGGACAGCTTCAAGTCTCTGTAATGCTACTCGGGGGATAGATCATCGTTTCTCCCAAAGATATTCCATTTTTGGGTGTTTCGATGATGGTGGTAAAGAGTCTGCCATGTTTGACATGTTGCTACAAAACCTCCCACTGGTGTTCAACTGGTGTTAATTACGGTGAAAAGACAAACACTTAGAAGAACATTTTATTGATTTGTGCCCACTAAGGGAGCAAATGGAACCAAACCACGACAGCAAAAATGCCCCCAACAGCTAAACAGAACCAGCAAATCCCAGAACTGTTGGAGTCAAGCATTTAGGTTTGTTCTGTAGGGCTGGCCTCTTTGCTCGACGGTCTGATTGTCACCCTGTGGGATCCCACAGAGGAGGTTAAGGGTTAGGGTAGAGGTTAGAATAGTGCGATCCACCCTCCATTAAAGTACAGTGAGTGGCCCACATACACCAAATCAGTATGCAACAAATGAGAGAGAAACACGCACATCTATGAGTTTGTTTCTCACTTCAGCATGAAGAGATGTCTACACATCAACATTTCATTTTAGCCTAATTAGTTGAAATAAGTAGATTTATGCTGAACATCATATTAATGGTATTTTAATGCATGAAAGGGAAAATGAGCTAAAAATGGCCTTGATTGGCGAGCTATCATCAGTCACTTTGACCATCTGCACAACCCTACTGTGCCCTTCTCTTGGCGTGCACCACACGTACACTCGCCCACCTTCAGAGAATATAGTGACAGATGACTCATCTGACCTTATCACTTTTTCCTCATCTCTGCGAACTGTTGTCTTTGTGGGGTTTTTTTGTACTGCCAAACTCTCAAATGTAGGTTCTTCTTTGTAACGACGACTTCATGTTCTGTAACTCCATGTAGTTTATTTCAGTGTAGTTTCCAAAATACCTGTTTTTAATGACAGTTCCACTATGTCCTTTATTAACATTTTAAGCTATGTTATGAGGAGAAGCTTCTTTGTTTTTTTTACATGCTAATGTAGAAATATCATGTTTGTGGTATTAACCACAGCTTCACTGGTTGCTATTGTCTTTCTGAAGCAAATGTCACTCTGGGTGTTTTCCGTGTTAAGCATAGTCTTGTGTGTTCGCCAACAGTGATGCCTCTTTAAAGTCTGTGCAAACAGTTGTTTAGCATTTTACTTGTAAACCACAGACCACCTCTGGAAAATGAATATAATTATATTATATCGTGACTGCTTTGAAACCCAGTTGAGGTATTTCCACGTCCTTCCCCTCAGGTTTCAGGAACCTGCACCTGGATGACCAGATGACTCTGCTGCAGTACTCCTGGCTCTTCCTCATGACTTTTAGTTTGGGCTGGAGGTCTTACCAGCAGTGCAACGGCAACATGCTCTGCTTTGCGCCAGACCTCGTCATCAATGAGTAAGTATTGCTAAGCATTCTAAATCGTCTGATACCTAAAGGACGACTAGACCGATGTATATTTAAAATAAGTGAAATAATGTGTCACTGCTGTCGGGATTGTTAAAGTAAAAACATAGATGACCAGGTGACTCAAGCACAAATCTGCTTGTTGAAGTGTATCAGAGCAGCTCTCTGCTGTGTATCCCATCTACCAACATTCAAACTGTGTCTGCCTGCTCTTACTAGTAATCTGTGTCTGATCCTTCTTATAGAATCTGAGAGCAGTGAGCCGTTGTCAGCGCTATCGTGCTTAGGGCTATAATAGGCCTTTTGCTTTTCATTTTTCTCCCCCTAATCAGAAGCTTAAAATTAGCATGATCATAATTAATATCTGACGAGGGTGTGTTTTCTATTGTTAGTCAGCTCCAAACAAACTTCATTTGCTGCCTGTCTTTTGTCATAATTTGCCAAAAATAATCTCTTTCAAACATTCGTTTGTTGTCCCGCCATGGGGAACGCTGTCTTAGTATTGTCTTCATACCCTCTTTTTCATCTACCCAAACAGTACTGGAGACAAAATCATGCTGCTTCCCTATAAATGAGGATAGCTCAGTATCAGATGTCATTTAAGTTTCTTTTCCTATTTTACCCAGAAGGCCTCTCTCTGCTGACTGTTTAACTGCACCAGTTACACAGACCTAGAGATCTGGTAACCAACGGTAGTAAAGGGGGGAAAAAAAGAAGCATATTCCTAAACCAGTGGGGAATTGGTCACTGGAAGTTGCTGGCAGCCATCAGGTGAAGGAGATATACAGCACTGCACTAAAAACCACGATTTGATTGCCACGGTCACCTGTAGTTTGTATGAAAGATGCAGATTTGTCCGTAAACAGAGCTCCAATATATACAAATGGCTCAATATAAATATCCAAGTACATTACACAAGCCCCTACTACTTAGCTAATAGTTGGCTTTTGTTTGCACACAAGTTGGAATCTACCATGCAAACTGCTGGCGACAGCTTTCAGCCAGAACAATCACAAGGAGGTTTTTGGTGCAGCACCCTCTTTGCAACAAATTTCACCTAGCTACCAACTGTGAACAAGCACTCACCAACTATAGTCGGGTGATACAATTTTTTCCTTTACAACTTGAAGCCTTAACTGTCCAGCTGAATACCTTCATCATCAGATGCCATCATGGCTCCTCTCTGACAGTCACAGTCTAGTCCTCGCCATACAGCCAGGTGTGGGAGCATGTTAACTTAGACATCCAAGCCTGTTGGGGTTAATGCTTGTTTTTATGCTCACCATGGCCCCTGTAACACGGCGGTTATGCTGCTAGCACGTTGGTGTGTTGTGAGACTTTCTGGGACTGTAAAGTCTTTGATTCTGGTTTAAACTTCTTCCCTTCCTATACTGGCGCTGATGTGGCGTTATCTTCTGAGTGTGGGCACTTATGATTCGGGAGAGTGCTGTGGTAGCTTCCTTCACCTTGACAGCAGACATAAATAGAAGCGACTGCATGACGACGTTGCAGTGGCGTGCGAAGCATCAAATGTGGGGGGAATACTGGTGCCTTAAGCCTTGCACATGAGGATCAGTTGTTTGCTTCATGGGCTAACCCCATGTTGGCAAGCCTGTTACTAAACAGTGGCTCTCTCACCGGATTATGTAAGTTAACTAGCAAAGGACTGCAGCTACCTGTGTGTCATTGTGCTCATTCCTTTAGGGGAATGACACCTCTTGGGCTCTGTATATACAAGATGAAATTGTATTGAAGTCAATCATTGCAGGGATTTATAGGTTAAGTGTCACTGTACTCCACTGTGAGCTGTCTTACCTTGAGAGAAGAGAGAGTAGCAGAGATAAAGAGAGGCTCATCTTGAATGATGAGTGATATTGAACTACCCTCATTTTATAGGTAATGCTGTTAGAGCATTCACCATAAACATCAATCATGTTATCAGAGAACCGAGGTTAAAGGACCAGTAACCTCAAGTTTGTTTGTCAGCGACATGTCGCAAACATTGCCCAGGTCTATTTCACAAAGCTTGGTGTAGAGGCAGCACATGTGTTCGAGAAGACACTGCACAGGAGGATCACTTATCAACTGGAAGTTAGGACACTAGCCTCAGCAGAGATTACCCCTTTAAAATACCTTTCTTAGAATAATATCTAATAGAAGCAGATAGTTTATTCTATATCCTATTTTTGAGGTTTTCATGTTTTGGTGTAACTCACAATATAAACGGATCACTGTAATGATCTGTACTAAATGGAAAAATGGATTTTCACCCTTCTACATCATGACCATGGACATAAAATGTACAGAAATATTACAGGTAGCACAACAGGAGAAATATTCTGAAATGTCTCTGTCTGAACCCACCAGGGAGAGGATGAAGCTGCCCTACATGACCGACCAGTTTGAGCAGATGCTGAAGATTTGCAGCGAGTTTGTTCGGCTGCAGGTTTCCCACGATGAGTACCTGTGCATGAAGGTCCTGCTGCTGCTCAGCACAGGTCAGACTTCCACCTGAGAGCAGCTGAACCTATGTTACAAAAGTCATTATCTCAATCCAATACTATAGACAATGTTGATGGATGCACAAGGCACATCTCAGCACTTTCTCAGTTAAACTAATACGTAGTTTTAATTGAGTACAGAAGTTTACAAAACTGCATTGTGGTGTGTGTGATCATTTAGTGCTGCAGAATTAAAGGTGCCAGACTACATTTAATACTTAAACAGATTTATATAGTCTACAGAGCTAGATCTCTGCCTTGTAGACTATTTGGATAGTCATTAGGTGCTGTTTGTGTCCTTCACAGCATGGATGTTTTAAGTAGTTAATGGTGTTTAAAATGCCCTTCCATGATTGCGGTTTAAACCTGGAAGTGTGATGGCTGTAGCGTGAGACACGGGCAGTAAAAGTGAGGCACACTCCCCTGATTTTATTTCCAAGATGGTGACATTGAGTGTCCTCCTCTCCCACAGTGCCAAAGGACGGCCTGAAGAGCCAAGCAGTGTTTGATGAGATTCGCATGTCGTATATCAAGGAGCTAGGAAAAGCCATTGTGAAGCGTGAAGAGAACTCCAGCCAGAACTGGCAGCGATTCTATCAGCTCACCAAGTTGCTGGATTCCATGCATGAGGTACAAAGACTGAGCACATGATCCCAAAACCTATCAGTGCCAGCAAGTCGTTATTGACCATCTGCAGTCCCTAAATCCTTAAACAATGGTCTGTTATCTGTGACTAATCAGATTAATCATTTTAAAGTGCAGAGAGATTTGAGGGAGACTTGTTTCAGTGATACAAAACAGAAAAGTACAGATTTGATAGTACTTCCTAAAGTGCAGCAAAATTGATCAGAAACTATCTGTGGAGGGTTTGCTCAGTTGCTTAATGTCGACAATTAAGAGAGTGTGATATATCAAAGACACTCACTGAGGTTCATAATAAACTAGAAACACCTTTTTGTGGGGAACAAACTGGAACTAACCCCCAGTGCAGATGGACCGCTACTTACAGAAAAGATAGGAGAAAATAAACTTTAGACAGTATTAACGAACAGTGTCTGGCTTTTGACTCTCAGCTGGAAACTGTGCATAAAAAGCCAGCAGCCCGAGCCGATCACATCGCCCGTCACTTGTCAGTGATCACCTGCTCTGGCACCTCTGCTAACACGATGCCAGAAGTTAACGAAAGACTCAGAAACCAAATATCCAATCTAGGAGGAACTCAACCTACTTTATCAGATTGCTGAATGTGAACCAGAAGCAGCTGTGTGAAAGGGATATGGCTTTAGAAGCAAGGAGTAAGCTAGTGGAGGGCTAACATACCGGCACAAAAATTGTCTGAGAATGCAATCAAGACCTTAAAAAAAAAAGACTACAAAAAAGCTCATTTAATACTCGAAGTGAAACTGGTGAACCCACCATCAAAGCTACACATTGCTGGTGCAGTTTGTTTTGTAGGTTTGCATGTAGCATTGTCAGCCAGTGTAGGGTACTGTGCACAAGTCTTGATCCATCCCTCATTTCTTTATGTTTTGCTTAAAAGAAGATGGGCTTTTTTGTCATTTCTAAATTGGTCTTGAGCAGTAACACTACAGGCTTTTCAAAGTTTTTTTTTTTTTTTTTTTGGACATTGGCTGCTTTTTCATTCACTTTCACTCCTCGTACAACTTTCAGAGGAAAGTTAAGAATGTCACTTAACACAGACCTGTGAACCGCGGAATGAATCGGTGTTGTCTACAAATAACACATTTTAAATTGTGGGGGTTTTAAGCAGTTTGTTACTAGCAGCCTGCTCCAAAAACACATAATTTGTTCCCATTTCTTTACTTAAAAGATGTCAAACATAACACAGAACAGTATTAATTGTAAAATAATATTTTATTAATAATAGTAACATAGTATTTTTGTACCAACAAGGTGATTCCCAAAGAGCTGTTAGCTGAAATGTTTGCCTTAATATTTTAAGGTGGATAAGTATGTACAGTCAATCAGTGGTATCTGACACTCATGTCCTTAAGAAATAGGCCACCTGTAAAACACGCTGGACACTTTAAGCTAGTGTTGTTGATGGGATAATAAAAAGCAGAAAAGTATGGTCAGATTTTGATCACACTACTATCTGGAAAGCATCAGATTGGCACCAGTTTTCAGTCTAATCTAAAAACACACTGCCAGTGTAGTAAAAGCATAAAAGATGGTGGTCCATTGTGGTTTTCTATTAGGCATGGATTGGCCTCCCCACAAAGTGGATAAGCGTTATTAAAGCAGGGAGGGATCGTCTTGACAGAGAACAGAACAAACTACTTAAGAAAATGACAAGAAAGAGTTCAGGCTGTATTTCTGTGTATGTTAATTGAATTACATGAGAGCAGCAGCTGTACTGTAACTTTGACTTAAATGTTTTCAAGCCAGTTTTTGTTGCTCGCTGGAAATATTTGTATATCTGATGGACTGTTTAAAATGCCACTCATAGTTTTAAACCATTACTCAGGAAACACTTGCATGTGTTTTATGTTAATCACGTTCTGATGTCTCCTCCTCTTGCGTTCTCTCCAGATGGTCGGCGGTCTGCTGAGTTTCTGCTTCTACACCTTTGTGAATAAATCCCTGAGCGTGGAGTTCCCAGAGATGCTGGCAGAGATCATCAGCAACCAGTTACCAAAATTCAAGGCTGGGAGCGTCAAACCTCTGCTCTTCCACCAGAGATGACTCACCCCCGTAACAGACACAATGCCTTAAAAAAAAAAAAGAAAAAGGAAAAAAGTCCCACCACATAATCTCACCTCACCACCCTTACCCCAACCCCAGAAGACTTGAGGATCCCAGGCGCGGATGATGTATTTTGGGAGCACGTATGCAACTCTTGTGTAGTGGCTCACGGGTCTGATGGGAGAGGGCGGAGATGTTTGTGTAGAAACGGCAAGCACAAGAGGTTTGGTTTTGTTGAACAGTGTAGGATGTAGTGTGTAACAATGATTAGGAATTGTTTGTAAGATAAAAGATAATCACAGAAGAACTAGACTAACATCAACATCATCTCAGGTTTCTTACCTTCAAATTCAGAACGTTATCTAAAATAGATTGAACAAATATCTATGTACAGGTTCTGATAGTATTTTCTACATTTTCAAATTATGACAGTTTCTACAATTACCCAGGTTGATGTTACCCAAGAGGGTAGCGAAGCATAACATGCTCGTCGGTAGGCTTTTAGACTGTATGTTCCACTTTTAGTTTTTATAGGAGGTTGTAAGAAAATGTTTTATCAGTCACATGGGGGGAGAGTGTGTTTTATAGTCATTTAAAAAGCGTATTTAGTGGCTTTTCTTTTTTTTTTGGTTTTGCTAATTAACTTTGGAAAATACAAAACAAATCTATGGGACTGTTAAGAGACATCCATCGTTCTAAGGATTATTTCTTTCACAAGCTGACCTCTTCCAGGTTTACACACGTCTTTTATTATAAAAGGGAAAAAAAACATGTGCCTTTTTTGCTTCAATGATCACTTAGCCATTTTTCTTCCGACCGTACTCTTTATCCCGTCATGGTCTACCTTCATCGTATGTTGATTGTACTTTTTATACTTCTTTCGAGTTTTCCTTTTTGATTTTCCAGTGGCTGTATTTTATCTTTAGAAGTGGCAGCTCAGTCCATCGTTCACGTATAGAAATGATCCTTACTGTTAAACAACGCTCAGAGCCTGCTTCCTCCTGCACACACACACATACACGGGAGTCTTTAGGTGCGATTTGAGCACTTTGTACTCTGCTTAAGGCTTTAAAAGGCTGTGAAGAAAGACTGTTTAAATTGTCTTTCCTGTTTGACTTTAGATGGAAAGTAGAGCTGCTTTTTTTTTTTTTTTAGGAAGTAGCTCATTTTGTGCTTCGTTTTAGTCCGCGCTCCTTCACCGGTAGTCTAAGAGTTGGATGGATATCTGCGTCTACCAATCACAAGAGAGAGGGCTTATTCTTATTGTGTTTGCAAGTTTATGTCATTTTTGATTAATCAGGAAATTTCTGTGGTTTTTAATGTGGCTCAAAGTGGAAGGAGAAACATCTGTCTTTCACTTTTTAAGCTCTTTTTACAAAGTGTGTTTGGTAAAGATGATGTGATACATACAGTATATCTCTTCTCTCAATAAGCTTCTGCTTTGGATTTTTTTTAATTTTTTTAATTTTAATTAAAAGCTCATGTATTATTGTATTCATTAAAGGAATAGCTGGACATTTTGTGGGAATGCAGCTATCCCGCTGTCATATCTGTACAGTGAATGTGAAGCTGGAGTTTAAAGCTGGTTTGGTATTTCTGGCTTTTTTATTAGTTTTTTGTATAAACTAAAGAAACACAATCTAACTGGTATTAATGAGGTGTTAAAGGTCCTGGCAGTCTTATTGTTTTTAAATGAAACCATGCCAGATGTCCCCCTCTCTACACTCTTTCTGTGCCGGCAGCTTCATATTCATTGCAGGGATATGAGACATTTTACAGAATACTGGTCAAAATGTCAGAGTATTCCTTTGAGAACGAACAGTCTGTATGATAGATGGCTTGTGTATCGAGCACTTCGGCTCAGGCATCGTCCCCTCCCTAGACAACGTGTCCAGCATCTGCTTGTGTTTTTCGTATGTTTGTTTGTTTGCCATTGTGGACGAGTCCCGGCATTTTAAAAAAAACAGTCACCTCATAGAGTCCTGTCACAGTCCAAGTGTAGCGTTGCTGCTTTGGGGAAGCAGGCAAAATGGATCTTTTTTATTCTCTGGGAACTGTTTCAGTGCCAAACTCCTGTTTTGTCTGTTTTCAGTGATGCTGAAAGTCGGTCAGTATTGTATGAGAAGCGGAAATGAGCCCAAACTTTGAAGCTTATAAATTTGTCTTAAATAGAGGAGGGGGAAGTCCTGAGTTATCTGCACTTCAGGACACTGGATTGTTGTAAGAGATAACTGAGTTTTATATGTAACACAGATGTATAAACACACGTGTGTGTTTGTGGGGTCTAAGTGGGAATTTTCACCAGTCAGCCGGCCGTGTTTCCTAACCCCTTTTTTTTATGTTTTACATGAATGTGACCCTTAAAAGAGGAATTCATTTATTTCACTTGAGTATTTAAATATGGAAAAATGTAAAATTGTCCAGTGGCCGATCTATCCCCCACGACAAGTCTAAAAAAACTTTCTCCCCCATTCTCAGGTTATTTAAACTGTCTGATTCACACAGCATTTAGCTGTCTGTGCTCCGTTTTGACACTAAAAACCAAAAACAAGTTTGGATTCCCCAGATGTCTCTTTTGGTGTTTTTTTTTATGTTTATTCCTTTCTCCCCCACCCCCACAAACAAAGATAAAAAATTTAATATATGAGAATAATTTAATGACTCTGCTGCCACCAGCACCACTCTCACTGAGGCTCAGACAACAGATGCTTATCATTTTTCTGAGAGGTTTGTTTCAGATATTTGGAAATCATCTTGGGTTACTTTCACATTCAGTGTAGCCAAGTCTCTACTGCTGCTGCTCTTCATTTAAACAGGTATATATACACACACAGATATATAGATATATATGTATGTATATATATATATATATATAGAAAGAGAGAGAGAGATAAAATCGCACACTTGCCTCTTCTTGCTCAAAAATGTCTTGTGTGTACATTTTTGAGGAGGACATCTGAATATGCAATAGAAACACCATCATCATAGCATAACATTACATTACTTCTTGTTTTCCTTCATTTATTTCCTATATAAGCTATTTACGTACAGGGGACTGACTTTGATCTCTGCAGGCCAGCTTTTCAGGATATTCAGGAAACAATAATCAGTCCACCCAGATTGCACAAACAACAGCCTGTTAGATGTTTGACTACAAGGTGACCAAAGCAAGTGCAGACAGGACAAATGTACAGTTCTTTTTGTTTCTTTTTCCTCTAACGTGGAGGCTTTGGTCAGATTGTGTAATACTGTGAATAGGATAGGAGTCAGTCTATTTCACACGCAAACTGTTTGTGAAAGTAATCAACCAGCTTGAATCTTAAATAAAAATAAGAAAAAGAGGAAAAAAAAATTTGCACTACCCAAATATTATTTGAAAATCTATTTTGTATAAAAACATATGCAGACATTAACTTTTGAGAATTATCAAGGGCAGATCATCTTTCACTGGTATATGCTTTCTCTAAAGAGCGTTTTTTTTTTTTTTGTTGTTTTTGCTTCCAACCAGTTTAATATGTACATATAATCCATTGTAAAGAAATAATGTGGTGTATTTGTCTCCAAAAAAAGAGTTTTTCAGTACCTCCCCCCACCCCACCCCCTCTGTATTATTTCCACTCTGTAGTGAGATCCTGTTGATATTTTTCCTCCATCGATTAAAGTTTGAACCTTTAACGTCTTTGTGTGGTACTTGTCGAAACGGGGACGTGTATGATGATGTTTGCCATCCGTCGCAGTAAAACTAAACTGTGGAAATGGTAATTCTTGGTGCAACGCCACTTTTCATGTTCACAGCAAGCACGTGTTCATCAAATAAACATGCTTTTCCATTCTGACACCTGGTTTATTGACTGCTCGGATTCACTGGAAGTAAACCTGTGTTTTTGTTCCTATTTAAAAGCATGTAAAATTTATTTATTTATTGGTCAAGCTGCTCATTTACAAAAACCAACCTTCTACAATGGCAGTAATGGTGGGATCAGTATAATTAGAAGGGGGAAGAAAGCCTTTTAAAACCTAAATTTAAGGCAAAGTCAGCAACTTTTAAGGTGAAGTTTCTGTCAGATTTCCCCGGTGACTCTTTACAGTGCAGGCGAGTATTTAAATTAAGATAATGGTTCAAAATAACTGCCCCAATAAGAGGTTGTTTTTAAATGGCTGCTGAGAAGCAAAACTTAACACCTTGGAGTAGGGACTAAACTCCGAGAGCCAATAAAGGAGCACATCTAGCTGTGAAAATTAGATGCTTATCCAATCACCACAGATTTTATGAGGTACACTTTGAACCCTATTTTGCATTCAGAACTGCTTTAATGCTTCACAGTGTAGTTTCAACAAGGTGCTGGAAATTCTCACCCTGCCATTCAAATGTCGCAGCAGAAAAGGAGACTCACCAGACCAATATTTTTCAAATCTTTCGTCCACTTTTGGTGGTGTGGTCTTTGCTCCTCCAGGCCATCTGCTTAAAGGTTAAACGAGTTGTGCATTCAGAGATGCTCTTCTGCATTCCCTGGTTGTAGTAAGTTGTTATTGTGTGAATGCCTCACATTGCATTTTTTGCAATATTTTGCCCATTGAAATGAATGGAACACATTATCAATGTGGTCACTTATTTCTGCTCGCTGGGCTGAGCTGTGTTTTAGGTCAGTGAGATGAGCAGCCGTTCTCAGACTGGGAGGCCAGGGTTCAAATCCTGCTTATGGTAACATTTTTTTCAGTTAACAGTAAAACTTTGTTTTACTCTTTTCAACACACATTTTATGTTCTTCACTCCTTTTTTAGCAGAATTTTCAGTTTTTTCACCCCTTTTCAGCACAAATGTCAGCTTTTTTTAGCTCTTTTAAGCAGAAATCTGTTTTCAGCAGAAATTTTGCTGATTCACCTCTCTTCAGCGCAACATTCTGCTTCTTTACCTCTTTTCAGCAGAATTTTCAGCTTCTTTGCCTGTTTTCAGCGGAATTTTCAGTTTTGTCAACTGTTCTCAGTTTTTATTTCATGGAGACTCGTGGAAACCAGTATGAAGGACATTTCTGAACTTAAAAAAACAAAACAAAACTTTGTGTCATTGGAAATGTTCATTTACTCAAGAAAATGTAGTTATTTTTAACTCTTTAACTAAAACTGTCATGTTGTGTTATGAATAGCATGTTGAAAATGTCCCTTTTCCCCTTATTTCCTATCAGTTAGATTAAAAGTGCGCCAGCCGGGGACGCAAACAACTTTTGTTGTGTTGTGTCCAAACTGCAGTCCCATCTCTGGGATAAAGCTGTGATGTGCAGCAGCTCCTCCCACGTTAATTACAGCTGCCTCCCAGAAAATTAGAAATATCTTTCAAAAACATGTGAATAAAGGTTGTGTGCTCATGGCACGTGGCTCTGCTCGTTACTGATTACCTGATCAACAAGTAACGAAAGCAGAAAGTAACTCAGGGTCCTCACACTGGCTGTTTAAAAAGTTACTTTGAATTCAAAGTGGGCATTGTTATTTTCACCCCAGTTGGATGCTGCCAGAAATCGGGACTGCGCATGTGGCTGCCTGTGTGGTCTCGCGCTCGTTCACGGCCACATAAACACCTGATCTCTGCAGGGGGACAAATCCGGTGAGAATTTCCGCAGGAAACCGATCCCCTCTCGTCGCAGACCCCCCTGCTGTAGAGAGCGAGGTTTCCTCCGAGCAGGATGGCGGATGGAGACACGGTGGTGGATCTGAGCGTGGGGGACAGCAGCCCGCTGCAGCTGAGGGACTACCGGAGACTGGCTCGGCTGTACTGCATGAATGGCGGACATCACCTCCAGATCCTCCCCGACGGGACGGTGCAGGGCCAGAGGGAAGAGAGTGACGCTCACAGTAAGATCACTGCGCGCTTTAACATCCAGGTCAGGCCTGCAGCATGACGCGTTCACTTCCTCTGCTGCAGGTGTTCCAGGTTAAAGCGCCATGCGTCCATTTCACTTTTTAAGTGAAATGCGGGACATCCCACTGCGTTAGTTTGTTGCAAAATGTCTGTGAGTTCAGTTTGAACGTGTTTATGAATGTGGATGGAGTCGGTGGTTGTCTGAGCACGAGAAAACACGCAGAAGTAGAAGGAAAGTTTACCGACAGGAGCAGTGGAATGGCGTGCTGGGAATGATGCCGCAGAGGCTTCTGTGAAAGAAACATTTCTGGCCTTGAAAAGGTGGAAACAGGAAACCACAGCACGAGACATTTCAGTCATCAGATACTTTTCTGTATTGATCAGCCATCTGCAAAATCTCTTTTTACTCTGTGCTACACCGCAGGTGAACCTGTTCTAATCAAGGCTGGACAAAACAGAGAGAAACAGATTAAAAAAAAGATTGGTGGCTCTCTTTCTGCAGGAATATTTAAAGATTTCTGCTGAAGAATTTTCAGATTGTGAATAATAAAATAAAATAAATGCATCGACAGCTGTTTTTGATGTTTTATACCTGAATCTTATTCAGATGCTGCAGATTTACCTTTGCACTGAAGCCTCTGAGCCAACCCATGAAATAGTCATTATTTATATATTCAGACTTTGACAGTTTCTGTGTCATTTCTTAACTTTTATGTAATTTTTGTTATCCTTTCAGCTGTTTTAAAGCTCAAAGCTGTGGACAGAGGCGTCGTGGTCATCCAAGGAACGGAAGCCAGCAGATATTTAGCCATGAGCGATGAAGGCCGTTTGTACAGTTCAGTGAGTATTTAAGGCAAATTTTATTTTTTTTTTTAAAATAAAGGTTTATGGGAAATATTACAAGACAAACAATTCAGGAAACAATCAGGAATATTAACACTTAACATACTTAACATTTTATTATTCATTAAATTATTTTTATCTGCTTGAATTGTTTGGTCTGTGTTATCTGCACTGACATCATGTTTTTAAACCTGATCCTACTTTGTTGCAGAGTTACAGTCCCATGTAAAATCCTTGATCTACCCCTCATTTCTTTATATATTTCTTTATAAGAATTTCATGTAAATGTTTTAAGCAGTAGGTCTTCAGGCTTTCTGAAGGTCTTTTAAAGTTTCTCTGTGGACACTGGCTGATTTTTCACTCATTTTCAGTCCAGTGAAAGTAATCCAAGAATTATTTGTTGTTAATGTTGTTTGGTAAGTCACTTAACAGACCTGTGAATTCACTCCTAAAAAGACACCTAACTCAATGGATAAACCTTTTTTTCACTTTTTAGTTGAAAACCTGACATATCTTGGCATGGTGTGCAGTGTGTTCTGAAAAAACAAGAGAACATTGGAAAACTATCTGCAACAGATGAATAGCATCTGTTTCTTGTGTCCTTTAGAAAAATGTTTTTGCATCGTATTCATTCTGTAAGTCTGTTTGTATATTTTAATAAATTTGTTGAACTTATTAAACCTACCAAAGAAAGAAGGAGATGCTTAAAACCTTTGCACACACTGTACTTTTAATATATTAGTTTTTTGTTCAATACCAAGAAGGCTGAAAAATCTGAGTAACAGAATAAGATTTCAACATCAGGGCATTCCCACAGTGTATTGATCACTGGTCATACTTCTCTGCTGCTTTGCCAGCACAGCTTAATGTAGGAGGACAAGACATAAACTCTGATTATTGATAGTGCAGGATTTACTGAATCAAAGTGGAACTATTAACTGTTATTCCTAAACCTTTAAATGTTTACATTTTCACCTCAAACTCAAACCTCATGAGATGTTATTTGAAATGTTCTTGCATTTGTCTCTCAGCCCACAATTACAGATGAATGTTACTTCCTGGAGAGGCTGGAGGAGAACCACTACAACACATACCAGCCACAGAAATATCACGACAACAACTGGTACGTAGCTCTGAAAAAGAACGGAAAGCCTAAACTCGGCCCGAGAACCCACATCGGACAGAAAGCCGTCTTCTTTCTCCCCAGGCAGCTGGATGACTGAAGGAGCAAAACACACAGCGATACCTCAACCGCAAAGGACCAGAAACACATAACCTCTAAATCATCAATAGGACTACTTATAGGAGATGGTGGCGTGAAATCAAGAGATAATAAATCCAAATAAAAGGGAAGTGCAAAGGCAGTCTGTTTAGTGCATGGAGAGATCAAATGTCTCTTTATTTTAATAATACATCAAATCTATAGACACAACAAATCTTTGATTTTATTTGGTAGCAGGTCCTCTTAGCTCACAGAACAGACATTTGGAGCAAACATGAACACATTAACCTGCAGTTTAACATGAATTAGTGCTTCTTGGACTAAGGTTTTCTGGGAAGAGTAAATAAATACATTGCCACTAATTCTACCATTAGCTGGCTCATCGCATGTTAGTCCCGCTGTACTTTAGCTTTTCTGTAATCTGTGTTTTGTTCTTGAAACCTTGACTGGATAGAAAGTGCTACAGAGCTTAAAGCCTAACAAATTAACCAGTAAAGCTTTCCCAGAAGTGTTGCTGCTCTGTTATACTTCCAACAGTTACACATTGCTGCCACTAGAAGCCGCCACTGTGCACGATTACATCCTCTCCAAAGAATTTTTATTTGCAACTCTTAAATTTACCGGCCCCTTATACACATACACACTGACCTATGAGTTAGCCCCTTTAATCACACTTATTAACAACTGTTTGTGCACTCACCTTTTTTCATGGTTTGTCCAATAAGGCTTCATAACCTAAAACAATCATCAGTATGCTCGTCTCTACACTTTAAATATCCTGCACTGTTTATTTTACTATGCACTTAATGAGCCTTCATTTCTGTTCTACTGAGCTCTTGGTTCTATTTTGTTACGCTTTTTTAAATATTTGTTGTATTTTATTGAACTATTTTAATGTTACCATATTTATAGTTCTTCAGTTGTACCCCATTGTAAACCACTTCATTTTGTTAGCGGTTTTCCTGTTACACATTAATGAAGCATGCAGTGGATATAAAAAGCGTACACGCGCCTGTTAAAGTGCCTGCGGTAATGACGTTACAATAACGAGACCAAGATAAAACTTTTTCCACCTTTAATGTGACCTTAAAACATAACTTTTAGCGGATCAAATTAAAAACAAAACATTGTGGTTGCACATGCTCCTATAAATGGGAAGCTTACACTTTTTCTATCCACTGCATTTATGTATTCTGAGTAGGTGATGCATCAGTAACAACCCAGGAAGCTCAGCAGGTGCATTTAAAGTGACATTTATTTAACACTAAACAGTTTCTGTACAGTTTGATAACAACAAAAACCCCAGGCTGCAGCTCTACATCATATAGAAAGAAGCATAACTGGTCTGTAAATGAAAGCCATGGCATATGAAATATGAACTGTTGATTCAAGCGTCATTATAAAACAACATCCTGCACCACTTGCTTTATGTGTCTGTGACTTAATCTAATGATGGAAATGTCCTTATTGGCCGTGTTTCTAAAAGTGCACCTGCATTAAACATTCTTTGATAATTAATAATACTCACAACAGAGAAACTTCTTACATAGTATGAAAAATTAAGAAATAATCATCAATTAAACCTTGAGGTAAAAACCCACCTGGAAGTAAAATACAAGTTCATTTCTATGTACTGAAATCCTGACAGCTTTTCCTCTGACAGCGAGTGGGACGTGGACTAGAAAGACTGAGGAGTCATCGAGAGGTCACGCTGTTACATCTAATTGGTATTTGTGAGGACACGGACCAGAAAATGTGCTCATATGCCCTTAAAAATCATCTCGGTCACTGTCAGTGCCAAAAGAAATTTGGCGTCTCCACAGCTGTCAGCAGAGCAGCTCCGGGTTTTGTCACTTGACATTTGAGGCCATCGAGTTCCTTTTCCATCTTCTAGGATCAACCTGCACATGCAACTTGAATTCTCTTCCCTGGTTGGAGAGTTTTACCTGATTTAATGTACAACAAAAACATTGTAACAGGCAAAAATCATGGATGCCGCTTTGCTGTGTGTGAATCACATCTACGATGACAGTTTCTAAAAGCTGCAGACAACACTGTCCCCTCCTGGCAACACTGCTTAAAGCCAACAGGTGAGTGGAGGATGTGTTCATGAGTACTTCCGTATTTACAGCCTAAAGAAATCTAAAAAGAGCTTAAACCTCAAAGAGCAGATTATTATAAAGTGTGTTGCATGCTATGGCAAGCTTACAGAGTGTTGCGCTAATTAATACCTGTTGGCTTCAAGTGTCGCCAACATGAGACTCTCCCTATTTAATTGACCTTAAGGGCAGATGCATGCTCGTATGCTACCATCAAATGATATAAGGCATTACTTATACATTACAGACAGATGTAAATAGCACTTAACATTCGCCACTAATGAGTACATTGAGGGACTATTACTGTTAACCATTTGTCTTTAATAAAGGTTTGAAACAAAAGAAAACAAGTGATATAATTCCTGATTATTATTTTTTATTGACTCGAGTCGTCTTCATCTGGATCTCATCTGGCTGATTTCTGGTTAAGTGTCTTCTTTTATTTTAAACTCCTCTTCTTCTTCTTCACATCCAGTTCTTCCACGTCCTGATTTTGACATAGGAAAATGGAGAAAACTGACATAACAGTGGAACTCAATCCTAATCTCAACCACAAATCTTACTTATCAACCTGACACACTGTATGTAGAGCCAGTTAATAACAGGGCTGCTCACTGAACTATTACCACTCTGTTAAATATATATACATGTTTTACAGAAACGTTGTTTAATGCTTTTGAGATCATTTGTTGCCACAATTTTGTTCTTAACAGTTCAGTTCATAATAGATCGAGTTGGTCTTCAGTGACCTGTTAATGATATGCTGTTTTAACTTTAACCTACAAGGCAGAGTCTCACAAGATCATGAGAGAGTCCATCATAAACCAGTCTCTGAACCACAGCTGGTTGACCAATCAGCAGATAAGCGTTTCCCCTTCCACTGAGTTGGAAGTCGAGGGGAAATTTTTTTCACACATGCCCTGCAGGAAATGCTTGTGACAAACCAGACGTCTGCAGTCAATCTGAACATAAAGCAGCTGCTGAGTACACAGGCTGGAGTGGTCCTCGGCCTGTATGCTGCTGCTCAGACGACACCCTAACCTCAACTAAACGCTGTATTTTCACTGCAGTGCACTTTAGAGGTTTGAACAGACACTTAGAGTAAAACAGATGTGTGTGAAAACAGATACAGGTTCTCTGCTCTGTGTGAAAGAAAGGAGGGGCAGTGTTACATGAGCTGATGGCAAAGTGTTAAGCTGGTTTTATGGTCAAGCAGAGCGAGCGTGTAGGCTTTCGGCTCCACTCCATGCTCTGCCCGTCTGCCTGCAGTGAGCTCTGTGGTCAGGTGGAGGCAGTGTACAAAGTCTCTGCTTACAATGGGTCAGTGAGCCACTGTTGCTCGTGGTGTTGTTGGTCCGTGAGCCAGCCACGGACCAACAGACCACACACAGAGCTGTCTGCGCTTTTCATAAAAGCGGACGTGGATGGACATGTTTGTGGGACTATAAATCCCACTTAAGTCTAAAGAAGTGACGTCAAACTCTTTGTACTTCATGTGCACATGCAGCCTACTTTGACTGTAAGTTGGCCAGACCAGCGAAACTCCTCTTTCTGTCAGCGTACAGATGTTTAACGACACACTTAATTACATTTGATATATAAATCAAAAAGTGCAACTTCAACTGTACATCTCAGTTTTTCTACATGATAAAGAAATGTTGCAGTAAATTAAAAATCTGTCAGCATACCTAAATAAGTATGTAAATTTGCTGATAAAGTTCTGGTAGCTCTTTAACATAATTCCCATTCATTCATAGAAACAAGCCATCCAGTGGACCAGATAGGAGTCTTTCTGGCCCTTGGACTGCATTTTTCACATTCCCGGTCTAATTCAAGTGTAGCACCAAAGATTATTGGACTCCGACTGATGGCAGGGAAACTTGTTCAGGTCAAAGCTGCTGCTGCATGAAAGCTACACCGCAGATATGTTGTAACCACACAAAGTGAAACCCTACACCGTAACCGGACAGGTACCTCCCTGAAACTGTAAATACAGATCACATCAATGCAGGTAGCACCTGTTCTGACTGGTCTCGTCAGTAGTGTAGATTCCTTCTGTGCATTGCTAGCTATTTTTTTCCACCATTTTTTGATTTAATTAATAATCATAACCTCAGTCTAACCACTTAGATGTCAGCAAATTCCTGGAGGGGGACTACTGAAACCATGGGAATAGACATGACACTACTGCATTTCATTAACATGCATCTTCTCTCCCATGTTTAACAGCTTCCTGCTAAAAGGGAGGTATTCCTTCCCACTGTCACCAGTGTTTAGAGCATTTCTAAACTGCAAGAAGTGCAAAGAAAACCCTTATAGGCACTTCCTGCTCTCTGTTTTCACTCTTCTCCCGACTGACTTTGGCAAGAACCTGTTTTTCCAACTGGCTGCACTGAAAGTAGCCTGTGGATCTGATTGGTTAAATTTCACCTGTAATGAACAGACAGTTATTTTTGGCTTGCACCTGCGTTTTTCCAAAGGACATCCCTGCTGGTTCTGTGTCACACACCATCTGGAGCATCAGGTTAGTTTAATCACAGAGACAGGTGTTGACAGTGGTTGTGCTGTGCGCCATGTAGCAGCAAAGTCAGAGGACAGAGGTTACATGGGGAAGTAGCAGGTTTATGTTTAATCTGCTTGAGCTGAAAAATCGAAGAGGTCGTGAACAGCTTATTTTAATCTTTTCACCAAGTCTCTACATTTTATTTTCACTTGGATGGAGCCACTACGAACTGTGGGTACCATTTGGGGCTTTTTGTTTAATGGCTGATTTCTGTGCTGTTTGTTTAGCTGCCATTCATAAATCAGTCCAACACGGATTTAAAGGTGCTGCCCACTAATGACAAACCTGACAGACAGTAAGTAAAAATTGATATTTTCTTCATGACCCATGCACCTTACCTTTAATAGATGAAGAGTACCCTTGTTCGAGGAAGGGTGGCGTAAGTGGGATCAGCCAGTTTACGCACTCTGGAGTAGTTCACGAAGCCTCTGATAAACAGCATAAAGCCTGCAGTCCAAACAGAAGACAGATTACCAAAGAAATGACCACACAACATAATTAGAAAAGTCTTAGCTGTGTGTGGAGTGTTAATAATATAAAAATACAAGTATACTTATAAAACATCATCTCTCACTCACCAAGTGCCAAAAACACCCACCACAACCAATACTGCCCATCAAAGTAACCGGGGAAGTAGGTCGAAAACTGCACAGACACAAGACGCAAGTTTCAATCAACAGTGTGACTCTGGTGGTCTGTCTTTAAGAACACAGCACCAAACACCACTTTGTAGAATCACGCAGCACATCTTTGACCACACACCCATCCATAACTTAAGTGGCACGAGTAATTTCAAGTGTTTTTGGAAATTAAGTGCTGTTAAATAGATCATTAACCCTGTAACGCCAAATGCATCATATGGTAAATGGACTGATTCTTATATAGCGCTTTTCTACTCTCCCGGAGTACTCAAAGCGCTGTATACAACATGCCTCATTCACCCATTCACACCCACTCATACAAGCACTTCTAAACACAAGTGCAAACTAAACTACATTCACACACATTCATACTCCGATGGATGCATCAAAGGGCAACTTGGGGTTAGTATCTTGCCCAAGGATATTTGGCATGCAGACTGGGGAAGCCAAGGATCGAACCACCAACCTTCCGATCAGTAGCTGATCTGCTCTATCACCTGAGCCACAGCTGGGGTGGCTGTGGCTATCAGATATGATACACGAGTATCATACATATGATACATTTTGAGAACTGTAATTTATACAATCAGACACACACAGTGTTCAAATATAAATAAACAGAATTTTCTGTCAATCCTTTCGTTGTTCAGGCTTCACAGGGTTAAGACCAACATTAAATTATTAAAATTTAAACTAAAACAAGAACGCTAAGACAGCACAACTCCCTCGAAGGGCAAGGTTGTACTAAAACTTTAATGTTTTATGACATTTTTATTGCAACATGCTGTTTTTATTACAACACGCTGCTATCTGACCTCTGACCTTGAAGCATTACATACTAAAATAAATAGTGTTTTTATCATCTTCACTCATTCGACTGGAGCAGATTTGGCTGAAATCTTTGTTTTGTAGAAGCTGTAAAAACTTAAGACTTTAAGATATTCATGCAGTGTGAGATTTTGCAAAACTTTATGGCGTCATTGTGATGTCATAGGGCGTTTTATTGAAAAGATATAACCCTGTGTTTTACGGCTCTCCCCATACCCTTTCATACGTTATATTACTTTATACGCTTTCTTAAATTTTTTTTCCAAGGTCACTTTGAGCTTCGGCGCCAACAATAAAGGTCGAGATCAAATGATTAGCCAACATGGTTACTGACGTCCCCCCACAGCCTAGTGTAGTGTTGTCACATTTGAAGACAATGCGTTAAAAAAAAAATTTGGGTAACATAAAGCTTTTGCTGATTTTCACATTTGTTGTGACCTTGACTTGATTTCACCAAAATGAAATCAGCTCGAGCTGTCACTATCATCGACAATCACACAAGATTTGAACCCATCTTGAAAACTACGGACGCTTACAAACAGACAGACAAACTAATTGAACCGATTACATACGTACTCCTTTCGGGGGGAGAATAACTGTGATATTATGGTTGAATTTTAACCACCCTGTGGAGAGCTGAGCTGAGCTGGTCTATGCTGTGTGTGGCTCTTACCCTGACAATAAGAACCCATTTGACGAGGGACAGGCCAAAGCCTGAGATGGCCCCGTAGCGTCCGGCAGCAGAGGTGGTCAGACAGAAAGACAGGAAGAAACCAATCCAGTTGAACAGGAATGCCACTGGTAGCAGAAAGACAGCAGTTAATTAACAGAAGGATCATTGATTTGTAAAGTCATCATGTTGGCACAGATTTAACAAAAAGAAGCTAAACAAAAGTTAAATTAAAGGAGAGTAAATTTTGTCCTTGATGAGTCAACAGAGTTGTACATTTGCATCTAGTCGGTTTATTGTTACCGTTACAAAAGTCTGTTTCTTACTGAAGAAAGTGAGCATGAAGATGCCGTCGTTTCCTATTCTCAGCTGATCTGCATCTTCAAAGTCATCTCTGGTAACAAAGTCTTCATCCTGCATCATCAAAAAGGATACGTTCAAACTATTAATTAAAATAACCTCAGTTTACCTCTGCCTTGTTTAGTGTTTTATATGTGACAACACTAAGTCATTAGAAAGAAGTCTGAGAACGAGACGAGTACCGTGACTCTTCCAGCGACCAGCGGGATGGCCGCCTCTGCTTTGCTTCTCTCAGCTTCATCATAGGAGGGCAAAGTGGTGGCAACGCTGTAGGATGGAGGGTTGGGAAATCTTCCTCCATCTTCCTTGTATTCAAAGAAAGCTGTGGGTGTTACAAGCAACAAATAATTACAACTAATTAACAACAAATAAATATCTGTAATAATACCTTCCTCCACACAGCAGAAGACCTACAGAAAATAATAAATGAAATCCTGTTATCACAGTGTATAAGAGCTGAAATTTTACACTTCCTACACTTTAATACTACACCAAACAGTAGCATTATCAATTAATGAGCTGGTTTATTTCTCCAGTAAACGTGTGGTCTTTAAACTACAAAATCACTTTTCTAGAGCCTGTGATGTCTTCAAAAATACAAATGTTATTTTGAAAACAAGAAAACCAAAGACTGATTGTTCCTGATTTCCACCTCCCTGCTTTACTTTTTGCTAATCTGAACAACGGAGTGCAAACAAAAACATTTCTATGTGCTCACTCTGCTGATCTTTCCCATTTTCTTCACAGACCAGTTCTGTGCTAAATCTCAGTTGATGCTTTAAGGCAAGATAAATTATTAACACATGTGTCGCTTGAAAGCAAAGCTAAGGCTGTATTGTATCATCCAAGACTCTGACAATGGCAGATCCTGATATAAACTCATTGGTGGCTTTATTAAGTACACCTGTTAAGAGAATGGTCCAAAGAGGAGAAACTATCCAGTGAAAGACAGACATCTGGGTGAAAATGCCTTGTTGATGTCAGAGGAGAATGGCCAGACTGCTTCATGGTCATGGGAAAGCAACTGCAACTTGAATCATTGCTTGTTACAACCAATGCATGCAGAAGAGCATTTCTTGAAGCAGATGAGCAAAACCACTGCCTGGTCTGTTGAGTTTCAATTTCTTCTGAAACACTGGAGTTGTAGTGTCAATGAAAGCATGGATCCTTCCTGCCATGTATCAAATGTTCAGGTCTGTCATGATGGTGTGATGGTGTGGGGGATATTTTCTTTTCACATTTTGGTTCTTTAGCACCAACTTGTTTTGTTTAAGCCTGTTTGAGTATGGTTGCTGATCATGTCCATCCTTTTATGACCACAGTATAGCCATATTCTGATGGATGCTTCACCTGACACCATGCCACACAGCTTGAATCATCTCAAACTGGTTTCTTGAACACAAGTTCACTGAACTCAAATGGCCTCCACAATCCAATAAAGCACCTTTGGGGTGTGGTGGAACAGACAAACTGTTTCATGATGTGCAGCTGACAAATCTGCAGCAACTGTGACACCATTGTGTCAATATGGACCAAAATCTTTAAGGAATATTTCAAGCATGTTGTTAAATCCATGCCACAAAGCATTAATCCAGTTCCAAAAACCAAACAGACAACATGGTACTACCTGGTGTACCTAATATAGTGTGTATAGAGTGTATTTGTTAGTGTTTCATTTTGAGGAGTGCTAAATGCCTTCCGTGGACCAACAATTTATGAAATAGTTTGCTGTAAATGTAACTGAACACTGTTTTGGGCTGCTGTAAACTGAAGCACAGTTTATAATTTTGGCACACATCTACAAACAGTGAGTGCGACAACTGCTGCTTCTTTAGCAACCTTCACTGTGCAACAGACAGAGACAGGTGGCTTGAAGCCATCCTCTGAAAGAAGGCAGAGATGATAATTAAAGCATCAATTTTGAAAGCGAGAAACAAAGAAACCGAAGGTCAGCGAGTTTTAACACGTCTGACTGCTGACAGACAAAAATCTTCTTTCACTTCCTTCAAAAATGAAAGCTACAGCTGAGCTTTAGAAACCCAAAGCAGGAAGCAATGACTTATGTAAAACATTAGTACAAGAAAGACAACTGTGATATATTGCATGCACCCATTACTGTTTGTGCTCTCTACATACAAGCCAAGACTTATCTGGGTTGTTTGGCTGCGATCCTGGAATACGCCTCCGCCTCGCTCAAACACTAACAGCACTAAAACAGATCAATGGACTCATCCAGGAAGAGCTATAGCTGCACCCTCTTATGGAACATGCTGACCCTTGCCCTCTTAAGAAGTGACATTGGAAACATGATAACGAGCCTGAGACCTTCCCTGCACATGACCTATTCTGCAATCCTATTTTAGGAAGAAAAAAATTAAACAAACTTCACACAATTATACGTGTAAATAAACATACTCATTTCAGTACAAATGATATATGGTGCATCTGGACTGTATTTAAGATTTCTGTGAGAGAAACTAAATATTTATCTGATCTTTAACAAGATGCAAAATAAGCTCACAAAATCTGCATGCAGGGAAACCTGTCACCAGAAAAGCTTCAACATCAAAGTGCTTTGTACAAGTCGAAGCAGTGATCACATAGGTGGCAACTTGTCAAATTACAGCTGTTAAAAACAGCCAGTGTTCATAATGTTTATCTCTTCCTGCTTTTAAATTCACTTATAATTGACAATTAGGTCGCACAGACACATCTGGAATTAAATTGTGTTTTTAAGAAAATGAAGTGATTTGACAGCGTGTGACCAAGCTAACCTGCATTTGCTGCAGCAATGCTGCTGTATGGTGGTGGGGCGTCCTGGGCAGGACCCTCCTGGGAAGGCTGGGCGGGCTCTTCCTCATTCACCAGCTGGAGAAACATTAATAGACAACAACACAAACTGGGTCTCGCTTACAGTACACGGTCCTTTCAGATAAGTAAGCAGCTGCAATTTAGAAAAGGGAACAATGCTGTCTGCATAGGGGAGGTCAAAATGTCTGCTATTTACACTGTGTGATAGCAGATATTTGTCTGCCATGTTGTTTATATCATGGCAACTATCCCCAGGGAAGATTTCTGCTTGTACTGGGCCATTATAGACAATTACATGAGTCATTAAACAGGGCCTGCTGTACGGACATACAGGCTCTGTCAGCTACTTCCTTCTCCCAAACACAGATTAGACCATCTGGATTTGATACTTACGGATATTCTCATTTAAATAACATTATCGGACAGTAACCTCTTATCTTTATCTAACGACACACAAGGCAGGTTGTATTATAAACCGTGGGCTGCTGATTTCAGACATAATTTGCACATCAGTGCTGTGTGGCGATTTAAGCGAGCATGCAGCAGCTTCACTTTAGCATTTTGACCCTGATCCGTCTCTAAGGTTTCAGTCACTGACAGGGAGGATTGGTCAGTGAGCCAGGACAGCTTTGGATCAAGTCTAGACACCACACAGCACTCCTGTGCAGGCCAGCAACGCCAGCTAACGCTAGGAGTGGCTAATTAGCTGCTAAATAAATATGGCCTATACAGCATTAAAATTATACATGATGAATATATGAGTACAGCAGTTGCAGTGGAAGAAATTCTGTTTAATAAAAGCATAAAACATGTCACTCAACATCGGGCCCGCCCGTAAACAAATGACAGCTGAGTTCGCTGTTTTGCTCTCAGTGACAGGCTAATGTTGACTGAGCAGCAGCTAGCTGTTAGCCACATTTAAGTGTGACGGCAACCTGTTACCTACCTCCTGATATCTGACGCTGCTGTTTTGTTCTGCCATAGCTGAAGAGGAACGAAATAACTGTACAGTACTCCCTCTGCTTCTGCTGTGAAACTGTGTAATGTAAAAGGAATCTCGCAGGCGAAGTAGCAAAGATAACGCTGCCTTCTAGTCGGCCATCTCCTTCCTTCTCCGCTCCTGGTAGTGGCAGAGCTGGTGCTGCGTTCAAGTGCAGTCGGAAATGACATTCTTTCAGTTGTTAGCGCGTGAAAGATCGAGGGGGGGAAAAGTACAAATTATAAGCCCATAACTGTCAATTATATATATTTTACGCTGTAAAGGGGAATTGCTACAGTGTATAATATAGCAAAATTAAATGCACTTATTTGGAAGAAATTGCTCATTTAAAGTGTTATAATACATAATATGACTGGTGCTGAGCTAATATGATGTGCCATCTTCCGAGATTTCTTATTGAGCATCTGAAATTAAGCAAATATGAAGTGTGAGGCAGTATTGTAGTTAACAAAAACGGTTGTGCGGATGGATTTAGGTTTTTTGGGGTTTTTTTTTTGCCATTTGCAAGTCAAAAAATTTGGGCTAATAACTACATATCAAGTTTACATATAATAATTATAATAAGTCTGCGGGCATTTTCCCCTGTAGTGAAAATAAACTTTCATAGCACTTCCACCCTAAGAAAACCAGTAAAAATAATAAGGAGCACTTGAAGGCAACAGGAGTTCATTCCTGTTCGTCACATGACTGGAAGGACAGACTGAAAACCACAGCATGTCCCAAAAAACACACATAAGATGTACAAATTAAATTTGCTTTATTACAAAGAACAAATGAGCAGTTGTATGAAGAATCATCTATACCAGCACTAAAATATCTTGTAGTTGAAAAGTAGTTGTGAGAAAATCTTGCTTGATCTTGAAGAAGGAAAAACATAATCAATGGAATTATTGGAGTGCTCATTTGGTCAAATGCCTCTTGAATCCAGGATGTTTGAGAGAGGTCTCCCTCAGTTTTTCTTCGGCTCTGATGGAGGTGACTCTACCAGCTTGTTGTGGACATGCATCATCCCTGCGGACAAAAAACAAGACTCAGTAGTTTTTCTATGACTCATGTCTGCTTTGGAAATATTTTTTCTTAATCAGCTGGAAATATAAAATGTTTTTCTCCCACTCAGCAACTGCATGATCTGTGATTCAGTGTCTCACCTTTAAAGTACTTCACAGTTTTGACTCGCAGTTCCAGGGTGGCGTCTTCATCGCACACAAAAATGGTCTGTGGGTGCTGCTGAAAGGCAGACACTGTCCACATGTGATTCACACCTTCCTCTATGGCTTTGTACAAAGCAAACGCCTTGTGTGCTCCGGTGATGAGAATCATAACCTGAGGACAGATTGAAAACCGAGAAATAACTCAGCAAGTTCAGAAGTTAACTGATGACCACTCTCCTTGATATTTAGGCACAGCAGCAAAAACACAAACACCAAGGCACGTGGCTGACACTGAGCCAGACTCCCAACCTCTTTGGCATCCATGACAGTGCCCACTCCCACCGTCAGCGCCATGGTGGGGACTTTTGACAGATCTCCATCAAAGAATCGGGCATTGGCCATGATGGTGTCCTTCGCCAGCGTTTTCACCCTGGTCCTGGATACCAGACTTGAACCAGGCTCATTAAATGCAATGTGGCCATCAGGTCCAATACCTGACACAGAAAAAGAAGAGGGGGCTTAATTGTTTTGCAATCATTTATTACAGAGCAGAAGAAAAGAAATGTGTGGCTGACTAGCTGCAGTATTTTCACTTTTATCTGTGTGTCTTCTGACCTCCAACAAACAGCTGAATCCCCCCAGCAGCTGTTATTTTCTTCTCAAAGGAGTCACACTCTGCCTGCAGGTCGGCGGTGTTGCCATCGAGGATGTGCGTGTTCTCTGCTTTTATATCTATGTGCTTGAAGAAGTTATTCCACATGAAGGAGTGGTAGCTCTCAGGATGATCTCTGGGAAGTCCTATAAAAGCAGTTTATGGCAGTTTCTTATGCAAGACCAGAGCTTGGAAGAGTCCCTCACTCTGTATGCTTAATGGCACAATAGAGAACAATCAGGACCTACCTACATATTCATCCATGTTGAAAGTCTTCACGTACTGGAATGAGAGATCTCCATTTTTGTAGTATTCAATTAGCTTCTTATAACAACCTAAAGGAGTGCTTCCTGAAGACGGGCAGAAAAAGCAACAAAGGAGTGAGAGGAGGAAACGTAGGCTGCACATTAAAATCATGCAAATCTAAATACATGTGCTAAATGCTACAGCCCAGGATTGCACGTTGCTCTTACCTGTAGGGAGCCCCAGAGTGAAGTATTTGTTGGGGCCAGGGCTGAACTGTAAAATCTTGTTTCTAATGTACTTTGCTGCCCATTCGCTCGCCTGGTCGTAGTCGTTCAGGATGATGAGCTTCATGGTCCTGCAGAAGTCAAAACAGTGAGAAATGAAGCAACGAAGTTGTTTAGACTCTAAACAACTTCAGATTCTAAGAAGATCGGCTCAAAACACTCCTTGTCAGACTTTAGACTCATCAATAAAAATCAGCCACAAGCAGAGCAGTTGGAGCTCCGAGGTTTCCGAACATACTCGCAAATCGCTCACAGCTTTACTCAGCCGCGCAGTGTCGACAGAACCTCACATTTACTGATTTTAAAAAAAGTAATTTAGTTAATGCAGCCAGCTTTACCTTTCAGATTTCAGTCCGAGCACACGGCTCTGGGTGGATCATGTGACTTTCTGCCGGAGGCGAACAGCGCGCACCGCGGAAGAAACGAAAACTGAACTTCAAGCCCAAGAGCTGAGAAAACAAAAGGCACTGGGCTGCTCCACAGCGCCCTTTTATGACAAAAAAGCCTGTGTCCCAAAGGCCAGTCCTTTTTTACTTTTACGCGAGAGTTTTGAACGATTATTGTGAGCTTTTAACAAAAAGAATGAGTCTGCTGTTGCACAAACGCCCTCTCAGCTTCCCAGGATCTAAAAGTCTAAACAGTAGCGTCTGCACATTATGTCCACTCCAACCTTTCATCATTGCCCAAAATGCATTCCCGACCAAACAACAGCTGCCGATGGGTGAAAGAAGCTTTTGAAATTTTCGAAAAACTAAGATTGTTTGCAGTTTTTTAAATAACCAATTACGTTTCTGATACTAATGTTAAAATAATAAGCTCTGCATCTTTATGATGAGGGCTCATTTTAAGGCTCAGACACTCATTAAATTAATTTTATAAATTCTCATGTATAAAAAAGTGCTGCTAAAAGGCGTCATTGATGAAAAAAGTTGATTAAAATAAAATGATTTTAGAATACTAAGTCCCATTTACTTATCTATTGTTGTTTTACCAATTTTCCCACGTTTTTTGAATTGTAATAATCGATTTATTCAGCATGATCATAGACCAAATCTACCTACTTTAGTAAGGAGTATTGGTGTGAAAAACAGAGGAGTAAGATCAAAATGTTGGTCTCTTTAATTGAACTTTTGAATCCATTCCAGGCCTTTTATTTGTCCTTAAATATCCTTAAAGACCGTTGAAACGAGCTACATTTAGATTCAGCATGTGCTGTGCTCTCTGCAGCTTTACAAGTATAAGTGGGTGTAGATGTTGGATATGGACTGACTTTTATACAGACACACTGTTGGGTATTTCCATTTTTTCAGTAAACTGGGTACAGAAACACACTCAGAGCGTGTGCTGGTCACGTGTCCTGTGTGGTATGGCTGCATCCATGGGCTCAGAATAAGATAGGAGATAGGCATGAACTCGTCCATCACCAGGCAGGATGACAATAGAGAAGCTCAATAACATTGTTTGCTTCATGTAGCATTCCTATCAATCTTGATGAGCTTTTATAAACCTCTCTGTCTTTTTTGCCCTCCTGCCTGCATGTTTGTCCTTATCTTCTTGTTTCTCTGTAGGGTGACCAGTACAGACACCTGTTTTCTGTACAGACATCTGTTCTTTATTACTATTATTGTCCTTATTATTTTAATATTATTGTTTTGTTTACTCTTATTGTTGCCTGCTGCTAAACTAAACTAATTTCCCCTTGTGGGACAATAAAGAATTTGTTTTGAATTGAATTTGGTCTATATATTTGTGAGGAGCTGGGCTTCTGTGCTTAGGCTCCCAGAAGAAGTGGAAGAAAATGCCTTCATGGTTTATTGTTTTGTTTTTATTTTAGAATTTAACTTTCATTGACATGGTTGATATGAACTGTAGAACACTCTGCATTACCCACTTTACATTGCATCACACTGTACTTCTTCTACAGAGTATAATGTGCAAAGTTGATAATGCTCAATACGAGGTGCCACATTAAACAGCATTTAAAATATGGTTGATTACTTTAGAATGTGATTAATGGTTTAACACAGACGAATCTTTAGTCAGCAGACTAACAGCTCACAGCTCCTCTCAGCGACCACTGACCCACTGTAACCAGAAGAGGGCAGCAGTGCCAAGGAAGAAGAGATGAGATGTCCCATGTTTAATTATATTTGTTTCCTAAATGCCTACTCACTTTCTACAGAATTTGTTATCACCACACTGTGAGACCTGGATTTAATAAATATGGGAAGGACACTTATGCATGTAGTGTACCAAATGCCTAGTACCTGAAATCTAAATCTTTGGCTGTGTCTGTCCATCCAGTGTTCTCCTTGCTTCAGTCAGAAGTTAGAGCACACATCACCGGCTTCTGCTGTCCAAATTTGTTTGGTTGTGTGCCGGTTTTTCACAGAGGGGCCAGCGTCAGTGCATCACTACATGCTGCATTTCGGTTTGCTGGCTAGTAGCAGCAGCAGCTACGCTCAGATGATCAAGCTAAATTTCTGACACTGTCACAGTTTTATTCCACACCACACACTGTGATGCAGGACCAGGACTGAATTATAGGAATTGAGGTGAGATGACAAAGCTTTGAGAGCAGCTCCATGAAAATATAAAAATATCAGTGTTATCCTTCAGCCTCTTAGTAGCTGCACATATAGAATAAATTTCAAAATCTTGCATCACCTCAGTCTCAAGTGACAAGACTTGGCATCAGACCTCGAGGTCAAGGTCACGAAGATGCAAACTTTTTCGAGGCTTGTACTAGATGTATCTATGGTATCAATTTGAAAATACAACATTGTATTTGCAAACCTGGGCGTCCATGGCACGCAGGCAGGTGGCAAGGTCAAGGTGGGATCCTTGACCTTTAAAAGGAAGCAGGAAACAAACAGAAGATAACTGACTGAAGATGAGCTCGAGCATGATCACAGACAGTGAAGCACAGAAGACAGAAGCACATGAAGGGATATAAATCTGTCTAATTAAGAAGCAGAAACCACTGTGAGTCTATTTCAACCTCGTTAGTTTAATATTAAAGCGACAGCAGGTGCAAAATGACAAAACTCTGAAGCAGGGAAAGGCTTGGCAGACCGTTGTTCTCTCCTGATCCCGCCTGACGGATTTTTGTCTACCTCTGATTTTCTTTGTGTCCATCCCACCAATTCCGATGGTCTCGGGAAAATGCCAGTTCAATAAAGTGAGAAATTTCAGAGATGAATTCTTCTGCGTCTCTTTCCGTTATACGTGTGATGTCTTATCCTTCATATTTTGTTCTGACATGTGTTTGTAAGCCACCATGGCATTTTCTGGCCACACACTGAGTTTGTTTCCTCTATTTGGCTCTTATCAAATTTACAAGGGGATAAAACTAAACACTGACTGACTAAAGTTACACTGAAATAACAATGCTTCTCTTTACTCTGTGTTGCCTCTGAAGTATAAAACCCAGTGGGAAACATAATCAGGTTTGTCTGCAACAATCCAGCATCACTCAGCGTGAAACTAAAGGTGACTGTCTTAAAAACAGATTTTTTTTTGCTTTCCAGGAGTTCTGTTATCCTCGCTTATTGTGGATGCAAAGACCTGATACAGCCGTTTGTAAGACAACACATTTATGGTTATTCCTTACATACAAAGTGTGCAACAGACACATTACATAGTTATCTATGATGTGCATTAATGAGGAAAAGGACAGAATTTCTTCTGAATTTCCACTTTCATTGATTTCCACCTGTGATATTTCATTTCCCAACGTTTTCACATGGAACAGTTTAACAAACCCATAATACTATCATATAAACTGCAATATTGAATAAAACAAGGAGTCAAACAGAAAAACAAACAAACCAAAAATGGTTTTAAATCCTGATTTGTATCAGCTACCTGTTAACCTATATTAGTTCCTTTCAGATTAATCAAAGTTTCCTTTACTTGTTGTTCTAACTCTCTGATCAATACAATCAATAGAACTCCACTCAGTTCTATCGATTTAATTTAACCTAATTCAGTCCACCCAATGCTTTCACTCACTGTATGCGCAAACTGTCAAGTTATGATACCCAGTAACACTTCAACAAGTTACCAATACAACTCAGACACAATGAATTTGTCTTGAAAGGTGCTATATAAATAAAAGCTGTACTTTTATTTACTTTCTTTACTCACTTTTTATGTTATTGCAATAACACTTTTTACACTTTTTTTTAACACAAAAGAATTATCCTCATTCAAAAGTCATGTAAGAACCTCATTGGTTTACGGAATGTTGATGTTATTTAAAAAATTCATACAAAAACATGACCTCGTTCAAAAATTTCATGTGACAACCTCATTGGCTTATGGAATTCTGATGTCACGGGCTTCTAAAGCTTTGATCCTTTGATCCTCATGAATCCTTAAGTAGGGGTGAGGATGTAGAACTTTTAGTCCGTTATTTGCAGCACTTATGTTAGCAGCATTCAAACGTTCACCAGTAAAGCATTTTCAAATATTTGGATCCTTTTCGTACTCACGGTATAAAGACTCCAACATGTCTCAGAAAGAGCAAGAAAGACAAGAAGCTGACCCCAGCTCTATTCCATGGTATGAGTCCCTAGACCCTTATATCAGCTCTCTTCCTTGGGATGAACAGGTAGAATTAGAGGAAAAGCGATTGGAAGAAATGGAGAATGAAAATCTCATGAACAGAGAAAAGATTAAGATCCTGACAGAAGAAAATGAGAGAAAGAGCGCTGAATTAGAAAAATTATCCTAACAAGCTGCAGGAAAGGGAAGGTATTATTGAGGAGAAAAACAATGGGCTTCCAAGATAAGAAAGATCACGAGCTCCAAGAAAGCTGGAAAATGAAGCTCTGGAAAAAATTAAAGATCTGCTCCAAAGAGAAAAAAGAGAGCATGAAAGGGGATAAATGCTCAAGAAGAATCAGGAGCCTCCAAGAAAAGCTTGATGGAGCTCTGGAAAAAAATAAAGATCTGCTCCAAAAGGAGAAAAAAGAGAAGCATAAACAGGACAACGTGGTCAAAGGAAGATCAGGAGCTCCAAGAGAAGCTTGACGATGCTCTGGAAAAACTGAAAGAAATCCACAAGAAGAGAAGCAACAGTCCACACAGCAGAGAGACCTGCAGAGCAAACTCCAAGCCATGGAGGAAAAATACAAAGCTCTGCAGGTGAAACATGATAAAAATCTGCACAAAAATCAACAGTTGCTTCAAGACAAGAAGAAAATGGAAATGAAACAGAAGGAAATGGACTCCAAGCGTGACGAGATGGAGGAAAAACACAGATCGCTCCAAATCAAGCTTGAGAAAAAAGCGCACGGAAATAAAGAGCTGCTTCAAGAAAAAGACCTACAGAAAATACAACAGGAAGAAGAAAAACTTAATCTCCAGAGGAAAAATCAAGCACTCCAAGAATTGTATAACGAAACGAAGTACAAAACAACTGTACTGGAAGGAGAAAAGAAAAAACTGGAAAATCAATGCTCAGCGATGCAGAGTAGCATCAATGAGATGCTGAGAAAAAATACCGAACTTGAGGAACTTTCTAAGACCTTGAAGCACAAAAACACTGAAATCCAGGCGCAAAAGCAAGAACAACAGAAAACACATAAAGACCTGCAGTGTAGACTTCAAGAAATCCAGAAGAGAAACCAGCAGCTGGAAGACATGCACACAGATGTGCACAAGGCAAAGCGAATAGAGGAGGCAACAGTTAAAGAACTGAAAGACAACCTTAAAGAAAAACAAGAACAATTAGAAGACATGGTGAAAAGATGCAACAAACTTGAGAAAGAAAACGTAGAAACAATCGATGAGCTGAAAACCCTCATCATTGAGAAAAAAGTGCTCGTGGAAGAGTATCTGAAAAAGAAGAAAAAACGCTTCCACTGGTTCTGGAGGAGGGGCACTGCTGCTTCTCACCTGATGTAACCTCGTCTTCCTCCACCTCTATTCCATCTTCATTTCCCCCCTTCCCCTTCCCCTCCCTCCTTTGTCCTTTTTCACCCTCACCCCCCGACCAGTCCCGGCAGTTGACTGCCCCCTCCTGAGCCTGGTTCTGCCATAGGTTTCTCCTTTAGGTTTCTTTCACTTTAAAAGGAGTTTTTCCTATCCACTGTCGCCTGGTGCTTGCTCAGAGGGGATTGTTGGGGTTTTCTCTCCTCTCTCTCTTTCATTCTTTCGATCCTCCCTTTTCCCCCTTCTGCCTTTTCCTTTACCCAATAAACACAATTGCCCACATTTTACATGTGTTTGAAAAATGTCTTCATTCAACAATAATTCATCTTAGGTATAAAAACAAGAAATAGGTAATAGCTGCATGTGTGTTTGTGTGTGTGCATAATATACATACTTGTTTCCCAGAAAGAATTAATACTAGATGGATAGAGACAGGTTTTAAAGACTAGAAATGAAAACATGTGAGTCCTGTCTTTAAATAAAAATATATAATTCCCTATATTCCTATCTATTCCAAACAACGGTAGTAAGTAACAAAGTTTCAAATTTGTCTTTCACTTTGACTCTTAATTTACTAACCAGGAACTAGAGGTCAGAGGTCAAATGTGGCACGATACCTTAAATCTTTTTTGTGATACTTTCTGTATGTGGACCAGAGATGGGCAACACCGCATAGTCTGATTTCTTTTTTCAAGTAACGAGTAAAGTAAGGGATTACTATTGGAAAAAAGGTAATTAGATTACTGTTACTTTCCCGTAAGCAGGCTACATTACTGCGTTACTAATCCTCGTCATTTTCTTCGTGAGAGAGTCTCATGACAATGATGTACGAGCGTGCGACGTCCGTGGCAGCAACAGACGTGTGTAGATCAACAAAGGATAATATGGAGTGCAGGAGAGAGTACGACCATGCAGGGTTTAAAGCTTACTTTGAGTTTGATTCCAGTAAAAAGTGACAAAAACATTGAAAACATACAGTAGTGAAGTTCTTAGCTCCCTGTTTTAGTTTTGTTGTCGTCCTCCCCGGTGTTCCCCTCACTCTCTTGCTATTTGATGCATGAATGCTTCCTCGGCTCAGCTCCCGTCCCCACACCCTGTCGTCACTTTTTTAAATACTTCCATCACACCAACAGGCACTTTAGAATCACCAATTGACAAGCATGTGTTTGGACAGGCTCAAACCGGAGAGGTGATCAATGGACCACAGCGCTGCACACCCCTGGCAACTTTGGGGGTAAAGCCACTGGTTTGTGGTGGTTGCCAGGTGAAATCAGAGGTCTGCTGCACCAAAAACATAATTCTGATTGCTTTGGTTGCAATCAGATTGCCATAGTCATCTGCAGTTTGCATGTTGGATGCCAACTACTCACAAAGCGGTGGGAAAAGTTTGGTTTGGTTTAGTTTGGCTTTCATCTTTACTTTTGCGTCCTTTCTAAAAACACTGACATATAGGTCTGGTCTACCTGGACTGGCAGCATGCTCGAGGTGTCCCAGGCTCGTCTGTTTGGTGACGCGGTAGATGAGCTCGCCTCATCTACCTTATGTTGCAAGTCTCAAATCTTGATTGCCTGGATCCATTTAGTGTTTTATCATATGTGTTTTAAGCGGTAAATCTCAGGTAAAATGAACTGTTCTATCTGCCAGGAAGGACACAAACACAGACCCAAGATAAACAAAGACTGGATACAGTCTTTATATTATCTGCATGTCGTTTGAAATCTACAGGGAGTGCAGAATTATTAGGCAAATGAGTATTTTGTCCACATCATCCTCTTCATGCATGTTGTCTTACTCCAAGTTGTATAGGCTCGAAAGCCTACTACCAATTAAGCATATCAGGTGATGTGCATCTCTGTAATGAGAAGGGGTGTGGTCTAATGACATCAACACCCTATATCAGGTGTGCATAATTATTAGGCAACGTCCTTTCCTTTGGCAAAATGGGTCAAAAGAAGGACTTGACAGGCTCAGAAAAGTCAAAAATAGTGAGATATCTTGCAGAGGGATGCAGCAGTCTCAAAATTGCAAAGCTTCTGAAGCGTGATCATCGAACAATCAAGCGTTTCATTAAAAATAGTCAACAGGGTCGCAAGAAGCGTGTGGAAAAACCAAGGCGCAAAATAACTGCCCATGAACTGAGAAAAGTCAAGCGTGCAGCTGCCAAGATGCCACTTGCCACCAGTTTGGCCATATTTCAGAGCTGCAACATCACTGGAGTGCCCAAAAGCACAAGGTGTGCAATACTCAGAGACATGGCCAAGGTAAGAAAGGCTGAAAGACGACCACCACTGAACAAGACACACAAGCTGAAACGTCAAGACTGGGCCAAGAAATATCTCAAGACTGGTTTTTCTAAGGTTTTATGGACTGATGAAATGAGAGTGAGTCTTGATGGGCCAGATGGATGGGCCCGTGGCTGGATTGGTAAAGGGCAGAGAGCTCCAGTCCGACTCAGACGCCAGCAAGGTGGAGGTGGAGTACTGGTTTGGGCTGGTATCATCAAAGATGAGCTTGTGGGGCCTTTTCGGGTTGAGGATGGAGTCAAGCTCAACTCCCAGTCCTACTGCCAGTTTCTGGAAGACACCTTCTTCAAGCAGTGGTACAGGAAGAAGTCTGCATCCTTCAAGAAAAACATGATTTTCATGCAGGACAATGCTCCATCACACGCGTCCAAGTACTCCACAGCGTGGCTGGCAAGAAAGGGTATAAAAGAAGAAAAACTAATGACATGGCCTCCTTGTTCACCTGATCTGAACCTCATTGAGAACCTGTGGTCCATCATCAAATGTGAGATTTACAAGGAGGGAAAACAGTACACCTCTCTGAACAGTGTCTGGGAGGCTGTGGTTGCTGCTGCACGCAATGTTGATGGTGAACAGATCAAAACACTGACAGAATCCATGGATGGCAGGCTTTTGAGTGTCCTTGCAAAGAAAGGTGTCTATATTGGTCGCTGATTTGTTTTTGTTTTGTTTTTGAATGTCAGAAATGTATATTTGTGAATGTGGAGGTGTTATATTGGTTTCACTGGTAAAAATAAATAATTGAAATGGGTATATATTTGTTTTTTGTTAAGTTGCCTAATAATTATGCACAGTAATAGTCACCTGCACACACAGATATCCCCCTAAAATAGCTAAAACTAAAAACAAACTAAAAACTACTTCCAAAAACATTCAGCTTTGATATTAATGAGTTTTTTGGGTTCATTGAGAACATGGTTGTTGTTCAATAATAACATTATTCCTCAAAAATACAACTTGCCTAATAATTCTGCACTCCCTATACAAGACATGCTGACTCCATGTCTGTGTAGGTTCCTAGTCAATCAGGTCATGTTTGTCTTAAGAGAGGCAGCTAGACTCCTTTAAAACATTTCACTTCTCATCCAAGAGGTTTGTTCAGCTTGAAAAACAAAAAGGTGAAGAGTCCCAGCTATTTAAACCCTAATGGAGGTTGTTCTCTATGGAGGTGGTAGCTGACCTACATACTATTAATCATGAGCTAAGGTTTGAAAAACCACATGTGTCATTACCAACAGGGGTTCCAAGTTAAACCACTGGCATCATGGGAGAGTGTCTGCGTCTAAATTTCACTCTTTCATGGATATGCTTGTCAAATAAAGCCTGATTTTAGTTTAGTTTTCCTTCTATAAATAGAGATATTTCTAAACTGGAAATGTTCAAACTTCAAACTGGCGCAGAAAAACAATTCAAAGAGTATTAAGTGTCTGATGGTTCAAATTACCTTGAAGGACAATCATTGCAGTATACTGTAAAATGAAACACTGCATATACATATTATACTAGAGAGTACCTGTGTGTAGTATGAATAACATAACCACCGCACCAGAGGTGTAAGCACCTTTTGCAAGGCACTCAAGGAAACCAATGAACAGCCTCAAAAATAAATGAACAGGTGGAGATGCAGACTGTATTTGCAGATTACAGCTCCACCACAAATCAAACTTCCATATTACAGCGAGACTGCTCAGCAAGGAAAAATAGTCAATCTCAGTAAGACTGAATGAAGACAGACTAAAAATTAATTGCATCTGCTCACACATTACTCAGCTGTAAGGTTTCCTAAGTACTCAGATGTAACACTGTGGAGGAAAACCCAAAGAAATGGCAAACAGAAGTTCATTCTAATAAATTGGAAATGTGGGTCAAGTCCGTCAAAACATTTTAATTAAATCATTAATAAAACAGATATTAAGAAGACTCCGTGTAATAAACATCTTCAGGTATGCTGGGTTGTCCTTCTTGCTACCTCAAGTGAGCAGACAATGCAAACCAGCTTTCCCGAGCTGGTTTGCATTCTCGAGTTTTTTTCAAATCCAAGCAATGACATGTAAATAATGCACAGTGTGTGTGTGTGTGTGTGTGTGTGTTTGTGTGTGTGCATAATATACATACTTGTTTCCCAGAAAGAATTAATACTAGATGGATAGAGACAGGTTTTAAAGACTAGAAATGAAAACATGTGAGTCCTGTCTTTAAATAAAAATATATAATTCCCTATATTCCTATCTATTCCAAACAATGGTAGTAAGTAACAAAGTTTCAAATTTGTCTTTCACTTTGACTCTTAATTTACTAACCATGAACAAGAGGTCAGAGGTCAAATGTGGCACGATACCTTAAATCTTTCTGTGATACTTTCTGTATGTGGACCAGAGATGGGCAACACCGCATAGTCTGATTTCTTTTTTTCAAGTAACGAGTAAAGTAAGGGATTACTATTGTTTAGATCAACAAAGGATAATATGGAGTGCAGGAGAGAGTACGACCATGCAGGGTTTAAAGCTTACTTTGAGTTTGATTCCATAAAAAGTGATAAAAACATTGAAAACATACAGTAGTGAAGTTCTTAGCTCCCTGTTTTAGTTTTGTTGTCGTCCTCCCCGGTGTTCCCCTCACTCTCTTGCTATTTGATGCATGAATGCTTCCTCGGCTCAGCTCCCGTCCCCACACCCTGTCGTCACTTTTTTAAATACTTCCATCACACCAACAGGCACTTTAGAATCACCAATTGACAAGCATGTGTTTGGACAGGCTCAAACCGGAGAGGTGATCAATGGACCACAGCGCTGCACACCCCTGGCAACTTTGGGGGTAAAGCCACTGGTTTGTGGTGGTTGCCAGGTGAAATCAGGGTCTGCTGCACCAAAAACATAATTCTGATTGCTTTGGTTGCAATCAGATTGCCATAGTCATCTGCAGTTTGCATGTTGGATGCCAACTACTCACAAAGCGGTGGGAAAAGTTTGGTTTGGTTTAGTTTGGCTTTCATCTTTACTTTTGCGTCCTTTCTAAAAACACTGACATATAGGTCTGGTCTACCTGGACTGGCAGCATGCTCGAGGTGTCCCAGGCTTGTCTGTTTGGTGACGCGGTAGATGAGCTCGAACGGCTCGCTGTCGTGGTCGCTGGCTGACAGCTGCAGCGTGATCAGCTTCTGAAAAATTACATTTTCTTATGTTGCAAGTCTCAAATCTTGATTGCCTGGATCCATTTAGTGTTTTATCATATGTGCTTTAAGCAGTAAATCTCAGGTAAAATGAACTGTTCTATCTGCCAGGAAGGACTCAAACACAGACCCAAGATAAACAAAGACTGGATACAGTCTTTATATTATCTGCATGTCGTTTGAAATCTACAAGACGTGCTGACTCCATGTCTGTGTAGGTTCCTAGTCAATCAGGTCATGTTTGTCTTAAGAGATGCAGCTGGACTCCTTTAAAACAGAAGTTCATTCTAATAAATTGTAAATGTGGGTCAAGTCCGTCAAAACATTTTAATTAAATCATTAATAAAACAGATAAAAATATTAAGAAGACTCCGTGTAATAAACATCTTCAGGTATGCTGGGTTGTCCTTCTTGCTACCTCACGTGAGCAGACAATGCGAGCTCTCTCATTGTCCATCTATTGACAATGGAGAAAGTTTTTTTCAAATCCAAGCAATGACATGTAAATAATGCACAGTGTGTGTGCGTGTGTGTGTGTGTGTGTGTGTAAAGACCTGGTAAAATCTGTGAGGTCAGCTGGGAGGAGTTTGTGAGGGCCAGACCTATACTGATCTCTATATAAAGAACAGTGTCTTGTAGGATTCATAAGAAGGCAAATGGAACTACAAAAAACGGAGGTGAGTTAATCATTTCTGTTGTGTGTGTGTGTGTGTGTGTGTGTGTGTGTGTGTGTGTAAAGACCTGGTAAAATCTGTGAGTCTTCAGTATTAAAGGAAAAATGTAACTTTTGATGCCTAAAGTGAGTGCTTTAGGCATCTGGGTGCTTGACTTTATCCTTTTAGAGGGAACCATAATTTTAAAGTAGTGTACTTTTTTTTCCCTGATCAATCACCTCTTCAAGGTGAATTTAACATTTACAACGAAGAGGGTGAAAATACACTGTTAGCCTTTGCAGTAATTTCCATAGCTTAGTACTGCAAAATCAACAGTAAAAAACTCTAAAGGATGTTTGCAGTTTAGTACTGTAATTTGCATGTAATTGTGGGAAAATACCATAAGATTACATTATTTTTACAGTAACTCACCGTACTCATGGAAACAGCTGTAAAATACAGCAAATGTAACAATTGGTGATGTTACTGAGATTATACTATTACACCATCTGGATTTCTGTTGTTTTCTACTGTAGATCTAAGAGTAATTACTTAAATCCTCATTCAGAGTGTATTACTATAAAATGCGATTCACTGTGAAAGTAGTATAACATATAAACTACAATATACAGCATAATTTTTAACTTAAGGAGTAAGTTGCAGCCACACTAAAATTTAATTCCTTGAGCTGAATGGAACCTCATATATTAATAAATGTATTTTTTTATTCAAACAATGTGAAACATTATTACAGTCCACTTTGTATCAAACAACCAGTCTCACTCTTACAAAAAAGAATATTTAAGTATAAGTATACTTTAAAAACTAGAAAACAAGCAAGTATACCTTTAGTTCACTTTGTATGTATTTTCTTCCTTTTTTTTTTTTTTAGACCAAATTACATTCAAGCATACTTTAAGTACAGTTAGAAGTATACAGAAAAGTATAAGTACATTTAGTCTATACTTGTAGTATAGTAGTGCTTGTAGTATACTATATAGTATGTAATTTATTTGAAGTATACCTGAGGTTTACTAAAAAGTAAAAAGAAATACCCAGCATGCATTGCAGTACTTTAACTGTGAAATTAAAACAACTATGAAACAAATGATTGATGTTTTAAAACAAGAATCTGGTAAAAAAAATTCTTGTGCAATGTCTTTTACCTTTTGAAAAGAGTAAGTGGGGTAAATCATTAATTTAAAAAAATGAAATTGTTCAAACCGTGAGTGAAAAGGGTCAATAGTTAATAAACCTCAACTCTCAAAACATTTTCTACCCTGTTTACAATATAATTCTGGTACTTGAACTATGGGTGCAGTTCTCTGCAAAGGAAGCCTTTGATAGTTAGATCTGATATCTGGGGAATGAAGAGATTTGTTACATGTGAAAACATATGTTTCAATTGCATTTTAATTACTGTTTTTCAATCTGAAGTAACTCAAATATAAACTAAAAAGTAAATTAATAGTATACTTGTAAGGTTAGTATTGTTATAGTCGAGTATATTTTAATTATACTCTTGTAGACATTATGACATTATGTTAGTACAATTATAGTGAACAAAAAGTACATCTAAAAGTTTATTTCAAGAATACTGTTATGTACTAAAACGGGGGCCAATATAGTCCCAAGAAGCATTATTAGTATACGTACTAGGTAAGGTATACTTGGGAAATATAACTGAAGTATACTTATTTTTTGTATGGCCAGCAACAAAAACGAATGGCTACATTTAGAGTAATGTTTAAAAATGACTTCATTTAGCAGGGTGTTCCTTTTTTCTCTTCTTATTCTTTCTTATACTGGACCTTCATATGTTTTGTATAAGGTGGTACTTTTTAAGACACCTCTGCCTAACTACAGTGAACTAACCTAATAATATGCTCTGGTCGTCATTTTACACAAGTTAAGGTGTCACATCCATGAAACCTACACCACTAACCAGCATCAGTACTACAACTTCACTCTCAAAATTAATAAATTCTGGGACAAGCAGAAACTGTATTTTTAGCGGTGCATTTTGTGGCAGGCCAGACTGCTATTAAATGCTCTCCTAAAGAAATAATTCCTTTGTAGCACCACTTCGTCTTGGTTCAGAAGAGATGTCCTGGATATACGTGATAATGTAACATGGGTGTTTATGTTTGTTCATGTTTAGCGCGTTGGGTTGTGTTTTTAAAGCGATTGTTACGTTTTTAAAGCTTTGTAATGCGACAGGTGCGATAGCCGACACCACACCTTCACCTGACGTACAACGTGACGTATGACGCACATGTCGGGTATGCACTTTCAAAACAACAATGAGGATAGAAAATATTGCTCGAGGTGGTTAATGCTCCTTTCGCTGGTTGCCAACCACCATTAACTCATTCACTGCCAGCCATTTTCAAATCAGGTAACTCCCCACTGCCATTGACGTCTATAGACGTGTCTTGTAGGATTCATAAGACGGCAACTGGAACTACAAAACTACAAACTACAAAAAACGGAGGTGAGCTAATTATTATTTGGTAACATTTCTGTTGTGTGTGTGTGTGTTTGTGTGTGTGTGTGCGTGTGTGTGTAAAGACCTGGTAAAATCTGTGAGTCTTCAGTATTAAAGGAAAAATGTAACTTTTGATGCCTAAAGTGAGGGTCTGGGTGCTTGACTTTATCCTTTTAGAGGGAACCATAATTTTAAAGTAGTGTACGTTTTTTTTCTGATCAATCACCTCTTCAAGGTGAATTTAACATTTACAACGAAGAGGGTGAAAATAATGTAAGATGACAGTGCCACTGCTGGCACTGTCATCTCATGTGAGGCCCACTTTAGTGTTTAAGTAGTACAAGAAACAAACAAACAAGAAAACATCCACAAATATTTCTGAAAATGTAGTGTTTTTTTTTAAAATTTCAAATATTGTATAGCAAGAAAAAACTGCAAATGTGAATACATGTTTTTTCTCACTCTTAACTGAAGCCTTTCATTGACTACCAGATAAACAAATTGGTACTCTCTTTATGGCCAGACACGTGCCAGCACTTTTAATTTTGCTTCTATTTAACAAAATAAAAATGCAGACATAAGTGTACACATTAGTTTTTGACTGCTAGTGAAAATTGTTTTCTTTACAAATAACTCTCTCACTGAGCTAACAGCCAATCCCTCGACACGTTTGTGCTCTCTGCTCATATTGCCTTTGTATTAAATAAGTTTTTTGCTTTTTAAAGAACTTATTTTAACATTGCACTGAACAATAAAAAAAATCCTCCCTAACAAAGAAAAGTAACTTCAAGGGCCAAATTGCATTATATTTCTTCACGTCAATATACGGGCTGCAAATAGGGGTGATGTGGGCCGGAAGTGGCCCCCAGACTGTGAGTTTGAGACCCCTGTATTAGACAGTGATCTTGAGCTTCACTAACAAGGAGCACTGAAGTTGTTATGCCAGCACATAGTTTTGCAGCACTTTACTAGGACACGTCCTGTTGGCTTTTCCTTGTCTGTATTTTACAGTTACACACCCATACTCAGGAGATCCTGTGAGATTAATTCTAGGTAATAATTACAGTGGGGCAAAAAAGTATTTAGTCAGCCACCGATTGTGCAAGTTCCCCCACTTAAAATGATGACAGAGGTCAGTAATTTGCACCAGAGGTACACTTCAACTGTGAGAGACAGAATGTGACAAAAAAAATCCATGAATTCACATGGTAGGATTTGTAAAGAATTTATTCGTAAATTAGGGTGGAAAATAAGTATTTGGTCACCTCAAACAAGGAAAATCTCTGGCTCTCACAGACCTGTAACGTCTTCTGTAAGAAGCTTTTCTGTCCCCCACTCGTTACCTGTATGAATGGCACCTGTTTGAACTCATCATCTGTATAAAAGACACCTGTCCACAGCCTCAAACAGTCAGACTCCAAACTCCGCCATGGCCAAGACCAAAGAGCTTTCGAAGGACACCAGGAAAAGTATTGTAGACCTGCACCACACTGGGAAGAGTGAATCTACAATAGGCAAGCAGCTTGGTGTGAAAAAATCAACTGTGGGAGCAATCATCAGAAAATGGAAGACATACAAGACCACTGATAATCTCCCTCGATCTGGGGCTCCACGCAAGATCTCATCCCGTGGGGTCAAAATGATCATGAGAATGGTGAGCAAAGATCCCAGAACCACACGGGGGGACCTGGTGAATGACCTGCAGAGAGCTGGGACCAAAGTAACAAAGGTCACCATCAGTAACACACTACAACAGCAGGGAATCAAATCCCGCAGTGCCAGACGTGTTCCGCTGCTGAAGCCAGTGCATGTCCAGGCCCGTCTGAAGTTTGCCAGAGAGCACATGGATGATACAGCAGAGGATTGGGAGAATGTCATGTGGTCAGATGAAACCAAAGTAGAACTTTTTGGTATAAACTCAACTCGTCGTGTTTGGAGGAAGAAGAATACTGAGTTGCATCCCAAGAACACCATACCTACTGTGAAGCATGGGGGTGGGAACATCATGCTATGGGGCTGTTTTCCTGCCAAGGGGACAGGACGACTGATCCGTGTTAAGGACAGAATGAATGGGGCCATGTATCGTGAGATTTTGAGCCAAAACCTCCTTCCATCAGTGAGAACTTTGAAGATGAAACGAGGCTGGGTCTTCCAACATGACAATGATCCAAAACACACCACCCGGGCAACAAAGGAGTGGCTCCTTAAGAAGCATTTGAAAGTCCTGGAGTGGCCTAGCCAGTCTCCAGACCTCAACCCCATAGAAAATCTGTGGCGGGAGTTGAAAGTCCATGTTGCTCGGCGACAGCCCCAAAACATCACTGCTCTCGAGAAGATCTGCATGGAGGAATGGGCCAAAATACCAGCTACTGTGTGTGCAAACCTGGTAAAGACCTATAGTAAACGTTTGACCTCTGTTATTGCCAACAAAGGTTATGTTACAAAGTATTGAGTTGTATTTTTGTTATTGACCAAATACTTATTTTCCACCCTGATTTACGAATAAATTCTTTACAAATCCTACCATGTGGATTCATGGATTTTTTTTTCACATTCTGTCTCTCACAGTTGAAGTGTACCTCTGGTGCAAATTACTGACCTCTGTCATCATTTTAGGTGGGGGAACTTGCACAATCGGTGGCTGACTAAATACTTTTTTGCCCCACTGTATACTGTAGTTCACCCTGCAGCAACATCACTTTCAGTTACTTGGTACACCAGGTACAATAAAATATGCTAATTTATATCTAAATCACAGATTTGTACTCTTATGTGGCCTTCCCAAGTTTTACAGCTTCATTAGCAATGTCTCACTATCATGATAATCCTTTAACCACTATGACAATGAGGAGTGATGAGGAATTGTTTACGGTAGATGCTTTATGAAAGTACCTACAATACTATAATATACTACAAATAAACTGCACAATTTTAAAAATGCATTAAAAAATCCAATTTAAATTTTCAAAATTAAAAGTATTCATTCAACTGAAAAATCCCTTGCCAATGTTATTCTGCATTATCATGGGCTCAGCTAATACTTTTGTAAATCCAGCTCATTAAATGTGGGCCTCACAAGACAGCAACTAAAAACATATTATTTTATAGAATATGAAGAACAGGCAACAATTTTCCAATCTTCTGTTGTTGAATTTTGGTGAGCCTGTGTCACCTGCAGCCTCAGTTTCCAGTTCTTAGCTGAAACGAGTAGGACCTGGTGCAGTCTTCTCCTGCCGTAGCCCATCTGCTACACAGTTGGAAGTGTTGTGCATTGAGAGATGTTCTTTTGCATAACTTCATTGTAACGAATGGTTGTTGAGTTAAATGGTTTGAGTTGAGCCTTCCTATCAGCTTGAACGAGTCTGCCTGTTCTCCTCTGAACTTTGACATCAGGAATTATCAACCCACAAAGCTGGACTGCCTGGTGGGTCGATGGTGATTTTTTGTTTTTATGGGCTGATGTTGTTTTTTTTGGTTTTTTTTGTAACGGTATAAACAATAAAAGGTGGTGGATTGGCCAAATGGTCATGATCGACTCTGGGCTGGACCAATTACAGCCAAGGAGGAGGTCGGACCCTCCCCCTTGCTTGGGTAACGGCTCTGAAAGCAATCTTATTACAGAGAAACTGAAGAAAATAGCATTGAGGTGAAAAGGAACACAGTATAGATTCTCTCTCGTTTCTCCACACAGTTCTATACATTTAATTAACATGGACATTCATGTACGCATACCTGATATCTATGTCTGAAATGTTATCTCTTATCTAACTTATTATAATAACATGTAAATTCATATGACAATGGCAATATGGTCTCGAACCTAGAATGTTTATTCCAAACATCTTCAACATGAAACAATGGCTGATCTTTCTATGAAAGATTTTGGTCTTCCAAAGTGAGATTTATTAATTACTCAGGTAATAGCAGAGCCTGTACTGCACATTTTTAACACTTGATTACAGTGAGTACAGTTGTGACCAAAGTACTGGTGGTGGCACCACTGTTAAAACAATTTTTAAAATGTATTTGCTAATAAAAGGGTTTTGAAACTTTTGAATTTCCCATGTTTGTTCTTCGCAACATCATAAGTTGCCCTAACTTAGTTATCTTAAATGAGCTTTACTTAGTTTTTTTAGGCAACAAGTTTGAATAATTTATTTAAAGTTCTGGGAACTAATTCGATTTTACAGTGTAGAAAGGTGTAAAAAACAAAAAAGACAAAAAACAAAAAAACAACAACTGCAAAACAAACTTTTTATCACTGACAACCTTTGTCCACAGCTGTACAGATTTGTTGGAAACAGCTGTTCAGTTCATCCTAGGCTGTGTATGAATGAGTTTATCAGTAAGGTGAAACTTAAGTCACATGATTTCTGGGAAATCATGTGGTGTAGCCATTCTACAGGGTGGGCCATTTATATGGATACACCGTAATAAAATGGGAATGGTTGGTGATATTAAAGTCCTGTTTGTGGCACATTAGTATATGTGAGGGGACAAACTCCTCAAGATGGGTGGTGACCATGGTGGCCTTTTAGAAGTCGGCCATAATAATTCATAATTTTTATCGACACATCTTTACCACCAAACTCATTCTAACTGGGTCAGCTGGGAGGAGTTTGTGAGGGGCAGACCTTTCATCAAATACTGATATCTGATCAGTATTTAATGATACTGATCTCTATATAAAGAACAGTGTCTTGTAGGATTCATAAGACGGCAACTGGAACTACAAAAAACGGAGGTGAGCTAATTATTATTTGGTAACATTTCTGTTGTGTGTGTGTGTGTTTGTGTGTGTGTGTGCGTGTTTGTGTAAAGACCTGGTAAAATCTGTGAGTCTTCAGTATTAAAGGAAAAATGTAACTTTTGATGCCTAAAGTGAGGGTCTGGGTGCTTGACTTTATCCTTTTAGAGGGAACCATAATTTTAAAGTAGTGTACGTTTTTTTTTCTGATCAATCACCTCTTCAAGGTGAATTTAACATTTACAACGAAGAGGGTGAAAATAATGTAAGATGACAGTGCCACTGCTGAGCTTCACTGTCAAGGAGCACTGAAGTTGTTATGCCAGCACATAGTTTTGCAGCACTTTACTAGGACACGTCCTGTTGGCTTTTCCTTGTCTGTATTTTACAGTTACACACCCATACTCAGGAGATCCTGTGAGATTAATTCTAGGTAATAATTATACTGTAGTTCACCCTGCAGCAACATCACTTTCAGTTACTTGGTACACCAGGTACAATAAAATATGCTAATTTATATCTAAATCACAGATTTGTACTCTTATGTGGCCTTCCCAAGTTTTACAGCTTCATTAGCAATGTCTCACTATCATGATAATCCTTTAACCACTATGACAATGAGGAGTGATGAGGAATTGTTTACGGTAGATGCTTTGTGAAAGTACCTACAATACTATAATATACTACAAATAAACTGCACAATTTTAAAAATGCATTAAAAAATCCAATTTAAATTTTCAAAATTAAAAGTATTCATTCAACTGAAAAATCCCTCGCCAATGTTATTCTGCATTATCATGGGCTCAGCTGAAATACTTGAGGTGAAAAGGAACACGATTTGTTCCACTAGAATGAAAAAAGACAAAGTTATTCTGTCTTTACGCTGTTATCTGCCTCTTCTTCTCTCCCCCTCCCTCTCTCGTTGCTACTTCAATCATGAAACTAAACAATGATCAGCTGATCGGCTTTTCTGTCGCAATTCCTGTCTCTCTTGTTTGTTTGCGCCAGAAAGAAGAAACCAGCCGATGCCGCACTAAACAACAGCAGCAGGTTTAAGCTTGATAAGCTTGTTTTATAATTTCTTTAATGTTACTTTCTAGTAATATTATAGCTGATGTTTGCTGGAGCCACTGCTGTAAAAGCTGCTGGTCATGACATCGTTTGGATATCTGGGGAGAGGAGACAATTTATCCAAAACCTCAGTAATATAAAAATGAAACGGGATCTTATTGATTTATTGCAAAAGCAATCTGGAAGTAAACGTTATCACGCCTTATTTCAGTTTTTAAAAGAGGAAAATGTTGGGTCACAAACCCTGCTGGAACACAAGCCCAAACTGCACGACAAAATAAAACAAGACAAAGCTCTTTGTCTTTGTGGCTCGCAAGGGAAGTCAGCCCAGGCCTTCACCTGTCCATAGCCAACTTTGCTACATTCCTTTGCTATAGCCCTTTTTTATTGTCAGCAAGCAATCATTCATTAATATGCAATTACAAATGCATGTGACATTCATTCTTAAGCAGGGATATCTGAACAACATCAGTGTCTATATCAAGGTTCAAGGTTCAAGGTTCTTTATTTGTCACATGCATAGTTATACAAGTATAACACACAGTGAAATGTAGCCTGACACGCTCCTCGACATGGGGGGGTGTAGAGGAAAAACATTATGTATATATATATATATATATATATATATATATATATATATATATATATATATATATATATGTAGTATATACATTGGGTGAATGTGCAGTAGTAGCAGCAAGCAGGTGAATTCTGTACATTAATAAGAATAGACATCTGACTATTTTACAGGATAGACAATATAAACATATTTAAAATTAAAGGAATTGAAATGTACATTGTGCCTTGGTTTAGTGTCTGGAAGAGTCCTGACTCAGTCAATTATAGATGATGTGAGAGGGCGGGTGTGTGTGTTTAGAGCACGGATGGCTTGGGGATAGAAGCTCCTCTTGAGTCTCTCTGTCCTTGCCCGGAAGATGCGGAACCTTCTACCAGATTGCAGAAGTTGGAACAGTTTGTTGCCAGGATGGGACGGGTCCTTCAGTATCTGCGCTGCTCTAGTCCGGCATCTCCTGGTGTAGGTGTCCTGAAGCGGGGGGAGAGCAATCCTGCAGCAGCGTTCTGCTGTACGGATCACTCTCTGGAGAGCTTTTTGGTCCTTCACACAGCTGTTCCCAAACCACGATGTCATGTTCTGTGTGAGGATGCTCTCCACAGCGCCTGTATAGAAAATCCTGAGGATCTTTGGAGAGACCCTGAACTTCCTCAGTTGTCGTAGGTGATACAGGCGCTGCCTAGCCTTTTTGGTCTGGACCTGAATGTGGGCAGCATGTCAGGTCTGAGGAGATGTGGACACCAAGATACTTGAAGGACTGCACCCTCTCCACTGGAGCTCCATTGATGATAATGGGCTTGTAGTCTCTGTGCTGACCCCTTCTGAAGTCCACCACCAGCTCCTTGGTCTTGCTGACGTTCAGCTGGAGGTGGTTGTCCTGGCACCACGATGCCAGATTCTTCACTTCATCCATGTAGGCCGCTTCATCGTTGTTGGAGATGGCACCCAACACCACTGTGTCGTCAGCAAACTTCACAATGGTGTTGGAGCCATGGGTGGCCACACAGTCTGAAGTGAGGGAGTAGAGCAGTGGCGAGAGGACACATCCCTGAGGTGCTCCTGTGTTGATGGTGATGCTGTTGGAGAAGCACCTGCCCACCCTCACCACCTGAGTTCTGCCAGTGAGGAAGTCCAACACCCACTCACACAGACAGCTGTTAAGTCCCAGATCCCTCAGCTTTGTGAACAGTCTGCAGGGCACTATTGTGTTAAACGCTGAACTGTAATCAACAAACAGCATTCGCACATAGTTACCCTGTTTCTTGTCCACGTGGCTGAGAGTGGTGTGTAGGACGTGGGCGATGGCATCCTCTGTGGATCTGTTGGATCTGTAGGCGAACTGCAGCGGATCTGTGGTGTCTGGGATGGAGGAGGAGATGATGTTCTTCAGCAGCCTCTCAAACACCTTCATTACTACCGAGGTCAGTGCAACTGGCCGGTAATCGTTCAGGGATGAGGGTTTGCTGTTCTTGGGCACAGGGATGATGGTGGATCTTTTGAAGCATGTGGGGACCACAGACTTCGCCAGAGACTCGTTGAAGATGTAAGTGAACACACCTGCTAGCTGGTCAGCACAGCAGCGCAGCAGACGGCCGGTGATGCCGTCTGGCCCCGCCGCTTTCCTTGTGTTCACTCTCCTCAGTGCCGCTCGGACGTCATGCTCCGCGATGCTGGTCACCGGTCTCTCGCTGATGACGTCACTGTCCTCGGTAGTCAGGCGGTAGATAGCATTAGCCGCCTGGCTAACCTCGAAACGGGCGTAGAACTGATTCAGCTCGTTGGTGAATGCAGAGTCAGCGTTGATCAGCGCAGTGTCCCTGGCTTTGTAGTCCGTAATGGTGCGTAGTCCGTGCCACATACTCCGTGTGTCGCCCTGGTGGAAGTGGGACTCCACACGTTCCCGGTACCGGCGTTTGGCATCTCTCACCGCGCGCCGCACGCCGTATGAGGCCGCTTTGTAGGCGCTCATATCGCCAGTGGCGAGACCCGCATTGTAGGAGGCGGTCCTGGCGTTTACTGCAGTGCGGATCGATCTGTCCATCCACGGTTTCTGGTTTGGGAATGTGGTGACTCTCGCAGTGGGGATAATCTCCTCCGCTAGCATATTGACGAAGCATACTGCTACTTCCGTAAACTCGTTGATGTCGACTGCGCATGCTCTGAACATGTCCCAGTCGATGTCGTTGAGTGCGTCCTGTAGCGTAGCTTCTGATTGGGCAGTCCACCGTTTTACCGTTTTACCTCCCTCGTGGTTACTTCTTCCCTCCGTATGCTTTGTTTATACTGGGGGATGAGGAAGATGGCGTTTTGGTCAGACTTCCCAAAAGCCGGGTGTGAGACAGCTTTGTAGCCCTGCTTGTATGGCGTGTAGCAGTGATCCAAAATCCGATCCCCTCTCGTTGGACACGAGACATGCTGGTAAAAGTTTGGCATGACTTGTCTGAGGTTCGCTTTGTTAAAGTCTCCTGCTACAATGAGGGCTGCGCCCGGGTCCTTGTTTTGAAGCGAGCTCAGCACATCATGTAATTCGGACAAAGCCATACCTGTGTCCGCTTGGGGTGGGATGTAGACCGCCGTGGCGATGACCGAGGTGAACTCACGGGGCAGATAGAAAGGGCGGCACTTAATGCTCAGGAACTCCAGATGTGGCGAGCAGCCGCTGGAGAGAGTAGAAATGCTCCTGGCATCACACCACTTTCTGTTTACCATGAAACACACTCCCCCACCTTTGGTTTTGTTTGACTCTGCCGTTCTGTCCGCGCGGAGCACAAAGAATGAATCCGACGGAGTTACGGCCTGGTCCGGCACGGTGGGGGTCAGCCATGTCTCCGTGAAGCACAGAATGTTGCAGTCCCTCATGTCATGTTGGAAGGTGACCCTTGCTCTTAGGTCGTCGAGCTTGTTCTCCATGGATTGTACATTGGCCAGTAGGATACTGGGCAGTGGTGCGCGATGCGCCTGCTGTCTCAGTCTGTTCCTAATACCAGCGCGTTTCCCCCGGCGCTTCTTTGTTCTGCGCCTCGGATGAGCGGCCCGTCCTTTGTTGTTCTCCGCGCCGCGTAGAATCTCTGGCGGCCAGGAAGGGTCGGGTTTAAAAGTGTCCAAGATTAGATGTGCAACCTTGGCACCGATGTTTATAAGTGATCCGCTGTCGTAAACTATAAGACTAGAGGATTTTGGGATGAAAACCAGAGCAAAAAATAGGTAAAAAACAAGAAAAGTAGATAGTCGGAGCGGAGTGGTCAGGAAGGCGTCTGGACGTGGCCGCGCCATCTTGGATCATGGCGCACACACACACACATATTCTGTGTGTGTGTGTGTGTGTGTGTGTGTGTGTGTTTCTAGCTATACCATACATAGACATACGACCTGCACACAGAATCCAATCAGATCTAATAAGGATATGATTTTTATCAGCATACAAATGATGATATATTTCTAAGCATAAATGACAATATAAAAAATATCACTTCCAACAGCAAACTTGTTTGGAAGGATTTGAGGGTTTTCTCTTCTTCTTCTTGTTTTTTTTTTTGAGCGACGTTCCAGTTCTCATTCCATACTAGCAATGCACTTTTGAGGGTTTTTTTTTTGCCAACTGCCAATAAAAATATAAAAAGAAGAAAAGAACTTAGGGGTCTCATGAAAAATTCCAGCCACACACGCAGACCAGTTATACTTTCACTTTTCCTTTTGACATCACACAATGTTGTTGAGTACGAAGCACAAATTAATTTAAAAAGTTTAAATTTATGAATTTTTTAGTACATGGTGTACTAGGTTGTAATTGCATAGAAATGTACGTTTAAGGATAGAAAGAACTATATTTAATGAGTTACAGTGAAAAGAAGTGCTTGGAAATAGTAATATAAACAGAAATTTCTGCTATAAGGAAGGCGGACGCACTAGTGCGGCATCCGTAATCACGCCTCGCCGGCTTAAAGTCTGTGCTCTGACTGTTGTGCTTGTTGTTGTTGGAGTGTTTGGCAGAGCTGAAAAGCTGCAGCCGTGTGAATAGCTACAGCAACCATGAGTGTCAATAAAGATTATGCTGAAAGCATGGAAATATGGTCGGGTCTGCCGTGGTTCTGTTACAAACTTTAATCTCAAAATTTCTACTTTATTCTCAAAAAGATCAATAATATTTTTTCTTAATACTCTTTTTCTTAATACTACATAGATTGCTAACATGTGATTAATTAATCTTAAAGTTAATGCAGCGTTGTAGGAGACAAATGCCCAATCCATTCTAGGCAGTTTCTGAGTGATATTACTAGTAAGCTCAAACTCATCTAAGTCACATGATGTGTTGGAAATCGTGAGATGCAACCGTTATGCTTTCACTTTTGCTTTTGACATCACTGGCTTGAAACTCATACAAGGATCGAAAGCTTCATTTGCCTCTCAGCGACGCAGAGGAGTTTGTTAGGAGCAGACTTGGCATAAATTGTCAATCTTAACAAAAAAAAGAAAAGAAAAGTTAAAATTCTATTTTGAGAAAAAGTCAAAATGTGGAGACTAAAATTGTTGTGAGTTAGAGGAACAAATCAGCCATTTCATCTTGTCTTGTGAAACAACATACATGAGGGCCCAGTAGCGGTTTTTGAGCGGTTGCCCGGGGCGGCATCGTGGTGGGGGGCGGCATCACGGGCATTGGCAAAAAAAAAAAATTGCTCGTACTCATGCTGCCCCGACATCAGCCAGCGCATATTGGGAATGGCATAGGCACCAATCGGTTTTCTATCGCCCATTTGCTGGGATTAAGGGCGCCCTCCGTTTGCGAGGTGCGCCTGCTGCTTGCGACACAGGAAGGAGAGGGCGGGGCGGCGGGGGATTCTCTGGCTGGCTGGAGCGGCATCTAATAAAATAAAACAAAATAAAAACAAAACAACAAACACGAAAACACCAGACATCATGATACAGACTTGTAATCTGCATTGATGTTTTTTCGAAACGTGAAAAGTGAGCGTGAGAGCCCTCGGTGCGCTTGCTCGCTGCTGAAGTCAAAGTAAACTTTATTGCCATCTCCACTGCATGCAGTACACTATAGAGAGAGACGAGACGACGAGGCTCCAGAGGGAGTGTTCGCCCAGGGCGCCAAACAGACTAGGACCGCCACTGCATGAGGGTGTAACCATTAAAATCTTTGCATCTATCCACTGACAGCATTTTGATTTGGTACAAATCTGGCCAACTCTTGCAAGGTTGTTTTTTCTTTCCTTCTGACCAGATGTAACTTTCTTTCTTTCTTTTTAGCATCCTTATATATCACTACACTGTGTTTATGTGCTAAAAGAGAAATAATTTCCGATGATTTCACTTACTCATCTACGCAGGGCATTTGAGGGTAAAGCCGCTGTGACAATTTTTCAATTAATCAAAGCTTTATTCGCCACATGCAGGTTGCCCTGCAGTGAAATGGGACCCCCCCCCCCGACCTTACACACACAACACAGACATTACATGGGGATACAAGTCGGATATCGGTAGCGTTACAGAAAAACACTGAAATATACACAACAATGGGAAAGTACAAGAGGAAAAAAAGAGACCTCTACTCATGCTGTGCTTCCATGGTAGGACAGCATGAGAACAGGAAACAAAAAAACTCCTCTGCACAAAAAGCACATAAATGTCCACAGCACAACATTGTGAAAGACATGACAAGCCACAGGATTGGGTGGGGGGGGTGAGGAGTAATCCGAAGCGAACACAGCAGCCGCCCTGCACAGCGCTACCATTCCAGGCACGGAATGAGACCACAGAGACCCGCCGTGTTCCCCCGCAGGAAACAAGCATCGAAGGCATTTGGAAAGGGAGGGGGATGAGTGTGTGCTTATCAGTGTAAGTGTATGTGTGTGCATGTCCATAGTTCAGCTGAGTGTCTGTTAGGGAGTTTTTATTGTTTTATTTGCTTCTGCTTCAAAAGTTATGTTACACATATTTCACCAGACACAGTTTTCTGTTGAAACAGGAAGCTGACCCTGTGACACTGACAAGAGACCAGTACAGAAATACATATCCGCAGAAGTTGACTTGCATTATACCGGTATTATTCTTAGAAATTGACTTGCAACACACATACTTTGTGACACACACACACAGCTTAGACACAGCTTACGCACAGACAGCATCAGGACCTGCGTAACAGGAAATGTGATTATATTTGCATATTGACGATGTAACCTATAAAAATAAAAGAATACTGCAGTTCGGGGTGATTGCTCTCTGAGTAGTTCACCCGTGCAGCACGTTAAATATCTCAAGTGTCTCAGTGTTGATCATTCACCTGACTGTTAACTGTAAATCACTGACAGTGTCCTTCGCCCTGCCAGGCTAAGTAAACAGTCTACCAGCCAACCCAGGTGGCCTTGCATGGAATGGGAAGGAACAGACTAAACACAGTCGTTATCAGGGTGTTGTTGTTCAGCTCCAGCCTTGCAGCTGGCGCCATAGGGGTATCCTCTTTTAGGTTTTAGAGAACAGACTGTGAGAGAATGTTCCAGGGAAAGGTAATAAAAAACACGAGACAAGACAAGGACATGAGGAGCTAAGCAGGGAAGATAAGGGAGAGGAGAAAAGTGCGACCGCCTTCGCTGAGAGCCAAACGAGAATCTTGATCTAGCTTCAATTTTACAAATTTTCAATTTGTAACATTTCTGCAATCTGTGTTTGTGTGTTTGACTTGTAAAGAAGGATTACAAATTAAAAGAAAAACTGAACTTTTGATTTTTAAAGTATGGAAGCCCGTTTCCGCCACTAAATAAAAACAAAAAAGCTAGTATCCATAACTCGAAATTTCGAGTTATTTTCTCGAAATTTCGAGAAATATAACTCGAAATTTCGAGTTACTTTTCTCAAAATTTCGAGTTAGCTCTGCCAATCAAAAATATACGTGAATGAGGTCGCTTTCTTGTTACCCGGAAGCATATGGCGCAGAGGACTGCGCACTCAAAAACGGATCCCAACAAATTGGCGCTTTCGCGAGTACGTTTGCTGATAGTAACACCATGTGATTCAGCTAATAACACAGGGATTTCATCATTTGTGAAGCCAGGCTGAAAACACTCAGCAATCTGTGCATTCACGACTGGATGTAATACCGGTAACTTAGCTGTAGCATTTGTAGCTGAGGGCTTCAGCTTCCGGGTAACAAGGAAATGACGTCATTCACATAGATTACTGATTGGCAGCGCTAACTCAAAATTTCGAGTTACTTTTCTCAAAATTTTGAGTTAATAAATCGAAATTTCGAGTTAATATGTCGAAATTTCGAGAAAATAACTCGGAATTTTGAGTTATGGATCCTTTTTTTTTTTTTAGTGGCGGAAACGGGCTTCCATACTAAAGTGAGGGGGTCTGGTGGTGCTATGGATGTTGTCAAGTAGTGTCTGAGTGCTTGGCTTGGGTCCATTTGTTCTCTTACAGGGATGGGTCATTTTTAAAGTATAGTATAAAGTTTTTCTGAATGATCATCTTTTTACCCTCAACAACATTTAACATTTAGCACGAAGAGAAGATAAACGCTACAAATCACAAGGTATAACCAGATCTCAACACCAATGAGAATTTCTGAGTAAATATATTAGACAGAGATACCTGTCACATTTATATTGTTGGATTGTCATTTATGCTTAGAAACATATAATCAATAATGCTTAGAGATATATAATTGATTGCATACTGATAGAATGTCTCATCCTTAGTAGTCTGCAAAGACTGTGTGTGTTCCAGAGTGCTCTGGCATACACGCATATCCTAAGGTCATGAGAGAGGTCGTACCTTCTCTTTCTGATTTATGGTATAGGACAGGGGTCGGCAACCCTAGGCAGCGTGCCACAGTTGGCACGCGAAGGGTTAACTGATGGCACCTAGCCATCGGGCATACCGGGCATTTGCTCGGTGGCCCGATAATTTTCTTTTTTTTTTTTGTAATGGTATAAACAACGAAAGGTGGTGGATTGGCCAGATGCTGGCCGGTGTGTAAAAATAACTCAGTTGTTTGGTGGTGGCATCGCGGAGCTTCCACAGATTCAGTAACATTAGCAAGTAGTGGAGGCTGGCAGGTGGATCAGGGAGAGGGGAGGCAGAAGGAGCAGAGATCCGAGGCGGCCGCCTGTCTAAGTGTCAGGTGAACTGAACTTCAGGTAAGAAGTTATGACCTGCAGTCTATCTGGGTCAGATATTAACCAAGTTTAGGTGGAGTTTATTTTCGTTGTGCTTACTTTTTACAGTCAGTTACAATATCTCGTGCTGCATACTAGCTAGCATGTTATATGTTATTGCTAGCAGTTTCTATACAGCTGGGTGGGTGCTATGGTGTTACTGATAGTGAACTTTATTTTATTCATAAGGTTAGTTAGTAGAGTTGCCTACCGTCCTGTAAAAAGACAGAATCGTCCCGCATTCAGAGAAATTATTAGCGTTTTGTGTTGAGCTGAGAGGGGACACAGTTTGTCCCGTACTTCAGCTAGGATGGAAAAAGACACAAAGGTGGAGTTATTCTGTCGTTATGCTGCACAGCTGCCTCTTCTCCTCTCATTCTCTCCCCCTCCCTCTCCTGTTGCTACTTTAATCATGAAACTGATCAATGATCAGCCTATCGGCTTTTCTCTCTTGTTTGTTTATCGCCCACTTTGCGCCAGATGTCGCGCTAAACAACAGCAGCATGTTTAAGTTTGATCAGCTGTTGTTAGAATTTATTTAATATTAGTTTCTAGTATCAGCTGATGTTTGCTGGAGCCACAGCCTAAAAGCTGCTGGTCATTATGTCGGTTTGGTTGTCTGGTGAGAGGGAAACATGAAGATGAAACCAGGAGATGTCCTTACTGAATCATCAGAGCTGAACAGGTGATGGAGAAACAGGTTTACCTTTTAGGTGACATGGATGAGTTGAAGGGAAGTTATGAACTGTTTCTGAGAGACAAATAACATCAGGATCCTTTTCTTTGTAGCTGAAGGCTGGTAACTGTGCAGGGGCGGGTCTAGCAAAGTTTTGCGGGGGGGGAGCAGGTGGGGCAGGGAAAGAGGGGCACAAAGAAATACTTTCTTATTCTCATTTAAAATGTCTGGCTGTTATTAAATAATTATCTGAAGCTTACAACCAAAGTTTTTATCTGACGTAAAATGTATAGAAGTCATACATGTACCAACAAGATTGTACATCACTGTCACAACAGCATTTGTTTTCATTCAAAGGCTTTATAGCTTTAATACCTGGTGGGCCGGTCTCTAGTCAAAATGCCCGGGCTGTTTTTTTTTTTTTTTTTGTCCCAGTCCAGCCCTGGGCACGACACGCAGTGAATTAATCTGAGAAGGTGCATCAAAAAGTAAATGGCCGCGCCAGCGGTGCACATCGCAAATCAGCTCGCATACACACATTAGTTTTTCCTCTTCTTTATGACGGTATCTTAGCTAACAACCCCAACTACCTGATTCAACTTGTAATTGGCTAAAAATAACTTAGCCTACTGGTGAGAGGGATGTTGTTAGCTTTCCACATTACGACACTTCAAAAGCTTCAGGAGCTTTCTGCTCAGCACAGCATCAGCACCACGGAAATACATGGATACAGACTTGTTTTGGGACTTTCAGGTGTATGGACCAATGTTTTATTTTCTGATCGAACCAGAAATCTTTAATGAGCAGCTAGATTTGTCTCGCATTAACTGGCTGAGTTAATGCCAGTTAATGCAACATCGAAGCAGCTGGAATCCACAGCTGTGCGTGTTCATGGAGCTTGCATTTTCACCTGCTGGACATCACTAGCTGACAAGTTTAACTGTCTTCAGAACATTGCAGAGGCCTTATTGACAGTATTTGGCTCTACATGTCTGTGTGAGCAGATTTTCTCTCATATGAGTCCTCAGGTAGCCGTCTGAATGCTGGACACTCGAAGACCTGTGTCTCTGAGTGGGAAACCAAAGATCACATTAACATGTGTGTCTCTGTATTAACAGACATGCCATATTGGCTTAGTTTATTTTTCTTATCATTGTTGTGAGGAGACCATAAATAGCATCTGTATTTTCTGTTGTAAAGTTCATTTGCTGTTATGGAGTTCTTGTTATGGATAAAAAGTGTCTTTTTTTGTTTCAAAACAGCTGATAACTATTCGCTGATAGCTGCCAACATCTGCGAACAAATATAATTCTAGAAAGTGGTTCTATATAGTGTGTAACTGTTCATATAGAGCATTATGAAATTTATTGCTAATGCAATCATATGGCACACTGACTTCTGAGGAAATTTTAAATGGCACTCGCCATCAGAAAGGTTGCCTACCCCTGTTATAGGAGGACACCTACTCTGTATCTGTTTAAGTATAAGTGCCTTTTGTTTAGGTGGTCCGCTGGGCTCCTAGCACCAGCTTTGGGGAGTTGTTCGCAGGGTCATATTTTGACCCACATACACACACACACACACACACACACACACACATCCATATACACATGTATACACACCCACACACACACATTCATACCTACACGTACACACAGACGTGTAGGTATGCATGAGACACATATATGCCTGTTTAAGATGTCACATGTTAATGAACCTATGCATATTCATGTAACCATAATAAAGAGCAGTGCTACGGGGGAGCTGACTGAGAGTGACTGGGGTTCGAGCAGCAGGAACAGCGCTCGTCTCGGTCACCTCCCTCATGCACAAGATCACACAAAGAGCTCTGGTGACTTGCGTCTTGCTTTTCCTAGTTGCAGTAAATTGCCTCGGCTGTTCCAGCAATAGGTTTGTGCCTAGACAGACCTATCAATCTCCAGCTTTACTGCCAAGAAGCACTGAAACTGCTCTGCCTCGACATTCTGTTGCAGCACTTTACTGAGACACATCATGGTGGTTCCTTTAACTTGACACCTGTTTGTATGTTTGCTGTACTGTTATACACCCAGATGTAATAAATTTTCAGTGAAATGAAAGTGGTTGTTACTTATACCATGGTTCACTGTGCAGTCATCTGTCTATCAGTTTTCTCACCTTGGTACAGCCGCTGTGTAAAATAAAATATGCCATTTTATTACTAGTGTCTTGTTATATCAGTGGCTGGAGCTTGTCACAAACTACTTTTTCTGGTTGTTTGTGTGATGTTTGTGTGATGTCTGTGTAACGTCGTCTCAGGTTCGGGTTGGGATCCGATCAGTTTTATAGCAACAACTCCTTTTATTCAGCATCTGCATTTATGACAAAGGGCAACAAAGTGGGATGGCTAATTCTCGTGGACAGCCAGCACGAGCCCTTTACTTGAATCCTCCATTACTCTGAGAATTACCCACAATTCTTTTCTCTTACTGTATATATTTACATTCTGATGAATACATTGGCAGTGTGATTGTATTGTGGTTAAAGTTTATGCCAACAAAGAAAAGAACCTTAACAGAACTAATCTGCATCTCAAATTTTCAGTATGAATCTTATTTTTTTATGAAAATGGAAAAATAATTTACATTTCAAAATGATACAAAAAGGCATTTTAAAGGAAAAAGAATTGGGTGAACAACTTAAAGCTGTTCTGCAGCAATGGAGGTTGATCAAACCTACAAAGTTGGTGCTACAAATTCCTACAGGTGTCCAAACGTTTCTTGATTACTTAATACCACTCCCTCCACAAACAGAAGTGGTTTTAAAAGTCACACTGTGATGAGCATTTTAAAAAAAGGCATTTAACATTGCAAGAGAGACAGGCCATCACAATTAAGTGTAGGTCTATCCTGCAGAGAAATTGTAAAGAAAGTCAAAATGTCAGTGGGTACAGTTTCCTTCATTCCACCAGGGAAAAATAAATACTTTTGTATTTTCCGTCTCTGATACACAGACCTACAGTGAAGATGAGAAGCTGATGACATGGAGGATCACGATAATGCAGCAGGAGCAGGAGGAAGAGAAGAAATCAAATCATTGAAAAAAGGTCAGCTGAAACCAAAAACGTAAATATTTATGATTTAAATATGGTTAGCACACCAAGCATTGTTTGTATACTGATCTGGTACATTTGTTTTTTTGTGTGTGTGTGTTTGTTGTTTTTTTTTCTTTTCTTTTCTTTTTTAGATGAGCTGGCGGTAGATGAAACTACAGCAATGGTAAATACAATTGTGAAATGTATTTGGTTTCTACCAGTTATTTATTTATGTATTTAATTATTAAAGAAAACAATGTGAGCATCTCTGTAAGAGAAGCCTTTCTTAAAACTAAAATGTTTACATTTTTTGATGTTCAGTGTCTATACAAAGAGCACTTTATTTTTTTGACTTCCTGTTTGATAGAGAATTAAATAAAACTTGACAAAGCATGAGAAAATATATGCAAAATCCTAAAGCACAACTCTATATGTTGCTGATTTTTTACTTATTTTTTAGATGTATGTTTGTTCCCTTGTTTGAGGGTGAGGGCTGGGGGCCAACAATTCTCAGTAAAGATTGCTGATCTCAGTGAGTCTAAACTGGACAGCTGTATGTTATATAAAAATCACTTTTTTTCTTAGTCTGGTCCAGTAAATAAATCTGGCAAAACTCAACCTTCAGAGAATATCAATCAAAGTACAGGAGGAGAGTCTGAAAACGCATCTGAACCATCTGACACCATTGAGAGAGGTAATAAGAAAATGGAAAAACTGACTTAACATTTTAGAATGTGTGTGTTTTAAGTTTAACCTGTGTGAAAAACCATTAAATTACTAGAAAACACCAGTTTGCAGAAGATGGTGAGAAGCTGAAGGACAGAAATCTGATATCTTTAAGAATTTCTACAGGCATAAACTAAAAACATAGAAATTACCAGAGGTGTGGACTCGAGTCACATGACTTGGACTCGAGTCAGACTCGAGTCATTAATTTTATGACTTCAGACTTGACTTGAAAAAATGTTCTAAGACTTGTGACTTGACTTGGACTTTTACACCAATGACTTGGGACTTGAATTGGACTTGAACCGGTTTACTTGAAAAGACTTGATATTTCACCCCAAATATAAAATTTAACATGCATATTATATAGAGATTGAAAATGTGATGTCATTCAGGGGTAAAACCGCAAAGGATTCTGGGAACTCGTGGCAAGCGGTACTAGCGCACGCAGGCTTTCAATTGAAATCACAGCGATAAAAAAAAACACAAAAATGTCAAGAAGCTGTTGTATTATTAACTGCAATAGTCGGTCGCATGACAGCCACGGAAAGCCGACGGGTAAAGAGATCGGTTGTTATCGGATTACGTCGTTGAAGAGAAATTGTTCGAGCCATGTTTCCGAAGTAACAAAGAGGCGACTGGATTGCAGCCATTCAAAGACCAAATATAACGTCCCAGAACACTCCAGCTCACAGGTTAGTCTGCTCCAAGCATTTACACGAAGGTCAGTGTTTTTTAGTAGTTAACACATCATTTTCATAACATAATTGGTGATATAGGTTACAAGCAAGTCTGGCGCTGAACAGAAATTGTCGCGCTATGCTCCTTTGTTTATTGTGCATAAATAGTGAATTGTCCTGACACAATATTGTGTTTCGCCTCTGTTACTATGGTACATTGACAAAAACATATACTTTTATTCACAGGATAAAACAGTTGTTTTGTATCACTAATTGCCCAGTACGATTACAGCATACAGTATTATTGTCACTGCTACATTTCTGTAACGCGTACCAGAAATTATTTCCACTGCTAATTAATTACCGTTGAGCTTAAAGGTCCTATTAATAAACGGTTAACGAATGTGTATTTATGACGACGATTTGTGAGACTGGTAAACTTATGATACGTACGATGGTCTTTCGTTCTACACGGTGCATTTCAAGGTCCTGTACCCATCCGTCGGTAAACTGTACCTGGGCTTGTTGCAGTGACCGGAAGTTACTATCGTGCCAAACTAGGTATCCCCCACAGAATTTGTTTCCCCTGCGTCGGGAGCACACGCTGGACTGTCCAAATCACGGACAAACAGTATCCCGCATTGTTGATTTTTAGTTTACAAACACTTCTTATAATGACTAACTACTCCTGACATTTTTGAGATCTTAGCTCTTTATACAACGAAGTTATAGTGGGATACAAATAATATCAGGCTGGTCCTGCCACAATTTGTTCCCCCTGTGTAAATCACGGACAAACAGTATCCCACATTGCTGATTTTTCGTTCACAAACACTTCTTATTATGACGCATTTCTCCTGAAACTTTGGAGGATTTAGCTCTTTATATAATAAAGTTACAGGAGAATAAAAATAGTTATTAGCCAAAATGTTTATGGTTTATTAAAATAATCCCATCTGATACCCCGTGAGCAATAAATATATAATTTTCTGTTGTAACCCTCAAACTGAATGGTAATGTAATGATACTAATTTTTCACAAAATGAAAACATCAGTACTTCCTGCGTGCTCCCAGCACAGGGGAAACAAATTCTGTCGGGGATACCTACTTTGGCACGACACCGGTCCTACAACCGCATCCAAGAATAACATGCAGCTTATCTCAGAACTGTTGGTGAAAATTATTCTTGGAGCTAGGTTTAATTGAGCTGCATTTTAAAGAGGTGCAATTTCACAATTTGTGTATATTTTCTAAGTTCACTATTTTGTCATGTGTTGAGAAAAACACAGATTTTAAAAATTACATGGTCTAATATTTACATTTAGCATATAACTGCAACATGCTTTTTTTCGTTTTTTTTTTTTTTTTAAAGACTCGAAAGGACTTGAAATTCAAAATTTCAGACTTGTGACTTGACTCGGACTTTTACACCAGTGACTTGAGACTCGACTCTGACTTGCCTGACATTACTTGAGACTTGACTTGAGACTTGAGGATAAAGACTCGAGACTTACTTGAGACTTGCAAAACAATGACTTGGTCCCACCTCTGGAAATTACTTTAATTTCTTCTTATATCCAATTACTGTCAAGAAAAACAATTATTCAGACTGTGGTTTAAATGATGTCTGTATTGTAACATGCTGTAACATGTTGTTATTTTTCTACAGTGGCTCCTGATCTCACACTTATACTAATTGGTGATCCAGCCTCCATTGAGATTGGACCAAATAACATTTTCCTTGACCATGACGAGCAAACAAATGCGGAACAGTTTTCACCAAACCTCTATAATCTGTGTGGTCGGCACGTCTGTGTCGTTAACATGCTCGGTCTACAAACAAAGGAAATCCCTTTAAATCAGGGATTTCGTGCCTTTGTCTTTCTATTACCCAACACTCTGCATAGCAGCCAGTACAGCTCAGGAGTGCAGTGGCTAGAGAGGACTTTTGGCAGAGGAGCACTTTCTCATTTAATCACAGTGGTGACTCATGAAACAGGTGAAACATGTGAAAGTGCATTAAAAGAGCTGAAAACTAACACAGATTTCAATGAAAAAAGATGCCACACATGTAACAGAAGTATGATGGATGAAATAGAAGTAGTAGATTTGTTAGAAAAAATAAACGTCATGGTCTCTGAAAATGATCCCCAAAGCTGCAGTGGACTGATGTGTGCTGAAGATAGAGAGGAGGAAGGACACCTGGAGCACAAATCCCATGAAAAAGAAAGGAAAGACTTAAAGACAAATGAAAGAGGTATTTATCTGTCTGTCTTTTAGTGTTTTAGGAATTTTCAAACACTGCTGCATTTCTTAAAACAAATTCACATGGCCAGCACAAAAATGAACTAAACTGTGAATCTTAATTTTATTATGTATAATGAATTTAGTGACTTATTTCTCAACAGTGAATTTAGAATCAGCTCCTGTGATGTTTTACCATACCAGCTTTATTTATAAAGCACTTTAAAATAATCCAGAGTTTACAGTGCTGTACATATACAAATAGCATAAACAGAAAATAAACTCAGGCATTATTATTGTTGAAGCCATGAAAAATTTAACTGTCCTTGTCGGCAAAATCTGATTCATGTGATGGATCTGTGCTACACTGCTATTTTTTTTTCTTGTCCAAACAATATTAAAAGCAGAGGTGTATATTCAAATTGATTTTAATTTCAATAATGCAATATTGATTCATTAGGTCCTGAATCTATTTTTAAATATAAATGTATTTTGCCAGAAATGCCAGAATATCATGAAATGGAATGACATCCCTTATGTAGCAGTTTTACCAGAGAAACTTAGGAAAGTCTTCTCCAAGCACGACATCCCAGTGTACTTCAGACCCAGCCACAAACTCACACAAAAACTGGTTTATCCTTAGTAAAAAAATCCCAGACACAAGAAACGTTTTGTCACTCTACCAAGTGACTTCTTCAGTCTCATCTGACTGCAGGTTTCTCCAACCTTATAAACAAAACATTTGCAAAATGACTGAAAATAGGACCACTGGCGAACAATGGGCTGCAGGGTCAGTTCCTTGATCATTAATATGCAAATTGTCATGATCATTGATCAATGACCATTGATCAATGGTCATTGATCATGGCCATTGATCAATGACCATTGATCAATGGCCATGAGTATCATTCCCAGAGAGTTGGTGAGTGGCTGCAATCATGTCGTTGTAAGATGGTAAAAGATTGTAAGATGGTCAAGGGGCCTTCATCAAATCAAGAAGGCCCAGAGTAAATGTGGTTATCCCAGCTGGACATTTGTCAAAGCTGGAAGGGCACCTAAAGAAAGCTCCAGCCGATGCAGGAGAGAAGGACAACTGCTCCCTAAGCAAAAGTCCCTTATGTGTCAGGAGTATCGCAACAGTTGAGACACATTTTTTCTAAACACCACGTCTCTATGGATTTCAAAACTCATAACCCTTGTTGGGTCGCAAATTTTGAAGCCAATATGATATCCTTATCCTATCAACACTGTGGAGGTCCAGCTTTTTGGATCCAATTAAAATCAAATCACTCTTGATCATTGTTCCCTCTAAACTGCGCGCGTGCGCAATTGCGCAATGCTGGCATGGTCTCTGCGCACAGAAAATCTGCGTTGCACACAAAAAAAAAAAAAAATCTAACCTGAATTGAAATTAAAATTAAAACTTTAACAATTCTGTTTTGCAGTGTTAGTCAGTAAGTGATTGGCTGCTCTCGTATAGGATTAGAACGATGCCACCTTATTCCATAGTCCAGCCAATGATACGATTCACATTCGTATATACGCAGCTAATCAACGTCGTTGACAGGTTATGACAGTGTCCTTATGTGCCGACACCGGTGCTTCAGCTAGCAAAGCGGCGTGGCAGATGTGGAGTGAAGCCACGTTAATGACAACGTGTACAACCATTGGAGATGTGAGCAGGACAGACGGATTAATTGACGGAAGAAGTGTGGACTTTATACCAGTTTTTAAATTGTGTTGATAGGCCACGTAAAACCAGAGTTATGATAAAAATATATGCAATGTTTGGTTTTCTTCCTGAATACTATTGTTGTTTATATTTACTGCGGGAAGAAACGGTAAAAACGGCATTTTATAGGAAAACATTCGAAAGCACTCTCCACCTGTGAGCAAAGACAAAACCAAAAAAACTCCATCCTTTCCTATTGGTGCAAAAATGTACCATGTGGACTAATCAAAAAATTATATGGCAACATTTAGTTGTTCAGGAAGAGGGAAGTTTTAGGAGTGACGGTGGTGTTTTGAGATGTGCGAGATTTGCGACGTTTAGCGCAAATCTTGTGTAATTAGTGTGTAGTGTAGTCAATAGTTTTGTTGTGTGTGTCAGAACAATGAGGCGACTACTGAATGTTACAGGTGTTACAGGAGTGATACATCTCCTGTTGTCAGGCCTGCAGGTATCAGGCTGTTGTTCTCCTTTATCTCATAGTGTCACGATCCTGGGTCTTTTGACCCAGCGTTTTGAGTTTTAGTTTATGTTTAAGCCCTTCAGGTTTTCTAAGTTCATTTTTTATCATGCCTAGGTTGTTCTAGTTCTTTGTTATTAGTTCCCCCTTGTGTTTCCAACCCATGTTAAGTCTCCCCTGCTCTTCATGTGTTTCATGTCTGTGTCTTACGTTTTCAAGTTCAGGTTGTCATGTCTGCGTCTTATGTTTCCTGTTTTATTTTGAAGAGGTCTGGTGTTCCTGTGTTCATCGTGTTTAGTTTTACTCTTCCACTGTGACGTCGTTATGTTCATGTGTCAGCTGTTTTCTCCATGTGTTCCCACTTCCCTCATTATCCTCCTGTGTCTATTTAGTCCGTGTGCTTTCAGTCATTCTTGGTCAGGGCGTCTGCTCATCCATGTCACAACTTCAGGTATCTATGTCAGTTCACCATGTTTAAGGTTTTTTCATGTTTAGTTTTAGTTCACCCAGTTTAGGTTATTGTTTAGTTTCACCAATGCCCTTTTGTTTGTACCCTCTTTGCTAGCCTCAATAAACGGCTTGTTTTTTGTTAAATCCACGCCACGTTCAGTTTTTGGTCTGCGTTTGAGTCCTCTTTTGCAAACACTTACAGTCTGCCCCAGCCAGACTGTGACACATAGTGGACAGAAATTATTTTTTGGAGCGGCACAAATAATTTGTGTTGCATCAAATTTGATGCAGAACAGCTGATTGTTCTGTAAATAGTTTAAAATGGTTTTTTTTGTTTTTTGTTTTTTTAATGCCTTGGCTGCATTTTTAGGTAAACAGCTGTAAAACCTTTGTTGTTTGCAAAACTCAGTTACTTTTTTGAAGAAGTAACTATATAATTAATTGCCCAACATTGGTCATTATATACTGTATTTTGCAGACAGAGAGTTACAGGACTCTCTCCCAGACCACAGACTCATACTCATAATACAAGTTAGAGCTTTATTAAAAATAGAAGAAAGAAAGTTGTGTTTTCACAATTGTAGTTCAATTTATTATTACTTCCAATAGTGTTAACATACTACACAGGTCATGAACAATTTTTTTTAAAATTTTCGTTGTAAGTGAGCTAAAGCAGTTAATTAGAAGTAGTCTAACACAAATGCTGTAATGTGATTATTTGAATAAACCATGTAACTTGGATGGATTCGATGCTGGCGTGACCACAGTGCACACGTCTGCTGTTGCTCACAGTGGTCCAAGTGTCCGCTCAGGGAGTTTGTGTGTTCGCTCAGACACATGAAAAATTAGAGGGAACATTGCTCTTAATGATTCTCTGGAAAAGAGTATAATTCTTAGAACAGAGTTTATTAAACATTGTCATATGAACAGCAGAACAGTATATTGCAGCAGAAATAACACATAGCAAGGAAAACAAACGAAAAGCGAAGCAACCCTGGGGTGTAAAGCCTTAAAGCAGCGGTTCACAACCCCCCAGGACAGTTGTTTGGTACTGTGCCCTGATAGTTGAGGCTCGGGTGTGAAAATTATGGTTTTCAGGGTATTTATCGGTTTTAGCGTTATTTATTATTTTTATCGTTTTTATCGTTAACTCGGTTTTCCTGGGTCTTTTCCCTTGTGTTATTAATAAATCGTCTTTTTTGGTACCGGTACTGGTTTTGCTTTCACTTAGATTTCACAAAATCTAATTAGTTCACAGAACTAAAAAAAACCATGTAAACTCGTTGCCTCAAAAAATTGAGTAAAGTTTTACTTAAGATGATTAAGTTAGGGCAACTTATTCACTTAGAGTACAGAGTAAAAACCTACGTAGTTTCCAGAACTCAAAAAAATATGCAAACTCGTTGCCTCAAAAAAGCTAAGTAAAGCTTACTTAAGATGACTGTTAGGACAACTTATTCAGTCTGCAGTATTAAGAATAACTTGATATTTCTGACTGACTGTACAATACTAATTGTTTACCTACTGACAAACATTTCAAGTTCAACTAAATTAAAAACAATTTGTGGTACCATGAATATGATTAAATATAATTAACAACACTTCTTGTAATGATGTTAAAATCAGCCCAACTTTTATTTTCAAATGCAAAAAAGTATAACAGCCAGCATACTGGACACTGTTCTCTTGAACAACAAACAATTATATTGCCATCACTGTTATAATCTTACAATCTCTCCTGGTGTCCTGCAAGCAAACAATCATATTTTTTGGAACATGAACTTAATTGCTTTCTTAAAACATTTTTTTCTGCATTTGGTATAAAACAGAGTCAAATTTAGACAATCTCAGGCTCCCTCCCCACTTGTCCCTCCCCCATGTCCCACTTGTCAGTCTGAATAGCCGTGACCACCACCCAACATACAATAATGTCATGAAAGCATCATTTCAAAAAGCTATTCAAACATGGCCAATAACCTTCATTCTAACGATGTGTAAAATGATTTGGGCACAAAACAAATTTTGCTGTTATAAAACTTGCAGACTTCACTATATACAGTGTAGACCCTCTAAACTAAGTTTGGGGAATGTGATCTTTCAAAAAATGCAGACCAAACTGTTGTTGTTTGTTTACTTACATGCTGTGTCTTGTAGTTAATTCTACAAGACACAGCATGTCTTGTAGAATTAACTGGAATCACCAGCAACAGCATAGTGCATCTCAAGTCTAATAACAGAAGACAGGAAAAGGTTAAACATGATAGTTAGTTAGTTATGGCTATGGATTGAAAATACCCCCTCACACCCCTCCCCTAACGGCTGCACCTCCCGAAGAATTTTGTCTGGGCTCTTATCTCACTTTTTTATTTCAAACAATCAACAGAAAATTTCACAGACATATTTTTATATAAGGTTTTTAAGGCTGCGGTGTTAATTTTTAAGTAACATGAGCCCAGCGGCAGCAGCAACGCTAGGCTAACACTAACTAGCTAGCAAGATTATAAACCTGGTGCTAAACTGAGAGAAGCCACAAAATCAGTTTGAAAAAGAGTAAACATTTACTCACCAAGTCAGTGTATCAGGTAAAGATCCACAACAGTGACAACAATAATTTCTTGAGCTGAAGCTTCTCCAGGTTTGCTCAACATATTCCAGAAAAAATGCTGGCACCATGAATGGTAAAAAATGGTAGTGAGGTGGCATTTTCAAACCACATCTTTCATCCTTCAGCACTGAGAAGCAAAACTTCCAGCTTGCTTAGTTTTTCTAAGTTAAGAAAACTCAAATAAATTGAGTTTATCAGCGTTTTTGCATAAAAAGTACTGGTAACTTATTTAAATTGAGTTCTAATAACAAATTGATAAAAATTGAGTTCAGCCTATTTAATATTTTTAATTAAACACAATATTAGATTTTACAGTGTTGTTGTATTTATCCGCGACACCTTAAAGGCCGGTTTGTGAAAATATTTTCCGACATAAGCCGGTCCCTGGCGCAAAAAAGGTTGGGGACCACTGCCTTAAAGCACAAACAGAAGACACACACAAAAGACAGAGAGCAAAGAGGCAGCAGAAAAAAACTACCCAATGGATATCGGACTTATATAATATAGGGATAGTGATCCCCTCTTCCTGTCGTCGGGTACCCTTTCATCCTTTTTTTTTTTCTTTCCATCTTCCACTTATGATACATACGACCCTACACCAGAACTTCTTGCAAACCAGTCTCTCATCCATCATTGCATTTGGGTCCCTTTGACAGTTTCACGGCCAAAGTGAGTCTGAAAGACCACAGAAAGGCAGTTACTCAGTTAATCCATTCAACAATTTTGTTGGGCGGACAGGTAGGAACGATGATTTGAGCCGTGAAAAGGGAAAGACCATCTCTGAATCGAGCAGGGGGCCTAAGGGTACATCTTTCGCCATGTTACAATGCTGTGATTGCAGCCATTTCCCAATAGTCAATGGCCATGAATGGTGCTAATGGGCTTTGATCAGGGCTGGACTGGGACAAAAAATCGGCACGGGCATTTTGACTAGAGACCGGCCCACCAAAAATGTGACGTCATTCAGGGGTAAAACTGCAAAGGATTCTGGGAACTTGTGGCAAGAGGTACTAGCGCATGCAGGCTTTCAATTGAACTCAGTTACACAGCGATAAAAAGAAACACAAAAAATGGCAAGAAGCTGTTGTATTATTAACTGCAATAGCCGGTGTTTGTGCCAAAAAGTGATTGTCTGCGAAAAACTGATTTCCGGTATTTGCCAAAAACTGATTGCTCGTATTTAAATTGCTATAAGTAACTTGTTGGGCTATAATACTGTATGTGAAACATATGTCAAATGCATCCCTCATGGATGACATAAAGTCATCTCTCCATCTCTCTCTCCTGCTCTTTTATTTCTCTCTCTGCTGCTCTTCTGTCTCCTCTGTCACAGACTATTCCACTTTTGATGATAAATCAGCCTGGTGCAACATGTAAGGATTGGCACAATTTGTTAAGATTTTGAGGAGTTTGAGAAACTAACCTTAAGCATAAAATAAAATTTACTATCAGTAACTTCATAGCACCCGCCCAGCAGTATATAAACTCTGTCATGCTAGCTAGTACGCAGTACCAGTTATTCTAAGTGACTGTAAAAAGTTAGCACAACGAAAACAAACTACAACTAAACTTGGTTTATATCTGACACAGATAGACAGCAGGTCATAACTTCTTACCTGAAGTTCAGTTCCTCTGCCACTATGACTGGCGGCCGCCTCGGGTCTCTCCTCCTCTTGCCTCCCCTTTCCCTCATCCACCTGCTGGCCTCCACCACTTGCTGATGTTGCTAAATCTGTGGAAGCTATGCCATAGCTACCACCAAACAATTCAGTTATTTTTACACATTTGGCAGCATCTGCCTGAAGGGCTTGTTTCTTTTTGGCCCTAATTTTTTCTGCACCTCCTTTCCTTTTTTTGTTCTCCATTTTCTTTAGTTCGTCTATAAGATTGCTAAACAAAGGGGAGGGTGCATCCGACCTCCTCGGCTGTAATTGGTCCAGCCCAGACTCGATCATGATCAATTGGCCAATCCAACACCTTTCATTATTTATACCCTTCCAAAAAAAAAAAAAATCGATTGGCCCATGTGATGGCCAAACCCGTGGTCACACTCTAAAGTTGGTAACTTTTGTATTTTCATTCTTCATTTGAACATAGTAATACATTTTAGTTGCCAATAACTTTATTGATTGGTTTGGATACATTTGTTCTATTTGTAAGCACGCACATTTAGTTTACTTATGTATTCATACTACTTCATTTCTTTGCTTTCTGACTAACCTTTGTCTTTTTATTTCTTACCTGCCATCATCCCTGGGAGTTGCTGGACAAAAGATGGTAGCCAGGGTTTGAAACCATTAAATACAAAGGAAGATAATTGGACCACACCACCACTTCCTGCTGAAGGGGGAATGTGTGTTTTCTTTACTTTAAAAACAAAGTATTTGTATTTAATTAAATATTTGAGTTTAGGGTTTAATGGGGTTTTTTTTGATTTTCTTCTTTGGTGTTTAGTTTATTAACAAACTAGATTGTACTGCATCGTTTGTGATTTATGATTGTGTTTGTTACCCCTCATGTGTCACAATGGTCTGATCAGCCATTATATATACCCTTGTATGTCATTTCATGTTTAGGTCAGTTATGTTTGTTTGTAGTAGTCATTTGGTTTGTTAAGTTTGCAGTCTTTGCCTGAGTTCAGTTTTGTTTCTTTGACCTCTTTTATGAGCTCAACATTCATTACTCTTGTAAATATAATTTTTGGGGGTTAAATAAATGGAAACTATATTTTTCTAATAATTCCTGGGACGACTCCTGTTTTTCAACTCGGTCCATCACAGCCCATAAAAACAAAAAATCGCCAGCGGCCCACCGGGCAAATGCCCGGTATGCTCGATGGCCAGTCCAGCTATGGCTTTGATCAATGGCCATGACAATTTGCATATTAATGATCAAGGAACTGAACCCACATTGTTCCTTCAGTGGACTGTTTTCAGTCATCGTGCAAATGTACTGTTTATAAGGTTGGAGAAACCTGCAGTCAGCTGCAACTGAAGAAGTCTCTTGGATGAGCGATGAAACATTTCTCCCACTGAAAACGCTGCATCCAGATGAACAGAATCAACCTTTTGGGATTTTCCTATCTGGATGATTGAGCATGCATCAAAACATGGCACAACATAGAAGAGCCTTCTCGACAGAAAAAGACTTCCTGCTCAAACCAGCATTCCTCAAACCATTTCTTCAAGCCATACTTTATTTGCTTTTGCTATTACATTTCTTCAAAATTCTGATACTTAAAATTGAGTATTCTCTTTTGTCAGTAGAGACTGATGCATGTTTGAACTACAACCAAATTTTGGCTAATGCTTTAAGATGATGTTCTTGCATTTTTCTAGTCTGATTATTCTATACCTTGAAGCACTTTCTGTACCGTACATATAGATACAGCCAAAAAAAGTGCCGCTCCCAGTCAGGCTTATAGCCAACCTTTACCCAGTTGCAAGCCACTGGCAATCACCCCTCTTTCTCCTGGAGTGTATCTAGTTTCTGCTATAAACACACCCCTTTCACTCAAATTCAGAATGTCACCAAGAGATGGCACTTTCTTCACAAAAATTTCGACAGTAAATATTTACTCATTCATCCATTTTAATCTGAACTAATAAAAATGCAATTTTTAACAAAAAATTAATAACGATGAAATGTATTCTTACATGCAAACCTTTTTAAAAATCCAAACCCAGATATGGATGTTATGTCTGGTACAACTTAATTTTTCATTTAGCCTATTGTCTATTAGATTAATTATGAGCATAGCCTACATATTTTTAGGTTACATTTAAATTGTTTGAAAGCCTTGAGTTACCTATCATTTTCTATATAATTTGTATTAGAGAGGCCAGACTTTCACCTATTGTAAGTTTTTTTGTTTTGTTTTTAAAGTTAATGTCCAGACTTTATGAAGGTGTTTTAGAGTTGCTCTTTAGATACTTAATGCTTTATACACTATTCTCATTCTCCCTGTCCAGGATTTGTGCATCCTCATTATTGAAAGAATGTCCTCTGGCCTGTAGGTGTAAATAGACTGTGGCATCCTGGCCTGACAAGTTAGCTCTTCAAATATGCCATATGCTTAGTAGGGATGGGTACCGGTATCCAGTGCCATGATGGCACCGGTTCTGACATAAACGGTAGTAACCAGACCGAAAAGCAGCGCACATTTCGGTGCTTTATTTCGGTGCTTTTTTTCCCCTGAGATGTCATACACTTTGGATTCTAGCCAATCATTTTACCTTTGCAAACGTAGTAGGCGGGCCCAGGTACGTACGTTCTTTTAGAGCAGAGCTACAGATTAAAAATGCCCAAGGCGAAGCGGTCAAAAGTCTGGCTGTACTTCACAGCAAAAGATGCAAACTCAGCAGCCTGCAACAAGTGCTTTAAGCTGGTACTGTGATACTGTGCAAAGGAGGCGCATAGCGTTTTTTTTAAAAGCCGAGAAATGCGCCGTATTTGATAGCTTGCTGTGAGACATCACACCGAGCACATCTACTGCGGGTGTGGTGCCTGTTATCGGACCCGGAGTTAGCACTATCCCCCCAAAACCCGAAGAGGAGAGTCCTGGCCCCTAGCCCTGCCAGGGTAGCAGAAATGATGACGGATGATGATGGCAGCAGCAGCTGTTCTTCTCTGTGTGAGTAGCTTAATGTTGTTCGTGTGTAGGTTACGTTAAGTAGGCTAACCGCGTTATTAAATTAATGCATGTAAGGTGAACTAGCAAACACCGTCGTAGTTACATGCGGCTGTCTTCTTGTTTCTTGGCGATCGTGGCTCAAGAGTTGGGAGTTCGCCTTGTAATTTGAAGGTTGCCGGTTCGAGCCCCGGCTCGGACAGTCTCGGTCGTTGTGTCCTTGGGCAAGACACTTCACCTACCGCCTACTTGTGTTGGCCAGAAGCTCCCTTCACCCTGGCCAAAAAGGCTAAAATGACCAAAGAAAAAGTGGAAAACAGTTAAACATGAGAGGTTTTTGGACAAAGTTTGTGTTTTTTCCATTGTTTAAGCACTGCTTCCAGCCAAGAGTGATACCATATATGCCCTCTAGCTGCAGAAAAGGCTAACATTGTTATCTTTTTACAAAAAACAGCTGAACATGAGAGGTTTTTGGACCAATTGTGTGTTACATCATGGTTTCCCTGATGTATAAATCATGGTATCCCTCCTGGCACTTAACAGAAACATGAGAAATTCTTAATTTTGTGTGCATTTGCTTTTTCAGTAGCAAGGACAATCTTGTTGAAGCATTTATGTTTTAATTCCCAGCAACCTTTGGTTAGTGCTTTAATGCAATGTACTTCTGCTCTTCTACTGTCACTGACTGCTTAAAGTGTTTTGCGACTCCAAGTTACATGTTAACCGTGCATTAATACTGTGAGGGCTAACATAGTGGACAGTGGTTGGATTTAGGTGCAGGACTGGGAGAATCTGTTTAGTGCCTTTATGTACAGTGAAATAGTAGGGAAGATAAGTAAAAATGTCACGGTTAGCTGTGTGGCTGGACCCATGTGCAGGACTCCGAGACAAAACATTAACTTAAACGGCAGCTTTATTTGCTGGCAAGACAAACTTGGCAATACTAAAATAAAAACTCGAACTAACTAGACTGGAGATGCATGGCATGACCTAACCTGATGATAGAAGACGAGGAATACACACACAACAAATGTTGAGTAGGCAACAACTGGCAGGGAAAAAACACAGGGCTTAAATACATACTGAGGTGATTAGGGAATGTGAAACAGGAGGAGAGCACACCTGGGAGTCATCTGACATGACAATACAAAGGGGAGGCAAAACTCAACACATTGGCATAGTACACAGACTTTCAAAGTAAAACAGGAAACATAACAGACGCAGACTTGACTAGGGGATACAGTTGACGGAGAACAAAGAGACACACTGGTAGAAATGACTGTACATTAAACAGAAGTAACACAGAACAATATCAAAGAACTAGAACACAAGAAATGTCAAGGAACTAAGGTGCCAGCAGTACTGGAGACAGAAATCAAAACGCATCATGAAATTGAGGATAACTAATACAAACAGAAAAAAAACTGAGTCCACAGACTCAGGACCGTGACAGAAAATGAGAAACCTTTTTTGTTGTTGTTTCGTACACTAATCACGTCGAAGAAGAAAATAAACTGCTGATAACACCTTTACTTGTCTTGTTGCTGAAATTTCTTGGGAGTGGTTTACTGGGGAGTTGGACTGGCATTTTGGGTCCCGGTTACCCCTAATACTGGCTAATTACAGCAATGTCTGGTGTTTGTGTTAGACTGTAATCCTACAGCAGGATAGCTCAATGCCAATGCCTCAGAATCTTTTGATATTATGCACTGTAGGTGCATAGTATCACATTCAAAGGTTTTGAAATGCTATTATGAGAAATATATTTCTGAAATTATTTCGGGTCTGAAATTGTTCCGGGTCGTAACAATCTACAAAAGACAATGCAACAAGGGAAATAGTGCTCCAGGGAGGAAGGTCATTCACATATCCACAGCAGAGCAAAACGCCAAGAAGTAAGGCGGCCTTCTTACACCCGTCCCCAGCTCCAATAGAACCAGGAGTCTGTGTGAGGGGCGTCAACTTGGCGTATCCCCCTCTAGTCTGCTGTTGCTCCAATGTAGCAGTGGGTGGCAGTGTGTAGCCTTCACACTGAGTCATCCATCCTGGTGGTCGCACAGCCCTCCGTGGACCTGCACCTGCTCTCTGGGGGTCATAATCCATCTTCACTCTGTAATCACCTGATCCGGCTCGAAGGACCAATTTTATTATGATGATTTCTGATATGAGGTTCAGTTCTACGGTGGTGATCGCAGGGTGTGCACAGGTCAAGTGCCACTATGACCCTCCAGAAAATAACGAGGACAGGGGATGATCAGCTCTTTAATGGCAGATTTAGCGTGGGTGTGGATATGTGTGTGTGTGGTTCTACAAAACAGAATGAACAGAACACAAATTACAATCAATTATAGACAACAATAATCACCATATAACATATTACAGCCACATACTTGTCTTATAGGCACTACTACTAAGCTGGCAGCCTTTACTTATAGTCTGAACCATATTTGGCAACAAAGAAAATAAACACCTTTCCATCACTTAACTCTTGTGCCCCACTCACTTATGATACCAACTAAAGAAGGCAAATACAGATAACAAATCACCAACTCAAACCAAACTCAGTTTGGCCTAGGCCAGTGGTTCTTAACCTTGTTGGAGGTACCGAACCCCACCAGCTTCATATGCGCATTCACTGAACCCCTCTTTAGTGAAAAATAAAATGTGATTTTTTTTACTGGTGCACAAAATGAGCCATGAATGTCATGGCGGAGGCTCTGCCGAACCCCTGAGACCGACTCACCGAACCCCTAGGGTTCGATTGAACCCAGGTTAAGAACCACTGGCCTAGGCGAACTTAGCTTAGCTTAGCCCGCTTAGCTTAGCGATAACTTAGCTTATAGAAAATGTACAAACAGAGAATGTCCAGAGCGATAAACATACAGGCTATCCTTCTTACACAAGACATATCCTGTAACCCACCAGTCTTATGGACGCACACTCTCATTGAACCCACATAAACTGCTCCCGAGCATAACTTGTGATTCACACTGCCTCCATGAACACCATTTTCCATCCCAGTCAAAACATTACTCACAAAACGGCCGCGCAGTCTAGTGGCGAGGCAGAAAACTGCATCACAGTACTGCCTTCAGAACAGTGTTTGAGCATATCACATTCAAAGGTTTTGAAAAGTTATTATGAGAAATATATTTCTGAAATTGTTCCGGGTCTGAAATTGTTCCGGGTCGCAACAATCTACAAAATTACAGTAATGTCTGGTGTTTGTGTTAGACTGTAATCCTACAGCAGGATAGCTCAATGCCAATACCTCAGAATCCTTTGATGATATTATGCACTGTAGGTGCATAGTATCACATTCAAAGGTTTTGAAAAGTTATTATGAGAAATATATTTCTGAAATTGTTCCGGGTCGTAAAAATCTACAAAACACAATGCAACAAGGGAAATAGTGCTCCAGGGAGGAAGGTCATTCACATATCCACAGCAGAGCAAAACGCTGAGAAGAAAGGCGGCCTTCTTCCACTCGCCCCCCTCCCTGTTCCTCAGCAGGTGATAAGCATTGTTGAGATTCATTTTGCTAAAAATAGGTGGTACCTGTATGAGAGTCGAATGTTTAGACAAACTACATAATCTGCTGGAGGAGGGGGGGAGCACCGGGAAGGTTAAAGGCACAATCGTATGGTCTGTGAGGGAGGAGAGAGAGCTAGGTCCTCATGGAAAGCCTCAGCTAGATCATGATAGACAGGAGAAACAGAAGAAAGATCAGGTGGATCTGGAGATATGGGAAGATCAGAGGTGAGAGGTGGGGTTGCTGATCTGAAACGGTGTTGGTGACAATGTGGACTTCAACGCCAAATGCGGTATTCCCCCTCCAATTAATGCAGGGATTATGAGATCCTAACCAGGGATGACCTAGGACCAGAGGAGTCAGTGGAGCTTCACAGAGAGAGATGAGAGGAGAGAGAGAAACAAGGGAGTGTGACAGAGAGAAAACACATCTACAGCAGACAGGGAGCCAGGGAGGACTGAGGGACTGTGACACTTTCTTCTGTATACATCCTGTAAATGGGCAGTTTAGAAACAGTTTAGCTAACATTCATGTCTTTGCCTGTGGGAGACTGTTCATTTTACAATAAGAAAATCAATGTAAAATTCAGTTTCACTTCCTGTGCTATAAATGTGTTTGAGCATAAATGTGTTTAAAAAGTTCATTTTAAAACTAAAAGTGACAATAATAAGGCACTGTCTTGGAAGTAAACTCATACAAATTCAGCCATTCTCTGTCCTGTGTGAGGCTTCTGTGATGTTTGCTTTGTCCACTTTTAGTTACTGAAACAGTATCAAAGCCTTTAACACTGAAAATGCACAAATGAGTATTGGATGGTTTCCTTTACCCTGCATTGTAAAATAATTATTTTCTTTGCAGAAGAAGATAAGGAGGATGCTTCAAGTGAAACAAAGGTAATTGTGATGTATTTCTTGTAAAAATGTTTATCCTTCATTGCACATTAACAGCTTGGATAAGGGAAGTGGGAAACAGTTCTGTTTAAGAATTTGCTTTGTGACAGTTTTGTCCTTTTCATCTTGATTTCACATCAATGATTCTTAGCACACAAACAAATACAAGTATTCGTTTTCTCAGGATGATACAGGCACTGAAGTTAAACAGCCAGAGAATATGGATGGCAGCACAACATCAGGAGGAAAATCTGAAGCCAAGCCCCCAGGGTCATCCCCAAATCAAGAAAAAGGTAAAGTGTTAATGATGCTTCATTTTCCCAGTAAATTATATACTGACAGAAAAATATCAGAGATTCAATTCTATTTATGGTTTTGCACCATGTGATAAAATGAAGGGAAAAAAAACCTAATTACAGTAATGTCTGGTGTTTGTGTTAGACTGTAATCCTACAGCAGGATAGCTCAATGCCAATACCTCAGAATCTTTTAATGATATTATGCACCTACAGTGCATAATATCAAGGGAAATAGTTGACATGCGGTGTGGTAGGACTCCGGCGCAGAGCAGAATTCAGGGGAAAACACCATTTACACAGTCACCAGGTGCAGATATATACAGTGAGGGAGCGGGGGTCCTGGGTCCGAAAGGGAAGTCCGGGATAGGAGTCACATACACGCTAGCTCTTCTTTACAACGGTTCAAACAACAGGTTGGTCACGGGTCCGGGGAAAGTGTCTAGCACAATCATCCAGCAGAGAGTGGTGCGGTGTTCTGATCGGATAATTGGAGGTGAGCTTCCCTCCCTCCAGGACATCTACAAGAAGCGGTGCATGAAGAAAGCGGGGAGGATCATCAAAGACTCCAGTCACCCCAGCCATAAACTGTTCAAACTACTTCCGTCAGGCAGGAGGTACTGCAGTATCTGGTCCCGAACCAGTAGACTGAGGGACCAGACTGAGGCCATCAGAATGCTGAACAGTGACACTTCATAGACTCCTCACTCTCACCTACCGGAACTCCAGCACTATTCTGTCAGGAAGCGCTGTGTGGCAGGCAGGAGATGAGGACTCAAAATGCAGGACTCTCAGACTCGAGGGATGAACTCCAAACCACAGCTTTATTTGCTGGTCACAGGAAACAGAGCATACAACGCAAACTAAACTAAACTGGGAAATGACACCTTAAACTCACAGGAAACACAGGGCGCTCCACACAGCATGAGGGACAATACAACACTGACTCTTCTTCTTCAGTCAAGTTTAACAGCAGCTTGCATCCAAAACTGTTGCATTACTGCCATCTCCTGGCTGTTAACCGTCCGTCACTCCTGAATCCTCAGATTCTCCTGATGAGACCAGTACTTTTCAAAAAACGAAAAACCACCACTTTCCCTTCACCATGACTTAACTTATCAACCACTTGTTCAAATGTAAGTTCCCTTCCACCACTCAGTTCACCCCACATCACCCTCCTGTGACTTACATACTTCCCACAACTAAGGAGTACATGCTCAACCGTCTCCATATCAGTGCACCCATCACACAACCCAGTCGGATGTTTCCCTATCCGAAAAAGAGTACCATTTAAAAAGCAGTGGTCCGTTCGTATTCGACTGATAACAACCTCCTCACGTCTCTGCAGTCCGCTACTCCTCTTAGCTTCAATTGTGTTTTGCACCCTATATAAATGTCTCCCTTTTGTTTCATTATCCCATGCCATTTGCCACAAGTTCCGACTTTCTGCCCAAACTACACTTTTCCCTTCAGACTTTGACAATGGTAACTGTACATCTATGTCGACTCTTTTAACAGCTGCTTTGGCCAACCTATCCGCTCTTTCATTACCCAAGATACCCACATGAGCCGCAGTCCACATTAATACCACATGTTTATTTTGAACAGACAGTCTATGATGAGCAAAAAGAATATCATACAGAATTTGCTGATGGGTAGTTGTGTAACCCTGTTCAATACTTAATAATGTGGACAATGAATCACTGCATATCAGTACTTTTGAGACCCTGCTGTCCTCCACCCATTCAAGAGCCAGCAGTATGGCAAACAATTCAACTGCATATACACCCAGACGGGTCGATGTCCTTTTTGCAATCTTGATATTCAACACCGGAATTACCACTGCTACACCAGTTGCTTCTGTCTTAGGATCTTTTGACCCATCTGTATGGGTCACCTGTAAAAAGTCACTGTATTTGCTGTCCAATCTGTTATAGAATTTTTGACAAATATCTGTGGTCACTTTCCGCTTCCCAGTGTCCGTTAAAGAGCTGTCCACAACAAGACACTTCAATGTCCATATGGGACGTAAAGGCCACAACACCGTCTGACGAAAGACTTTGTCAAACACTTTAAAAGTTCTGGCACCATCATCTCCAACCCACCCAAAACTATTCTTAAAAACCTTCCGTCTTTCCCAACAAGCCTCCATCGTCAGCAAAAAGTGATTTACCACAACTATCAGACACACCTTTAAAAATATCATTGATCATAAGTGAGAAAACCGTTGGGCTAACCACACTTCCCTGAGGAGTTCCATTTTCATTTTTCATTTTCTGTTCCACACGGCTCAGAAACATGTGACCCTATTTTAACTTGAATTGTTCTGTCACATAAAAAGTCCGATACCCAATTAAACATACTTCCTCCTATCCCCGCTTCATGTAACTTAATCAGTAGACCCTCTCTCCAAAGCATATCATATGCCTTTTTTAGATCAAAGAAGACAGCAACTACCACCTCTTTATTAACTTGCGCTTTCCTGATATCATCTTCCAAACATAAGACAGGATCCATCATCCCTCACAACACTGACTCAGAGAAACACAGGGTTTAAATACAATGGGAAGTAACGAGGGGAATGAGACGCAGAAGGAGGGCACAGCTGGGATAAATCAGAACGGACGAGACAAGGAAACAAAGCAGGACACATTCACATAAGACACAGACCTTCAAAGTAAAACAGTATATCACAGAGACGCGAACTTGACACAGTGGAGACAGCAACTAAGCATGGAACACAAGAAACTAGACTCGTGGGATGCAAAAGTTTGGGCAACCTTGTTAATAGTCATTATTTTCCTGTATAAATTGTTTGTTGTTACAATAAAAAATGTCAGTTAAATATATCATATAGGAGACACACAGTGACATTTGAGAAGTGAAATGAAGTTTATTGGATTTACAGAAAGTGTGCAATAACTGTTTAAACAAAATTAGGCAGGTGCATAAATTTGGGCACTGTTGTCATTTTATTGATTCCAAAACCTTTAGAACGGAGATTGGAACTCAAATTGGCTTGGTAAGCTCAGTGACCCCTGACCTACATACAGGTAAATCCAATAATGAGAAAGCGTATTTAAGAGGGTCAACTGTAAGTTTCCCTCCTCTTTTAATTTCCCCTGAAAAGTAGCAACATGGGGGTCTCAAAACAACTCTCAAATGACCTGAAGACAAAGATTCACCATCATGGTTTAGGGCAGCGGTCCCCAACCCCCGGGCCTCGGACCGGTACCGGTCCGCGAGTTGTTTGGTACCGGGCTGCGAGAGTTGAGGCTCATGTGTGAAATGTATAGTTTTCAGGGTTTTTATCGGTTTTCAGCGTTATTTTGTTATCGTTTTTATCGTTTACTTGGTTTTCCTGGGTCTTTTCACGTGTGTTATGAATAAATTTTCTTTTTTTTGGTACCGGTACTAGTTTTATTTTGTTGTATTTATCCGCGACACCTTAAAGGCCGGTCCGTGAAAATATTGTCGGGCATAAACCGGTACGTGGTGCAAAAAAGGTTGGGGACCGCTGGTTTAGGGGAAGGATACAGAAAGCTGTCTCAGAGATTTAAGCTGTCTGTTTCCACAGTTAGGAACATATTTAGAAAATGGAAGACCACAGGCTCAGTTCAAGTTAAGGCTCGAAGTGGCAGACCAAAAAAAATCTCGGATAGACAGAAGCGACGAATGGTAATAACAGTTAGAGTCAATCGCCAGTCCAGCACCAAAGACCTACAACATCATGTTGCAGCAGATGGAGTCACTGTGCATTGTTCAACCATTCGGCGCACTTTACACAAGGAGATGCTGTATGCGAGAGTGATGCAGAGGAAGCCTTTTCTCTGCCCACAGCACAAACAGGGCTGCTTGAGGTTTGCTAAAGCACAGTTGGACAAGCCAGCTTCATTCAGGAATAAGGTGCTGTGGACTGATGAAACAAAAACTGAGTTATTTGGGCATAACAAGGAGCGTTATTCATGGAGGAAAAAGAAAACAGCATTCCAAGAAAAACACCGGCTACCTACAGTAAAATATGGTGGTGGTTCCATTATGCTGTGGGGCTGTGTGGCCAGTGCAGGGACTGGGAATCTTGTCAAAGTTGAGGGACACATGGATTCCACTCAGTATTAGCAGATTCTGGAGACCAATGTCAAGGAATCAGTGACAAAGCGGAAGCTGCGCCGGGGCTGAATCTTTAAACAAGACAGCGACCCGAAACACTGTTCAAAATCCATCAGTCCCCAGACCTGAATATTATTGAAAATCTGTGGTGTGAATTAAAGAGAAAGGACACTTTCTCTTGGTTGAACACTGAACACACTCTCACACGCACACGTACTGAACACACTCTCACACGCATGTACACTGACACAGACCTACACTCACCCCCCAACCCCCTCCAAACGCCTTTGAAGCTTATGTCTTCTGTTTTGTGAGATGTGATGATTCATATGCTATGTGCTGAGGTGTTTTTTTTTCTGTTCTAAAACTGATCTCCCTGTTGGAGCTCAGTCTGGGGGGAGTTCTTTTTTTTCTCCTCGTCTTTCCTCATGTTGTGCATTTTCCATTGTTGTTTGGTTCCGGGTCGCTGCTCGTGCGGCTGACCGGCCAGCTACCTAGCCTGACCTGTCTCCCCAATGTGATGTTTGTGTATTTTATGTACGGTCAGCAAGGTCAGTCTCCTAATTGCCCCTTGGGGATAAATAAAGTCTTCTGAATCTGAATGTGCTATACCACTGTACCAGTAATGTGATGTCACAATAAAAGTGATTTGATTTGATTTGAGACATAAAACATAACAGAGAAGACACAATCAAAAACAAGGGGAACTTTAACACAGGGGAAGATGACACAAAGGAGTCTAAATGAACAAAGAACTACAACTAGGCATCCTAGGAGCTAAAGACTAAATGAGCTCAAACATAAATAATGAATATCAAAATACAATGAAACACAAAAATACTGGGTCTGGGTCACACGACCCAGGACCGTGACAGGAAAGGGTTTTCTGTTTTTGTTTTACTTTGTGGTGCTTTCCTTAGAAAATGCAGTTTTACCATTTCTTCCTGCAGTAAGCATAGCGATAGTATTCAGGAAAACACATTTTATCATGACTCTGGTTTTATGTGACCTATCAACACAATGTAAAAACTGGTATATAGTTTGAAATCCCCACTTTTAACAGAGAAATGGAGACTCAGGGTTGTCGCTATGTCATCTGAAATTGGTCATGTGATTGGTTTACCATGGCTATTCTTCCTCAGCCAATCAGCAGCACCTGTGTGATTGTTTTGCCCCACTAGCTCCTGGTAAGCTGAAGACAGCTTCAACTCTCTGTGTGTTGAAAAGTAGTAAGACATTGGCACCGCATTTTCATGTTAGTAATGGTAACAGCGTTGTAACAATAGAAATAGTAATTTGTTAGATTACTAATTACTGAAAAAAGTAACTGTGTTAGTAACGGCGTTACTTTTAACACCATTATTCCCATCACTGGCTCTCTCGCCCTCTTGGTCCTTTGCTCTCTCTCTCTCTCTCTCTGTCTTATCTCCCTCAACCTTGTTGTCTCCTTCCATTATCTCTCTAGTCCGTCTCATTTCCCCGAGTGTTCTTTCCTCCTAGCTCCTGTGTCATGTTGTGTGAATTAGTCTGCGTCTTAGTGCTTCCTGTGTTACTTAGTCTAGATAGTCTCCTGTCTGGTGTGTGTCATGTAAAAATTTGTTGCCCCCTGTCTCATTAGTTAGATCACATTCAGCTGTGTTGCCCCCAGCCGTTTGTTCCTTTATTTGTCCTTGTGTGTAATTATGTCTGTGTATCCCTCTGTCCTGCACTAGATCTCCCTCCTAACTGGCTGTATGCACTGTTTGTTGGCTTTCTGTATACCCCAGTTTAGTTTATATTACTTCCTGTTTTCCCAGTTGTGTTACCATATGTGATAAGGGCCCCACACACAGGGGATTTCGCGCAAGTGCAAGTGGTTTTTATTTCATTTTTTGCAGCTATTTTTGACATTTCGGCGCCAATCACTCGGGAACAGCTGCTCCATTCAACACCTTCCTCCACCTCCACCGTCACTATATATACACAGAGAAGAAGAGGACCATTACGTTGAGCACCTTCACCTGCCCTCTCTGCCACACCTCAGCACTGCTCTGAAAGCTAACTGTACCGCTCTCCACAGCAGCAGGCCAGAGACCACACCCCCACTGCCCATCTGAGGCCGGGGTCACATCCATGGCATGTGAAAGCTGTTTTTTCCAGGGACTGCAGATAAGGGAATCTTCCAGTAGCCCTTGGTCAAATCCAGTGTCGTGAAAAAGCGGGCAGTGCCTAACCACTACAGGAGCTCGTCAACCTGGGCCATGGGATAAGCAGCGAACTGTGACACTTCGTTCACCTTGCGATAGTCAGCTCTTCTATTACTCCCAGCTTCAGCATCTCAGCCAATTCCCTCTGAACTATCTTTCCTTTATGGGGCGATTGTGGCTCAAGAGTTGGGAGTTCGCCTTGTAATCGGAAGGTTGCCAGTTCCAGCCCCAGCTCGGACAGTCTCGGTCATTGTGTCCTTGGGCAAGACACTTCACCCGTTGTCTACTGGTGGTGGTCAGAGGGCCTGGTGGCGCCAGTGTCCGGCAGCCTCGCCTCTGTCAGTGCACCCCAGGGTGGCTGTGGCTACAATGTAGCTTGCCATCACCAGTGTGTGAATGGGTGGATGACTGGATGTGTAAAGCAATTTGGGGTCCTTAGGGACTAGTAAAGCGCTATACAAATACAGGCCATTTATCATTTATGTTCAGGCAACCTGTAGGGCCGTGAACGCACCAGGCTGCATTTCAAAATGGTTCTCAATGAGAGAGGTACGGCCAGGATGGGCCTGTGTGAGGTAGTTTGGAGCTGGAAAAAGGGAGTTATACAAGCACTTTAACTCCTGGTCAAAATTGCCTGTCTTGTCCCTCTGTTGTACAGGTTTTCCTGATGCTGCTGGGCCTGGAGCAAATTTGCGCATGATAACCTCCCCGAAGTGTATAGCTTTGCTTTCAGGTTTAACACATACGGAATCTCAGTTTTTTTTGCGGGGCTTGGACATTCCAGTTTTCTTTAATAAGGTAGAGTACACCCTGTGGCAAACAGTAATTCAAAGGGAGAAAATCCCGTGGAGGCCTGGGGCACCTCCTGCAATGCAAACAAGAGATGGTGCACAGTAGTGTGCACTGCTTACGGGTATTGTGTTGCATAATGTACCAGAATTAATAAACAGCAATATCCACGTGCACTCCGGTGAAATGGCCCGATGCAGTCCACACCAATGTGTTCGAGCAGGACCTCCATTAATGGTAAAGTGCACAATGGTGCTTTTGGAACGGCTGGCTGGTTAACCAGCTGACACTCCGGGCATGACGCGCACTAGCGCTGCACATCTGCCCAGATGACCGGACAATAAAATCAGGCCATTATTTTTTCCAGAGTTTTGTCGCATCCCATATGCCCTGCCATGAAGTTGTAATGAGCTGCCTGGAAAATAATTTCCCGACGGCTTTGCAGCACCAACAACTGGCTGTGTATGTTATCAGTGCGAGTGTTGCAACTGACTCAATACAGCCTATCATTCCCTAATACGAAGTAGAGATGGCACGATACCACTTTTTTATGTCCGATACCGATACCGATATCATAAATTTGGATATCTGCCGATACCGATATGAATCCGATATAGTGTTTTTTAATCAACAAAACTGTTTTTTAAATATCTTGCTGCATTTTGTATAAGTTCATACTCAAGTTTAAAACAACAACTACACTAAAGCTATTCTGTTATACCTGTATGCAAAAAAAAATATTTCATAGTTCAGCAATACTGATCAATCTAATAAACTTAAACCTACACCATCCTCCCTATTCTGGTATTTTAAAGAGTACTTAGCATAAATATTAAGCAACCTAACTAATAGGGTTCCAACTCCCAGCAACAACAAAAATAAATAAATAAAAAATAGGGAACCACCCCTCACGCTCCACCTCATGATGCTTAATCGACGTAATCAACCTTAATTTGATGCAGTGTGGGAAAAAATGCACAGAAATAAATTATTTTTCAAGAAATATTAAATAGATTCAACATCTTTCTTCAACAAAATTGCAGACTGCACAGATGGTACCTTCCCAAAGGAAAAAGTACTATAGCTTACTAGGGTATATTAGACTTAATAGTTACTATATACAGTAATTGACTTCTATTCATTTTACATCAAATTAAAACTTTGGGTGTCAGATAATTATTTATTAAAAGCTAGACATTTTAAATGAGAATAAGAAAGAAAAGTATGTCTTTGTGCCCCCTTTTCCCTGTTAATGCCCTATCGGCCCCCCTGGCTAAACTTTGCTAGATCCGCCCCTGCACAGTTACCAGCCGTCAGCTACGTAGAAAAAGATCCCGGTGTAGAAAGTAATATTAAATAAATTCTAACAACAGCTGATCAAGCTTAAACGTGCTGCTGTTGTTCAGCCGCTGGTTTCCTCTTTCTGGTGCAAAGTGGGCCAAAAGCAAACAAGAGAGACGGACTCGCGACAGAAAAGCCAATCAGCTGATCATTAAGCAGTTTCATGATTGAAGTAGCAGCAAGAAGAGGCAGTCGCTCCATATATCGTTTGTTAAGCTTAACGCAGGAATGCTTTACAAACATTCAGAGATGGACTTACACACTTGCTTTACTTCTCTCGGGGATAACTTTGTCGGAGATGAAATGCCGGGTTGCTAGCGAAGCTCCAAATGCTATCCAGACCACCGACAGGTCCCGCATGCCACAGCCGCTCTATCATGCATACTGCTCCGACGTGCTAACGTTCTGAGGCGAATTACGGCGTGTTGCAAGTTTTGTGAGGTGCTTTCGTGATATTTAATGGATCGGAATACATTTTTTATTTTTCTCCGATATCCGATCCAGTAATTTAGGTCAGTATCGGACCGATACCGATACCGATACGTAATATCGGATCGGTCCATCTCTAATACGAAGTGCAGGTATGTCTGCACAGCCTCAGGTCAGACCAGATGACCATCAATATCACTTGGTCGTAGGCTGAGCGTAGGGTGTCATCATGAGACTGCTCCAGTGGAAAATCTTCCGTGGGGTGAACCCCTAGAGACGGCAGGGCCTCCGTAGAAGGCTCTGACGTCTGCTCCTCCCCGGTGTCAGTGTTGGACAACAATGCATCACCGCTGAGCACCGTGCAAACACCACACAAATCTAACCTGTTGTATCCCCAAATACAACAGGTTATTAAACCCCGACCAATTAGTGCCCAAAATTAGGGGACATGACAGGCACGGGCTAACAGCAGCCCTTATCTTATGTGTTTTGCACCTGAATTTTAGCAGCAACGTCCCCATACACACATTCCACCTACACCCACTCTGCTTCCAACAAATCCACAGGGGGAACCAGGTTTTGGTGGACCAGGGTCAATATACAACCTGTGTCCACCAAAGCACGGTGTATACCCCTTGACACCTTACCAGAATGCGGTACATCCCTCATCGCCCGGGTCCTGGGTTTCAGCAAGATTTCGTGCAAGTGGTTTTTATTTTGTTTTTAGCGGACTGCTGTATTTATTGTAATAACCACATAGGATTGCAGCTGGTTTTGGGCTCAGTGAGCTTTGTCTTTTGCTCACAGCCCTCAAACTTTGGATGTGTTTGGTCGACTTTTGAGTTTTTCTGTGTGTTCCTTACATCATCAGGTTTGTTCTACACTTTCAATCAAAGCTAGAAGCTGCCATGCATTAATTTTTATTATATATTGATAAGCTAATTCTGACCAATGGCAAGAGTCCATTTCACGCATGTTACCTAGTACATTCTTAAGTCATTTTCTGCTGAGCAACCTCTGAACCATGAAGAAACTCTTTTTAACTTTGTCTGCAACCTATACCTACTGTAGATTGCTTGTACTTATTGGATGTTTTTTAACTTTTGTATTTACATTATAAATGTTTTCCCTATGGCAGTACAGTATGTGATCAGCAGGTTATAGTGAGGATGACATAACTTATTACAAGAATTAACAATTTCTGACAAAAGAAAAAAACTGGAGAACAGATGGAGTCAGAGCTGAAAACTCCTGCCTGTTTTATTTTCTCCTTGAAAGCAGAAGCAGTGTTTATTGAGATATTTTAATGAGTAGCACTCATTAGCACTACTCTCTCTTTTTCTGCTGATAGGAGTGAATAGAGCTCACTCACCAGTTTCTGTCTTTTTTGCTTTCTTTCATCTATATGCCAGTAATCATTATAATAGTCCATATATATATTTGATTATAATTTTGATTCTAGTGTTTAAGTGCTTGGATGGATTACATTGGTCTTCACAATCCACAGCAAAAATAATAATGACAAATGGGGTATTGTTTTCTCTTATACATGGGTGTACTATAAATGGAAGCGGTAGTATCAAAAACAAGAATTCAGTAATTACAAATAACTCTGTTTCGTAACAAAATATTAATCCTGGTGCCTTGCCTAGAAGCAGCAGGTAGGCCACCTGTTGAAACTATGGTGAAATACACCAAGACCTTGGATTTAGTCATGGTCACGTGACCTGGGTGTTTGGAACCGCAATTTGTATCAGTGTTTCGAAACAGCTGCACTTTACACAGTTTCAAAACGTCTGTATCGAGCTTCTAATCCCTACTTTTCTTCAGTTTCTTCACTTTTCTTCAGACTGTCTTGTCCTGGTCATGCTTCATCTTGTTTAGTCTCCTGCCCTCTCTGCCAGCTACACAATCATCTGAAACCACTAAGAGGGTTTTTTTTTTTAA